>NC_087474.1:116058396-116789021 GCF_036417665.1 Passer domesticus
AACATTTCCCACCAAAACCAAATGTTTTAAGAGGACCTCAAGTATGTTATGAGTGGAGTATAGAGCTGAAGAGCTTTAGAACACAAATCTCACTCAAACAGTATCAAAGGACATGTTTAAAAAAATACTAAAGCAAAAGTATCTTGGATCCACAAAAAGGTCATGCTAGTCTATTATTTAACCAAGTATGACTATTGTACAGTGATGATACCACTGCAAGACAGCTCAGAGGAGCACATATCCCTGTGCTAAACTGAGTCCTAATAGATGCTGAAGAGTCACGTTCCCTTATACGAATGTGGTGGGGCGGGGCCACCTGTGATTACAGCCACTGCTAGGGATTTACTTTAGGGTGGGTCATAAACCTCAAGTTGAATGCATCTTCTTCCAAAATTAAGCATATTGCTGAAAGCCTTGAATTTTAGAAAAAACACAGTGAAGTGTGTGAGAGAAGTCATCATGCCCCCAAAAAGGATCATTTCCACTGTAGTCAATGACAAACTCCTCCACAAGTTTTAATCTGTGGGATCAGGAGCAGACCTACCACACATTCCTTACCTGCTAATGTCTAAAAGCATGGCATCAACCTTTACTGCCTGCTGGCCTCTATTTTAGCATCCCTTCTTTTCCCTCATCTTTTCAGAAGCATCAGGATCTTATCCTCAATAAGGAGCTCTGCTGGTTCTGAGTGTTTGCCACAGTTCATTAATACAGAGTGTTTCAGGAAAAGGATCCTCCTAGCAGAGGTGGCTGGTGCTATGCTCACGTTATGCTCACCTCAGCAGTAGAATCAGGCTGGGTCAGGAAAACAGACATCAAGCCATTTGTGTAAAGGACCCTTAAGCATAAAGCAAATCACAGCTTCTTATTTAAATAACACAGTACCATGCAAAATTCACAAATTAAGGAGTGTCTTTAAGTACAAAAAAGGCAAACCTTTGCTTAAAAATCAACCAATTTTATGTGTATTACTCTTTTCCTTTTTAAGCCATGCAAAAGGCTTAACCAAAATGTCCCTTTAACAAATACAGACTGGAACTATGTAAAAAAAAAAAAGCCCAACAAACTGCCTAGACAAATCCCCAACAAGTTTTGATCTTTCTCATTGAATCTGTTTATCATGGTATTTATCCATCTGAGCAGAGGTCTAACACCACACCTGTGCTGCCCTTCCCTTGGGAGACTTAGTCCTTGCTGTGGGAAGGAGCTCTTATCTGCAATTTGACATTGTCCATTGCAGGTCCCCAGCCAAGCTCAACTGCAAATGCATGAAGGAGTCATGAATCTCATGCTCAGTGCAGGGAACTTGCACCACACTAACAGGGATTAAGACAAGAAAAATGTGGAATTTATAAAAGGACATGCTGGGACCATACAAGGCTGCAAGCTGGGATACTAGAATTGCCCTTGGATCATAGTGCACTGATTTGAGGGTTGTAGTGGTTTATTATCTCATTAGAAACATCTAATTCCCTGTAATAAAGATTGCATGTAGAGTATGTCAAAGAACAGATGAGGCTAATACAGCCCACAGTCAGGACTAATACTTTTTTCCTTCTCTTATTGCTAAATAAGCAGGGATAGGTTTTCAATTTAAAAATAAAAACTATATAATTACGGTAATAATACCATGCTCCTGACTGCTCTGCAGCTGCATATTGTAAAACTCAAAGCCACTGATCAGAAACAAAAGCAGTAAGTCAGTAACAGCTTTACAGAAATGTTCTGCTGGGGTGATTTTGTCTGGCAAAAACCTCTATAGGGGAAAGACTGTTTACCAAACATATTTCATGTCCTTTTGCCCCTAAAACACCCTGCAAGCACTTTAACCTTTTTCTAACAACAGATAAAGAAACCTTTGCCAGAGCTGTAGTTTATGACTATATGAACACTGGAACAAGCAGGGAACCTGTTCAAATAGTTAGGCATCAGCTACAACAAAAAGCCAGAAGCAGTCATATTTTTATCATCTGTTATAAAAAAATATTTCCCAATCAGTGTCTCAATACAGTTAAAAGTTAAAATCCCTCTAACATTACTAATAAATTAAAAAAAACACTATCTCCAACCATCTTGTAAGAAAATAGGTAAGTAATTTAAACCTTTAGTTTACATAAATTAGCACAGAAATGTGTATTCAAACAAGTGCACTGAAAACAGATATGCCTTCTTTTCTTCTGATATCTCTTATTTAAGTTATTAAGTAACAGGAAAGCCTTTATATTCTTTGCATGACCTTGAGAGTCTGCTAACACTGAATGGTCAATAGTCAAACCCCAGGAGAATGTTTCACCAGATAGACAATGACAAGAGGGAACATGAAATACAATCAACTGTTTTGCAGCCTTATTACCCTACACTTCAACATTCCATTTCAGCATATTTACTCTTGGGGATGAAGGTAATGTATTTATACAGTGAATCACATGAGTGAAATTTGATGGGTTGATAGAATTTTTTTCTTAAAAGCATGTTAAAGTATCATTTTTTTCAGAGGTAGTCTGCAAGGCAATAGTGATGTACATGGCTGGAAACAATACTCCTTTGCTTGACTGGATAAAACTCTTAAATAGTGCTGGTGCTGTCTCTGAACCTCGCAGAGAAGGCTTAATGGGTAAGATGTTATAATCAGTGCTGACAACAGCCAATTAAGTGTCAGAAGAACAATCTGATAAGTAGGTCTTCATGTCTATAGGCATTTCCTGGTATGTCTTAACTGTCAATCTGGATGTTACACATCTCTATCTTTATCTCATTATTGACTGCTTTATTAAAGGAGAATGCTTTCATCTCTTTTTTTTGACTTTGGGGTTGCTCCAGAAAGAAGAAAAGGAAAATACTAGGAATAAGTCTAAATTTGGAATAATAGATGGGGAATCCTAATTATAGCAAAGTCCTAATCTTCCAGCTGAGCAGGTGTATGGTTTGGTGACACTACTCCATACACGTGCCCACACCATACCTTTCAAGAAGTGGAAGGTGCTCAGTCTAGAGGAGATCTGTTTCTTTAATGGGTGGAAGGATATCTGTGGATGTGCTAGCAGGCTGCTCTCTGCTTTCAGTGCTTCTTGCTAGTCATACGGAAGACAACACCTCGCTGGATGGATCTCTTCCCTTCTTGTCCTCACCCCTGTCGATATCAATCACATGAACTATGCCAGGCTTCAGGATCAGGTCATCGGTCTCTACGTGGCTCCTGTTGTCGTCCACCTCGATGTACTTGCCCTTGGAGGGCTGGGTAGCTTTTCCAAAGACGTCTTTGAAGCGGCGCTTGAGTTCAACGTCTGGGCAATAGACGTACTCGTACAGAGCACCGGCAAGGACGGCTCCGATTATTGGTCCCACCCAGTACACCTGCAAAAAAAGAGGTGGGAAAAAAATCCCGGGCATTAAGCTTTTAAATTAACAGTGATAAGAAGGCTGACAAGCAGGCACACTTCTTTGAAGTGAAATAATTTTGTCAAGTTTTATTGACCTATCTCTTTACAGGAGGCCTCCTCTAAACTTTTCATTGCTCACTGCCAACTGCAGACCACAAACACGGACACTTTGCAAGAAGACACACAAAGAAAACATTGATGTAGAAAAGTGATTTTCTTCCTGAATTTTGACCCAAGATGACAATGAACTTTCAAGGAAAAAAAGCCCTTCCTAGTGCACTCACAAAGGCCCTTTCTAGTGTACACAGAGTTCTGCTTTAGTATTTCAGACTCATGTTTCCAAAATAGTTCAAATTTGGCATTTAATCCCACAGAATACAACAGCCAGTCAACCACAACAGGCAGCCTGACAATCTAATTTAAATAAGCAAATACAATGGACATAACACAACTTCATAGGTGCCTATCTATTTCATCATGACAAGAAGCAGTGCAGTAACATTAGTAGGTGCCAAAGCCCACAGGCTCCTGTCAATGGTATGCCAATGTCACTGCTCTGGAGGAGGAGAAAAGGCTGTCTTTCCAAGTGGCCAGGACAGCAACTAAGCTTCTCCTGCAAGTTCCTCCATGGTGCATTTGTTTATTGTTTATAGCTTTAGTTATAAATTACAGGCTTCCTCAGAGTATGGATAATTAATCTTGTGAAAAACTACAGCAGTTTTTCATATGAACAAGCCATTCACTGATAACTGGGTAAATCTGCCTCAATAGGATAACTCTTGGGAACAAAGTTACACATGGTATCGTGTTTGCAGAATTGAAGCCTTAGGGCCTGAAGACAATGCTATTTCTATTCTTAGCTGCAGTGGGAGCAATGTGGGCTTCATACTTTAAAAATCAAGAAAATCCTTATATGCACTGTAATATGCAGATCTTCCAGTCAGCACTGAAAGTGTCTCTAAAAGTGATTTCCCTCTCTATAATTGGGTGAAGCTGAGCTGTGATCCATCTCTCCCTTATAAAATATGAAATGTTTTTTGTAAATTGGATTGCTGGATGCTACAGAAATTTACTGCATCATTCACAGCCTGCTTATAACATTGTTTCCTGTGCAACTGCTCCTGGCTAAGCTGACACTTTCAAACTGAAGCAGGTAACATCTGGCCTGGTCTGCAAATACCAGACTGCAACCTCTTCGTCTCTCACTGCAGGCATTTGCCGAGGCAGGTTCTCCCCCAGGAACCAGATCACAGAGGGTCCCTGTTCTCATTTTATACATCTGCCCCAGTTTGCTGCAGAACCAGGTGAAATGTGAAGCTGACAGAATTACTTCCAGAGCTCCTCACCAGCAGGACCAGTGAGGTTTGCAATATGCCTTGGAGGATTTTTCTTTCCAGCAGTTCAATTCTTTCAGTCTCCTTGGGTTGCTTTTTGTTTGTTTGTTTTTGTTTTGAACTTTTCGTTGGATTTCTTTTCTACCTCAGCTACTACCTCCACAAAATGGCCCCTGAATAGTAAGATGCTATTCCAACATGCTGCATGCTAGGTGAGGAGCATGATGATGCCTAAGCTTGGGGCAGGTCAGTGCCTGTCTTCCTTGGGGATGGTCCCTATGGGATGCACAGCAAGACAGAACTGAAAGCAAATGATGTATGAAAAATCCTGACCACTGTTTGTCGCTATGGTGAAGGAAGTGTGAAAGGAGAGTTACCCATTGGTTTTCCCATCTGCCCATAATGACAGCAGGTCCAAATGATCGAGCTGGGTTCATGCTGGCACCGGTGTAATTGATCTAAAGCAGAGAGAAAATGTTGCCTGTTATTAAAGTCTAGGTTAAAGGAAGGTAGTGATTAGATTTCTATGGGACACCCTGGTTTTGTGCAGCTCTTCCTCTTTACAACAGATACCATCACTCTCCTGAGTCTTATCACAAAGTTAAAAAAAGTCATCACGTGAACAGCGAGAAAAGTTCTGGTGCAACACCCTACCCAAAGGGACACTACTGAGACTCCAAAGGGCTTTGGCATAGATCCATAAAGAATACAGCACCTATATAGCTGTAATTGCTCTAAAGGTCACAAAAGTTTCCATTTACTTCTGCAGTAGTCATAAAGGGTAAAGGGATCTATTTTTTAAAAGAAAAACCATTAACTTACAGCAAATAAATGTCCAATTGCAACAGAAAATCCAATTGCTAAAGCTACTGAACCAGTGACATCACTTCGTTTTGAGTCACAGCTAGCAAAAATAGTAAAAACCAGCTGGAATGTAATTATCAATTCCACCAGGAGTCCATGCCCAGCAGAAAGATCTCTGTGTACCTGGAAGAAGGCAAAGAAACACCAGAAGTGAAGAAAAAGTGATTTTGTAAATCAGAAAGCCATTACATGCACAAATTGTATTTCTATGAATGGTATTTCTAAGTAGTACAAAGTGAAATACAACGACAAACTTTTAAAGGTACAGATTCCCCCTCTTCACTCTTCTCCCTTTTTTTTTTTTTACTTTAAAATGATTTTTGATTTTGAGAAACATGGAAAATCAGTACTGGACTCAGAACAGAATGCTTAACAGTAACATTCAACTGAAACTTCAAAGTTAGGCTGCAGAAGTATAGTTTATTTTTACACAGGGATTTGCAAATGCTGCACTTCCCTTTCACCATTTTTTTTTCTTGGGAGCACTGTAATTTACTATTCAATTATAAATTCATTAATTAGCCCTGACTTAATTAATTTAAATTTCAATTAAAAATTAAGCAGTGTGCGGCTCAAGTGCATTTTTAATAAGTCCTGCAACAGGGCTAACTGATGGCATTCCTTATTAGTTTAGAACAAAGCTGAAATCTAAGTCACAATCTATTTCAAAAGTATGTCATTTTAAATTGATGTTTTTTCAATCCCCATCATAATAGCATGGAATTAATTTCCCCCCTCCCCAGACCATATAAAAATGGCATTTCATGCATATATTATTTAAATTTTGTATGTAAATTAACATCACCTGCTGTCATCAGATTTGGGGAAGTTCTAGGAATGCGAGTTTCTATAAAAAGATCAGCTACAACTATTACACTGCACAAACCCATCCTAAGGAGCCTGTCTGGATGCTGTAAATAAACCAGCAAGCTGTTAAAATCTGTACCTGAGCTCTCCTCATTGTGTGTGACACTGATTCTATTTTCTCAGGGTCTGAGCTAGCCTAGCTGAAGAGGCAGAGGAGAAGTGGTGATTACCGCAGTGACTCCCAGGCCTCCCACCACGCTGGGCGGCGTGACGAGGTAGAGGATGCCCGCGCCCACGATGGCTCCCAGGCACTGGGCAAGAATGTAGAAGACGGACTTGGCAAGGCTGATCTTCCTCGTGCAGACCATGGCCACGGTCACAGCAGGGTTGATGTGGCCTCCGCTGATGTGTCCAAAGCACTGCACCATGGTGGCAATGCTGAGTCCAAAGCAGAGGGATATAAGGACCATGTCCACAGGCAGCGGATTCTCTGCTCCACCCCAGTTGATTGTGGAGCCGAGGCTGAGGAGGACAAAAATGAGCATGGCCAAAAATTCTGCCGAAACGGCTTTCCAGAAGGGCTGAGTCCAGACTCCTTTAAACGCCACCATAATTCTCTCACACTTACACAGACGTCCACACTTACTGAAAAGGAAAGCAAATCTTCATCAGAAGTCACCAAATAAACCTTACACTCTCCTGTTGGGGGTTGCTCTTCAGCAGAGTTTGGAGAGAAGGTGGCAACACTGAGTATCCTTGGGCTGGGACAACCACAGACCACACTCTTAGAGCAGACTGCCCTTAACACATACCCAGTGTTGGAGTGTCTGCAGGACACAGGGTAATTAATCACTCCTTGTGATAACTCTGTATAGTTTCAGCTACTAAAAAGCAACATCTGTGTATTTTGAAATGACCATGAAATTAAGTGTACTCTTCTATGCTAGCTGGCCTCTGATTTAAGAGGCTGTGTAGCTCTACCACTTCCAGTGGCCTGTTGATCATCATGTTCTTTAAATCTCTTATTCTACGCAAATCTGTTATTTTCACAAAGCAGGTAAGATAATTCAATAAAAAGCGGTATCTTAGTCAAAGCCTATTGGTTTTGATGACAGTGTAGAGTTGGGGAGTTGCCCTTGGAGCTAGAAGAGAAAGTTTATTTGCTTGAACACTCACACAGACCAGTACTTCTATTTATATTTATGCAAAGAGCAGTTTCTTCACTGTGGACAGTGGGTGGAAATTGAATTCAGGCAGGACAACAGACGCAATCCTACATTCTGACCTTTAAATCAATCATGTAATCAATAAAGTGCTTTCTTTTGGGCTAACGGCGCCAATTGAGCTGGGGAATAGAACAATATTTTCTGCATGTGTGGTGTGTAGAACTCTGCACGGCAAAGAAAGAAGTATCTTGGCTTTTCTTCCTGTCTGGAGATGCTATTTATTAGTCTACATCGCCTTCCTGATGAGTTACAATTTTGCTAGATTTTCAGATACCTATGAAAGTGGGTCACCAAAGAAAAGTTATTTGTGGTATTAATAAATTAGCAGAATAAGCCAAAAGGGAAGCATTTTAATTAGTTTCTAAGGAATGCTGCAAAGATTCTTCTCTAAAAACAAAAGCAAGAAACATCCGACCCATCCAAAAAGCAGAAAACAAAGAAAGAATATTTAGCTGCTACATTTGGGAACAGAATTTCAAGTGGAAGATAGATGAATTTATGCTCAGTTATCTATGGTAACTGAGCTAGAATGCATATTTAATACCAGTTACATCAGAAAGAAGCATATAAGGCATGTCTGCCCTTTTCAAGTCATTGCAAGAGGAATGGCCCATGAATTTCTTAACAGTTCCAGTGAGTAAGGGAAAAGCAATTTAATGCTGTGACTGCAGCAAATAAGTTGTTTCCCTGACTCATTTCCTATGCTAATTTACCCTGTATTTTGGATAGGCCTTTTGAGCTTTATCTTATTTCTCTAGACTCTCACATGAAAACAATTATATTCTCTCCTAAAAATGGCCCTTGTAAAGTGCTTATCAAGGGATCTGAGACACTTGAATGAGACTTGTTCTTCTGGAGAAGTAAAGGCAGAATCTCAAAATAGAATAAAGTAATACCCCAAATCTTCTGATTTTAAGTCAAACTCAAGATAAATGGAAAGATGTTTTTGTAAGATCTCATATTAACAGTCAGTTAATGACCAACCATCCAGACTAGACTTTTTGTACAAAATGAACCCAAAATCATTGCCTCCCTCAAGGCTGAAGCTCACAGGTATTTGTTCTTACCTTTGAACCCGATGCCCAGATTCACACTGAAACTTAAAGGCTTACCTCTGATTCCCTTACGGCTTCCTTACTAATAATTTCTCTTAGTGACCTGAGCAAGATATAGGTGCTATATCCATACGAGAAAAGCTCATTTTTCCAGTTCCCTGGGCATGTTCTAGGTGAACATAGGGATGACACACATTGTGAAGACCATGGAAAAGAAACCTGGGACCTGGGTGCACAGACAAGGGAAGCAGCACTCAGCTACTCTTTTATCCCTCAGCTCAGCTGGGATGGAACCTGGATTTCCCTGGTGTTATATTCAAGAGTTTTGAAAAATTTCCGGCCACCAAGGGCACTATGGAGGGAATGTAGGTTTATGGAGCATGGTGACTCCTGATGTCTTTGTTCAAATGTGCCTCTCTTCCTATACTCAGAAACAGTGAGATCAGCAAATGAATTACACAACTTCATCCCAGAAAATGGACAGAAAAAGGTGTTTGTATTTGGCATTAAGATCATGCAGTTGGCTTCTCACTAGTTGTGGAACATCTTGGAAAATCACCTTAAGAATGAGTGTGCATGTGCATGTGCATGTGGAAGATCACACCTTCTACTGGGCTGCTGGTGGGCCTGACTAGAAGGAGGCTACCACTTATGAAGGACAGATCTCACGTTGTTTCTCCAGCTGAGAGCACATGCAGTCAATTCAGTCAATATTACATGCAGCCCTAAGATTGCATAAATGCTGCATGCAAGCCATATGCTTCAAACACAAAAGCTGGCTCATCAACCTAAGTTTTTGTTTTTCTGGAATGTCATGCTACATAGCAGTTTGTCAGCCATATTTACAGTTAATGATCTAAACAGCTATTTTTAATCCATACCTTTTTTTCTTCTAAGCAGTCTGTTTTTCTATGATTTCAACACCAAGCAAAATGCTCAGCTGTGAGGGCCAAATTTTTCTCCTAAACTGCACACCTTTCCTCCCTACAGCAAGACCTCCTATAAATGTTAACAGCTTAATACTGTGTTTGAGCCCTGAGCCCATGCTTTCACTTAAATTCAAAGGCAATCAGCAACTTAGAAATCAAAAACATCTTGAACATCCACTATTTGTTCAGTTAAATTTAAAGGCTGGAGATGAGACAGAGTGATGGCTGTGACAGATCTGAACTGAAATGGGACCTCTCAGCAGCTAAGATTTGCCATCAAAGTAGCAAAACAATTTTTTTTTTTTTGAGTAGTTGTTGTTCACATTTTCTTTAGATAAATCCAAAATACAACAGAAAACCACTTTAATGTGATGGTCACACATTAATTTCACAGGTGGGCACACTGGAAATTCTCTGGTCTGGGTTACAAGATTACACAGTAAATTGTGTCTGATAGGATGCAAGGTGGGTTTTGCAGATCACGTTGCCAGCAGGGCTTCAGGCATGATTATGGCTTCAAAACCATAACAATGTAAATCATAACAAAGGTTTCCCTACGAAAGTCAAACAGTATTTTAAAAATTCTTCGTTTTCTAACAAATATAATTTCAAGGAGCAGAGCACACATCCTGGATGCAGGCTTGTGGCTTTCTCCACACGACACTGCTGTCACACGAAAGTTCTGTGCGTGCAGTGGCTATTTACAGCGGCATCTCCGCAGCAAACTCGCACGCTGCCCGACCTGAGCTTGCACCGCCGGCTGGAGATCAAATGGACATCGGGCACCTGCCGGCCAACTCTGAGGGAGGAGGGCGACACGCCACTGTTGCAAAACCAGTGCACGGTCGCAGGGCTTGCTTGTAATAATTTCGCCTCATTTCCCAAAAAGCTGTTAGATGAGCGACTGGCATGGGCATCCACAGGAGGTGGGGAGTCTTAGGAGCCCAGTACCGCAACTTTTTCACTGTGCCGTACCTGGGCTTTCTCCACACACGACTCTATTGCAGGACCCCAAGTGGACAAGGGAGTTCTAACAAGTGGAAAGAGATTGTGAGTTTGCTTCTCTCCGCACCCTTCGCACCTCTGATGACAGGCTGCGATAGCGCCCTCGGGAAGGGGGAGCTGCTGCCTGGCTGCCATCCCTCGGGGCAAAACGCAGGAGGAGAAAGGCAACAGCAGGAGGAGAAAGGCAGCCGCACCTGGCTGCGCGCTCCTGCCGGGGCCGGGCAGTCCCGTCCCGCGGCCGCGCACCCCCCGCGCCCAAGCTCTCCCGTAAACTCATCTTTGGTTTGGGGGGGCCGTCCCCGCCCGCCTGCCTGTCTCCTGCCTGTCCCCTGCCTGTCTCCTGCCTGTCTCCTGCCTCCCCTCCGTCCCCCGCGCAGGGCCGCGCACTCACCCGCGGCGCGGAGCGGCCGCTCCGTCGCTCATGCCTCCCCGGCGGGCGCGGCGCGGAGCGGCGGGGCGGGGGCCGGGGCCGGGGCCGGGGCCGGGGCGGGGGCGGGGGCCGGGGCCGGGGCGGCGGCGGGGGCCGGGGCGGCGGCGGGGGCGGGACGGCTCCCGGTTGTGCGGCGGCCGCGGCGCGCTCCGCTCCTACCTGGTGCGGCGGGCGGGCGGGCGGCTCTCGAGGAACGGGCGCCGCAGCACGGGCTGCGGGTCGGCTGCGGTCATGTGCCTCTGTAGGGCCAGGCAGCGGGGCAAGGAGAGGAGAGAGCGCCGTGCTCCTGCGGCGCGGGGCCGCCCGGCTATGGGGAGGACTCAAACGATGCTCAGTTTCTTGTCTGCCACGCGCTGTGTTGAAGGGAAAATAGCCCTAGTAGCTCAGCAGCCAGGGAATTTTATCCATCTAAAATGCCTATTAGTACCTTACCAGAACTCTACTGGTTACAAAATCATAGAATATCCTGAGTTGGAAGGGACCCACTAGGATCGAGTCAAACTCCTGGCTCTGCAAAAGACAGCCCCAAGAATCACACCATGTGCCCGAGAGCATTGACCAAACACCTCCTGAGCTCTGGTGCTGTGACCACTTCCCTGGTGAGCCTGTTCCACTGCCAAACCACCCTCTTGGTGAAGAATCTTTTTGTAGTGTGCAACCTAAACATGTTCTGACACTCCTTCATGCTGTTCCCTCGGGTCCTATCACTGGTCACCGTAGGGAAGCAATCACTATCTGCCTTTCAGCCTCTAGACTGTGATGAGGTCTCCCCTCAGTCTCCTCTTCTTCTGTCTGAACAAGCCAAGTGACCCCAGCCACTCTGCATATGGCTTCCCCTCTAGGTCCTTCGCCCTCCTTGTAGCCCTCCTTTGGTTGCTTTCTAATAGCTTCATATAATTCTTATATTGCGTTTTGTTTGTTGAAGTGGCTAAATTGAATGAAGTTTTGACTAGTATGAAATGCCAAATGGAGGCCACTGTAAAGTAGTGTTTAAATTAAACTGTGATGCTGTCTGTGGAGGAAATTCACATGGTCATTACTCAGTGCTTCTACAGCATGAAAACCGTTCAATGAAAAACAGCCCTTCATGTAATAAGAAAAAACACAAAGTTGCCTAAGGCCCCAGGCACAGCTATTTCATTAGAGAATTCAACTGTCACTTGAAGAAGACATGGTTGAAAATGGAACAAACTATAGAAAATCTGATTTAGACCTTTGCATGCTGTAGAAGAGTATGTGCATAAGTTATATTGAATACATTCTAAGTAACATGTTCAACTGTAAAATGAGTTTAAACTACAGGTAAAGCCATGCATCCATGCATCAACAGTGCAAAATCAAAGTTTGGCATGACCAGCCAGCCTGTACAAGACACATTGTACCAGATAATCCTTCTAACCATGAGTAAACAGTGCCAGATCTGAAGAACTACTCCAGGAAACCACAGACAGAAAGTCCTCCCTGAGCTTCTGCTAGGACATTATAGACAATAATTTACAACAGTGAAAAGTGAGTATAATGTATAACACTATCAATTAAGGATGCCCGAGACAAATTTGTAAATACAGCAATAAAAAAGTCATATCCATATGTTAAATGCTTACCAATCACAGTTTATGGCAAATACAGGATATCATAGTGTACAAATGTAGGTATTTCTCTCAATTTGCCTGTTCCTCCTCTAGAGCCATGTCGTAAAGGATGCCAAGAGACACTCACAATTTGATGGCAAAAGAGTAGCTGCAAGCTTGATGCTTGCTTTTTTTTTGTTTTCAAACTTCACTTTATTTGTGTATGTCTTGAGTGTAGTAAAGGGATGGGTGGGGGGGTGGTTGTGTACAGTCATCATTACCTGTCTCTGCTCTTTCATTTGATGTCTTTGGGTTTTCAATCTAAGCCCTTCACAACCTGCTACAGTGATTTCAGAAAAAAAACTCACTTGTTCTTTGGCACCTTGTGGACTCTGCTCCTCTGGCATATCTGTTTGTTCACAAACAAAATTCACTTAGCAAATCCAGTAATTGCTTTTCCTTTTCTGGCAGATAGCGTATATCTGCTCTTTTTGATCTGCAGAGCAGATCACTGCCGCACGGAGAAGCCAGAACATTAATAGCTTCTGTCACTGCTACCATTCTTATTGTGAAAGATCTTCTGCAGGATTAGACAAAGGTTGTGGCCACATAAAACAGAGAAAGGCAATGCTTCGGGCACAAACCTGGAGCGAAGCACACTGTGCCAGCTCTGATCAAACAAACAGACTATGTTCTGTTGAAACCACAGAAGGCAAGGAAGACATCCCTTGAGATGGCACTGAAAATCAGAGGAAAACTGCCTCAGTTTATCCAGGGGTAAATTTGTCGGTGTTGGGAGTTGGGATTACAATACGTTCTTTTTTTTTGTTTGTTTGTTCATAGTTTTCTTTTTTTTTTTTTTTTCTTATATGTTGTAATCTTTATAAAATCTGGGTAAACTTGTTTTGGACTTCTATCCAACAGTGAAATACTTCTGCTGCTGTGCTCAACATAGTTAAGGAAATAACTTACAAAAGAGTATTATGAAAAATTTAAAGATGGTGTTAAAACTTAATCCATGTCAGGGTGGGGGGAAATGTGCAGAGGAATCTTGCTGTGCTTCTGCTTCTCCTTCACTGAACATTAAGTCTGAGTTTCTACAGTAATTTCTAGGGCATCATGAATTAAAGATCTCTGTAGGAACTTAAGCCATGGTGGGAAGATGCTGCAACACATAAGACATCCCCATTCTGAACAAGAACTTCCCAGACAGTTGAAGCGTGCTGGATCTGGGATTTCAGTTTGATCAGTTATGGAGGAGAGGGCACACTGCCAAAGTCAGAGAGGAATGTGCAAACAGCTAATTCCAGCTAAAACAATATGAGGGAGAGGGGCAGAAAAACTCCCAGCACTAGTCTGTTATCTCACTGAATAGCAGTGTGGGAAGAGTCCCTTCATTGCTATGGCAAAACTCATAAATACCCATCCTGGGCAGCTCTATCAGACTGTGGGGTTTGTCAACTGAGATTGAAACAGATTTAAAGAAAGACCAAAACCTAACAAAAGAACACAATTTAGAAGCACTGTCTGTTCTCTCAGTGTCTTAGTCCTTATCCGCCTATACCTAGTGGATCTGGACTCTATTCTTCCTTATATTGTTAAGCTCTTGAGCTTGCTCAACTCCTCTCAGCATCACTCCAAGCTTTTAGTTTCCAAAAGCAAGGAGGTTTACATGCCTGTGCTTTCTCTTTCTCTCTCTTCCCCTCTCTTTGTTCTGGATGTTCCTGCCCTTTTCAGCAGATCTTGAACCCACCAGCCAATTTCAACTACAGCTGATGGAGGATCAGAAATCCCAAAGCTGTTTAGGCTCCTGCCAGTTCCATGGGCATGAGTGGCTGCAGGTAACCACAGCAAAAGGGACACTTGCTGTCACTGGCAGGACAGACTCCAAGAGGATTGTACAAGTGCCCTAGTGATGGAGGACTTAGTTGCTGTTTTCAAAGTGGTGCAGACTCCTAGGAGACCAAATTCCTTTGGCCTTCCTTGGCTCCTGTCGACAAGTGCGTTTAAGAGCAGGCTGTGAGCCTTTTCAGAAACCATTTGCAGAAACTCTCAGGCTTTTTTTTTCCTGAGTGATGAAAAGTTTCATTCTGTTGCCACTAATAAATCCCCCTCCCCTCACCAATTTATGTTTTATAAGTTTGGGTTAAGCTTTGTCTACTAAAAGGATCGTACATAAAACACCACTTACTGAAATGTGATCTTTGCACATTTCTGAAGTTTTAATTTTCCTGCGGTGTAATCTTGTTACTTAGGTCATTCATTTTGTCACGCCTTGGTATCAGTCTGGTCCAGGTTTGGCTGCAGGGCTATGTTCTCCTGACATTTAGAGCAAGAATTCCCTGGGAAATCAGTCAAGAGATTTGACATTGCTGCTGGCCAAGCTCCAGTAGGTTTAGTTTTACTCTCCTTCTCTATTTATTGTGGAATCTGTCTGTCCACAAGCTGCACATTGAGTTCTGTGCTAGAGAAGGAGAACTAAAAGGGACAAAATGGCCATTCATTTGAGGGATTCATTCAGGCTTTTCAGAAAGGATTTACAAGAAGCTGTGCACTTAAATGACTGCTGAGCTTCCTTAGCCCTGCACTATTACCTCCCTCAAAAGACAATTTGGATTGAGTGATTTTTCTTTGCCCTCTCCCCCTCCTCAACAGGCTTTAATTACTGTTGGAAAAGCAAAATTAAGAACCAGGTAGCACAGGAACCACCTGGAGGTTTTTCACCTTTAGAAATAGTTTAATTTGAACATGGCATGGACAGACCCTTTGCTTGGAGGAAAAGAAACAACCCAAACAACAAAACAACAACAACAACAAAAATCTTTTTCTCTCCCCTTGTCACAAATTGCAGCAGTGTCAGTTGTGAAAAGCTGCATCAGTGTCACAGCCTGTCAGGATTTGATGAACTGGAGAGAAGGTGCAGGGAAGCTGCCCTGGGCACTCATGGGGGCACAGAAAAGTTAGGGGAACGGCCCCAGGCCAACTGGAAATAGAGAAGTAAGGTCTCTTATGGAGGGGGCAGTGTCATGCAGCAGCAGCACAGAGCAAGACTGCAGTCAGCTCTGAATGTGCCAGGAGGGAAAACCATCATACTGGTGGTCTGTGTATCCTTAGCCAGTGGATAAAGAGATTTATCTAACTGCGAGGTGAGACATTGAAATTCAGTTAAGCACTCACAGATTTTATCAGCACAGAAAATGCAGTGCTTGGTAAACACCACTGTTATACACTCTGTAACATCCAGCCATGCTTTCCTGACCAGTCTGTGTTGCTGTTACTTACAGTCCTTCTGCTATTTCTAAGCTCCTCAGCTCAAAATGCTCAGCTTCTTCCCTCACCACCACCTCAGGTTCCTACAGGAATGAAGCTCAGTCAAAGAATTGTGGAGTTCAAGACTAGATAACATGGTAAGACTAGATAACTAGGTAACATAATATGTTCTGTTTGACTTTGTGTATTGTAGACCATTTCACTTTACCTCAAGACACATTCAATGAATTCAGTAACTTACATTTGGTTAAATATATTTTGGAAAGGCATCCTGGCTTAGATTTGAAAACTCATGGGAAAGAAAATCCACCCATTCCCTTGGTAGCTTATTCCCAAGACTAATAATTTTCATCGCCAAAAATGGTCTTTGTCTCCAAACTGAATTTGTATGAATTCATCTGCCATATTCTGCTTCTTATTATGCTGTTATCTGCCAGATTAAAAAGCCTCTTATACTTCTACTGTCTCCCCATGAGGATACTTATATAATGTGAGCAATTCAACTCTTCATCATCCTTTTGATAGGCTTAGCAGACTGAACTCTCAGTTTCTCCCTCTAAAGAAGATTTAGTAACTTTTTTTTTCCCAGGTCTTGTTTGTGCCTTTGCTACTTTTTCAACATGCTTTTTAAAATGCATATTTAATATTGGTCTCCCAGAAGGCATATTCTGAAGTGAAGGCATTTCTTTTAGCACACCTGGGAATTGAATTAGTCATTCTTGCCACAGTATTGCATTGAGGAAGCCTTCTTTCTTGCTGTTCCACAGTAACTCTTGAGACCTTCTAGGGATATAGCCCTCATTCTGTAGAGAAGTCTTGTTTCACTCTGAGGCATGCAATTTTGCAGACATTCTGTCTGACAGGCATCACACTAGAGCACAGTCCAGACTGCTGTGTTTGGCCTTCCTTTTCTCAATCTACTGATTTAAGTCATTTTGTACTGGCAGTGATTCTGTATTTACTTCCAGACTTACCTGCTGAGGAAAACCCTAAAGCACACGAGGCCTCACAGTGATCCCTTCAGATCCCCCAACATGATTAGTACATTAAGTACTTTCAGAGATCTCTCAGCTAGGTCTGAACCTGTTTGCTGTTCTGTGGCTAACGAACAGTGGTAAATGCTGGAAGCAAATATAATTCAGTATAGCAGCAAAGGCTCTAGAAACACTGAAACACACTGCTCTGTTCAACTACCTCTGTCAACCATTATGGGATTTTAAAGATTAAATTGTGTTTCATTTTATTTCTTCTTTGTCTCGGGCAAGGCTGAGCCTCAGTGATATGTATTTGACATGTGGCTGTGTGCTAGGAATTTGTTCTTTGTTCAAGTGTTTTGGTTTTTTTTTGTGTACAATATAAAGATGTATTATACCTATATAGCTTCATATTCATAGGATTTATATATCTAATGGAAATCTATGCCATGAATGGGCTTATGCAGCACATTCCAAGAAAGATAATTTTGCTGCAGATCATTCAGGTTATCTTTGTAGATTACCACAGTAACTGTTGTCTTAATACTATGTATTTTACAGGGGTTATCTTCCCTCTCAACACTAATACCTTCTAAAAGCTAAAACCTCAGGGCACAGATGTGAAGATGTTGATCCTTTTCCCATGCAGTGGTGCATCTTTCATTGAACTAAACCAAAAAGGAAGGTCTGACTATGAATATTTACAAGTTCTTTTGTCCATAAGCTTCTAAAGAAAACCTGATAGCATGTTTTTCTCAAAATGCTTTATAGAACAGTAACTTTATTTCTGACAGATTTTTGTGTTTACAGCTTGGAAAAACTCCAACACATCAAGCTAGTGATACAGGTGCTGCATTTTTACTGGACTAGGAGAAAGATTTCAAACACAGAAATGGCAAATGGAGCGATTAATCCCTTAACTAAAATTAGCACAAAAATACATTTATTGCAGAAGACTTTGGCGATAAAAATATTTTTTTACTTATTAGCAGACTTAATATGGAGTAACTAGTTTGATACTATTCTTCATGGCTTACCTCTTTGAATTCACCAGTCATGTCTTTTCTTTTCTTATAGCCTTGCTATAAGTTGGTGTTTGAAGTAGATTTAATGAGTTTTATGGAGAAAACTATTTTTGTGTAGACAGGTATTGTACTGATTTAGTGTCTGTGAAGGAGACAATGCTGGTGGGGACTCCAGAGCAGGGAGTTGGAACTAGATTTTCAAGACCCTCTTCCAACCCAAATCATTCTGTGATTCTAGGACACCTCTCCAGGTCAAAATAGTCTGAACCCTGTTAAAAATAGATGTAACTTTCTAAGAATGCATGCAGAGAAAGGGAGATTTCTGAGGGGTTTATGGTTTAATGTAGCCCCTTTTGTAAAAGCTTAACATGTCCAATTTCTATCTGATTTTCAGTGTCACCCTGCACATTTGACTGACATGAGCACGTTTGTCTCACCCGCAGCAGGCAGAACCAACACACCAGTGAAAGGGATTCTTTTCAGCTACACGCCTCACCGGCACCCTGATCCCCGGTGCTCCCACTGTGACCTGGCTGGTTCTTGGGGTGTGGGAGGGCATGGAAAACCACCCAGCCTGGGCCTCAGCGTTGCAGAGTGGAATTTGCAGAATTCTCTCTTCAAAAATTACTTTTGACTTCCAAACCTGTTTAGTACAAAAGGCACAGGGGGGCATTTCCACGCAGTATCACACTGCAATTTTTGCTGTGCAATGTCAGAAATTCATAACTCATTCTTAAAAGGTCACCCTGATTCCATGTGCATTGCCTCAAAGAATTGTTCTTTCTCTACCTGAGAAATTGTAGATACTTCCAAGTATCCGAAACCATGAAGAGGTATAAAATGAATATAAAGTCCCTGTAATCTGTAGCCAAAAAAGCCATCCCTTCCCTTCCCTTCCCTTCCCTTCCCTTCCCTTCCCTTCCCTTCCCTTCCCTTCCCTTCCCTTCCCTTCCCTTCCCTTCCCTTCCCTTCCCTTCCCTTCCCTTCCCTTCCCTTCCCTTCCCTTCCCTTCCCTTCCCTTCCCTTCCCTTCCCTTCCCTTCCCTTCCCTTCCCTTCCCTTCCCTTCCCTTCCCTTCCCTTCCCTTCCCTTCCCTTCCCTTCCCTTCCCTTCCCTTCCCTTCCCTTCCCTTTAGTCCAGTTTGATTCATTTAGTAATTTAGTTTTTAAATTACTTTTACTTTTTACTCAAGTGATTGTGCTGGACAGAAGAAAAATCAAGTCTCGGAGTGGAAAATGATCACCTGAGTTACAGGCAAGTGTAATTTATTGGGAAAAATGGAAAATTTTAAGCCACACAGAGAATACAATGCAAATGTAAAACAGTAGGGATCACAGTGTAGCCTAAGCAATTGGAAAAATGTGTGAGAGATTTCTATCATGATCCTGAGCAAGATATTTTTAGACAGTAGTCTGCCCTGATTAAGTAATGAATAAATAAAAGACAAATCTTTCCCCACTGTTTCTTTGTGTGTAGAAGATACTGAAAGTCCTAGACTATTTCAGAAGTTTGGGCACACCATTGATTCATTTGGGTTTTGTTATGAGGCCAAAAAGAGAAAAGGAAAAAAAAAAAAAAAAGCCTGTGAAACCCTATAACTGTCCAGTCTCAGTGGTTTTGTTACTGTGCCAAAATAAGGGGTCAAGGCATAATAGCACTAGAAAAGCTCACTTGCTGTAGATTTTACATAACAAGTTCTCAGCTTCTCTCATTCAGCCTGTGCCTGTTTCTGCAACCAAGGCAGCACAGAGAGCAGATTTTAACTATAAATGTGTCAGTGGGTAGAGCTTCTTTTCCTTTGGTAAATTAAAGAAATGCCTTGGTGCTTGGGGGCCAGGGGTGGCACAGAAAGTAAAATTGAAAATTCTAAAAAGAATCTCTGAAAATGTACCAAATTATTCCCTCTTTTTCTCTGTGACTTGCTAAGAAAGGTATGGTTTTGGCAAAGTAGCTTCTGCTGCTTCCAATTATAAGTTTAGGGGTATATTTTTATACTAAAGTCTATTAAGCATGGCTTACTAAGAGCTGGGTTCTTCAGCAGCACTTAGGAGTATCCCTGAGGGCCATCCTGCTTTTCAGAGGTGGCCTTTGCTATTCCCAGAGATGTGCCTGGCAGCAGCAATGGCTCAGCCCACCTAAAAAGTTTTGCCTGCTAACTTGCAGGTTGAGTAGCCTAACATATATCAGCTTAAGCTGAAACTTTCAGTCTTATCATCACTTTTAAATAAAGCAAGGCAGCAAATAAATTGTGGGCCAGATTCTGTTTGGTAAGAGTGTTCCATTAGGGGAGTTTCTGTACTCAGGGGCAGTGCACTGTCTTGGCCCCACTGTAGCCACTAGGCTGGAGACAGACAAAAAGATACGGGGAGAAACAGGAGCCTTGTTGGCAGTAAGTCTGAGACAGAGAAAAATTTTATCTAACTTTGGTTCAGTGTTTATGTTTTCTCTGCTCTTCAGGAGGACCTGCAGGGATCACAAGGATTTGGAGAAACATCATCCTCCCTTGGAGCTGAGCTTTTGCTCTGCTGCAGCCTGAGAGTACTTTGATCAGAGATACAACAGCAAAGCTGCAATTTATTATTGTTCATTGTCACCTCCAGCCACAATTAACATTTCCCCTTCTCATTAGAGGTTTTTTCCTCTGTCCCTTTTCTGTTTCACTTTTTTTTTTTCTTTTTTAAGAGAATAGCAGAAGTCATAGCAAAGGTGACAGCTTGTGTCTATGGCTTGGAGTGCACTATGGGCGTAACACCATAACTTCCTTGAAAGCAGACAGATGCTGTAAACCCCTGCCTCCTTCCCCTCCTACCAAGTGTCCCACCAGGAAACCTCCTCCCAAAACTCACATCTGCATCCATGACCAGAAGCAGATGCAGCTGGCAAACTGCAGACCCACAGACCTGGCAGCATCCTTCCCCAAGCAAGCTAAAGAACAAAAAGAAAGGCCGTGCAAGAGGCAAACTTGCAGACCTTGCAGGTAATTTAGGTTTGCTTGGATTAATGTTGTGGTTCTGCAGCATGCTAACAGATTGTTTATGTGCATGTATTTTCATGCACATTTAAGGTGTTTGAAGTCAAATGCAGGACTTCAACTATGTAACTCCCACTACCATTGTTGCAAAACCTTTGTCTAGGTGTTACAAGACTGACATACAAATATTGTGTGCACATGCATTTATAAAACCTGTGCATGCATTTATATTGCATTTATGCAAGCTTGTAAGGAGGGAACTATTTAGTTGAACTCAGCTTTCTGAAAAAACACACTGAAAAGCACACTTTTTTTCTCAGATGAATGGTAACTTATTATCATTCCTAGAACTTGAAAATCTGTCTCTGTGTGTGTCTGCTTTTGTCAAAAATGAGATAATTTAATATGCAGGTCCTACTCTGCAGACATCCAGATTTTACATCCAAGTAACTACCCTGAGAAAATTAAGCCTTTAGCATTTAATATCCTACTGACATGTATTTACAAACCACTGAGTATTGATTTACCTCTCTGTATGCTGAAATGCCCTGATAAACCTGCTTTGCTCCTACATCTTATATCTCAGAATGCTGTTTCTTGAATGCAAATTATACAGGCCACTCAAAATGTACAAAGCTTGGGAGATGAACAGTACTGTGAGCTTTTGTGGAAAATGTGTTTTCTGCAAGGAATTTGAGAGAAAAAACCCCGAACCCTGAGATAGAAGGAATTTCTGCACGACAAAGTCAAGACAGATACGTGTGCACAGATGGTGGCTGACAGCACCATACTCTCAGGCAGGCTTATTAGTGCAGCCTCAGTGCCATGATAACAGAGATGTGCTGGACTGGAGGTGGCTTACACTCGTCAGCTGAGAGCAACCCGGCAATCGGTCTCACCCATTTGTGCTGACATAATTAGAGAGGGAGAGAAATTCTGTGTGAGGAGACAGAGAAAAGGAAGTGACAATTACACATATTTAAAAAAAAAGTTATGGTCATGGCCTTGAGATTTTCCTTTTCCTTTTGTAAGGACTCTTTCCCCCTCTCTCACGGTTGTTAATCACGTTAGTTTTTGAAAACAAAAGGAAGAAAGCAGCATAGGCTGTCTCAATGCCACCCCCATGTTATTTGTAGCCTCCACAGGGTCACAGAAATAGTGGCTATGTTAGTGTGAGATAATCCTGAGATGTTCTTGCATGCCAGGTAAACTGGAGCCTGTCACAACGGGTGGCAGGATCACAGAAAGGGCTGGGGGAACATGGCCCTGGGTCATGCAGCTCTGGTGTGTAGGACAAGGCAGGAGTTTGCATACCTGGATGGGATCCTCTGCTTCTGCAGAACTCTCTAGTTGAGCATCACTTCATTTACAGCTACTGCAGTAAAATAAATACTACAGTACTTTTTTACACTAAATTAAAACAGCTTCTCTTCCATTCGGACTCTGAATAAATTGAGACAGCAAGATTCTCACCCTGTCTCCTCTCCCAAAGGAGCCAGAGGGACACTTTCCCCTGGTCAGACATCCTGGCACTGGTTTTATGCTGAGGCAGTGCCTGGATAGGCTTGACAGATGCACAGTGTTTTGAGACAGAGCTTGCATTCTTAAGGCTGCCAACTGCTCAGAACAGAGCTGAATGATGTGTTTCTCGGCTGGAGCAAAGCTGGGAAGTCCCCAGCTTCCTCCAAGACCTTGGAAGTAAAGCATAAGGAAATGTAATGAACATCCTATGAGTTAAATTCCTTACTAATACGTAATTTCTAACCACTGCTCTTTAGATGTTTTCAGAAGACACATGGTATAATTTCCTTCCATTTACAGGAGACCACTTTACCAGTGGGGACACCAACACAGAGAGCATTTCATGTTTCTCCAACAAGTGCATGAAATTACAGAACCTGGATGAAGATCCCAGATCTCTTAAATCAAAGTCCATCACTCCAGCCACAAGCAGAGCTACATCTAACATTGAAGAGGCATGTGGAGCTCTCTTCAGTTAGCTACATTGCCAAAAGCACAACTGTTCTCCCATAAAACAGGTATTTCTATGATCTAAGACATTCTCATTAAGCTAAATAATATGACTGTCTCTTGAATCCACCTACTTTTACACATTTCTGAAGGAAAAGCAATCCCAGGTGTCTGGGGATATAAACAGATGTTTTTACTAAATCAGAGAGTTCCATCTCTCAGTAGTGTGTGCCTGCCCTGCCCTCTGAACTGTACATTAATTGGTTGACTCAGGACAGGTGCATCCATATTTTTAATGAAATATAATGCTTTATGGTCAGATTTCAGACTTTATGTTCCAAGACCAAATTAATATAGTTTTGAAGGCATCAGAGGAGTTATAAAGTTGATAAACTGGTATTAGCATTACAGTTGAAAAGACTTTTCTGATGGATTGTTAGCCTTAAGGCACATACAACAAAGATGTTTATACGTAACCTACATATACAATACAAAGCTCTAGAAAAATATTTTCCTCTCAGACTTACCCAGAGTGTCACATTGCAATTTTCAGTTAAATTTAAACTACATTTAAAATTAAAGCAGTGATCTCCAATGACACATCACCAAGATAGCACAGCCTGAGGCAGGAGTAGCTCCAATAAATTTGGCCTTTTGGGGGACTTCCACCAGAGGAAATTTCCAGAGTATGTGCTGTGTTTGATTGCACTGTGGCTGCACACCTCTGACTTCAGCATGCAACAGTCTAGCTGCAATTTTAGAAGAGATGGGCACAATAGCTATGTCTGAGCTTTGCAAGCCAAATCCTACCTGGAAAAAAGAAGCTGCCTTATGTTGATGTATATATCAGAATTTGGGAATGCACACCTGTGAAGTTTAATTATTTTAAATTTGTTTATTCTTGAAAAATTTTGTTATTAAAAAATTTGTTTTTAGCAATACTGTTTCATTTTAGAAGAAAGGCAGATGTAGAGCATTAGGTTCCAAAAACCAAATTTTAATTTCAGGAGGGATGCATGGCTGTCTGGTGTTTGGAAGAGACACGAGAGCCAAGGGAGCACACTCCTGCCACGCCAGCCCTCCCACAGGCTCCCTGTAATGCCTTTACAGCACATTTGACTTGCTCTGACAACTGACCTGCATTAGAGAAGTGCTTAGAGATCTTCAAATGAAGAAATGTTCATAACTAAAAAGCATTTACTGTAATGAAGGCCCTTAAAAGAGGCTCTGCATGCCACAGCTGATCTCTAGTGTAGATATAATCACTCTGAATGTTGTGGAGTGTATTTTCATTCCTCTTCTGCATACATTATGTATAATTTTCTGAGTAAAACAAACATCTGTGCACAGTTGTGGAGATGAGATTTTATGCTAGTTATGGTGGACGACCTTCAGCTTTTGTTTTTGCCCAGGATTCTTACAAAATATAAACAAAGTTACAATGCAGCCTCCCACTTTGACCTTTTAAATTTTACTTTTAAAAATAGAGGTTATCTTTTATGCTTCAAATTATGCCTTTATCTCTTATAATCCCATAAGTCAGATATCACAGTCCCACTTCAATTATGCTAAACTCTTATGTTAATTTTAAATCATGTAACTTAATTCCTGGCAAAGCAAGCTGGTGATTTTCAAAATGTGGTTAATGAAGCAAAGTACAATCTAGATTCTGCTACTGAGATCATCTGAATCCCTTAGGTCGCTGAACATGACTGTGGAGAGGCTCTTCTTTACAAAAGTCTCGGTTAGATTTTCAAAAAATGAATTTTTAAGTGCAGTTAGGGGCTATGAAATTTGAAGTTGAGCGTACAAAGAAGTTAAATTACTTTCACTAGAGCCATAGAACAACAGTGCAGCTAAAACAATTACACTTCTGTGCACATACATGCTTCAAAGACCTTAAGTGGTGTCCTCCCCTGTTAAATCACAAATGCAAATCATACCAGATTTTCAAGATGACAGTCTGGGGACCTGATGCCCATGTACGTATGCAAATCAATGTCATTTTCCCTATCATTTGCAGAAACCAAATATTTGCTGATAATTTCTTTCAACACCCTCCTTGACTCAAACAATAGCTTTATCTAAGAGCCACTAAAAGACAAAATCTTATGAGAATGTGCAGATTTCAATGCAATTAAAGCTGTCCCCCCAAATCTCTGTCATTCTCTGATCAGATAGGCAGAAAGTTTGCCACTAAAATGAACTCAGTGTGAAGCTTAAGTTCTTCAGAGACTTTGTCATTTACTAATATTAATTTATTTCTCTGAATTAAAGTATTCATACCAAACTCATCTATAAATTACTCTCCATTCTTTATTAGCACGTTGCACTTTTTGTGCTTTTTTGAAAATACTAGCACCACTAGTGTGCCATTTTTTGTGTGTAAAGTATCAGTTAATTAAACACATCCACAATAAACAAGAGAAAGCAAATATATAGACACCCAAAGGTTGGTGGACATTTATTTTTTATTTAAATTTACTATATTCAATGGTCTTCCTGTAAGGCAAGAGAGATTCACTTAGGATTTGAGGTTGAATCCAATACTTACAAAAGCAGAGACTCTACTGGTCAAACCAAGATCAAATCCAAGGCAGTTTTCATATGACTTAGTAGATTGCACGGTACAAAATCAAAACTTTCAGGAGGTCTTCTTTAATTGTCTTGGGTTGCAAGATGTGGGGTGGAGTCCACAGGAAAACGAGGAGGGATTTCTGACAGGGAAGGTGGGAGTTGAACACCATCCTGTGTTAAAAGGGGGAGATTTTTGTTCACCTGAGGACAAGCATGCGTGGGGGAGGTTCAAATGCCAGATATCCCTTCCCGAACACTTCTGGGCATTAATGCCATGCACAGCAACAGCTCACACAAGCAGCAATGTGTGTGTTTACCTGTCCAAGGCATCCTTGCAGCTTCTCACTGGTACTCAGGAAATGTATCTCCCCACACCTCATGCTGATGGATGCCTTTTTGCTTCTCCTCTTTGCTCCATGGTTCCAGAGAACAGGAGGCTTTAAGCTATGGGTGATGCTAGCCACAGACAGCACAACCCCTGTCTTGGGCTGCCCAGTGTCCTTTTGCTTTTCCCCTTGGAGTGGCTTGTCCTGCCACAAGGAGAGACATGCAGAACCTGTTTGATTACACTCTGGCACCATGGAGACTGGAGGTGGCTTTTTTTCCTCTTCTGATGAGAAAACTGAGGGAGAATAAAGCAGTGAGGGTACCGAGGAAATGGTCTGGCCCTTCAGTTGGGACCAATTACTCCTGTGGAAGGACTGAATCTGTACATCATACTTTGTCTGAGATGAAGGAGAAGACAACAATAATAACAGTAATTGTGACCAGTGGTTGGGAACAGAGAAAAAGGGACATTTTACTTGCATCACTTTCCCATCAGGCTCTTTCCTCACCCTACAACTTGCTGTATGGAGACACTGGAGCAAGATGAACCAAACCATTTCAGAAAGAAAGGTATAGAGGACATCTTTATAGAGATTTTTCCCTATCCATTTTAGAGATTTGGTGTAGTGATGCACTTGGTAGTGTTAGGTTAATTGTTGGACTCAATGATCTTTTTCAATGGTTCCATGATCCTATGACTTTGCAGAGATTTCTCCTCCTCCTGGGACACCCTGGCCCACCCACTGGGCGAGACAGGTTGCAGGAAGAGCTGCATGTTTTGGTCAGGCAGCACTTGTGGGAGGAGAGGGAAGGGTAGAAGGTATCTTTTGCTTTTTCTGGACACATCTTCCTCTAGGACAAATCACCAATACACATTGCACCACATAAAACTGCACCATGCACCCCATTCCTGGGGCTTGGTGACCACTGGCAAGGCAGGCAGGACAGCAAAACACAAGTGACTTCAGGAAGCTCTGGGGGCAGAACCAGTTTATAGGTTTGGGAGGCAATGGGCACACACATCTTCTCTGTAACAGAGTGCTGGGAGCTGGGCTGATAACCAGATCCCAGCAGACCAAGAATGGTCACAGCAGTTGCATTGAAGTTGCTTCTCAGTACAGACCTTAGAATATCCCAGAGCTGCCAGGCTGCAACATAGTCCATTTCACCAAAAAAAGAGAAGACTACCGTGAATGACTATTGGGACCACAGTATCCAGGTATCACATGTAATGATGCATCCACTCTGCATTAAAATCTTAATTTTGTTGAATGGAGCAGCTCTCTGAAAGGAGGGTCACACTTGTCAGCTCTAGTACATCAATCAAAATGAGGCAGTGGACTGGTGCTTCACAGGCTTACCCAAATCTACTCTGGTCATCAGCTGAGCTGCTGTGTTATTTTTAGTTTGATGCATTTGTATTCAAGAGTGTCCTTCAATAAAAAAGTCAGGTCTAAAATTGGCTACAGTCTAATAGTAATCAAAAAAAATCCTTGCAACTGAGAACACTGTAAACATTTTACAAAATTAGCCAATGATCCTTTATTAATAAGTGAGAGAAAATAAAAATACATTCAAAAGTTTTTTCAAAACCCATTTCTAAAGCAAACACACCAAAAAAAGAATCATGCCACTCTGAATTTTTTTTCTTAAACCATTAAAAGAACATTAGGTAAGTTAATGCAACAGCTGTCTGAGCTACTTCTTCCATAGAATAATCCATAATGGTAAAAACAGCTTTTTCAGGCATTTTAGTGCAATTTATGCTGTTTACTGGTCTTTTTTTTCATTGCATTCTCCATAATTTAGTATCAATTGATATCACTCTAGCTTATAAAATCCCCACCAATTCAAGACAACTCTATTTAGCAGTAACTTCATTTCCTTTCAGGGCTAATATCAAAGTAGTTGTTTTGAATCCCAACATGATAAGTATCTAGTAGAAGCCTGAAGCTATTCTAGTGCTATACAAGTGGTGATGTATAATTGAACATTAAGTAATCCAAGTAATAGAAGTCATAGGTCAGCTGTCTCTCCTCCTTAGACAATTCCTTTAAATATTGCCTCACTACTTCTGTACTTGTTCTCTCATCAGAGGAATGTCTGTCTTTGAATTTAGGGAACTTCAGATTGGCTGGAGCACCTACCAGCTGCAGAAAGTAATTGGCATCTTCTTCCAGGGTTTCAAACTTTCCTATAAAATCATAGTTGATGAGGCAGGGATAGCAGAGCTTACTGACTTGCTCCCAGTGAATGTCCATTCCTACTGGTCGGTGGGAATCCAACAAATATTGGATAAACTCCTTGAACTTAACTCCTGATCCTGTTTTCAGTGCTTCTTCATCTGCATTATGTCTATACTTTTTAATTATTGCCTTCCCAAATACTGGATGGTAATAGCTGTTTGGATGTTCAAACTTATCCCTGAAGGCAGATACCAGTCTTTCCATAGGATCACGTACAAATATAAACTTGGTGTACATGTTCAAGCGTGTGTAGATCCCTTTTAGGTCATAACTGTCCAATTTCCTTAGATGCTTTCCATAGTGCACATCATCATGGGAGATGTTGTTTGCTGAAGCAGCGAGTCCACTGAGCACCATGAGGACCCTTTTCCAGTTGGAGCAGCCAGCTTTTGGCACTTCACAGTACAGAACCTTGTGCCTGTCCTCTACGTAAATTCTTGACACCAGGTGCACCAGGTGGGTTTGCAGCTTCTTTCTGCTGTTGTGTTTCCTACAGAAGTCCTGCAGGAAGGCCCTGCGCTTTTCCTGGGTGCTGTCTATGTCCTGCCACTCACCACCCTTGACAAATGTCTTGTTTAAGGGGTGCAGAGCAGGAGGTAAATACACCCCTCTGAACCAGCTGAGAGGGGAGTCACTCGTCTTCTGCTGCTCAGGCAGCCGGCTCCCCGAGGCGGCAGCCACCACACCAAAAGGGTCAGCCCTGCCCCGCCAGTGCCTGCTGCTTGAGACAGCCATCTCATGGTTACTGAGGCCCACAGGAGCACTTCTCCTCCATGCTGCTTTCCTTGGCATCCCCAGAGGCTGGAGCGTGAAATCCTGCAAATGTGGAAAGGATCAGAGCTTAGAGCACAGGGAGAGTCCAGCCCAGCCCACTCATGTTGCAGCAGCAGCAAGGATGGTGGAGTGTGCTCTTAACCAAGCCACACCTGGTACTAAAAAGTTCCCTTTGAACTGCTTGATCAATACACCTAATTTAGGAACAAGCTGGGCTAATTACCGAAACACATGCTTCTGAAGATTACCTGTTAGCACACAGTAGGTCTTTCTACAAAAATAAATAGCTCAAGTCACACCTCTTATAAAATCAAAAGTGGTTCACACAGGGGGGCTGATAGTCCTGGCAGGAGTGGCCAGGCACTTTTCTCTACTGAACACTTTTCCCCCTGTGACAGCACTGGCACTGGTGGAGTTGCACAGTTATTCTCTGGAGTGCACGGGCACAATTACAGTAACAGGCGTTGGATGTAGTCCCACCACTGAAACTTGGAGCAGCCCTTGTTCCCCCAGTGGTGGTAGGGGACAAAACCAGGGCCCCTAAACAGTTGATATCAGTTGGTTTGAGCAGGGTGTAGTGACAGAGAAAATCATCCCTCCAAAATGGTCCTACTCCTAGATGATGGAAGTGCATGCACTGGACTGAATGTACAGGCAGGTGTCTGTGACACAGGTGCCTGCACCTGAGCTGCTTTCACAACTGATAAGGAAAAATAGATGCCTTTGGAGTCTATTCCATCTAACTTATTTAAACATCAACATTAATGACACCAACTAACTAAACATTAACTAGTGACCCTGCAAAGAATGTGAAAAGATGAGACTTTCCTCCTAAATGTCTCTCTGTATGTCCCCAGCCATTGTGCAATCCACAAACTGCAGGAACAGCAAAGCTTGCATATGTTTTGATGTCAGATTTTTCAGGGTCTCGTATCATGCAAGTTGACTGAGGAGTTTCTTGCAATATGGGTATTTCTGCTCACTCATTCCTCAGTGGATTCTCATGTGTCTGCTAAGCCTTGTAGATTTTTTTCTGCTGTTAGTAGGCAAGCCTGCTGCTCTACAGATACTTATTTTCATTACACATCTGGAGAGGAGGATGCTGATAGACAGGTTTCTAAACATCTTGTTGCAAGTAACAGACAAATGCTTAGATGGACAGACAAACACAGACTACCTGACTGCTTCCATGAGCCTAACTTTTTTTGGAAAGTCACATAAAAATGCTTTTCTGGCATAAACTGATTAAATATTTACAGGAAAGTTGATTTGTGGACTGGCAGATCGTACGTGTGGATTTGGGGGGATGATAAAGTTCATAGGCCAATTCAAATAAAGCTGTTAAAAATTTAGAGGAAAAATGTAAAAAATGGTAATGAAGGGAACACAATTTGCATTCCAGCCTGAAAAAAAGCCTATGAAAAAGCAAGCAGTTCCAAGAAAAGTTAGCATATGTTGCAGTGTAATAATTTCCCATAACAAAAACAAGACCAGGGAATCTGGCTTTTCTGATCTTCTGCTGCAAGCCACTGACTAGCAGATCTTTATGCCATTGAACTGATTTTTGTATTGGTGAAAACAAAATAAGAGAGTTGTGCAGAACTTGTATGTCTGTGAGAGAGAAGGCATGCTGGTGTTTTTAGAGATGCAAAAGGATACTTGAATTCATTGGATTTGATGTGGTCCACTTTTCTAATATTTTTTTTAAAAATGTATTTTTCTAATATTTCATTCTTTAAAACAAATGAAATGCATGTGTCTAGAGATTCACCCCTTCTGCCCTAGGATGAAAATAATTCAGGAGCTAAGTCAGTGTGTAACAACAGAAAGCAGTGCTAGTAGTAAATCAGGGTATGACTATGAGCCCAGTGGGAGTTTCAGCATCACAGTGAATGGCAAAGTGCCATTCTTGCAACTGCAGAACCACAGACTTACAAATAATTTAAATGTTTTTACCTTAAAAGGGAAACCTGGAACTTAAAAAGGTGAGATGAAAAATACACGATACTCAGAAACCAACTACACAATACAAGGCCCAACAGAAGTAGGAATAAAATTGTGACAATGCTAAAGTAACTAAAGGTTGTAAGTTCATCAGTGCAACTCTGGTGATTTTGAAAATTTAGAAGACAGTCTCCAATGATACATGGCTGTACTGGTGTTCCCCACTGCAGAGAAAACTCAGGAGAGGGTAATACCTTCCTATTGTATGTCACCTGAATTTAGCAGCTCATTTCTGTCCAAAGAAACTTAAACCATCTGAATTTCAGACCAAAGCCAATAAAATGAGCCCTATACTTCAGAGGAAAGTTCAGCCTTCTCAAGCAATCCTGTCATCCTGAACTAGTGGAAGATGCCCTAGTTCCTCTAGAACAGGAGGGGAAAAGACAGACTGAAAGGTGTGTGTGGTCTTGATTTTGTTCCATTTCAGAGTCTGCCTGGGATCCAGGGCAAGCCTTGAGGGTAACCCAAGATCGTACCAGAGGAGGATTGTATTTTAGTTGCAGAAACTGTGAATGCAGCTGTAGGAATCCCTGCTAAAAGATTTTTGTGGGATTCAAAACTTCAGAGAAGGATGGACACAACTATTCAGAGAAATCTCAGTACCAATGTAAAGGAATGACTTATGCATAGTTGGAGGCAATTGGAAGGGGCTCCTTTCCTCATGAGATGAGACAAAAGGAGAAAGAATCACTTAGCAAAAAAGGACCAAACAGAAAGCAAAATAAAAAAATAATCCCCAAAAGAAAACCAAAGCCAAACAAAAAACCCCACAGGCCTACCCCTCCCTCCCTCCCTAAGCCAATAAAAAACCCCAAACAAAACCCCAAAACTCTAGGGCCAAAGAAATGATACAGGAAGATCTGAGGACCAAGAAGTTATCTGAATCTGTAAAATATTATTAGCTTCTTTCCTCTTCCCCTTCTCTCTGAGACTTTACTTATCCCAGTTATGTTGGCTAATATGTTTTTATGGTCTCCATGAGGAAGAGTGTCCTTGCAGTAAATGCTGGCTGTAACTTGCTCTAAGAATAGGAACAGATAGTGATATTTTCCAAAGGCATAAATGGCTGCTACATGGCCATGGAAGTTTTCTAGCTCCAAATAAATAAATAAATAAAACCCAAAACCAACAACAACAACAAACAACCCAAAAAACCCCCCAACTCCCCCCCCCCCAAAAAAAACAAAACAACAAAGAAAGAGATCAAACCTTTCTATACACTTGCCTGAGTAACTAGGTTAGTACCTAATGAAGGTAAGATGAATGAGAAGATGAAACAAGCTTTATTTGTGATGAGAAATATTTAACTAGACAGTTTTCTTAGGAAACTAAGAGAAATTGTTTAATAGATAGTGCCATGTTCCTTAAGCAAAGCTGCCTGACAGTCTGACACTTATCTGCATGAAAGAGCTGAAAGCCACATACACTGAAAGGATCTAAATATTTTATGACACCAGTCTTACATAAAGAGAGCTGCCTTCTTTGGCTTGCTCTTGGTGTCAGTGATGCTTTGTTGTGCATTTTATGACACTTTAAAGATCTGAACATCTCTATGTTATATAATTTTTTTTTCACACAACAATAACAGGTAAACAAAAACTTGCAAAACCAAACCAAACACTTTTAAAAAACATCCATGTCCATATATCTACATTCCTAACAGTCCATCCCACAAGCTGTTGAGCACTGTTGTTCTGAAAAACACCTGAACATACACCAACAACAGGCAGCATGCAGGCAGTGTCAGACACTGACTCTGGATCCAGATCTTCCCATGCAGACATCCCTTACCAAACTCCTTGAGCCAAGTGTCCAAGGACAGGAACATCCATTTATGTCTTTTCAAAGAGCTGCTAAGTTTGGGAACCAGCTGCTTGGCATGGGACATGAACTCTGTGGTTACCTTGGAAAGATGCAAGCTGTCCTTAAGACATGCTGACAACCTATGCAGCAGGCTGCATACATTTAGTCTGAGAATTAAAACCCAGGGAAGTGTTGTACCTTTGCCAGTAATTGTGCAAACTGTCCTCTGTTTGCATGAACACATTTGAAAGAAAGTTAAGAACTGACCACGAGCCAAATTTAGAAGAGTAGAAGGCACATTGCCTCTGTCTCACTTTAGCTAGGCTGCAACTGAAGACAGATTTAAAAATGAGTTTAAATTCGAGGAAAAAATGGAATTTAATAGAGTATTTCTGTGATGTGTGGCTACTGGCAGGCAACTTGGTGAAGCTGTTGAACAAAAGACATTTTAGAGTCATTAATGGATTCATGGATTTTTTTCTTTTTTGCATTTTTATTGCTGTAGATTCCCTGCTCCTCCCCATTCAGAAAAGGATTTCTCCTCACTGTAAAAATAAGTAGCCAATACTTTTTATACACATTGAAGCTGTCTTTTCCTTTAATACTTTTGCAAGCCACTGAGGTAGAAGAGATTGACTACTGCCAAGAATGGTTAAGACTCACCCAATTATGCTTTGTGGTGATTTTACAATGCATGGGTGGGATCTCATCTAGGCAGTTTGCAATTAGAGCAACTCACCATGCAAAAAGATAATGATGTATTGGAAAGGTTGATATTCCAGGCCTGATTTACAAAGATTTAATGGCCTGCAGTGCCAACAGTGCTGTATTTCCTAAATGCCTTCGTGCTGGATATTCAGTTTTACTAACAAGAATAATAAAATTAAATAAGCCAGACAGAAAATATATCATGGAGAATAGCAAAGAAAAGAAATATTCTGTTTTCTTGTGCTTTCCTCTGCTGCCAGCTTACCAGTTTACCTAGGATCTCTTTGCAGAAAATTGACAAAGAGTAATTTAAGACAAGGTTCATTTTCCAGTTCACACTCAGACTCTAAAGTGATCAAGGAGCACATAGAGATGAGTCTCTTAATTTAGGTTTTTAGTGGAAGGCAGCTTGAATACTGGAGGACTATAAAACAAATATCCTCTTACTTGGATGGTAGGTATCTGTGAGTCTTTGAAAACTTTGGAACCAGTAGTTTCAGCCTAAAGCCTCAAGTTTTTCACATGATGGTTGGAGTGGGCTCTGAGCAAACTGATTTAGTTCAAGATGTCCCTGCTTATTGCAGGAGGATTGGACTAAGTGACCTTTGAAAGGTCCCTTCCAACTCAAACTGTTCTGTGATTCTATGATAATTTTTGGGCGCACTTAGAAGAATCTCTTGAGCAGAGGACCAGGATTGTGGCAGATAGCTTAGCCTTGGTATGCAGTTTAAACATGAGGAAAAGTTTGCATGATTCCTATTTTCAGCAAGCCAGTGAAGCCTGGATCTGTTACTACCTCACTTCAGCTGTACAAACATGAAGAACTGTACTTGTATGTGCAAGTTTTCTTAAGCCTGCCAAAAGGAGAGATTATCCTAACTTCTTTTGTGCTAGACGACTATTTGGAAAACACAATTCAGAATGATCAGACTCCTCTAATACTACTATGCTACCTGAGCTAACATGTAAATATGGTGAGAACACTCTCATATCATAGCAGTTGTTCAGTGTTGTTGGTGAGCTAAACAAACTCCCCAGGATCTCACAATGGAGAGACTATTCAGGCTGGCCACAAGTGTCAGAAAATATTTGCTGATGAGGTGCTTCACCTTCTGTGCAGTGGAGATAAAACTCTTGATTCATCACTTGTGCTTGTGTCAGCTACTCCAAAGATAATAGGCAGCACTAACCCCTCACCTCCCAGTGGAGCCATGAATTTTTGGCTTATCTAATTTATTCAGGGCATATCACTGGTGCTACGTTCCTCAAAAGCCAGAGGCAAGACCTTACTGCCACAGACACCACATTTTCCTTTGAGATATGTATCCCTAGAACACATGTACTTGTACCAAGCATCTCTAAGATTACTAAATAGGTTGAGGGGAAAAAAATAAGAAAAAAGAGTATACAAGACACTCAGAACTTCCTTTGGAGACTAAGAGGCAAACCTCATAGTTTGTAGCTGAATTACAATTAGGTTCAAAGGGGATCTTGTGAACTCTGAGCCAGACAAAAAATAGAATAACTGATCATAGTAAGAAAAAAAAATACTGCAGGTAAATGTTAATTAACAGATACCAGTAATTTTAAATGCTGCTTTTCAAAACACAGCTTTGTAAATCAGTGACTATTGCCCCTAGATCTGTTAGCAGAAAGTCCAGCATCTCATTGCACGGTGACTTGGAGTTGTGGCAACGATACAGACCAAGATAATGAAGAAGAAAAGGGCAGAGGGAAAGAGAGGTTTTTTCTTTTTATATGGTGTGGCTAAGTCTCAGTGATTGGTGTGGAAAAATCTGAAGGGAGACCTCCAGTCCAGAGATGGTTTTGGAGGAGAATAACCCAGGCCCACATGCAGTGGGGAAAGTGGAGAGGCCCAATGGGGTAAGATAAACAATAACATTATCACAAGTATAGTAGTGTATTTAATAAGGAGACAGGAGAAATCCATTTGTCTTTAGCTGAGACCTCACAGGTACCCAGCTCCTGGCTTTGCACCAGCCTCCCCTCCTCTCCCTGCCCTGTCTTGATCTACAGAAAGCACAAAGTCATGCTAATGAGGCAAGACAGTCTGCACGAGCCACTTCCACAAGCTGATTCACATGGTCAGCAACTTGGATGAAGCAAATTAAGCTCTAATTTACTTGCCAATTCTTGATCAAATTGGGAATTAACTCCCTCCTGTTTCCACCTTCACAGTCAAAGCATTTGGATTCTCCAAAGCATGCTTTGAATGGGAGGAATAAGAAAGATCAAGGCATAAATAATAGAAAGACTAGCAATAAAGATGCTATTATCATCAGAAACTAAGTTTTGTGTGACATATTAAAGATTCACCAATACAACTGCAACCAAGTATAGCAAATAAAAAAAGCGATCCTCTCCCTTATTGCTAATAAATAAATAATACTGAAGGTCACTTGACAGCAATAACAGAGTGGTTTCAGGATAGTGCAATGCTGATGCTGCTTCTCTTGCTTCCTGATAACAGTTTTATGGTGCTGGTTCTTTGCACTGTAATGTACAGACTTGAAAACAAGCACAGAGCCACTGCAGACCTGACAGCTAGTGTTTGGGCAGAGTCTACAGCCAATTTGCATGGAGTGCATGTCAGCCTAGATGTGCAGCTAAGATGCACTGGTTAATAAAAAGCAATTTTCAGGTCATGGACCTCATAACACTTGGCCATATTTAGCCCAACCTCCTTCCTACCTAGCCACACCTGTTTTGGTACAGGTAAATCTATGTGTTCAAATTGTTTAATTCTGAGCTCTGCTCTCCCCTGTATTAGTAAAACCTAAGTCAAACACTGTGGTCAGTGGCCAGAAATTTTCACCAACACTCACTCACGTTTCTGTACAGAACAGCAAAGCAATTTAAGCAGCCTGAAATTCAAAACTGACTAAACTAAGCATGCAATATTCATTTTATGAAGCACAGTGCTTCTTAACAAGTAGGTTTACCTTATGTATAGAGGGAGCTTAAGTCTCAAGATTACACTTTCAGGCAAACTCTCTGTATATTACATATTGATCTCTTATTTTAACTCATGAAATAATGCTAATGTGCCTACTTTTTCATAACTTAAAGCACAGAAGCAAACCAAATGACAGTTCCTGCTGTTGACAAATGCAATTCCCAAAATTGCTATTTTCAAGTGTATTTGAAACACTTCTTTGAAAACAAATAATGTCTCTTGCATGTTCACAACTCAAGCAAGCAGGAATTTTTGAGCACATTTCATATTTCCTAATAGATACCTATTTTCCTCTCTAAAGAAAAGGGACACCAACATTTTCTATCCAAAGAGGGGCCATGTCTCAGCCCTTGCTGGTCAACACCCAGCCTGCACAGGAGAGACCCTGTACCCATTCCTTGTCTGCATGAGTAGACATATTTTGCAGGAAGCTGACCAAACTGCTGGCGGTTAATCCTGGAGGTTAACCCTGCATGCTTAGACTGAAAATCTGGCTCCCATTTCCCAGCAAGTGCTTTGAGAATAGAGGCCTGAAATCTAATGCTCTGCTTCTGCACACAAAGCAGAATTCCTCACATTAGTGGCTGTGGCAAGATTTACAGGTTTTTTTTTTTTTTTCCTGGTAAACAGAATCCATCTCTATCTTGTTTGCAGGTAAACACACTTATCTTCCAGCATAAACAAGACATCTTGCTCTTTTAGAAATAATAAAAAAAGTTTCAAATGAAACTAAGTTCACATGAAGAATATTAATGTATATTCAGGCATGAAGAATTCAATTTCTCCCAAATTGCTTTGGAAGAGACACTAAGATCTCTAGAGGTCTCAAAGCATTTTCCCTTCAATCAAAATTAGCATTTAATTCAAATTAGATGACTTTATTGGTAAATAAAAAAGAAATAGAAATGTAAATGCATTCTAGGTAGGCAAATATCTCAAATACATGTTTGCCTGCATTTGAACACTTTTAAACAAATTTATGTGTTCATTTCTAGACAGAAAAATAATACTTGAGAATTGATTGCATTCATAAATTAGAGTGGGAAAAAACAGACTGTGAATTGACAAAGGGCATTATTCACTGTGCACTCCATCCTCACACTGACTGACCCTGTTTCACTGAATGGGGCTGTCACGTCTATCGCAGGTAAAAGAAAATACACCAGCTTATTCTGTAGCAGATTTTTGTGTGACTGTCCAGCCAATATGCATTAATATGCAAGCAGTGCCACAGCTGATCAGTGTGCCACCCAAACATGAACTAGTTCAAACACCATCCCTCCCTGAAGCACAGGAATCATAAGAGCAGCACTGTGTTTAAGGGTAGCTGCACCCACCAGAGCCACAGTGTTTGGTTTTATGCAAGTCCCTTGACCTTCACACTTCATTTTTCCAGGTCTGTAAACCAAGGAAAGATAATAATTTCCTAGCCCACGTGAATATTGTGATTCCTACTTTCTGATTAACACTGGTATAAAAACGTTGCCATTTTACAGAGCAAGAAGAGACAGAAATTTGATAACTGGGATTGCCAGACAACTTCCCAGCCCATGCTGCCCTTCATTGCTCAAACCTCTCACCATGTCTTTTAATACTTCTGTTGAGAATTCAATCTGTTGCATATTGTTATGTTTGTTTTTTTTTCCACAAAAAGAATAAGTCTTCATAAAATTCAAGATATTTTTATCTTCAGACACTGCACTTATATTCCTGTCTATACAGCCTGAGAAACGGTTTCCTTCACAAGGGACTGAGAAGGTTCTCACATAATAGCATCTGCTGTACTTATTTAAATAATAGTTTCTCCTGATTTTTTTTTTCTGAAAGTCACCACCTTGGTACTATATATTATGCACTAATCAGTGAAGGATTGTTACATTATCTGAACTCAAAGGGGGCAGAGAATCTCATCAGAAACAACCCTTATCTGCTTGGAAGAAAATGTTATGTGTAGGGAAAAATGGAACATTTTTTTCCCAACTGATTTTATCTGATAATATATCAGATTAAAAATTAAAAATTAATTTAAAAAGAAATACAACTTCTGCTTACTCATACAAAATATGCAGGGGGAGCAGGAAGGATCTCATATTCAACCAGACAGGGTTTAGAGCTGTCTACCTCAAACAAGTGAACAAGAGACAACCTACAGGACATGACCAGAGGGTCCACCAGGGGGTCCACCTGGATCAGAAAAAAGAGGAGTGGCTGGAAAGTTGTCTAGTGGAAAAGGACCTGGGGGTGTTGGTTAACAGCAGCTGGACCTGAGCCACTGTGTGTGCCCAGGTGGCCAAGAAGGTCAATGGAATCTTGGTTTGTACCAAAAATTGTATGGCCAACGGGACTAGGAAAGGGTTTGTCCCTCTGTACTCAGCACTGGTGAGGCCACACTTCAAGCATGGAGCAAGGAAGATTTCCCTTGGTGGAGAAGGATCAGCTTAGGGAATATTGAAACAAACTAGACAGAAACAAGTCCTTATGGAACAGAAACAAGGATCAATGGAATGCATTCATGAGTGTTGAAAGAGCTGGAGGAAGTCACTGTGATCCAATTCTTGATTATCTTTGAAAGATCATGGTGACTGGGGAAGGTTTCCTGAGGACTGGAAAAAAGCAAACATCACTCCTCTCTTTAAGGTTGGATAGCAAGGAAATTACAAGCTGATCAGCTTTGCCTCATTACCTGGGAGCATGACGGAGCAAGGGACTACTCCTCCCCAGGTGCATTTCACCTTGATGAACTTCATGAGATTACTGTTGGTCCATTTCTCCACCCTGTTGAAGCCCCTCTGAATGGCAGCACAACCCTCTGTTGTATCAGCAATTCCTCAGCTCAGTTTTGCATCCTGTGACAACTAGGAAGTTGTACACTCCATCCCATCATCCTAGTATGTAGTGAAGAAGTTAAATGGTATTTATTCATCTGTGACCCCTGGAGTACTCCACTGGTGACTGTCCTCCAGCTAAATCTCATGTTGCATGGATTTATGAAGGGAAAATTGAGCCTGACCAGTCTAATAGCCCTGTACAAGGAGATGACTGAATCAGTGGCAAGGGGAGAGTACTGGATCTTGTTTATCACAAATTCACTATGGCTTTTGGCACTCCTACAACAGCTTCATGAAGTACAGGTTACGTGAGTGCTCAGTGAGTTGGACTGCAAACTTAAGCTCAAACAGTTGTGCACAAAATGCAGCTGGAGGCAGTTCACTACTGCCCCAAGGTTGATGGTGGGTCCAAAAGTGTCCCACATCTTTATTACTGACCTGGATGATGAGACAGAACATACCCTCACCAATCTGCAGGCAATACAAAATTGGGAGGAGTGGCTGATACACCAGAGGGTTGTGCTGCCATTCACAAGGATGTCAACAGACTTGAGAAATGGCTAAACAGGAATTTCATGAGGTCTGACAAAATGGAATGCGAAATCCCGCAGCTGGGGAAGAACAACCCCAGGAACCAGAACAGGCTGGGGGCTGCAGGGTGGGAAAGCAGCTTTGTAGGAATGGACCTGAGGGTACTGGAAAGGAAACTGCCTGTGAGCCAGCAATGTGCTCTCAAAGTAAAAAAGGCCAACATCCTCCTGGGCTGCATTAGGCAGAGCAATTCCAGCAGATCAGGAGAGGTGATCCTTCACATTTGCTCAGTCCTGGTGAGACACTGGGAGTGCTGTGTGCAGTTCTGGACTTCCCAGTGGAGGAGATGTGGGCATACTGGAAGGCATCCATTGTATAAATGGACATGGAGGTAGACATGCTGGAGTGAGTTCAGGGGCAACAAGGTATTTAAAGGTTAGGAGCATGTGACATACAAGCAGCAGCCAAGAGAGCAGGTGCTGTTGAGGCTGGAGAAGAGGAGGCTTGGAGAGATCTTATCAATGTATATAACCTGGGAGGGAAGAAGTGGGTGGAGTAAAAATGATGGTGCCAGGCTCCTCTCAGAGGTAACCAATGACAGGACAGGAAGAAGTAGGCACTAAGTGAAACACAAGGAAATCCATATAAATATAACAAAATACGTTTCTACTGCGTGACTATCAAGCACAGGCATCCAGGAATATCCAGGAACAGAAAAACCAGCCAGATGCGATCCCAAGCAACCTGCTCTATGAGTGAGGGGGTCAAACAAGATGATCTCCAGAGATGCCTTCCAGCCTCAACCTTAGGTGATTCTATAAAGCACATGAGGGTGAAACAATAGTTCAGTTTGTTTAGTGGGCTAAATGCATTAGCTCTCTCATAGATTTTCAAACTCTTTATTTTGGGGGAATAAAGTACGTAACGCTGAGAAATATGATCCCAAACTGGGAAAACAGAAGGAAGTGCCATACCTATCAGATAACCTCAAAGTGGCAGGACTTGGAAGCTGGCATAAATGGACTGAAGTTTTTTTTAGCTAGGTCATTTGAGATGATGAAGGGGATAGAGGAGAAAACTGGAGTAAACTACAGCAGTGCACAAGGGCAACCAAGAAGTTTGAACTGTGAAGTTTTCAATCATGTTAATAGAGATTTATTACACCATGTGCCTAAAGCAATCTTCAGGTCATAAGCTATTCCTTATCATGGTCTGTGCAACAAACTTATGTTGTCATTTAACAGAGGTTTGAGTTATCTTTGACTTCTTTTCTTTGGCACAAGGTGTGCACATACTGACAGTATGTCAGAGTTGCAGTAACCTGTGGTCCAACCCCAGCTCTAGCAAGTACATTGCCTCATCATTATCCTTTCTGCATTCCTGCTTTGCAGCCCCACGTGCAGAAAGGGGAATACTCCCTGACTGAGGGATGGATGTGCCACTTCAAGAGAGTCTGCCTTGACAAAAACTCCTCAGTGACAAAACAGAGGGAGAGATATTGAGCCTCCCAACCTGACCTGCAGTTTCACTGCAGAAGGGACAGGGTCAAGTCTGAGCTCAAACACAACTGGAATTTTAAACCAAAAGTCTGACTCTGCAAGCAACTTCAACCTCCAAATGCAATTACACATATTGTCAGTCCTTCAGATTCAGAGGCACTGGACATAATTGTATGTAGGAGTGTATATTAAGACCACAACACAAGCAAATATGAGTGTTAAGGATGAAACATAAAGGATTTCCCCAGACAAATTTTGATTGGTAGTCTGTAATGTGTTGTTTTGCCAATATTATTACATAGAAACACAAGGTTTTTTCTTGTTTTCTTCCATTTTCCTCAGCAGTCATTAATATGCTACAGTTAACAGCCTGTACATTGATGCCAGGACTTACCCTTGAAGTTGCAAAAGTAGTTAAAAAAAGGTATTGAAAAGCAGAGTGTGTACTACATCTGGTTGAGTGCTGGTGGTAGATGGCCACTGCTGTCAAATGAACATACATATGTTCATACATAAATGACAAAAATGGTGTTTGAGGAAAACCAGCAGATGCCTTGTGATTAAAGGGAACAAAAGCTAGTGAAGATGACAGCTGTAGTGAAAGGTTTCTGGAAGCAGATACTCCCTTAGTGTTTTGTCTATGTCATGTTTCACTAAACTTTGCTTAAGCTTTAGAAGAGCTAAGAACCACGCAGAAACCAACAGTGGTCTTCAAGATTAGAGAGGTCCCAGGTGCACACAGTCCAGGGTTTGCCCAGCAGGAGATCACTGGGACAGCAGCTTTATCATTTCTCCATCCCCTCTCTGTTTCACTCACCTCTCAACAAGATATTTCCTGCTATTTGCCCCTTTGCACTCCTGCTCCTTTCAAGTCGTAACATCATCCATCTTCTGCAGAGAGCTTCTCCCTCACTTAAATTTCTGGCAGCCAGTTTAACTTACTGTTGCTGAACTGAACTTAAAGGGGACTAAAGAATCTTACCCTGCATATAAAATTTTAACTTCAGTATTGAAAATAAAAAGAATCCTTCCATTACAGATATTCCATTATGATCAACACAGTTTAAATATTGCTGTTGAAGAAATACAAGTACAAATCAAATATGAAGTACTTATATAATTGTGCCCTAAATGACAGACTTGAAAATTAAATTGATTTATTTTCTGAAACACTTTTGATTCTTGGAAATCCAAAGGAAATTCAGCTGGAATGGGACATCACCAGCTGAAGTAGTACCCATTTAAATGGGAATGTCCACAAATCGACTTTTCACAGCTTTATTTAGATACATTCAGCATATCAAGACAACATAATATTTTTCAAAAATGAGATATTCTTAGGTTAACTGTAGAAAGACAGAGCAGGTGAACCATTCAGTGAAGGCAAGACAGTGGCCTGCAAGAAAAGACCAAGGCTGGTCACACAAAGTACAGCACATGATCCACCCTTTGAAAACGTGGCAAGGTTTTTTTTTATCACAATACATTCTTCCTCAGAAAAGGGCAATGGCATGCATCGAGCAGATTTTGTAACGCATAAAAATGTGCAGAATTAGGTCTCCAATCAACCATTCACACATTGCCAATGTTGCTTCAAGTTGTGGTTTAAAAATACAAGTGCCCCCCCTTCTGGCCAACAGAGACTCCCAAAAGTGGCTTTGCAGGAGATTTCAGGCTAATTTTAAAATGCAGTTTCAGTTATAAAAGTTAATTAGACTTGTTCTAGGATATAAACTCTCAGTCAAAGCACACAACTCCCATTAAATTCCAAAATATTTCTACAGTTATTTTTAAGAAGTGAAGGATTTCCTATGTTTATGCAATGCCATGTTCTGGACTAGATATCTATCCATCAGTTTCTCAATAATGAGGATGTTGTAAAAGCTCTGAATATTGCATTGTGCCAGAGGACCAGGCTTCCCATAAGTGTCCAGACATGCAAGGGTTTACTTGGTGTTGAATGGTGCCAGCCCAGGCCACTGAAAGTGACACACTGACATCTGTGCCATGCTCAGCCATGGCAGGGGACTTGCTGTTAGACCAAACTAGGCTGCTTTAGGTGGTCAGTCCCCTGTCAGGTTAGTCCTTCACTTTGGTGATCAGTTCCTAGGTAACTGTGATGTAATTACTCCAATGCCTTGATATACAGCTTAGAAGGAAGATGGCTTAAGGGAGGGTAATTGCTGGACTGCAAATATTTTAATGACTGCTTTTTAAGTGGCATTTTTAAATCTCACAAACAATCCAGATGCCCATTTATATGCCATCTGGACAACAGTATTCAGCAAGAGAACAAGAAGCCAAAGAATGACAAGCAAGCACACTGCTTCTGTGGAGTTGGGTCCTTTCAATGCACAAGGGCATGCCACTGAGGAAAGCAAACTATGGGTTTTCTCCTCTCTTTCTGATTAGAGTTTTTTTCAGTTTAGTTCCTGTATGCTTTTCTTGATGTTGAAATGACAAATTACAATATATAAAGGTTTTTTTCATAAGTAATTACTCTTGATACAGTAATAAAGACAGGATTGAAAACTCCTCTGCAAACAATGTCACAGTTTAGTGCAGCCTCAATGAAAATTCATGGCAGAAATAATCTAAGAAACACTGAAATACACTGCTTACCTGTGTTGTTCATGTATTTATATCAATAGCTTTCTGCCTTTTAAAAGGAATACTAGCAAACAGAAGGGAAAAAAAGGCATAATGTGCTACAAAATTTTATACGAATGAACAGATTACCTCTGGGCTTTGTCCTCAGCACCGGCACGGGAAGTAGATGAACTGAATTGCTTAAATGGCAAATGTTAGATCAAAATGATGGCTACTCTTGTGAATTCAACACATCTGCAGAGCCAGCAAGTTGTCTGACACATGCTCCTTAGCACACCTGTATTGCCAATATTAGTGTATCTCATGAAGTTCTCCTTTCTACTTGCCACAACTCTGCTTCTGAAAAATTAAGTTAACAGAAATATGAAAGTTTCCAAATACCTGATTAATTGTCTCTTGTTGCAGCTTTTTTCCAGACTCTGAAAGGGAATGAAAATAATTAGTTTGCATATATTTTAATCAATATGATAGAGGACATTCAGAGCAACAAACAATAAATTAGTAAAAAAATAATCAAACCTCTTAGTTAAGAAACAGAATTTGACATGTAGAAATGACTTGATAGTTTGAAATGAAAAACCACCTAAAATAAAAGAAACACAAGCCTCTCTTATAAAAGAGGTGTGATAGAAAGAAGATTGAGATAGGTAGCCAATCTTGCTAACCTGGAACCCCACAAACTATTTAAACATTCAAAGGGGAGGAAAAAAAATTCTAATATGTAGTATGAAGCCTCTTAATGTTGCAAGATGTACTACGTGACCAAGAGACTGGTAGCATCCAGCTCAGGATTTGACCACTGGAGGAGAAAAGCAACTTCTGCCATTACCTTAAAATAAAATTAAATGCCTGTGTCAAGACTGAGGCTCAGCAGCAGCTGGCCCAGGGAGAAATTCTATCCTGATATTATCCACAGAGTGGCAAGTTGAATTATGGTCTTGTTTCCTTATTCTGGCCTTCTTCTGCAGTATCCTTCAGTGTGCTCCTGGAGATAAAATCAAAACCTAGACAGAACATTACTTTTCTACACTGTCTGGGACTCTAGAAGCAAGGACACCTCAAACCTGTTCTTGCTTTTTGATCAAAAGGGCAGTAATTTGCTTCATTTACTGCTCCCATGCACTAGTTGTCAAAAGGGCAGCTGGTATCAGTTTGCTACTGGAGACTGTCCACACATATTGGGGAAAGTCAGGAATTTCACACTTGCCTATCCAGCTAGGCTACGTGCACCCTGAGGGTTTTTAAAAATAATAATGATAGGACAGGACTTACAACCTGTCAGTATCACTATTAACTGTCAGGGGAGCCTGCCTAGCTCAGGTGGCTGCCACCTCCAGCCCTGGAAAGGATACTCCATTTCAACAAAACTTTTCCATATTGATAGGTGTGGCACAAACAGAATTTTTTAAATGATGTGAAAATATTTAAAGTGTTAAAATACAGTATAAAGACTCTACTTAAAGGAAAAAGATCCTCCCTTCCCATCCCTGAGACTACTCCTCTTTTCAATGAAAGCATTACAGATTATTCAGATGAAGATAATGACTTTAGGCTATATTATAAGATTGTCTCTTATGATAATTACTTCCTGCATGCTTGTTTTTATTTGCTAAATATAAAAACTATGTTTTTAAAAATCTCCACAGAACTATTGTTTAGGGGAGACTTTTTAAAATGTATTCCCTTGCTCACTGAGTTAATCTTTAGGAGAAATAAGATTTATTCTTGTAAAAAATATTTTAACCAAATAGATTGTTAGTAATAGAAGATTAAAATGTTTTTAACATTCTCTAATGATATACAAGTTGCTGGGAAAGCAGAGTGTTTGAAATCTCTGGTTAGATCAACACTATTTTGCTCAAAGGTTTGTGGACTTTGAATACTGATGCTTTCCTGTTTCCCAGTACATTTGTTTTTAGGCTATTTTGATTCACTTTAAAGGAATTTTAATAACTTTCTGTTGACAGCATGGACATCTGGTCTTGAGAATTAGTGAAAATTCACTTGCTGACTGAGGAAGGAAGTGACATCAATGAGTTTCTAAAGTCAGCCCTGAGGGAAAAGTGTGCTCTGCCAGAGTAGCCTTTCATGCCATTGTATTTCCAGTGATGCCTCAAGATGCAAATTGCATTATCAATCAAACTTGTGGTTTCTACCTCAGACAAATATAAAAAAAAAAAGAAGAGAAAGACTGGGAAAGACCTGTGCAGCCATTCCCGACACTGCTAAGAAAAAGGTGAAGAAGAATTTATGGTAATTCTTTCCTTTTTCTCTCTTTTCTCTTCTCTGTGATTTAAATGTACAGTATCAAGGAAGAGGCATTTGCTGAAGTGACTGTGTGATACAACAGCAATGATGACATGGGTTAAACAGGACAGAGATTGACTGTTGGGCTGTTAAGGATAGAAGAGAGATCAAATTCAAGGTCACCACTAAATTGAATACTGAGTTCTCCATTTATTCGCTAGATGATCCTTGTCCTCATCACAGAACAACTATGTGCATTTGGCAGAGTCAGCACTTGTGCTCAGAAGGGACCAAGGTCTGTAATAACAGACAGACTACAAATCAGGGTGGAAATATATTGGCACCATTACATGGGGAAACCTGCACAGTCCTGGTGTGTATTGTATTATTGTTTTAGAAGAAACACCACAAAAAGCAGTGAAAAAACATGACACCTACAGTGCTGAAAAGGGGTTCAGTTTCTATCTTCCAGAGGCTAACTGTAGGGCAGGACAAGGCCATTGAAAGTGGGCAGAATTTTGTTTGTCCTTTTGTCCTGCTTTGGTTTTTATTAATTTGCCTTTTTTCCTTAAATTCACAGAATTATCTTACAATGACTAGTCACTAATTTGTTTTAGTTTTGGCATTCTCAATTTTGAGGAGGATGTTCCTGTGTTGATGCCTTGTCATCATTTGTGATGACCATCAACCCATCAACATTCATCAGCAGGACTCAAAAAACACCACTGGAGAGAGTACTCCTAACTCAAAGGGCATGAAGCAATGGGACACTGACAAAACCAGAACTGTCAGAACACGTCAGCCAGTCCTACAGGCAGCACCTGCATCAGTCTCATGAAATGCAGAGAATACTTGACACTTACAAGAAGATCCATTTCTGGTAGATGTACACATGCTAAATTTAAAATTTCTGACAGTTTCTCCCAAGCCACTGCAATGAGGCAGCAGCTTATGCAACAACATCAAACCAACTGGGAAATTTTCTGCCATCTGAAAACTCTAATGGGAGCTGCCCAGCAGGTAGCCAGAGCAGTCCCAGAGCATACCTTCTGCAACTCAGACTGTTTGTGAGCAGCTTGCTCTTCTCCTATATTTTTCTGAAACTTCATTTTTCTACCTGTCGTCTTGCAAACTGTTCCTAAATGGGCTCAACAGTGCCACCTGAGCTAAAAACCACCAGCAAATCCAAAGGCCTTAATCGTAGACAAATAACTGATACTTTGTGTTTCAAAGGTTGTATTTACCAGTATGAACTATGATTCTTGTTTGCTGACACTGTGCTTTCCTACCATGCTAATTGAGGCCAAGCTGCTGCAGCTGGATTCCAGTGATGTTTTCTTGCATCAGGACTGGAGAAACATACCTCTCCCAATTAATTTTTAGTGATTTTGTTTTGTCTCTCTAGTTGCAAAAAGTGTAATGGGTGGTGACTGGTTGAGATAAATGGCCTTCTTGGGTTGACCTCAAGCTATATCACTTTAGAAAAAAAATTACAACAACATTGTTTAAAAGAATTCTCTGTATGTTCATACACTAATTAGTATACTAATTCCTGTTTTCAGGGCAAGTTGGTTTTTTCAATTTTTTTTTGTTTTGGTTGATTGTCCATGATTAAAAGATTACCTTACTGAGAGGAATAATGTATGTTTTCCAATGTAACTGACAGCTGCAAGACATGAGAGTGTGCCATCAGTGTGCCTCTGCTGCTGCCATGAGAAATGGCAATAACAACTCCTCAGCCTCATGCACACAGCCTACACAGAGAACAACACATAATTATGCACTCTATGCCCTGCTTACCTCCATACAAAGGAATGGCATATTTGTGCAGGTTTACAGATTAATCTGCTGTAATTCCCTTTAATGTTAAACTACTTCCAGCTCAAATATAATTAAGATCACCAGGTACAAAAGATTCAGATTGGAAATATGAGTACAATCCAACAGAACAAATAACAGCTTGATGCTGTTCTTTATGTTCAAATAGTTGGATACATTAAGGATTTTGACAGCATGTTTGTTCTGTAAGTATGTAGATGAAAAAACAAAGGTTTCATTTCAAAAGGCAAGACATTATTACTGCATTTAATTAGAGAGAAAAATCCCTTAAGTATACAGATCTGCCAATTTATGTGACGTGACTGCTGTAAGACCTAGCAACAACGGATTTTTTTTTTCCTTCCAAAAATCAAATCCAAATTTATATGTACTTCAAGCAACCATCATAAATGTCAAAATAAAAGCTTTGGAATAAAAAGTTTGCTTCCTTAAGTCTTCAGATAATTCTACTAATATTTATGACATGGCAGAAAGGAAGAGGATGAACAGAAAGGCTAAGTCTGTTTCTCTGTTCCCAGATATCTGATGTTTTCCAGAAAAACTGAGAATAGTGTGGAGATCTCAGGGGGCAAAGGGGTCCCTCATCTTTGCTCTGAAACTGCCATATGTGTAATCTGGAGTAGCCATATTCACTTAAATTCAAGGGGGAATGGTACTTCTAAAAAAATCATTTGTGAAGAGGGAATTTGATGCTCTAATACCAATTTAGTTGTGCTTTTCGAGTTTGTGAAATAAACCCTACCAAATTAATCTTTTACTTTATGTTTCTAGACTTAAACACATATGCAACCTATTAAGTTTTGACCCACCCCATTTTGATTACTGCAGTCCTGATCTACCAGCACAGATTCTCAGAAGTGTAAATAAATCAAAGCGCTCATTTTTGATAAACTTCTGCAGCAAATTCCCATGGCACCAGAGCCTGGGGAAGAAACACTCAGATTTATTTTTCAGGCTTATAACAGACAAGGTGTGACACTAACAGATTATCTTCTGTGAAAGCCTGTAACTAGGCACACAAAGATTAAAATATTTAGGGCAGAACCATACATTTCCTATGTTTTATCAGCAGAATCTCTGGGGTCTGCAAGCAGCACAGCTCTTGCAGACCTGCACATAATTTTCTCCTCCTCCTAACAAGGAATTCAATAAACTGAAAGTGCTCATTTATACCATTGCCTTCAAAACCTAGTTTAGCTTACTGTTGCACCTCTATGATAATTATGCAACTGAATATGATTACAGTGGCCTAAAATATATTAATCACTTCTTCATGGTATTGCATAATCCTTTTCAGTTGTCACAATGCCAACTCATAAGTTGCCCTGGCAGAAGGAAACATAAAAAGAAACCCAAGTTGATACTGATTGAAGCAAATGAAGGAAAGTTGGCCATCTCAAAACACTGAAACTCTCACAGCATTCCAAGGTCTCCCTAGCTAATTTTTTGTGATTACTTTTGATATGAAAACAGACCTTTAATTGTCAGTCTCTAATAAGGATGCAGAACTGTTCCCTGGTAGGTTCAAAGGACCCTGGGAAACTAAACATTTACGAAAGCTTGAGTAGCCAAATGTCTTGTGCTGATTAACATAGACCATTCAGCTTCCACCTAACGAAGTCATAACAAGAAGGAACCCCAAAGGAAAAAAAAATTGGACTGACAAAGGAACATTAGTCTTAATAAGACTAAGGACTCTCATTCATTAATTCTGTTGAGCATAAAAAGGAGGTGGGGGTACAGCTCAAATCCATTCCTGGATCAAATCCTGCATTGACTAACATTGTGTTACTGTACTTAGGGCAATGAGATGTTACAACATAAATTAATTAAAAATTTGAAGTTTTACCTGCTCTCTGCCTCATCAGCTGTGATAAAAATTTTCAAATGAGACAGAATTTCCAGCATGCTTACTAATGGAATTAGTAAGCAGGCTTGTTTGCCAGTTTTCTTCTAGAAGGCTGTGCTTTCTATAACTAGGAAAAGGGAAAGCAAAAATTTGTCATATTTTTCCTTTAAGGATGGAAGATTTGAGATAGTGGAAACATGCCAGACAGTATATTTGGTTGTAACATCAACACAATATTGATATCATGATTTGGATGGTTTCCAGCTGAACATGGTGCATATTTTCAATGCCTGTTTGGCATTCATCGTGTGTCTAACAACAAGAGTAGTTTGTTTCAAATTTGTTTTACAGCTCACTATGCAATTGCTTTGAAAAGTTTTTTTTTTTTTTATCCAACTGCTTCAATACTTTTTTCACATTCCTGCACTCTTAAAGGAACAGAATGGAGCAAATCACACATTCCTATTCATCTGTAACAGGCAAGCAAAGACCAGTTAATTATGTCTTAGTAGGTGCATTTTTGGAAATCCTACGTGATCCAAATCCAATGGTAAAAATTCTCAGTTCCCACACTGCAAGGGCCATTGCTTTTTCATCTGAACTCATACAAACCACAAGTCTTCCCTTTCATGTTGCTAGCTATGTATGGAGCTTTATGCTGCTTTATATTATGATAATCTGGAAGGTAGGTCACATAACCTGTTAAAATACCTTTTTGACTGTGCTCCCGTGTCAAGCTCAATTGCTTATTCAGTTATATATAAAAAAAAATGGTTTCCAGGCTTTGACACAAAGGAAGTTGTTTCTACCCATCTGTTGCAGTTTCCTGCATCAAAGTTCTTAGTACATCATTCTGTTAGGGACCATGAAGTCAAACAATGGCTTGAGTTGGAAGTGACCTTAAAGATCTTCTAGCCCTGATGCCATGGGCAGGGACACCTTTCACTTGACTAGTTTGCTCAGAGCTCCAACCAACATGGCCTTGGATGGTTGAGTGATTTTTTTCCAACGAAGGAAAACTGTGTGTGTTTTTTACTCTAAGAACATCACAACAAGAGCTGTCATGACAGAAAAGAGCATGGAGAGCAACTGGAGCTTGCATACACATGCTCAGACCCCACACAGAAATAAAGCTGTGGGCCTACAGCTCTCTGTTTAATATACCCTGCTATGGTCTTAGGTTGCTGAACCTTTGCATTGTGCTCACAGTGGACTGGAACAGTGCACTAGTCTGGCTTTGGTTTTGGCTCCTGCTTAGGTTCTGTTCATATTAAGGACATATGGTTGGCCCTGTCCAGATGAGGAATATGAGTACAGTTGAAATCTGCAGTCCAATTAACCACCAAGAGGCAAAGCCTCATGGAGTCATCATCATCCTCATTGTCATCATGATCAACTGTGGGTTTTTCACTGGTAGCAAAGATAAGTTTGATCTCCACCTCTGGAGCACACTATTCCAATATAATCTTAATTAGAACATATGGAAATGACATATGAAGGTACCAGTACCAATGGGGAGCAGCACACAAGCCCAGAAAAACTTATTTTGACTCACCTCCTAGGATAACTGCACCACAAGCAGCTGAGCTATAAAGCTTCTCTAGTGTGAATCAGTAGTGTAAGCAAGTTAAGTACACTGCAAGCCCAAACAGGGATGGAAAAATCCAGCTTCTTGGCACTAATTACAAAGTAGAGTCCCACAGCAAAGTCTCCACGGGAAGCCTTAGTCTACAGTTTCTGCATTTCAGAAATAAAAAGAAGATGAATTGTCTGTACAACATAAGGCCAGGAAGTGACCAGTGGTGATGAGAGCAAATATTCCTTTAATTTACTACTCATTCTGAGTTATGCCTACATAAACAAACTGTACTTGTTTAAATCTTCCCTGTTTCTTTGTTTAAACTCTAAATGTGACACTCTAAGGCATGCTCTTAGCAGAATGGCCTCAAACAACTTCTCTGAAATCATTCCAGTTAGAAGTAGAATATTCCCCAGTGTGAACCTGACAGTAACAGAAAGACACTACTCACATTTACAAGGAATAATCTGTAATCAATCCACTAGTAAAGAAGAGAGAGGAAAAAGGAAAAGGTGAAATAGGAACTTTATGAAATAGAACTTAAACTGGAAAAGTAAAAAAATTCTGTAAACCAAATAATTTTATAGTGAAAGAAAATTAGGTGAAGAAAGGCTAGAACAAAAGAAACAAAAGCTAGAACATAACCTTTTCTAATGGATGGCTTTGAACTAAAATTGGTCAGATACAAACCAAAAACCTAAAGCAATAAGTTGCTGCAGGGAGTGCAAATTTATCTACATTTTGTACAACTGGAATATGACCTTTTACAACCAAATCTTGTGGTTGACTTCAGCTGCAGCTATTGGAAGTCATTTGTAAAAGGTCATCCATGACTGAGAACATAATATGAATCCAAGATGCACAACGATTCAGGTTAGTGCTACTCAAAAGAACTTGGGGAAGGAGAAAGAGGGCAGGAAGCTCATCCATTGCTACAGATTCACTTCCCAAATGGATTTATAGTTTGGTAATAGCAATTAGTCTAAGTAATTAGTATCCAATATGTGAATGAAAATTATGAGAGGATACACAGTTTTTATGCTTGACATTTATGACTGCATTAGTTAAATATTACCAAAGGAGATTATATTATCAAATAAGGCTACTTATTTAATAATGTAATTTGAGTAAATTTTTGTGGTTTAGAGCATGGTAGAACCTCTTCTTCCCACAGATTCTCCACTACCAGAAAAGATTATGGACTCTCAGTTTTTATTGTCATAAAGAAATTAGGTCTTTAGGCAAAGATAATGTGTAGCCCTAAATAACACATTTCTCTGACTTTATTCATACACAACCCTAGCACTGTTTTTTTGTTTTGTTTTGTTTTGTTTTTTTTTTTTTTACTTTTTTGCTTGCTTTCTTTTCACAAAAAGTATGATATTTTAAGGAGCTCCTTATAAGAACAACTGATAATGATGCACAAGCAACCCTCAACAAGAAAAGTGCAACGATATATAAAAACATGTAAGGTCATTAGTCATGGTCTCTGAACATCAAAAAATTCAAACTATCATTCAGGGTAGTTGATTTGAGAAAAGAAAAATTATACAATACTTTATGTATAGAAGTAAAAGAAAATTCCTGTTAGAGAGAACTGTCAGCAATTATTTAATCAAGATCTCATGACAACACTTCCCCAGAAACCTAAAATCAATTCAGAAGGCCAGTCTGTAAAGGATTCACCACCACTATATGAGAATACATTTAAAATTATGCAAAAAAATACTCTTTTATGCTTGTTGTCTTTAAAGCCAAACCTGTAGCTGAGGCTTGCAATTTACCCTACCACTAGCTTTGGGCAGCTGTGTAGAAACTGGATATATATTTCATCCACTATGGATAATTGCAGCCTTCTTCTTGCTCGCAGGTGAAACACCCTGATGATCCAAGCTTCACAAACAGCACCACACTCTTCTTAGGAAGAGCCTTTTGCTCACTTTAGGAATGCCTATTGTGCCTCCCTCTGTGTGCCATCCTTGCTGCACCAATGAGGATACTGGTAGTGCTCAAAAGTGGAAAGCAGCAGGGGCAATGAAGCAAGTTCAGCTGGAGAAATCTCTATGAGAACTGAACTCAACATATGTCACTGAAAACATAGTCAAATGATTCTTTTTAATTAAGCAAAGACTCAACAGCAGTAAGGTGGTATATATTAAGGTTTTCAGTACCCAAAAAATGCAAAGTACCACACATCAAAAGAAATAAATGCTGCACTGCATCAGTTTGATCGCTCGAGCAGGGTCTAAGTAGATGCTCTCAGGTACAGCACATCCTTTTCATGCACAGAGGGTAAAATAGGCTTTAAAACCACTCCTGCAGGTTTTGTACGTGCCAGCAATTTCTGCCCACAAAACATACTGCTGGTGCTTGCAAAGGACCATAGGTACATACCAAAAGCTGGTACTGAGGTACAATTTGCATCCCATAAACCTGCAGGTGCAGTTCTGTGGAGACCTGTGAGAAGAACGTGACCACGCAGCCGACACGACTACTTACACAGCAGCCTTCAGACAACAATCTTTCCATAGGATGAGCCATGCCAGGCACAGCAAGGAGAGGCAGAATTCACAGCTGAAATTGCAGCTGTGATCATAACTGGCAGACTGATTTAAGAAACAAGCCTACCCAGTCCTGGATTGCAAACCATGGGTGTGTACTAAGGCTGGTAGTCCTGATGATACCCCAAACTGAGGGCAAGATTAATGTGTCAGCTACAAAGTTGGAAAAATTTTGGAGAGAGTCCTTTGTACCAAGTGATTCAACACAGTTTTCTATGACTGAAAGAACCCACCTTGTTTATTCTTCCCTAGTGAACTGCATTCTTTTCCAGGCATTAAAATTAATTCTGCAAGCCTGACATAAATCAGCAGGAGAATTAATGACCAAGTAAGCTTCAGCAAGTACTAAGTGACACATACAGTCCCATAATATGGTGACTTTATTCACATGTACATTACTGATTTCTAATGAAGTAAGCACTCAGGATGAGGCATTTCTCTTTTCTTCTGACAGGAGAACAGTCAATATTGTATGTGATTACCAACTTGGCAATGACTTCTTGCTAACTGCAGACACACGGTCTTCATATATGTCCATAGAAAAAGGGAAAAAGGCATATTTCTGTTTAGCTTGTTATTAATGTTTAGTTCTAATGGACATAATAATTTACATGAAATCTGATTAAAGAATGTGAAAAGAAACACAAATGAAATGTGGAAAAATTATCTTCCAATTAGAAGTTATTTTGGACTAAAGCCACACCAATTGTGATTGCTTAAATATTTAGTGAAGGGTTGAGAGGACTGAATTTCCTGCCTTCCAAGGGATCTAAAAAGAAAATGTGATAATTGAGCATCCACCCCCAACATAACTTTTGGGCATCACTAACTTACTGACCTATTGCTATAATTAAAGTAATTAGTATACTGTGGTTTGTTTGTAATTTAAAGGCTAAGTCCAAAAGTTGCAAGCATGTGAAATGCAAATCTTCAGAGAAATTACTTTTACATATTGATGTTGCTAGCAGGGGGTGAAAGAAATGCTTAATATTTTTAAATGGCTGGTTAATTAGATGTACAGTCAGAGACTCTGAAAGAACAGAGATGCAAACAGCTCAGAACTTCATATTTCTTCTTTTCATATAAGCATACCAGTAATGTTCCTACTCTCAATGCCTTTTGTCCCATGGATTACAGATAACTAGCTCTCAGAATCACATCAAAACAGAAACACCACTGGTTGCAACTGTATAGAACCAAGCTTAGGTTAAACATAGCAACAAACTCACTGTAGAAATGGAAGATAGGCTCATCAATCACAGGAGAAAGAAAGAAACAAAAGAAGTTTTAAAGAAATTTCTTCATTTTTAATTCTCGTTTCTGAGAAGAGACTAGACCAATTCTACAAATCTAGTGTGGACCACTATTTTTTTGCTGGAAAACTGATGCCATCATGCAGCCACCTACACATACCCAAGACCCAAATAATCTTAGCTAAAAATATCCCTTTACACAAGCTACAGACAAAAAATGTTTCTTAGGGTTTGCTTTTATGATTGGTTTGAGCTTCCCAGTGCCCAGCCCTTGCTGCAGCTGAAGGGATGTGCTCTTCCTCCTCCCATGTGCTGGCCACTAGTGGAACTGCACTGCAGGGTCAAGGCACATCACAGTCCTGACTCAGCTGAAAATTCTCATCTTGCCTGATAGGCTGATTTTCAACCATATGAGCCTGAGCAGCCACATCAGCTGTGCAGATCAAGACACCTACCTGGAAACAGCAGTGGGGACAAAGAGAGGTCCCCACCTGGGAAGCTCATGCGTAGATTAGCATAAACCTCCTATAATTCCATATCCTCAGAGTCCTTGTCTGCCCAGCTGCTTCAGATCCCTCAGCATCAGAACACTCAGGTTTGTCACAAATGACTGAATAGTTCAGATGCACGATAATAACAACTCTCTTGACAACCAGCTATTTTCTTTTAGGGCTGGTATTGTATGGGACTTTTTTTTTTTTTTTTTTTTTTTTTTTTTTTTTTTTTTGAATACTCAGATATATCATCTTTCCAAAAGGTATTTGATAATATCTCTCTCACAACATTTCTTAAGGAAACCTAGCAGTCACAGAACTAGAGTGAAGAACTTTGCACAGATTTGGAAAAGCAATTGTTGAAAAGACAGGAAACAGGGTGTAGGAATATGAGAAAGAACAGTCAATTTCACTGTGAAAGAAAATCACCAGTGGAGTCCTGATGCCTCATGTTGAGGATATCAGTGTTCTTCAGCCTCTTCTGAAATCACCTGGGAAAGGGAGCAAACAGGGAAGGGACAATGTTTGCTAATGACATTAAGCTATTTGGGGTAGAAATGATGGAGGTTAAAAACCTTTATTGAAAATAGGATCATAATAAAATGACATATGAAGTGCAATTTATACAAAATAATGCTAGAAATATTTTAGGGGAAAGCTTAATTTATATTCAAAAGTAGTGGACTCTGAACTGAGTTACAAGTACACTGCTACCCAGGAATGAGATCTTGGGGTGGTAAAACTTCCGTGTAAATGTCATCTTCCTGCTCACCAGTAAAGAAAGCAAATTGAACACCAGAGAATACCTAAAAGGCAACTATTGTTTTTCTGCATATTCACACACTTGCTTCTTAAATATTATCTGCAATTCTGATCCTTCCACTCATGTACAGAGCTGAAGAAGAAGAAAAGAGGGTGGACTGAAAGTATAAACTGGCTTACAAAGAGCAACAACTACGAAACATGGCAAAGCAGTGATCCAGAGGAGATATGATAGGGATCTGTAAAATCATGAGTGAGATGGAAGGGGTGAATCAGAACTGTTTGCTGCCCATTGTAACACAAGGCTGGGGGCATCAGATGAAGCAGGCAGATGGCAGGTGGAAAACAAACATGAGGAAGCAGCTCTCCATGCAACTGAGAAAGGAAACTCAGGAACTCTTTGCCAGGGGATGTTACAGCTGCTAGAAGTTTACATGGATTTAGGGGACAACTGAACAAGCTGAGAGACGGGAAATCCTTTTGGGGCTGATAAGCAAACAAAAATCACCTCTGGCATAGGAAGTTTCTGAAACACAAACTGCTGGAGTTTGAGAAAGTAACGTGAGAAGGTTTTACTTTGCTGCTAGGATATTGAGCAAGACAGAGCTCTGGTCCCAGGCAGTGTTGCTGCTGTGTGCATGTCTAATAACAAAAGTCAGGTAAAAAGGAAAGGCACTGGTTTAAAATACTGGTGTCTGGACACCTTCAGTAGCAACATGCTCCACCTGCACATGCTGTTGGCCATTCCTGTTGAGCCTCCAACCACAGGAGACTGACCAGTCTGAGATAAATTTCCAAGAAATAGGAAGAACCAACTTACTGAATATTAAAAGCACTAGACTCTGTGTGCAATTAAAAAGAAATAAACACAATGATCTCAGTGACTTCCAATGTCACCTGGAAAGTTTACTGTGAGCAAGAGATCGACCTGCAGAATCCTAAGGTAGATGCTAACACCAGACCGTTCTGTTGTGCCACAGGCTGGGAGCACAAAGGGTTTAGAAGGCGTTACAGGAATTTTTTACCAACTATCAATTTTCTGGTTTACTGGTTCTGCTTCCTTGGAACTACACAAAAATCACTAGAGAAAAACAAATGAGCTTTTTTTGAGAAGTGAGCTGAGTTTTGTTCATAAGGCAGATATTAATTTAAAGAATACAAATAGCCCAACAGCCATTAACTCTTAAGCCCTATTTCTAATTATACTTCATTGATTAAATACAATTATATTTTAATTAAGCTTTGTTCATACCCTCATCCTCCTATGTTTTTTCTCTGTCTAGAGGAGGAAATTAATCTCTTTTTCTAGAGAGTCATTTTCATGGCAAATAATGCTGATAATTTCATTTATTTTAAAAGCAGAAAACAAAATGTGTTCAGGACATGAATTGTCTTGGCTGTGTTAGACAAAAATCAGCTGTCTGGTTCAAAGTTCACCTGCATGGAGAACCCCAGTCAATGCCTGCACTCTTTTCATTGCTGGTTTTTAAGTCCTACCAAGAGGCCTGCTTTTAGCATTCTAAGCTGCTACAGCTCAAGCTGCTGAGTTATGTTAACGGATTGTCTGAGTGCTCCCAGTGTATTTCCATGTAAAATCAGGTTACCTACAGTCCGGGCTGAGGAACAGCCTTGTGGTTTGCCCAGCACTGGGACTATGTTGAAGAGATCCTGAATGTTAGCACCTACTGCCCTCTGCCTGCTCCACATAAAAAGCTTAGGCAGCAAAACTAGAGAAAATGTCACTTTCCATTTTTTAAAATACTTGGTCTTACCACTCTGATTTGAACTGTTTTCTAATCTATTTATTTTGATTACAAGAGTAGGAAGTGTTATTTATTCTCCTCTGCATTGCAGTCTAGGTAGGGATTGCCATTACAAAATGTGCAGATATATACTTCTTGCATAATTTTATCCTGTTTTCATAAAACATAATTTTAAATTTCTCTTAGCGTTCAGTGGGATTATGAATTAAGAGGTTCACCATATCTTTCCAGGAAATGTGGTGGGAGGTGTACTGCAGTGAAGTTCATCATGACAGACAGAGAAAAAAGAAGTCCAGGTTGTAAATCCTTGCCCTGCAATACGATCCATGTAGTGAAACACTTACACAGGCCATCTGAGCACCTGGCACACACTACAGAGGGACAGACCTTGATGCCTACACAGATAAAACTGCACCATCAAGGACAAAGTTCCTATAAGCCATAACAGACAGCCAGCACCATGAATGGGGACCCAGAAAAAGTCTGTCTCAGTGGTTTTGACCTTGTATTCAGCTTAAGCGATAATCCACAGTTATCAACTCTGACTTGCACTTTAAATTCTCTGTTCTGCCCAAGAGGATTGCTTGAAATTCCTCAGATATAGAAAATCAACAGGAAATCTATTCCTTTGGGTTTTGCTAGGGGGTACACTAACCTCTGGACTTTTAAACTTTTTCTCTGACCTAGAGAATAGAAAATATTTCCATGTCCATTTGTGAAGCTATGCAAATGGCATTCAGAGAGTCAGACCTGGCCTCAAGTCCATGAATGCCAAGGCAGTGCTGTAGCCCTGGGTATACATGTCCATTAATCATGAGCTACAGTACTGAACAGAAGGGACACAGGAAATCCTGGCAAGCTGTTAAAATTCTATTATTCCACCTGCATGTCTTCCAAAATGCACCACAGTATAACTCCCCCATCTAAGGCAAGAGATACAAGAAAATATAAAAGCCCATTTACATATGTGGCTACTTGAACACATGTTTTCAAAACTCTTTTAAATTTCCAAGCTTAAATTTTCAGGAAAGTCTTAACCTGATGCAGTTTGGCTTAGAAATAAAAGTGCTTCCAGTATATTTGGTCCTGGTGACTGCTTCTGCTTCTTCACGAGCTCTGTTACCAATGGTCTGGCAGTTACCATCCCTTCCCTTTTGCAGACTCATTCAGGTTCACACCTGGACTATTCACCCCTGGTTCCACCCACTCACAACAGCTGATTATTTTGATAACTAACCTGTCAGACTGCCCAGACAGCTAAAAAGCCCCAAGTAACACTGGACCAAGGCCTTCTATGGGAGTCTTTGGTCAGAAGCCGAGGACAGAGCTGACAAACAGACATACCGTGACTGCATGCCACGCTTGCTGAAAGCATGTGTAAATTAATACTGGGCATTCTGCATACCTCAGCATTAAGCTGGCCTGGTAGATGCAGTCCCTGAGCACCTTCTTTCTCTCTGTGATTGGCAGTAACAGCCAGCAAAAAAATAAAGCAAACCCCACCCTCTTGGGACACTCCTTGGGGAATCAGCTCTCCAGCCTGCTGGAATTGCTTATCTATCAGAGATAAAAGGCCTTATAGCAAATTACCACAGCCACAGAGCCAGGAAGTAAAGTGCACAACTTCCCAGCACAAAGGCTGCTGCAGAGGTGTGCCATGAGCTGCCAATATGCCCTGGTGTGGCCAGGCTGCCAGTGAGCCTTAAGCACCCCATCAGAAATGACTGGGGTTCGGTGTCCAGCAAAGCAAACCACTGGAGCATAATAAGCTAGATGGCCTACAGTGAAGTGCCAAGTATGTTAAACCCACTTATAAAAGTGCACTCCACTAGGTACCTTAGGTACTTCGTGAGTGGTGTGTGTAAATGAGGGCTCTGCCTTTGTTTGTTTTCAATAACAGGAGATTTTTCATTTGTCAATTTACAGCAGAGATTTTGATACTTGAGAACTGTGTCTGTGTTTGAGATTATACACCCCTGCTGCTAAGTATGATAATTGGTTCCACTTCAGGTTTTATTAATTAAATTAACACTAATTGAGCAACATTTTGGTATAATTTTTGCCTGTTTTTTGCACTAAATCCTGTACACTCTAGCCTCTCTTTAGCTTCCCTGTTTACCCCCTGTCCCAGAGGAAATGTTTCACTGCAGTTCGCTGCCCTGATACTCTTGGGTTTACAGATATTTGTGGCTATACTTGCATACTCCTAAATCAATAATAAAATCCACCAAAATCAACAAATATTTTAGAAGATATTTTAGAGAAAGAAGCTCTTACAAAAAAACCCAAAAAACAAAAACAAAAAACAAAAAAAAAACCTCAAAACCAACCCAAGCCAAAGGTGGCTAATTTTATGTGACTAAGTGCCCTCTAGTGACAAAGTCCTACTCCAAATAACTTTCACAGTCACTTCCATGTGTTACACAGTTTTGGTTCCCAGTATCTGAAAGATTGTGGGGGGTTTTGTTTGGTTTGGGATTTTTTGTTTTGTTTTATTTAAAGAAAATAAAGCAAAAGTGACAGGCAAAATCGGTAACGATGATTATGATGATAATAATAATAATAATTAGAATTGGAATAAGAATAATACTACAACACCAATCACTGCGTTCAGTATCTAAAATACACTTTATTTACTGAAACTTGATGGGTCTTTTCCTGCATCAAAGTCAATGTTATTATTTCTGTAATTCACGGGAGACACAGTTAGCTCTGTGGTGGGTTATTTAAATTACTCAACATTCCTTGAACTGCTGTTGCTTCTGAGAGTTGTCTGCCACTGAGTGGTGATGCTGCAAAGCAGAAGAGAGAATTAACTCTGGGCCAGCCTGACAACCCTTACCCTTTGTTACAAATCCCTCACCCCACACTGAGACCCACCTCAAATCAGTCATTCCTTCCCCAGAACAGCCCACCCACATGCTGGAGCAAACATGTCTAAAAGGCAGGCATGGAGCTTCACCTGCTCCATTATCTTCTCCAAACATGTAAGTAGAAAATACATACTTAGGGAAGCCTGGCTTATAAATGAGCTCTTAGAAAGCAAAGAAATCCTCCAAAAGAAAAAAATCTTTTTTTTTTTTATCCCTCAATCATTTGAAATTTGTGAAATTAGAGAAATTGTAGAAAGAATACCAATACCTTTACTTTGTATTGCTACTCCTTTAGGTGAAAGCTGCAGATTTACAATCTATTCTTAACAAAAAACCCTGCATCATTATTATTATTATATATAATAATATATTTTTATTATTATTATTTTATATATATTATATTATTATTATATATATAAAATACACAATGGATATTTTATATACTATAATTATTATATATATATAAAATACACAATATATATTTTCTATATGTTATAATATATAAATTAATATATTACATATTATAAATAATGTAGCACACACATACACACATATATACACACCCACAGCATTTCCATGATCAGATTTTTGGATACCACTTAAAAATTATTCACCGCTCACACTGACAATTACACTTCAGTCTGTAAAACACCTCTCGGTCATTTTCTAAAAGATCAGCAATGAATAATTTAAGTAATACTGTTCTCTGCTATGTATTTTTTAAAAAATTAAAACATTCAATTAAAACATGCTTTTTTTGTCTTCACACTTAATGAGCATGAATTATATTTTCTGGTTTTTCTAATGCAGTCATAACCTTACCACATTAATTTTCTTTGCTGTACTCTCTGCCTTTGCACTAAGATAATAAAAGATGTTAGCTAGAAAAGCAGTTTGCCAATGTGCTCTCAAGTTACTGTAAAACCGTGGATTTAGTCAGAAGTACTCCTATATTCCTCTGGAACATTAAATTGAAGGCTTAAAATACAGCCTTTCAGTAAGCAGTTCCTTAGAGAAGATAAAAAACAGCTCATAAACCAAAAAAGGATGTGGCAGAAGAGACAAATTTTTTATAATGTACACAGCATAAAATGCACTGAAGTAAATTCAAATCTCCTAAGGAAATTTTGCTTCCTTAAAAACAACAAACACCAATGCTAAGATGCTCTGAATTGCAATTTGACCTTTCAAATTACTGTCAAAAAAGGGTACAGTTTTACTGTTAGTACCTGTTCTCAAGTTTTATCGCAGTAGTTACATTTCTGTCTCTTTGTCCATGCTCAACACTGCCTGATATTGGTTAGAATCGACATAAAATATCAAGGATTGTAAATGCAAATGACCTATCTACCCAATGGAAGGAATAAACTACCCTTAAGTATTTTCTCAGTCATGACAGAAACACCCAGTGCCTTCTTAAGGCTAATAAATGTAGACAAGAAACATGTTACTCTTACACTTTCATGAGACATAAAGCTCTGCAGTTCAGTGTCTGTGGAAATTTCTTCTGAACATATTAAAATGATCTTAGAGCTCTGCAGAAACCCTGCTCATAAAACAAAAAAAGCTAGGATAGTTAAAATTAATACATCATAAATAAAACATGCATCTCTGTATATATTAAGTGACAGGTCTCAGAAACTCCACCACCACACGCACATTCACATGCAGCAAAAACACACGCAATTCATTAAACCCACTCAAGTGTGCTGGTTCTTCCTGGCATTATTCATAATTTAAACATTTCAATTCTAGTTAACGAAAAAAAATTCCTGTAATTTAAAAGTAAAACAAGAAGATTAATTCTGTGTTTCAGGATTACAATCCCACAGTGCCCTCAACTAGCCACATTAAATCTTAGGGTGGTTAATTTTAAAATGTTTGGAGGGTTTTGTGGCTGCTTTAAAAAAAAAAAAAATTATAAAGAAGTAATGCAGCCCACTCAAACAGACATCTTTGCAAACACAGATCTCTTCAATATTTTTTTCCAGTATGCCATACAAAGCCAGACAGGAAAACAATGAAAAATGCCAACCTATATTTTAATTATAAAGTGGAAATGTCATTCCTTAAACACGAATGCTCTTAAATAAGCATAAGGAACAGATGGGCTGCAAAAAGCAGAGTAAGAGCAGTGTATCCTGCAGGATATAGTACTGAAGTGACAGGTGATAGGATGGCGATGACAGTATCCCTCTACTTTTCACCTGTTTTAACCGTAAAAGCTCCCTGCCAAGCACCTACATAGTTAGGACACCTCATCTGGACTGCCTAAAAAAGGAGGCAAATCGTTAAGAATTAGATTATGCATCTCAGACTCAGTATTCATAAGCTAGAGGTGTGATGTCAAGCTCTGCCCCCAATCCACTGTTACTCAGCATTTTGTTCACAGCGATGAGCACAAAGTGTATTTTCCTACTCTAGTTCTGTTTCAATGGTTCACTAGGTCTCCATGCTGTTATCTTCAGACAAAGACCCAGCCTCTCAATTTAAAAATAAAAGAAAATCAGCTGCCTGCACCTTTCCTTAAAGCCTTGTTATATTTTAGGGCCATTCCAACAAACATCACCAGCCTTTCTCCACTCTGGGCCCTCCAAAGAAGAAGGATAATTTTTTTCCCCAAAAATTTATTCTGTAACATCATTAGAATATTACCTAAGCAGAACCTGTGAGCCCTGGGGGAAGGGACCATGAATTACGGCTTTTTTCTTGTGTTCTTCACTTGCAATCTGCTTTTGGTTACTTGCTGCAGACCAGATAACTGTAGTCAGCAGAACTTCACTCTGGCTCCACATGAACCATTAGAATGGGGCAGACAAGACACCTGCTTATATAAAGTCATAGCAAAGCTGTTTCAGTGCAACACCAGATGCAGGAGGAAATCATTATTCTGGGTTGCAGCTGGTGAATTCCTGAAAGATCTGTGTTGCTTCTGTAACTTTTTGTTAAGGAATAAAAAAAAGGGAAGCAAAACACCCGCAAGCTCCTGAAGATCCATTTTTTCTTTCCTAAAAAAACTGGTCTATCTTATTTACATTCTCTTTTCTGTAAATTAATATTTTAATGACTTGTACAGTGAGAAAAAAGGGCCATACAGGCTTTTCTATTTGCATGTTGAAGAACTGATTTTACCTGAAAGTGGTAACACTTGACCTCGTCAGTTACATGGGGCCAGAAGAAAACACAGTTTTACCATGCTAAAAACTTCCAGCTTTTAACTTTTGGAAAATTAATCATTATTATTCCTTTATGCAGCAATATCAGTAAATCTTTACCAGATGTCTACAAGCCTTTTTAAAAATTTTTCATTCAAGAGAATAAACTGTTCTGAAAAACAAACCAGCTAAAATAGTTATCATGCCACTGTTTAAATAGCTTCCGCCACAAATAAAACTATGCTGATGAGTTACACACGTCTGAGGTCCACGCCTGCACAAATAAGAGACACGTGAAAGTCATTCTATTCATTTAATAGTCACACGGTATAAGAAAGGAGAAAAAAGCCTATACTTTTAAATTTGTCTCTGTCTCTTCGTAAAATCATCCTCATGAATTCAAATAGGAAGAAGCAGCTTGCCACTGGAAAGACAACTATCTGAGTGCCATGGCTGCAACACACCAGCAAGGGGAGTAGTAACACTTTGAGAACTTCTGTCTCCAGCGACAGTCAGCTTCACATAAATGCAGTAAGGTGGAGAATACTGACAGTGGAAAGGATATTAATTCTACTGAAAGGCTGAGAAATTAAAAAAAGCAACCCAAACCCCACGCAGACTCTTGCAATGCTAGAAGGTGGAAGCACACATAAAGGATCTCAGATTGGCCCCATATGCCACTCACCAAACAACCCAAGGCAGCAAGCTAAAATAAAGCCTTCTCAAATCTGAGACTGTTATTCCATTTCATGTATTTTTATATATATACACATACATATACATAAGTTGTTTTCTGTATTTTCTCCTTTTAAACAGTTATGACTACATATTTCTGTGGGAAGGAGAGACACTTTCTAGCTTCCTAAGAAAATAAAGAGATGGCACTGCTGGGGAGGTAGGTAGGAGAGTTGAAGCATTCTCAAACCTCAGTTGCAACCCTTGATGAGGAAAGTAGGAGGTGGAATTCCTCAAAGCAGGCTTTTACATCGGAATTTCTTAGGGACAGATAACTGAGCCAGCACTTTCATAGAGGAGTACATTTTATAACTGCTGTCAGACTGACCTTTTAAATGCTTGTGCCTGCAGCACTGCAGCACTGACACAGACTTGCCCATGGTGGTACTAAAGGCACAGCTGGACATCCCACCACAGCTCCCACCACAGAGTGAAAAAAAGAGGGAACACTGACAGTGCCTCTTCCCTACTCATTCCCACTCTCCTTTTCAATCCTGTCCTACCAAAGGTACCTCTCAACAGTGGCACTGCCCAACACAACTACAGCCCAGCCACCACAGAGCAGAATACCACAGGTCCCAGCCAGGGAAATGCTGTAAAAAAAGATGCAAAGGTGAGAAGAAAAACTGCTGCCTGCACCAGGTTCTTCACTACAGCCAAGGTTCCCGCATTTATACCTTTTCTGCAGTACTGTGAATTTTTAAAAAAGAAACAAGAATCCCTCTCCCCTGAAAATGCTGCAAGTTTTTAACAACTGCTACCCAAGTAGGTAACCAAGGCATTTAATCAACTTGTAAATGCCCAAGTGTGAAGGCAACCTAAGTACTAATCATGAAATTACTATGCATGACAAAATTCAGAATAGTGTTTTGCTGTAATTGTGCATAATTTAACTCAAAAAAAGCAAGAGGAGCTATATTTGGTTACAGAAGAAAGAGGTCAATTTGATGAGGGGGAAAAAATGCTGTCATTTTTACTAGTCTGAGAGAGAAATCCTTCACCCACTTTAAGAATTTTGGGATGTTGCTTCTCCAGTGTGATGCCAGGGGGACAAGTCATCATCAAAGGAACATGTAATAGAAAAACTGGTGTTCCAGAGCCACATTTTCAACAAAAGAAATCTACCTCTGTTATCTTAAAGCACATTTATAAACTGCAGCTTCAGCCATTGGAGGCAGAGAGAGACCTGTATGTTACAATCCCAGAGCACAGCTGTAAAAATAAAAACAATATACATTTTTCTCCTTCTGATGAGAAGGAATGGAAATATTAAATTAAAAAATCCAGGATGGTCTCAACAATTTCCTAATAATTTCATTACATTTCTGGACAATAGGCTCAGCAGATTTCCTAATTTTGAGTTTGTAAGTGGATACTGATGGGGACAAATCCAGACCTGGTTTGGATAATTTCTTCTTTTCTTCCAAGGGACAAGATATGGGATGCAGGGTGACATCTGTCCTGGATGCACTGCTACTGACATGGGCGAGGCTACTTGACCTACACAGAGCCTTTCAAGCCCAGACACAGATGAAGGTGGTGTGGGTAGTGGATTCTGAAGGTCTGCCCACCCCATCATACCAGCCTGTGCTCCCCTGAACATTGTTGACAGGCACCAGCCACAAAGGAGAGGCACAAGCCTCCCTACCCCAGCACTCAAAGGTTGATTTTGCCCTCCTTTTGTACTTTTTCCTTTATCAGCACCAACTTAAAACAATTACATCTAATCCCTTTACCTGGCAGAAAGCCAGCAGAGAAACATAAGCAGGACTCCAACCTCAGGAATTTTGTGATAGAAAGGAGAAGGAAACCAGAGCATGAAGTGCCCTTCACCATGCATGGCCCACTGCATCGGTCTGAGCAGCCTAACCCATGCTCTCTGACACAATCCCGAGTATATCACTCCTTGGGACAGGATTTTTGGACCAAAAGTAGAAAGAACATGAGATAATATCAGGAATAAGTGCTTTTCTGGTTACTGAGTGCAAAAATGGTGCAGAGGGCACAGAGGCTATGGTAAGAAATTATCTTGATGCTAATGCAAATGATTCTAGTTTCTTCCAAAACATGTTCTTGCACTTGACCTTTAAGGCACACCTTTCCAAGGAAATACTCTTATCAAATCACAATAAAAATTCCTTTGGGTTTATTTTAAATACAAGTAAATTGCATTAGCATAAACACATCTCCGTCTTAAGAGGCAGATTCTTTGATAGGTAGCTTTCAGTGTACATAGACTGCAAAAACAGGAGGATGGCTTTAAGAACCAGCTTCTGAACTTCCCTAGAATGCAGCTGGATTGGTAACTCTTCTAAAAGTCATGAAATGGATGTATTTTTCCATTGAAAGTATATGCCTTTGCAGCTCTGGGTGACTAAAATATACTTTAATGATTTTGAAGACATCTGGAAAAATAAGCCATTTTTATTTGGAAAAGGTAGTAGTAACAGGATATATTTTCAAGAAACAAGCATGTGTAAACACAAAGTTCTCTAGCCAGGCACAATATACACCACAGTCCTAAGATCTTATATGCATTCTATATAGACTTTGTTCATAATCTAACACAGATCACATAATACTCATGTGACCACAAAAGGTTTGCTTTTTCCCTGAAAGGATGGCAGCTTTAGACATTGTGTTAAGTTATAGCTGGGTTAGCCCAGACTAGACAAGCCCCTACTACCCTTGTGTGGGAACAACAGGCATGACTGGACAAAAATCTGCTGATCTTTCTTTTAGCCATCTCTATCTTCCCAGTTTTCAGTCTGAATCACAAACAGGAGCAGGTAATCCAGTTTTCCCTGTTTTAGTTGTCTTCTTCCTTATGTAACAAAATCTGAAAGGATAATTTAATTTGCAAAAAGAGAAAAAATACTCAAGACCATAAAGAAAAACAGGATGCTGGACAGAAATGATCTGGGATGAAGGTATAATGTGAGAATGACCACAGCCATGGCTGGCCTTTTGTCTTTTCACCATCATCCTAAGATCCCTCTTTTTCTAAGCCTCCTGGCTTGCACACGTGTGCCTTATCCTCCTCCTTTCTCTTTAAGATAGCTGACATTTTTATCTCCAATCCCCTTGTCACCTGCTAGACAAAAATACAGATTCAATGTCTTAGTTTATTTTTGAAAAGTAGTGTTATTATCAAGAATATTGCTAATTATCAGTTACTTTAAGAGCTATGAAACACTTCTACCTTGGGAAAATACTTGGGGTTTTTCAAAAATTTTTCTACTTGCAATCAGGAAGAAGCGTGTAAGATTAGAATGACTTTATAACCAAAGAGTACTTTTTATTCTTTTGACTAGCTGAATCTTTAAAATAATTTCAAAACATGTTGTCCTTTTACTTAGGCTGCAGACTCTGACAAATTCAGAATAACTAGGAGAGGATTCTTTTATTCAGAAGATGTCAAAACAATAATGTCAGCAGAGTTCTCCAAAGAGATGAATTTAAATAGAAAATCCATTTGAAATTTTCTTTCCCACACACTGTTCTGCAGTTGCACTGGATCAGCTCTTCCTTCTGAAGGAGAATGTTTTGTCACAAAGATCCCTGACTTGCTCTAGGGCTCTATGCTTACTCATATTTTAGTAACAGGACGATCAGGGCCTGAAAAGATATTTTTCTGCAGTAGGTTCAGTACCCTTCCTCCTTGAGGTCCAGCTGTGTGTGATGCCAAGCCAAGGGCTCGTACAGCACAGCTGTGCTACTTTGGCTCAGATTTCTGAGAAAACTGGAAATTTGTGAGGCAGGGGTGTGAGAAAGTGGGGTAGAACCACACAAGAAAACGATGTGAGAGGTGCAGGCAGAGATGCAGTTATTGAGCTGAGGATGGCTGCTCCTGCAGGATTCAAGTATAAAGCACTTAGGGGACTGGAAGAAAAATACAGCATCTTACCTGTTTCCTTCTGTTCTCTAATTTCTGGAACAAATGAGTATTCAAAAAGAAAAAGCACCAAACAGATAACTAAACTGACTGCAGTGGAAGTTCAATTATAATCGCAAATATTAATCTGTGTAATTTTAACTCAGTTCCCATTGCTCAAGAAGATATTCACTATATATGAATGAATAAAACAGTATTTAGTATTATCCTCAAATAATCTTTCTGTTGAATACTTTATTTTTGAGCTGCCTGCCTCTATCTGTCAGTGGTCTACCCGATTATTCCCATTTTACTGCATTGTTTATCCTATAGCCTCATCTCATAGCTTGGAATGAATCATGATAAATCTGTACATCTAGTGGCTTCCTGATAAAACACATTTCCAATACTATTTTTAAGCACTTACCAGGCAGTGTGGCTAGGGGCATTACGTGGCAGAGGCTATGGAATCACTGAACATTTGAATATTACTATATTAATTTTAGAAGAAGTGTTATACACATCCACATGGCCTCTTAGTGATGGCATTACAGCCTAAGTGATCAGGAGATGAGGTACCAGAGGAACAAGTGATCAGAGTGGGCTTGGGACACTGAAAAGGCTGGTTCTATGTCATACCCACAGTGGTCCACAACAAGGACATGTATTATTTATTATGCATTTATTAATTCTCCTGCTGCAGAAGGCAGGTGACTGACTCTTAACTAAGCATACATGCAGATTGCTTATAGATAAGATGCTTCCTCTTTTCTGAACAAACTCTTTTTTGCTTTAGGAAAGCCTACTTCTCACCTCATAAACTTGTCACTTCCAAACCTGGTTCAATATAAGGGAAGAAGATGTAGTGCAGGCAAATGGGCTGATGACCACCACACGATCCAGGTCATGGACATTCTGATTTAGCTGGGAAAGCACAGCTTGTAGTGCTGAATGAGACATGCTCCATCTGGCCAGGGCTCTGCAGTGTATTCTGCAAAGAAGGATACTTCAAAGATTTCCAGGAAATAAGGCACCTTCCTGATGAAAGGTATAAACTGGAACTGTGACACTCCTCAGGGCTGGGGCTAGACTTGGCTCTTCCCTAACAAAAAAGATATTCCTTTTGCTCTCATAGAAATATGATTTTCCTTCTGTTGGAGCCATGACCAAAATGAACACAGGCAGTTCCTTTTACATAACGCCAAACTGGGAAGACTTTTTCCAAAGCTTGCTCAAGGAAACAGGCACACTGACCACTAGCCATTATACAACTGCACAGCTCCAGCTGCTCTCAAATGGCATCTCATTCACAAGCCCCTCTAGCCTAAAAGAGGTAAAGAACTAGTCTGTGCATTATTGTATAGTTCAGTTTCTTCAGAAACTATAAATACAGGACTACCTTTGCTGAACAGCATAATCAGAACCAAATTTGAAGCAATGGTAGTAATTTTCTCCTTCATTTCAAAGGATGCAGGGGTAAGGTGTACAACAGGACTGCATCAGTTATTGTCTGCCATAGGTATGACAGTGGATGATAATGGGTTTAATATCCATTAAAAATAAATTAAAATGTTCATGCTAATTGGCTAGATTAAGCATCAAGTTGTTTGCATTACAAAGTCAAGGAACAACTGCTTCTGATGACGCCAAAGTAAATTATCACAAAACAAATCATTTATTTTGCAACCGAAATTGTAGAAGTGCATGGCACTACCAGATACACTTCAAATACAACCCAGTTGCCACTGTCTTCCAGTCTTTCAAACTAATAATTTAGTTTCCTTGTGGCATTACAGTGATGCACAATCTGTATGCATTTCACATCATTTACTAATTGTATTTTTTCCTTTTTCTAAATTCCAGCTATACACAAGACTAAAGATATATTTTCACATCTGATTAATTTCATTATCATTTATGCTAAGTCTGCTCCAACTGAACCTAAAAAATGTGGAGGAAAACAGTTTTGTTTTTCTTTTAGCTTGGATTTAGATTTAAGAAGACAAGAAGCAGCAGCAGCACGAGACACATATAATAGGGCTTAATTACATCTCACACAGGCTTAATTACGAGAAGTGGCAGAAAGAACCTGCAACATTTCATCATTAGAGAAAAGTTATCAACCATGTTTCCCAAACTTTTAGTACAGAAGTGCTATTAATTGCTTACTGCCAGCATACAGAATTCGCATTTGTTATTCAGGCTGATATACATATCACAACTGCCATAAGAAATGGATAACTGAATTAGTTTGATGAATTTTGTAATAATAAACATAGCATTTCCACAAGAAGCTTAGGGAATTGAAAGCCTGCATTTATGAGTTCTGATTTCTGCAGCAACTGGTTTGCCTTTTTTCTTGTAAATTCAGGAAAAAATATTGTTATTGTAATATCTTTTGATATCCTTATTTAATTCCCAATGCATAGAGAAGACAGTCTATAGGCCCATGTAAGTAAAACAGTAATTTCAGAACTAGTTGAAATACACTATTTCATCCACAGAGGCAACTTAAATCAAGTTAGTTTCTGGGCAAAGAAAATGAGAAGAAATTTTAAAAAGTGTATTTCCACAGTATCCCATACAAGAACTTTATAAAAAATTTTATTGCAAATTCTAATTTTCATTATTTCATGACAGATCAGTTGCATAGATTGTGAAAATGGTGAAAGGTGAAAAATGCTAATACTGATTATTGTACCATTGACTTGTACATGATTATGCTACATTGATTCATACAGACTTTTATCTAGACCACTTGTAACACACCAGTATGTGTTCATCTTAAGTAATGTATTACAATAGTTGGGAGACACAAACAAGTTCCAGAAATGCTGAAACCATTATTTCAACACTTGGTGCCAATCTGTCAAAAAAACCCCAAAAGTTTTTCCAGCAATGCTGACTTCTACAAGAAATGCACATGTCACTGAAAATAACCTCACAAAATAATTTGGAGCAGGCCTAATCCATTCCTGGCTGCTTTGATGGCATTTAATACAGGCTCACTTCTTACACATTCTGCTATATTATTGCTGTCAACATCTTTGAGCAACAACACTCCAAAACTGGTTGCTCAGCCTGCACTACTTCCTGCTCATCAAAGCTGAGCACTTCTGCCGTGCTGCAGAGAGCTGCAAGAAATACTGACTGCATGCTGCCATTTTCTGTTTCATCCCATGTCTTCAAGAAAAAAGGTGTAAACACCAGGGAATGACCACCAAATACCCGGCTCTGCTATAGGGTGTCACACCCAGTGGCCTCAGAATCCACAGGAAAGACAGGAGCATTTGGGGTGGGGGTAGCATTTGCTACATAGAGGACACTGTTGGGCAGCTATCTGGGATTTAGACCTGTAGAAAAGGACCACAGAGACAGAAGTTTCTCACACCATCTTTCTTTAAATGGCACATTATGTTGCTTCCTTCCCCCAGTACACAATGTGATGCTTCAAGTAGCAGAGCTTTGAGGAGCTCTCTTTAGGAAATCGTTCCACAGCTTGCAACATATCTTTGACAGAAAACTAAACTGCCTTTGAATTAGGATTCCTGAAATCCAGCTGAACACTGCTGCTACTCTTCAGTCACCCAGTTTCACTTCACCTTTCTGTGGTTATCAGCACTAGGGCAAATTAAGTCTTTTCTCTTGAAATAGTAATAATTTTGAAACAAAGAATTCTTTATCTTCACTACTTCTAAGGTCTAAGCATTTCTAATAAATACTAATTTTTTGTCTTCTGTCTGAGGTCAATCCTAGTAGGTATCGATATTTTACTTATCTACCTCACTGTCATTTTTGGCAAGGGGGGAAATCAACAGCAGGCTGAAAATATTGTGTTATAAAGATGTTAAAGAATAAAAGGTTGAGCTTAAATCCTGAGCTCTGCAGAGCCTCATTAGTACAACTCATCCTGTCTCAATTCATCACCAGTCATCATTGCTCATTATTTATAATCCTTCAACTCATCTACAGTCTGTATGACCATGTTTCTATCCAAACCAACATGTATTAGTTATTTGTGTATGCTTTGGCAAGATGGTATCAAAAGGTTTACTAAAATGCATGTATTATACCACTTGCCTTTCATCTGCTTATTTTGTAATCTTATCAGAAAGGTAAAAAAAGCAATCTGGCTAGATTTATCCTTTCAAAGCCTATTTGTCTTATTGCTTATGGTTCCATTATTAAAGCTGAGGAAAGTAATCTTCTTTACTCAACCTCGCAATGCATTTATCATTTGCTTGCTTTTTATGGTTCTAATTTCACTGGCTCTTCCAGTTATAGTCCCAAACACACTCAAAAAATGGACCCTGACACAGAAAAAGAAACATGCACGGTACGGATAAGGTTTGTAGAAAGAAGTAGAAACACAAATGAATTAGAAACAGAAATAGAACACAAGGTATAGCTAAATTTTGATCCTAAATCTGCCTCTTCTGACCACAATAAACTGTGTGTGCTAAAATTCAGTTCTGCAGCCAGCACTACAAATCAGCCAGCCGGAGCACTTCAGCACTCCCTTAGCTTTAACCACATGAAAGTCCTTCTTGACTCCAGGGTCTACTCAAGTGCCACAAGCTAAGCACAAGCTTCACAGAAGGAAAAAAAAAAAATCAGCTACAGTAAATCACAAGACTCTTTTTTTAGCTCTGAGGGCCTACATCCTGCAGACAGAGGAAGCAAGAATATAAGGTATGGATATTGGTGCCACTGAGGGCCTCTGAGTTCCAAACCTGGCTTAGCACAAACCAGTGCTTGTGCTTTTTTCTGTTATGCCTCTTGATAAGCATTCATTTGTATTCTTCATTCTCTTTATTATTTACTGTTAGGTTCCTGAACTTCGTTTTTTGCCATTCCCTGGAATGTCTTTTGTAAGAGGTTACACTCTCCCCTTGTTACCACTAAGTTGGGACTTGCCCTCTGCACCAGCAAATTGTAAAAATGGTTTGAGATGTTACTCAGTACACTGTAGATCAAGTAGAGGTTCTTTACTTACAAAAAAAAAAATAAAAAAAAATCAAAAGTAAAGGAACTGGAAACTCCATTTTAAATAGTCAAGTCAATTTCATCCACAGAACCTTTGGGTGTGATAATTAGGAACTGCATTTTTATATGTTATTTTTCAAGTCCCATTACACACTGAGACTTACTGTGTGACCCTACATTTTTCCTTGGGTATATTTTCCTCAAGCCAGTAAAACACAAGCCACCTCAGAAAAAACACCCACAAAACTAACCTTGCTAAAATTCCCAAACCCATTCCAATAGTCCAAGATAAAATCTACCCACCATTACTGCGCTATAATGCCATGATGCTGCTTCACAAGAGGTCAAGGAAAAATAAATAAAATAAATAAATAGTTAGAAGCTGAAGGGGTAACAACATCTTTTTCATCATGAAAAAGTAGCTTCTCCTCTCAGTAGTGGAAAGATGATAGATACTGTCGTAGGTCAGTTAGAGCCCCTGACCTAAAGCTGGATTTTCAGCAACAATAGCAAATGTCTGAAAGTGTTCAGCAAAAGAAAAGCGTGAACACAGCAGGGGAGGTAAAAGGGGAAAGAAAAGTGATGAGGAGAAGACAAAAGAGATGTGATTCTTAATAATAAGACATTAAAAAATTAATGATAACAATAATAATGATAGAGACTGCTCCAGAAGAAAATGCACCCAAATAAAAGGGAATACAATGTTGGCACAGTTGAAATTGGGGAATATTAAAGCAAATGCTGATGAACCAGCAGTGACAAAAGAGGAACAGCAATGTTCAGCCTGAACTGGATGCAGAAGCAATTTGAATCACTGTGTTTACTCTCTTTTTTTTCCCTTCCTTTTTGTTTTATTAAATAAGACACTTCTGCTTATTCCAAGGGAAAAGAAAAAAAAGTTCAACCTTTCAGACATCTGTGAAAATGAAAACTCTGTGAGGCCATCCAGGAACACTGTGGATATGTAGAATAGGGTTCAGTGAACAAAATGGATTTGCTCAGACTTCTGTGAATGTCATTGACCTCCATAAGAATGAAAATATTAAGATTAATGATTGCATCATGAGTGTTACAGCACCAAATAGATCAGGAGACCCTTGAACAGATTTTAAAGAGAGAAACAGCTCTAATTCTGTTTCCTGCAATTTAAGACACATGGCTTATGGAGTCATGCTAACAGGTAACAAGCAATTTAGGAAGTGCTGGTGCAATTCCTTCAACAGCCTGGGGATCTTGAGGGCATTTTGCAACACAGCAGTTGCTAATTGAAACACAGGGATACCTCTTTCACTCATGGAAGTACAGAGCACTTCAGTGCTTAGTCAGAGATACACACTGTAATGGGTTTTGGCAGCTGAGGTAGAGGGCAGAGAGGGCCAAACACACATACACGCACTGATAATGCAAGAAATCTCACTCATAATTCCCTCTACACTTCTCAGCCAAATAAGTCTCCTTACTCTTCTCAGTTCAGTAAGAGAAAAAGACTCAAAACTATGATTTGTACAAAAAGATGTAAAGGATGCAGGTTCACACACCTCACTGTGCCTCAAAATTCAAGTAACGTTTACAGCATTTCTCACTTGAGTTACAAATTCCAGGTCACACATGACTTCTGAAGATTTGAACTAGGTAACATGTAATGAACATGTGAGCACTATTTAATTACTAATTATTCAGAGGACATAGAATTTAATTACACTCCCTTCAATTTATTGTTATTCCATCCATCTTTACAAATAGAACTGCTTCTGGAGAAGAACCATGCATAAAAAATTTGAAATCTGGCTTTAGTCAGTGTGCACCTATATATGTTTATTTTAACAACAATAATTTTTAATTGCAGAACTCTTTTGCTTGTTTAGATGTACTATGTTTCAGAGCTGCATTATACAAAAAATCTTATGCATTTGCAAAATTGCAGTGCACAGCTGTTTTGTTACTTATACTCCATTTTAAAATTGACTGGTTGGAAAATGAAGTTTGTCTGAAAACAATCACTTCTGAACTCATTTAAGTTTACAGAACTCTTATTAAAGTCTCTCTTAGTTGAGCTAAAAATGTGATTCACCAACTAAATAAATGATACACTAAAACTGCAGTGCAGGAAGAAAGGGGCATTTTATTTCCACTCTTTTCATGCTGGATCATTTTTATTTTAAAAAATGTATTTAAGGGCAAAAGATGTAAGCAAACAGCTGGCTCAAGCTGAAGGTCAGTAAAGCTGAGAAACAGCTGCATGAATACCTTATACTGATTAGAAGCTGTATTCTTAGAAAAGAAATAATTACCTCAGATACCAGTCAAACCAGTTTCTGTGAACCATCTTTGCTGAATGCGCTTCTAAAGAAGTAAAACCACCAAAAGCTGTTTGTATAACCAGTTAGTTAGGATAGACTGCAAGCAGAGAGTTCAGATATTTCATTCAACAAAGCCAGAGATAAACAGCATCATCCAGTAAATCTCAGGTAAATCAGCGGCACAGCTTACAGTGATTTCAAATGAAAAGAGGAGTCTTGGATCTCAAGAGTAAGGATGGCATTTGTTTCCTAAACAGAAATTCTTTATACTAATACTAGAGAGACATGTTAGAGGAATCTGTCAAAAATTATGGGTTTGGTGCTTATTTAAACAAAAAAAGAAAACAAAAGGCATGTCTTTGTGCTTGTGTCATCACATTAAGTGATATATTCACAAGAAGTTAAGTGGAGATGTAGCAGGTGGTACCAATTCAGGTGATGACTGAGAAGAAAGAAGGCAGGGGGAACCTTACAGAAATAGTTTTCTAACAGAGAATAATCTCATCTCTAGCCAAAGCCAAATACTGAGGCCTGATATGTTGCAGGAGGGAATTTCAGCTAATGAGGGACAAGGCGCAGAATGATGAGTCAGAGATTGCCTGTTACACCATAAAATGCCAAACACACCTACACCAAGATCTCTGCGTAGTAACTTCAGGTGGCAGTGGTTAGAGCACAAAGCAGCAATTTTCTTTTGAAAGGAGTCTAGATTTAAACAGACATCCTTGCTAAATCAAAACACCCACCACACTTTAACAGTAGGGTAGCAACTCTGAACAAACCGGGGAATTGCCTATTAAATGCAAAAATCTGCCCTCTCTGTTTTGGCAACAAAACCTGGAATACTACCAGACCCTAAAGCATTACACTGTGTAAAGGAAAAAATAAGTGAAAACCAAAATGATTTCTGATGGATGTTAGCCCATGAAAATGCATCAGGACAGCTACAAGGAGCACAATCAGCAGCTAACCTTTCACAGCCCCTCCACTACAACTGCTGCAACATGCTGAAAGGTTCACATTGTCACTGAGCAGCAAATATAAATACATAGCTTCTGATGAATGGGAATAAAGATCTCGATGGATTTCACACAGAAGACAGGGCATGACCGCTATAATTAAGTAATTTGAAAACTGAGAAAAAGCAGGTTCGGCAGGTTTTAAAGCACAGGACAGAAATCTGTGCTTCTGCATTGTAATAGGCTGTTTCATCTCTGAAGGCAAATGTTTATGACATTATGCCAGTCCATGGGATTGTCTCAAGATAACTAGTTCTTCTACATTCAGCACACAAATACATTACTCCATTTTATTTCTATACAAACAGCAATTTCCCACTATTATAAAATGAGCATACAATGAATCTCATATTCGCTCTACTCCCACAGTGCCTCTTCTTTATACTGAATGAATACAAAATGTGAAAGAATTAAGCTTGTGTGGCCAACTCATATTCTAATACCTTTTGAGTGCTTGAAAAGTAAATGTCTCCAACATTTTATAAATACATAACATTCAAATATGCATAGAGAAAATTCAGAGTCCTCTTAATTTTGTATATATACACACATGAAGTTTTAAGGAAAAGGTAAAAAATGCAGTGCCATTTAAGACAAAACATCCATTGCAGCTCCTCTTTCTTTTTACTGCTAGAAAAGTGTAATTACCAGCTTAACGCCATATGCAATGTTTTGTATATTTTTTAAGTACAGCACTCAATACAAAAGTCCATTTCAGACCTAAAAATCTTGGTATGGTACTATAAAGCCATTAACTCTATATTAAATTATACTACATTTCATTTATACTACATTTCATTTCAGATGTGATGGCCCAGTAATTACTACTGATTGTTTCTGATCTCTCACATATGAAAAAGCATGGCTGGTGAATTAGTGATGATAACAATGATGAGAAGCAAGGGCATTTATACTTTTTTTTTGTACCCCATTCAATTATTATTAACAAAATCCATTATGCTCTGTATTTTACTACATAAGGCAGATATAACCTACTAAATATATCTTTTACTTTCTCTCCTTTTTTCAATGGAGATCACAAGATATTATCATATTGCCTTTTCTCTCTCACTGCACTGCCAGGCTCTGGCCAGCCAATTCTGAATTTGCTTTCACTTTCAGACATTTATCTGCATACAGTTAGGTGAAAGGTATTATTAATCATATCCTGTTGCTAGGCTACCTGGAGATGCTCATTTAAGCTTAATGTTTCTCTTTGTTATAAAGTGCCATGAGGAACACACAGATCTGAGACAAGAAAACTACCTTACAGAAGCTGCCTAAAAAATAAAATAAAATCAAGGCTCTCACAACAGAATACACATTAATAAGAAAAAGAATTTTAAAAAATCCCAGTATAGTCTACAGTTTGCATAGTAGAGCTTCATTTTAACATGAAACTTTTAGATAACTGATGCACAATAAGAATTAAAACTGAGGTTTTAGTGTTCAGCCTATCTGTTGGAAGAGCTTTAAAGCTATCTAATATTCAGCAAAATAAGCAGACATGTATGAATTACACACAACTTAAATAAAAATACTATATATGCCCATGTAAAGTAGCATATTATTTATAAGGTTTTTGGTTCAAGCTTGTGTGAAGATTCACACTTCTGCACAAAGATTCATATCCATTCATATCTGTCACATCTAGGAAGAGTTACCACGGACTTGATACGGGCTTAAGTTACATGTTACAAAGTTCTGTGTAACAAGAGACAGAGCAGCGTAAGAGTGAGATGTGAATTAAAGGGCTCTTTCAACCCAGTGAATAGCAGCCACTCAGTGGAATTGGAAAACATGAAGCAAAATCCTGGCAAAGACAAGGCCATGTAAAATTTTACTCCAAGACGGCAGGATGAACTTCTCTGACTCTCTCAATGTCTCTATACAATCAGCTGTCTCATTTAAAAATCTGCAAAAGCCCTTGGCTATGTCACAGCTTTAATCATGTTAGGGAACTAAAGCAAAACTGTCCAAATTGTTTCCCTTCCACTCTGCTCCAGCTTGTCTAAAAAAAACCTGGATGTACTTGAATGACTTTCCAAGTATTTTGGAATACTGATACTCATTTTAATTCTCTGTAGGATCCCTTTCCATTACTGAAGACAGAAAGCATTCACTTTGAGAGTATCAATATCTGGTGCACATACTAGTTTGGAAATTTGGGTTGTAGCCCTTAGAAACATATAAGCAGCAGCACCTACTCAGCATGGTGGTCCCCCATAACTTCCTAACCCATCCATTCTGTTGAAATGCAAAAATTCTGAATACCACTATAGACTGGCAATTCTTCTCTGTTTCTGGGGAAAGTAACAGAGGTTGGACCTGCAAGCTAACACAGCACTTTGACAAAACAACAATAAGCAGTGTTACAGAGTTTTCAATATAGATTCCTAGCTTGGATTCTGCTAATCACCAGAAACACACATGCGTGCAATAATGAAAGCAGTCTTCATCCTTCACAGAGTTAAAAAAACCCAAAAAATTACTTTCAGAGACCAGCAGTGACACTGGACTCCTTTTCTAACTCCTGCTGCATTGGTACTTTCCAAGTAACAGCTGCAAACAATGCTCTTCCTGATTCTTCATGTGAAAAATAGATGCAAAATACTTCTGGAAGGCATTATTGCAGTGCATTGATATGTCAGCAAAAAAAGAGTACAAAAATGGCTGTAATATAGAAGAGTAAATGATTTTTTCAGTTTCCCTTATTAGAGACATTATTTCCAATTAACTTTCATTTCTGCACTAATATTATAGGCATAGAAAAGTTTGCATTCAGCATTTTCAGAAGTACTAAGCATGGGATTTTTAAGCCCATAAGAAGAGATTTTTTTAAAAGTTGCATCTGTTGGATTGGGGTTTGAAGTACATACTGGTTAGCTTAAGAAGAATTTGTTTCAATCAATATTCAATTTATTCTTCATGGAAAAAGACAATAAAATGTTGCCCAAAACAAACCTAAAGGACAGCAGGTACATTTCCAGCACCAATTCTGGTCTAAGATTCCTAACTGCAGTCATGTTTTCCAATGAGAGGGCTGAGATGAAGCCAAACAAGCAATGCTGAGGACAAAGCTAGTGCTGCTGCTATCATCATAAGATCCAGGACCTGTACCTCTGTCACTGTTTTTTATGTTAAGTGTTGTACCAAACAGTTGTTTCTTCAATGAAAATCTATTTTGCTGAAAATCTTAAAAATAAATTGTTCTGACACTGTCGCATTTTTAAAAAACTAATTCAAGGAAGAAAATCTTCAGCTTAATTTAGAAGACCACGCATTTCTTCAGAGAGAGAAAAACACCCAGGACAAATATGGTACAGCTCTAATTTTACAAAACTATATGTTCTGGTTTGGTAGTTCTGCTTTAACAATGCTTTGTAGCAGTACTAACTCCACATTGCTACCCAAGTTCTTTTTCCCTTTTACTTCAGATTTCAGCTGGGTAGGAGGATTTAAAAAAAAAAAAAGCCGCAAACCAAAACATCCTTTCTTGAAATGAGCTACAATTACACAAAAAGACCTCATTTTTAGCTTATCACAGTTTTATAAAGAAAAAGTGTAACGATACATCCCACTTGTAGGAATTAAAAAGGACAGCTGAGAATGTATAACCTCATTTTAGTTTTGAAGCTGGCAACAAATGCCTTATGGCAATTACATCTCACCAGAAGGGGGACAAAAAAAGAAAAAAAAAAAAAGTAAAATTGTGCTGTGCCTGGTGTTCTGTTAACCACTACTGTCACACAGTATGAAACACACCTGTCCACATGTCCTTATCCCTCAACTCTTGTAATAGGAACAATTCCATGCTTCTGTAATGCAGAGGGAGATCCTTACAGCATAGATAACAGACCTAACATTTAATTTCATACTTTTTTCCTGAGTTTCCACTCACACTTTGAGAAAACTACTTGATATCTTATCCTTATTTTTTGGCTTGGCCTTCCTTTTCTGAATTGCCACCTTTGTTTTTCCCACCAGATGTCCTGGACAGATCAGCTGATGTTTAAAAACCCAATGAATAATTCTTGCTGGTATAGAAGGCAACCAGCCTGGATGCAGGGTAAAACTTCTTGAAGTTTTACAATGCTGTTAGAGGCTGCTCCCTGCCCACTTCAGTAGCACCCTGCTTCCTGTGTGGGAAAAGCTAAACATAGCATTTATTGGAAAGGATTTACTAGTTTGGAAAATGGAACCCTAGGATTTTGTATGCAGATTTTTTTATCTTATTCCCTAAATTTAGGGTTTTTTGCTACCATGCCACCTTACAGCTGAGGGAACTGTTTCATCAGAAAGACATTAGGGTGGCAGAGATTGAGATGACATGAGCACTTCAAAGAGCAGGTGCTGTGAAACCAAGAACGATCAGTTAGTCAAGAGGCAGCAATGTCAGCAGGGTAGCATTCTGATGTTAGGCACTCTAATTAAGGCATGCAGGGCAGAGTCAGTCAAGGGTACCTTTGCTACAGCTCAGGATTCCAAAATACAGTAGAGAGAAAGCAGTGAATAGTTTTCTCCCCAGACAGAAGGTAACTTCTCATCCTTCAATGCCCTCCATGGGGACCATGCCAGTGAAACGCTGTGTAGGCAGTGTAACATGGAGTCTTCTGCAGCCTGTGAACATTGTGGTAACTTCTGTATCCCTCCAGAAATGTTCAACTTATGGCCAGGGGCTCCTCCAAAAAGTATCCCTCAATCAAGTGTATGTGAGAGTGATTTGAAGCTAACTGAAATTAATTTCCTAATGAGCAGGTAGTTTTTTGAGAACCACACCTGCTATTTCACCTAATGAGATGAATCATTAATGGATTAATGAGTAATCTTCCTACTGCTCGTATTTTTAACAACCAGACCATTTTACTCCCACACTCAGCTGCTTACAGCACTATGCTGAGCCTGCAGTTTTAGTGATCACTTCCACAATTTAACATCCTACCCACAAGAACTCAATTCTGTGCTAACACCTACTGCATTGAGGTTCTCCACACAAGTAATGATGCCTTATTTTCATGACACACCTTACAACTGACATTCAACTTTTTGCTGTTCAGCGAAAAATGACAACTTCCTCTTTCCTAAAGGCTAAGAACAGCTTTTGTTTCATAGGTATAATAGAGACATCTTTCCACCTTTGATGCTCTTTATACTCCTCATTTAACCAATTAAACACAATTCCGCTTAGTGTAACAATGCATTTGGTCTTCACACACAAGCCCTTTCCTTGAGGGTAGGCTTTGTTTAACACATACTCATTTCTCCTATAGTACATTTCAGATCTGTTCCTTTTGCTCTTTCCTTGGATATACAGGAAACAATGGCTGTCTTGCTAGTTCTGTGCATGCAGCTCAGCACCTCAAGTCCCAGTTTCCTGTAACAGAAGTAAGATTTTAGCTAGTACCACCAGTGTATTTTCCAGAGCTACAGTCCATGCCCATCTTACAGCAACACCCAGATGTCTTGGCATGCTCCAAGTTTGAGAAGTGTTTCTTTTCTTCTACCTCTAATTGAAAACGAGTTATCTAAAATACATTTTGTCCTTCTTAACCTTTGTTATCTTCACCCCTCATGAAATATGTCTTCTCATCTGGAAAACTCCTTCCGCTTGAATTCCACTCTGGTTCCACCTGACAGCATCCCTGTGTATTTCCCATCCAAAAAACCTCTGTTCCACTGGCTCAAGAGATCTGGCCTTGATATATGGCATTTGAGCTCTGATGGCCATGTACAACTGTTCATACCAGAATAATTGCAGTCTGAGCTGATGATTATATTCCAACCCATAAATATTTGTTATTAACAGGCAGAGGGCTGTAACAGAACTCTTCCACATGGCAAAATAATTGAAAAAAAGATTTTTATCTCTGCAGTACTCTAGGAGTATACAAGTTTTTAGACCTGCTTTGAAACACACTTTAGTTTCAATTATTATTAATCGCAAAACATGAAGGTCAGAGCATGGACTATATATCTTCAAAATATTTATGAAAGAAGCACTGATTACTAACTTAATTAGTCATATCTGCAGCTATTTTTCTCCTGATTATTTTCTTCTCTCTATACATTTTCAGATTCAGAGCTGTTTTTTCCTGTATTTCTCTATACTGTTTCTATAGCAATTAATAGTAATGAAAATGCACAAAGAACAAAGATTTTCAACTTTTCTAGGAATTTTCCATAATAGCATGCATCAACCTGTGTACCAAATAAGTGGGAAAAAAAAAAAAAGTAGGACTCAGTCTGATTCAAAGTACTTTTTAAAGCAAATTTCAAGAACCAACACCTATGTTGCTTATACCTGCCTTCAGGTAATGTTTGAAACTCTGCTGATTAAATCAAATATGTAAATTAGTGTTATCAACAAACTTCTATGGTGTTCTACAAAATCTTCCAAGCTGAGAGTTTTCACTGCTGCTACAGAAAAACCTACAGAAATTTAGAAAAAAACAACTCTGAACAATAAAGTACTGCAAAAATACAACTCTAAAAGCAGTATATATAAATTAGAAGCAAACTTTCCAACACAGTTAATCCCCTATAGACTGTTGAAGACATTCTAACAAGCATGTAGGAAAAGAACAATAAAACAAGAAAAACAACTTACAGAACATTAAGAAATCCACCTTTTATACTATGGCTTAGCTGTTCCCCAAAGAGGGGAAGGGCTGTGCTGCCATTTTCTGAAGGAAAGAAAGGAGAAGATTTGTATTCTGAGGTTTCAACATCCAGTTATGAATTTAGCAACCTAAAAACTTTATGTCCGTATATAGACATGTTGAACTTTGTTGTCTTTTGCTTCTCAGGTTCCTTTTAAACAGGGGTGTGATTTTTAAGGTGATTTAGATCTCGAGTGTCTTGGAAAGCCTGACTCACTACTGAGAAGTTTTAGCCAACTTACATATTTTGAAGATGCCATAGTATCGAATGGAGAAATTATTTATGCTCAGAAACACAAGCAGAGCAAGAATAAAAAGTAATTGCTTTGTTTGTACATACTCTCACATTTATGCTCTAATGAAGTTACAGAGAAGCTCAGTAACACACAGAGAAGGCAGTACAATATAACAAAGCATCTGTAGATAACTCCATCTCAGTTTTCTGCTCTTTGGTTTTATAAGGAGTCACAAAAATACTTTACACTTCGTTATTTCTATAGCACCTATGAGCAAAGTGTACTCTGTTTTTTTTATGTCAGCCAACCAACCATTAAACTACCAGAAGTTAAATCTTTTAATACCTTACATTCAGTTCTGCCGGCTCCATACATAAAGCAAGGGTGTGGGAGAACAAACCCTGCAATTATTAGCCAAAAGAAACAAAGCACACTTCTGCCTGCCAGCCTCTAACTCTTACATCACTTGCAATACCTCACTCATGCTATATATGTATTTTTTTAAATAAAAAGTTAAAAACATGGCTGTAGCTTGATAAGGAATAAACACTTCCCTTCAGTAAGCATGACAAGATAATGAACTATAACCAACTGTGCACAAAAATTAGTAAAAATAAACAAATCACTGAGCAGTTTTAAGTAATGGATGCACCAGAGCAGAGAAAATAAACCATGACAAGTTTTTGTGAAACCCAAGCTGATCTGGAAAGAAAAGCAAAAAAAAGTTGGAAAAAAGTTTTCCATCTCTCACGTACTACCCAAAAGAAACTCTCTTCACAGCACCCTGAAATCCTACTGGATATCCAGGTGAAAGGGACAAGAAAGTGTGTATAGTGTGTATACATGTGTGTGTGTGTATTATCTTAAATTTAATGTCAGAATTAATTGTCCTGTGCAACCAACCAGGGCTTTATGATGATATTGCTTTGGACAGCACGCAAGGATACATACAGAGAGCTATACTTTGTGTCTTTGACCATTAATAAGAGCATAGTTTTTTCCCCCACTCTGATTATTGGTATAAATGGACTCCTTTTTTACTGTAGCTTATATTGTAAACATTTGTTTTTTAGGTCTTTTTTGGTACAAAAGAACATCCTAGCAATAAATCAAAACAACATTACTTCCAAAAAGGAGGTAGTTTGAGGCTCTTGGGTGCAGATAAGAAAAGTAAAGGAAGTTAATGCATTTAAGCTAACTTGCTCTCCTTTATTTATTCATGCCTATTGGTTCTCAATATTTTCCTTCTCCTTATTACATATAGCTGCTAGAATTAAAATTATAAGAAAAGAACATTCTGCCTGAGGGATTGCAAGAGAAATGTGAGAACAAAAAGAAACAATGAATCTGTCAAGCTCAGATAAAAAGAATACTCAAAGAATTATGGGTGGTGGTTTGGATATTGCACAGAAAATTTAACAATTTTGTCTTGGGATGGTATTTCCTTGATAATAAAAAGTATCTGTAGTCATGTCAAATTGATGTGTTAATACAAATTATCATCTCTCACACTGCCTTTTCTACTGTCTTTACTCCAGTCTTTAGAACAATCTTCCTTACAATTGAGCAGTTTATAGCTGAAGTACAAAGAAAACATGAACAAATCCATAAATCTTTATATGAGGCTCAAAAAACTCCCACCAAAAATGCACCTACTTTGCTTTTGCTAATGAGAGGCAACAAAAAGGGAAATAGAACATGGCAAAAATTTATATGCGGAGAGATTCAGGCTCTATGAGGACTCTTAATATACCAGATGCAAAATGTTTAAATATTAACCTTAAACCTGACAAGTAAACATAAAATACAGATCTATTATATGTAAAGAAGAAGATATCAAGGTTATGAAACAACTCTTGGTTAGACCACTGTGATCAGCATTAGTACCTTTGATATAAACAGCACTGAAACATCTCCAACCACATCTTTAGTGGGAATGGATGCTGAAACCTGTAACCTTGGTATACATTTCTAGCTGAAATGGTTAGTGAACTATCTTTTGGCTCTTAAATATGTAAATACTCAAGTTATATACAACTGCCTTAGAGATATTGACATAATATTTATTGAAAATTTACAAATTGTAAATTTATTAGATGCAAGCATTTTAGTTCAATGTTTAATTTATTATTTTAATTACATATTCAATATTACTTAATATTTTAAATCAATATGTGTTGAGGGTGGTTTTTTTTTTTAATTTTGCTTTAATAAGCCAAATATAAAAGAACATACAGACCCAGAAAATTGGAGACAGTGAAGGGACTTGGCTCCTAAATGCAGTAAACTAAATACTGACAGACTGATGAGTGACAGATCTTAAACTAGGATAAATTGGGAAGTATTCTTATAGTTTAGATTTTAAACAATACCTCTCTGCTTTGCAACCAGAGCTTCTGAACCTGAATGCAGTGACCACTGTCATTTACAAGAAATAATTTTATCTGACTAGACAATACATTTTGAGAATACAAATTAATTGGTTAAAATAATTTTTTTAGCAATGAAACAAGAGCATAAATCTTGAGGAGTGGCAAAATTCTATTTAAGGATTAAATACTTCATAATTACATGGATTTTTAGAGTTACTAAGAAGAAATGGAATAAAGAAAGCTTCATCCTTCTGTAAGGAACTTTCTCTTGCTTTGTAAGGAATGGTCTCAAAGCACACCAAACATGACACAAGCTTCCACTGAACCTGAAATGCTATGTCCCTGTCAGCACAGGATTCTAATACCAGAAGTGACCTTCAAAGTAGGACCTAACACCACTTCTGCTTTGAAGACAGGGAACTAGGGCATAAGTTTTCTGTATTATTTTCTTAAGAAATCACTGGCAAACTCAGACAGAACATGTTATCTTCCACCTCCTATATCTAGGAGCTTGAATAAGAGATCACTCCATGTCCCACAGGAAAGGGAGGCAAAAGAGTTTGCTGCCATGAATCTCTGATTTTCCTGTTTACCAGGTAAGCATATTGCATGTAAAGTAAAAGCCATCCACCTCCATGAAACAGAAAGAAACTTCCTCAATGTATAATGGCTGAAAGAGGGTGCAACACACCATATAACACTTCTAGTTGCAGCATTTTATGCAGCAGGTCTTTTTTCCATTATTTTTCTCCTATATTCACAGAACAATATCTGCACTTTGTTGATCAGCACCTGAACTGGTTTTTCAAAAGGATCTTAAAACATTCTAGAACTTGCCTTTGTTTCTGGTGGGATTGAGTTAACTTTCTTCCTAGAGACTGGTACAGTGCTGTGTTTTGGATTTAGTATGAGAATGATGTTGTAAAAACACTGGTGTTTTCAGTTGTTGCTAAGGAGTGTTTATACTAAGGTGAGGACTTTTCAGCTTCTCATGCTCTGACAGCAAGAAGGCTGCAGGGGCAGAAGTTGATAGAAGACACAGGCAGGACACAGGGCCAAAGGTATATTCCATACCACTTGGTGTCATGCTCAGCACATATACCAAGGGGAAAGCTGGCTGGGGGCCACTGCATGGGACCTGTCTGGGCATCAGCCAGCAGCGGGGTGAGCAATCACATTGTGCATCACTTCTGCATGTTCTGTTTCTTTCATCAATATCATTATTTTCTTCCTTTTCTGGCCCATTAAACTGTCTCTATCTCAACTCTGAAGTTTTCCCACCTCTGCTTCTCTGATTCTGTCCCTCATCCTGCTGTGGGGTGAAGTGGGCTGTGTGGTGTTTGGTTTCTGTCTGGGGTTATATCAGGACAGAACTACACAACATTCAGAGGGTTAACTAAGCTCAAGAACCACAGAAGAACCTGGCAAACCTTTGCAGTTTTATATAGCCTAGCAATATGAAACCCCTTTCTATTCTTGGCTAGATTTCCCTCACACACCCTCTTTAAAAAGTTTATAGAGAGAGAACACAAACTGTAGTACCTCAAAGGGGTATTCTCAAGGCTAATTTTAGGCAGTGGAAACCAACCTCTTTCTAGAATTTCTCTTAAGCCTGTAGAAAGACTGTGACTGAATAGAAGATGGTCAGAAATGGATATTTAAAGTGGATTTGTAGTTTTAAACATGAAAAAAAAAAAAAAAACAAAGGAAAGAAAAAAGCCCTGTTGAAACCAGTCACACACCTGCACCTGTACCTGCCTGCTCACCACGCATTTTTAGCTTCATCCAGACAAGTGTTCCTGCTCCTCCCAGTCTGCCCGTGCTCCAAACAACAAATATTACGAGCTCTCTGCCCCAACCTTAATCTAAGCCTTAATTTTAATCTTAAGTGTGTGAGTCCAGCCCCACTGACACTACACCACCGCAAAGACTGAGAACTGACGTTATCTTGCAGGACAAAAAGGAAGATAACAACTCTCCACTAACTACTCTGGTCAGGAAGATCAGCCTACCAACCCAAACATTTCTCTTTCAACTCCCTCCTACACATCTTGTCTTCTTTCTTCTCCTGTATTTCAGGATTCACATCCCTAGGCTTAAGATGCAAATTGTGAATGGAAATATTTTTACATCTTCCTTGATGAATCTCTATACATAATTTACAAAGCCTTACATAAATTCCTTTAGACCAACACAAACCTTCTGCCTTATTCATGCATCACCATCCTGGTTTAACAGGGCATGGAAGATCTTGATCTTCTGCAATTCAATTCAGGGTTAAAAGACTCCGCAACCAGAATCTACTAATGTTTCAGGCTAAAATAATACAGCAAAGGTCCATTAAAAAGAAAAAAAATAAATTCTGTAGGACCTGTAAGACTAATAGCACATACCTGAGCAGGAAGAGGAGTGCCACCCACTACACAACTATTTATTTGATCATCCAGAGTCACTTACTTTGGAATTCTGTAATCCAGGGCTAAAAGCATTCATCAGAAGTATCTTGCTGGCAAGAGCCATATCATGTCCAGTATCATGTGGGAAACATGTTACAATGAGCTATTGCTCAAACCCAAAATACCTCAAACTTTTCAGACTAAAAGTGAGCTATGGAAGTGGTCTTATTTGCTTAAAGCATGAAAAGCATAACACTGAAGTAAGTTGACATTACCCTCATTTCCATAAACCACTGCAGCTACTGACTGACATTTTGCAAGTTAAGCAAGAGAGGAGTCAAATTCATACTGGCATTTCTACTGTCAGGCAAAAAAGTGTGAAGCGTGCATAAACCTGCCGTCCCATCTACTGCTTGTCACCGTCCCCCTGAGAAGCAAGTGCAAAATGTCACTTTCTCCTCCTCTCCCTTTCCATTGCACGTAGAGAAGGCATGATGCTCTGTGTCTTCTCAAATGGTGTTTTATATTCCAGGGTGAGCCTTTACTGTTTCAGAACAGTGCCCACTAGGACAGCCTGTTTGATGGAAACCATCAGGCTAGAACTCTCCCTCGAAACAGTTGTCCCATGTTTAGGCAACAGCTACACTTGTGTTATTAAACAAATAAAATATCTGAACTTTTTTGACAGAGATTCAGCAGCCTGAAATATGCATTATTGCACCTCCTAACTGGATGGTGACCAAAAATAGACTTCTTGATGACTTCTTCCTCCTAAAAAGTTCAGTCTTGAAGGAGGATATATTTTGTTACAAATATGCGTTCCTCCAAACAACAAATGCATAAAAGAAAGCAAAACCAGCTCACTCTGTTGGCTTATATTGCTTTTGGAAAGCTTTAAAATGTTTGATTAGATCTACTTTGGAGATTATTTAATCTGTGACAGAATGCTGTCTTTTTCTATCTTTCTTGAATTAAATTAAAATGGAATGTGACCTCTAACAGTTCCAAGAAAAGACAGCACAGTTTCTATGAGAAAATATAAAATAGTAGAATTAAAATACAAGCCTCACAGGTTTAATAAAATACGGAGAAAACTTGATTTCTACATCAAACTCTCCAACTCATGCTTCAAGAAACTGCCAGACAGACTTGGCTCACAAACTTCTGAGGACATTTCATCTCAAATCAAGACTTAATCGATTGATGTTGCGAGGTCTCTTTATGAAAAATCATTCTTTAAAGGAAAGACTGCAAAATATTTGCTAATAGTCTAAGAAGTACTGCAGCTAATTAAAGAAAGTACATTTGTCAAATAAATTAAGTGATACATTATCATTTGCTTTCTCAGTAATCTATAATGCATCTCCAATATATCAGCATGAGTTAAAGAGGCCTTTGTTACAGCTAGTAAAAACCTCAATTACTCTTCTAAAGAAAAGTCTGATATTCTATTTTTTATCCATTCTTAATAGGATCCTATACTTAAGCTATATATCATATAATTCATTGAATCAAAAAGTTCCTTCAAAAACAAAGTCAGATATTAAATAAAATAATTTTTGTTTTTATTATTTTTTTCTTTGAAATAAACAAGAAATGGCCTTTTTAAAATTTATATTTAGTTTATACTTTGATACAATTATACTTTCCACTGAAAATAATTCTGAAGGTTTTAAAATTAACTCAACTTTAAGCTATTTCATCATTATTCTTCTGGGATAAAAAAGCCTAAACATGTCCTTACAAAATTATTTAAAATATCATTACTCTTTCATTTTTCTTTTTTTCAACCACAAACTCCTGCCAGGAAAATAAGTGAATTTTTGTAAGAAAGAAAATGTAGGTAATTGCATCTATTTAGTGTTTACATAACTTCTCCTAGAGCCTTTCTTTGGACCACCTAGCTTGTGGGGCTTTTAAAAAGTCATTAGAGCTAAATTGCTTGAAATTAGTAAAGTTATTTTTCCCATTCATGCGTCTGTCTCAGCTGAGAAAAATCATTCAACAGTGAGCACTTGACAGCACAGCCACTTTTCCCATTAATTGTCGACTAAGACAAGAAAATTGAATTTTTGTCTGCTGAAGTTAAGGCAGTGGTTTCATGGGTAGAAACAGCAGCTTCAGCTGCTGTCAGCTGCTCAGTTTCTCTAAGGTGCAGAAGTGAACTGGCATACCTATACCTGCTGATGACAGACAGCTCTTCTGAGATGGAATGGCAGCAGGTTAGCTCCTCTAAGCAATCCACAGGGCAATGGCAATGGCTTCACAAACACTGCTTAATCGTTATTCTGCTCCCAAAGGTGTTGCAGCTGATTGATACGCTCAAATTTCATTCTAGATAGCGATAAAAACCCCAAGCTATCACACAGTTCTATTTGCTATCCTTAGCCAGCAAACGTTTTGCCCAACTCAGACTGTCAGGTCCATTTCTAATCACTGTACAAGTCACATTAAGTAAATGTGGCATTTGGAACACTTGATGCTTTATACAAAAAAAGGAGAAATCTTCACTTATTCTTCACTTCCTCTCAATCTTAGGCACTAAGAGATTCATGTTTTGTCAAATGCATAGAGAAAATATACATCTAATAAAAAATTAATCATTTCAGTCACGTTACTGACCTGACTGGTAGAGGAGTTAGCTTGTTTAGCATTAAAAAAAATGCTAAACTTGGTCTTATGAAGAAAGCTCTTAATACCTAAACTTCTCTTCCCTCAAATATCTATCATATCTCTGATCTGCTCTTATCAAAATTTCTCGTCTTGAAAGACAGTTTATTTACACGTGTGAAGTCAATCCCAGGACAGTCATGAGTACAGTTAAATAGATATCTCCTTCCCTCTTACAAAAGAAATTATTGGAAAACAACATTCTTCAATTTACTATCAACACTTTGATAGGTACAAAGCTGAAGTGATACAATCAATCATTCCTGATGAGTTTTTGATAAAGAGTAGCACAGAAAAGTACCAACAATGTAAAAAAGTAGTCATGATGTTCTGCTGAGCCATTCATCCATTAGTCACTTTTTAATTTTATTATCAGTAAATAACATTCTTACAGGGACAGAAAATGGAACTTTTTTTAGTGATCGAATGATAACATACTCTGGAGAATATTTATGCAGAATTAAAGGGCATAATGGGAAAAATGCTTCCAGTAGAATCCAGCATTCAAGCTGGATTTCTCATCAGAAAAATCTAAGAGGAAAGGCATCAGTTAAGACAACACAGTACAAACTGAGGGAAGAAGGAATAATTCAGGGCTACTGAACACACCCCCAGTATATAAGGCCTCTAAATTATAAAACACAAACAGCAAAGAAAATTCTCTAAATTACTGTTATAAACTTCTCTACTTTATAGTCTACTCCAAACACTGCTTGCAGAGACAATATAAAAAGCTGGAGAGACTTTAAACCTGACCGGATTTATTGCTTCTTTTTGTCTGCCACAGAGAATTGGATCCCTAAGCCTCTGCTTGAGCTACCTGAAGCAGGATGTCAGGCCACTCCTACCATGACAGAGTGGGATCATCTTGGTACCATACTTGCTTGGCTTAAGTTGCACTTCTCTTGGAAACTTACAGTGTTCAGGTCTCTATCAGTCTGAATGCCTCCCCTCATGGGTATTCACGGCAGTCTGAGTCATTACATCCTATAAACACTTCTCTTTAAAAAAGTATTTATGATCCCCTTGATTATACTGTCCTCCTATTCAGAAAGAAAACTCAGAGCAGTGTGATTCGGGCTTTTTTCTTGGACTCCACTTGTTGAATGTCATGCCACCAAAACTATTTTAGCTCCTCTTCAGGCTCTGCCTTCCCTCCTCTTCACCATTCCTCCTTCCCCAGATCACAGCATTACACCATTACAAGGCCTCCAGATACAAATGTTTACTGTTACTTTGGATGTTTAGACATAAGATTAGGTCTCGCTCCTCCAACACAAATATTTTGTTTTATTAGTATCTGGAAAACACTCCTAGATAGGTACAGTTTCAAGTGAACATTTTTGATAATACAGTATTTGGCATTGCATCAAATGCAAACATAATTATTTGCTCAGTTTTATGGCTATTTATTGAAAAACAAAATGTGACTGTCTGTAGCAATAGAACTACCTGAAACATTACCTCTATGCCACAAACACTGTTGTGCAAGTGCAATATCACATCAGAGGAAAACATCAAAAGACAAAGAAAAAGATTATTTAGAAAGAAAAAAAAAACCAGGAACAGACACTTGGGTACTTTCAATTGGTCAAATTTCATTATTCCTCACATAGTCAAAAAATCTTCATTAATTCTACTGATTCTCTGAAGCACAGATCTTTTTTGCTAAGGGTATCTTAACATGAGGACTATAGCACTATAAAAGGAGATATTATTCTTACAAATCCACCCATTTAAAACTTCTAGACTGCAGCCACATTAGCTGCTTCCAAATATTTGGAGGGCAAGAAAAGAAATACCAGTGGGAACCAGAGTTCTGGAAGAACCTGAGATGTCAGAAGTTTTTTCAAGGTAAAACCATAGTTATGGCCAGGGTACTAATAATGAATGGCTGATTGTGTGATGCCAGCCTTCTTTAGGTGGTGTCACCAGAGAATGATTTTATGATAGAGAGTTTAACTAATGATTGATATGTGAGAAACAACATAGTTAAAGGACAAAAATATTTTAGTAATAGGAACTGCCAAGCAGTAGTCTGAGAAAAGTAAAACATAGCCATGCAAAATATAAACATGTACAACAAATATGTAGTAATAAAAAGTAACTTTAGCACATTTCTTGTAACAGAAGTCATAACAGAAGTTAGAATTAAACATCTATTGCATGCTCTCCTTTCATATCATCAAGGTTCCAGAAACCATTTGCTTTACTCTGCCATTTTTATCAGTTGCTCTTGTTTTTCTATGGCTTACCTCAGGGGATACATGGTAACAAAGCACATTTGTTAGTGAATGTGTCAGCTTCAAGAACACATTGAACAGAATGAATAAATGGTTTTGAAAATTTCTGTGGTCTTTGGCCCTTATGGAGAGACAAAACCAAAATGATGTTGTCGTGCCAGCTCTAGAGCTAGACATTCTGGCAGCCCTCTGACCCAGGTAAAATATCTGGTCCTCAGCCCCAAATGAAAACCAAAATTTTGCAAATAAACCTTCCCCGAGTAATTAATATGATTGCCTTAAGTGGATACTAGTCCACATGGATTAGCTTATTTAAAATACCAAGATTAACTTCTAACTTTCCAGAAATCAGTTATTAATTTGTGTGTGCATTGGTCATCACAGACTAGACTTTGCTTAAACTGCTTACTAATTGTCATTCAACTGTATTTTATTTATAGAATATTAATACAAGCTGTCCAATATGCACATTTTATTAGCTGGAGAGTCAAGGCTGAGTCTTCTTTCCAAGAATACCTTGAACCCACCTGTCAGTCACAGCATCTGGCAGCTTTATCTGCATTATATTTATATGTACATCAGTCCTAAACCTGATGCCAATAGAGTTTTGTTATATTGCATGATCAATCATAAGTCAAGTGGTAGCACACCTCAGCTATTTGCAGATTAATTCTACCAGAAAGAAATTTCTGCTCAAAGGTTAAATAAATCATGGAGTATTTATACCTCACTGCAACTACCTCAGCCTACATAAGCCCAGTCTCACCCATCCCCAAAATAGTCATACTGAAGTGGAAAGATTGCAATAAAAAAGAAGTAGGATGAAATTAATTTTTTCATCTGTAAGAGGATAAAGCAAATTAAAAAAAAATCCCCAAAGTCCATATTATTTGTTGTATTTCACATATACTTTGTGCTGGCCCTCATCCCATGAAAGTAATTTGAAATCCAGGAGCAAAGCCAGGGGTTTCTCTGAGATGTTTTTCGTTGTCTTCTACCTGCCATCAGACTGCAATAGCAAATCCTTAACATAAAATTGCACTGAGGAAGAGGAAAACTCATCAAATACTTACTGGAAAAAAAATTGTGCATTTTTTTTTACAGTTTGTTGTTTCATTGGTTATAATTTAATCAGGGGCCAGTCAGCCAAATCTCACTCTAATGATTCTGATCCTACAAGTAATTTCTTTAGTGATTAGGAATCTATTCATATCCAATGGACTTTATTATTGTATTAATAATTCAGCAGCTCCCACTGCAAAAGAGTAAAAAAGATAAAAACATATCCAAATAAATTCCCATCCCTCTACCAGCCTGCCTGAGCTGCTTCTTTCCTTCCCATCACAGAACACGACAGATTTGGTTCTTCACCAGTGTCAGAATTTTACATATTTGATGACCTCTTTATGGACTGCTGATAGGTAGAAAAGGTTAGAAAACTTGAGAATCTTATATTCCCACAGAAATTTCAGTTTCTAAGGAAAACAAATATCTGTCATCTCTATTAACAACTGTCCTGTAGAGCTACTTGGCTTGAGCATTTCCAAATAGTTTATAAATCAAGCTGAAATTCATGAAAAGTCTTGATTCTTTGGCCCAACATCAAGAACAGAAGTGCTTTCTGGAAAGTGCTCCATAATTCCTGACTGCAAGTACAGAATCATCTTAAAGCAATGACATTTAATGAACTATATGCATAATGTTTAAAGTAACAGGCTGCATTTTACACACAATTCAAATACCATGACCTGTGTTAACAGATGGTACCCTCTTAGTTCTTAGTAGCAGACAAGGCATTAATGGCTGTTTAATGAGAGCAAGAAAGAGTCATAAAAAAAGAAAAATAAAAATAAATTAATGCATCTGTGTATTTTCCTAATTTGTATTGCCAGAATTCATTCAAAAAGTGTAGTGTGAAATATACTGTACTTGGGTTTTTTGGTTGTTTTTTTTTTTTTTTTTTTTTTTTTTTTTTTTTTTTTTTTTTAATGCAATAACACTATTGCAGCAGATTCCACTGCATTACTTGGCCACTTAGTGTTCTTCCAGGAATAAAAAAATTATTTTGCACAGATGAGTGGACCAGAAAGTGAAATTCTATTTACCCAGTTCTATTAAGCCTTTGCTAACTAAAAATCCTTCTCCTCTGCCGTTGTGGTAAGGCCAAAGTCAAAGTAACCTCTGATGACATACACCTCTGAACAACAGAAACATTATGGGGCTATGGCAACAATTCTGGAACAACTGGTTTCCACTCTTCCCAGGAAGAAGCAGCTCTAAAAAAATTTAAACAAGAATATAAAGTATAATCAGAACTGGCTCTGCAAAAAACATTTGCTATACTTATTATTTCCTGTTGGACATATTTTCTTTTCTTAACAGAGCTATTTTGTGGATGAATGGCAAAGCATCAGGCACTGATATTTTCCTGTTTAACACAACAGAATGTTTCCAGCTGCAGCTAGCAGAACTCACGCACCACATCTCTCTAGCTGACCATAATCAAAACCAAACACCTCCAAACACTCATTTCTCTTGCATATAATTTACTGAGAGGCAATATGCCCACACCGGGGCCCAACAACACAACTCTAAACAACGCCTTGTTCACTTGAGCTGATCCTAAGTGCATGTTTGTATTAGGCCTAGATTATAACACATCTGTCACTGAAAGTATTGCAAACCTTTAACAGCTTCTTCCTCCATCTATGCCCTTACACGTGTACACAAAGTTGTGAAAGTTCTTCTATTGTTGGACTATAATTAGTGCTGAAATAACCTGCTCCATTCCAATCACATTAAATGTAAAATCAGTTAACACCTTGTCTTTCACCGGGCATGCACCCACAGTGAAATTTAATATTGGTTCTGATTATCCTTAACTTTTGGCTGGTGATCTTCAGTTACTTTCCTGGATGTTACCCAGTGTTGGTGACATGCAGAAGACATCTCCTGATGTGCATGTCAAAATTTGTGGCTATTAGTCCATCATCTGTTATGTTGTAGGGCAATGAATTTCTTCACTAAGAGACAAGCTTTGCCTCACTATCACTGTTACTTAAGAAAGTCAATTTTCCAAAGCTAATGACTTTCTTAAGAGCTCCTCCCCTCTTTCCCCCTTCATTATCTGCTTGGCTCATAGGAGTTTTTGTCCATGGGAAAGGAACTCCTTGCAATAATTGACTCAACACTGTACCCCATCCCTGCCATTCCAGGATCTTCCATGCTTCAGCATCCCTGAACAACAACAAAAATACCCCAGCCAACCAACAAACCAATCAAATCTCAACCAAACAAAAAGGAATCATTGCTCATTTAGAAAAATCTGACATTGACCAAGTCTTATTTGTTTGTTTGTTTTTAATTAGAATATTATGGAACTGTAAACATGAAAATTATTATTACTATTCTCCTGAAAAAAAAAAGTCTATCATTCCCCAAATATTTTGATAACTCATGTCATTTTCCCTTGTAGATGGTGCCAAGAGACAAAATCTGTGCCTACTCAGCCTGATTATGCTAGAGCTATGTTCTGTGGATTCCTGGCAGGATTGTGTGATAGAAAGCTGAGTGGTCAATATAAACAAACCCATTTGAAACAACAAAGCTGTGAGGGACAAATTGTACTTCTAGCACACAGGTTTCACAGGTTTAATAGCGGTCAGCGATAGTCTTGGATGTTGTTGTTACTATGGGGAGGCTCTCAAGTGATAAGGAAACAATAATATTTAGTGATTTGAGTGGGACTGCGAGGAGTGAGAGTTCCTAAAGAACTACTGTGGGCAATAACATTTTCTAGGTTGCTCTCGCTGCAAAGTGTGGCTTTCCAGGCAGTATGGGATGCTGCTGCTGCACCTCTTCACTAAACCAAGAGCAAACCAAACTAAATCCAAAGCCAATGGATGTGTGTGGTATTCTATTCCCCATCACTTTACATCAAGTGAGGCTCATGCATGCCTGGGAACGGTTTCATCTACAGGGCAATGCTTAAAATACAGCATATTTTTCAGTTTTCCTGAGTAATGAATATTTACTGTTTTACAAAAAGCAGGATCTTCAAGCTGATTTTATTATTGACCCTGACTTTCAACAGAAATGATCAAATTTGTGAGTTTTGGAAGGGGCTTGCTTGCTTGTTTATTTTAGATTTTGTTGTTGTTTAAACATTTGATAGCACCCAGCTAGCCCTCCCTTCTTTGCGGCTGAAGACAGCTACATCACTCCCACACATATAGCCACAAGGCTCAAGGTTGAAGGAGCTGCGAAGAAAAACACTGTATGCTGATGTGTCATGCATCTTCCCAGTTTCAAACTGACAGATAGGAAATGCCTTGCACGGGAATACTGTAGAATGCAGAAACATTATTTTTCTTTGAATATGCTATTAATATAAATTTTTAAAAGATACAAAAAGTGAGACACTTGTCTGAAGAAGTACTGACCCAAACTTGAAAGCCCAGCCAATATTCATGCTGCTGTGAAATAATAATTGTCTTTAAAAATAAAAAAGAAGCAAAAATAAAACCAGTTTCTTTCACATTAAAAAAAAGAAGACAATGTTAAAGGCACTTCTGTTCTTCCTTGAACCTTTTGCTCCTTGACACAAATAATGTTTTTTTCTAGCTAAATCATACACATAATCTGTCAGAGATTAACCCCTTGTACACTAAAATTGTTCCCATTACTTGAAACCTCTCACCCTCCTGATCTTTAAATGCTTGTTTCACACATTGCAAGATGATCCAGAAGTATCCCAAATTAATAGCAATAAACTGTTTACAGTAAGACCAAATGAGTAAACTGAAAAAGACAGAACCAAAGGCTCTAGAGTGTGAATACCAAAAAAATTCTTCCATATAAACTCATCTCAGCGTACCCCAGTAGCTGACTGTGGTTAGAAGATAGGTTTCCGTCTAAAATATTTCTCCTACCAGCAGTCTCTACTCCCACAGAAAAAAGGAAATAAAGGGAATATTTTAAATAAATATATATCTATGCATACCTATATGTATATACTCACACTTAAAACAAACATCAGAATTGCTAATTTAATTCCAGTAAGAAACCTTGGAATTTTGCAGAGACCACATCACATGTTTTAACAGGACTGTTTGCAATCAAGCAACATATCAAAGCATTTCAACATCAGACACAGAGGTAAGCAGTCTTAAATATACTCCAGCAGCAACCACTTTCTCCTCTGAAAATGTGCACTGCATATAAGGAAAATGGAACAAGACAGGAAAAGAAAAACATTAATCTTTTCATCTTAATTCCTAGATAGTCATATGAGGGGCAGCTGAGGGAGATGGGTTTGTTTATCCTGGAGAAAAGGAGGCTCAGGGAAGACCTTATAGCTCTCTACAACTTCCTGAAAGGAGGGTGTAGTAGATGGGGATTGATCTCTTTTCCCAGTGACAGAATTAGAGGACATGGCCACAAGCCGACCAGGAGTGTTCAGGTTGGACATCAGGAAGTATTTCTTTATGGAAAGGGTATTTTAGAATTGTAACTGGCTGCCCAGGGAGGTGGTGAAGGCATCATCTTGGAAGTGCTCAAGAAAGACTGGACTTGGCACTAAATGCTATGGTTTAGCTGACAACATGGTTATTAGTGAAAGGTCTTGATGATCTTCTAGGTCTTTCCCAAACTTAATGATTCTGTGATCTCAATTTTTTTCTACTCTGACACCTTGCACCTCTTCTACTCTTTTTCACCTTGCAAATCATCTAAATGATGATTTACAAGGTGAAAAATACCTCTCCACCCTTCTTGCTTTGTAAGGCTATGTTTGTGTTAAATGGTACTGCATCATACAGTCCATGCCCAGCCAGAGACAAGATTGCAGGGCTGTACTGCCCAAATGACAAGTTTCAAGTAAAGGACATTTTGGAACTGAAGAAGTGCCATGAACCAAATGTTATTAAAAGCAGTAACAATGGTGGACAATAACTGAAAACTAACCACTTTACTCAATGACAGCACATCTGTCAGAAAATTTTTAAAAAGTTGGAAAACAAAACAAACCTCATATATCATGCTAAAAAAAGAAAAAGCATAGCTACTTAAAGGAAAGAATGACTGCTAAGGACTCTGTAAAATCACATTTCTGATCAGACAGATATTCTGCTCTGAGGGTCTGACTAACTGGAAAACAGCCTAAAGAGCACCTGTTACATATTTTCTATCCAATTGAAAAGAGCATTTTGAAAACAGCATTACTGTTACTCAGGCTTTCCAGGAAGGAGGATACCCCAGTTCATAAGTGTTTCACTAATCAAGCCAAAAAGCCCTCCAGGGGTAACTACAATTCAGATTTTTAAGTTAATTTGGTTATGTGCCCATAGATACAAGAAAGTTACAGAATCATCTTCTTAAAGTTCTCTTTGAAAACAGGCAAGAAAGAGTATGTTCAGGTGTCCTTAGTATAATTAAGGTATGTGTTGCACCTTTCTGGGAGTAGATCTCTGTGGCCTAGGGATGAACAAGGTTGTGTAGGCTGTTCAAATCTTACACACAATAATACATGAAATGTCATCAGCTACCACTCAAACATAAAATTGAATACACAGCTAAGAGGAGCCCCAAAACCTCATCCTGTTTAGTTTGCTTTACAAGAATGTGGAAGCTGGAATTTCTTCTAAAGCAGAAGGATTTATAAAATTAAATGGGATTTACCTATAGGAATGATGAAAGTAAAATTAATTAAATGCAAGATGAAAATGACTGAATGAAAAAATGAATGAAATGGCTGCTAAACAGCCAGACCTGGGAAGAATATCCTCAGAAATAGATAAATAGAGCCTTAAGTATTATAAAATTTGAAATTTTAGCATTTTTTTTCTTAAAGCTTCTGGGGTTTGCAGCTGCAGAAGACAGGATGAGACTCTACAATCAGTAACTCAGGAAACCACATTCTCTTATATCCAACTTTTACTTGTGTTTTTAGACCATTATGGTTTAAGAAAATATCAATTTCCACCTGTTTCTTATTAGCTTTTTTCCCGCAAAAGCAATTGTTCTCCCCCTATGGCTTCCACCTACTGAAAACTGGGTCTGGAAAAAGGAAATCCATTCTATGGTTGCAATGGAGAGATTCACCTAATAGAATTTTGTAGCATTTCTGGGATTTCAGTACCTGTGTAATTGCTCACCAAGTAGCATTTACTGATGCTACTGAATCTTCTTTCTTTTGTGCTTCAGTCCAATAATGTGACAGATTAAAAAAAAAAAAAAACCAAAACAAAGGAACAGAAACATTTCACACACAAAATACAGCATATTCCAACCAGAAAGGTAAAACCTGAGTACACCCAGACTCATTAGAACAGCCTCATTGGTGACTGGGCATTGTAAACCTGAAGATTTTTTTGCCATACCAGTGACATTCTCCAGCAGACTTAGGAAGACTCCCATAAACTACTCCGGACTTTGACAGCAGAAATATTTCAATCTTACTAGAAGAATTAAATTATTCATAATTAATAACCATTGCTGAGCACTGTTCTTTTCACCTTTATCTACAAACCTCTTTTCTACAAATACATTACTTTAATGTATTTTATGATGGTTGTCTAGAAAAACTATGACTTCCATGAAACAGATGCCTTTGCAATTCATCACATATGAATGGTTCTTTAAGCCACATCAATGTTTATTCACTTAGACAAAGTTTAAATAAAAATCAACCCACAAAAACAACAAAGAGAGAATATTATTGTGTGTACACACATATTTAATTGCTACTTAGAGTGCCAAGATAAGGAAGAAAGGCACTCAATGGGCTCAAAATATCTCACCAGATTACTAAAGGATCCATAAGACCCCCTTGGATTACCAAATCTGGCAAGGTGGGGAAAAAGGCCCACTCGTGTATGCCAAGGAATATGTGTAATGGATACAACCCAGATGGCTACAGCAACAGCAGAATAAATTGTGAAAGCTCATGCAAAGAATTGCATGAAAGCGCAAACATTTTTTAAAATGTGATTTTTGTCTGAATTTTTATTTTGTTTCTTTACAGAAGGAAGACCTATGACCGGAGGAATTGGTATAAGGTCTGTGTTGTTAAACTTTTCGGAAGGTAGGTGCACAAAATTGCAGGAAAGCACACTGACTGCAGAAGGATGCCTGGGCAACCACTGGTGCTACAGAACTGATACTCTGCAAAGTGAAGGGAAAGCACATGGAAAAATCTCATCCTTAAGGTGAGACACAGAACTGCTGGGAAAGAGGAGATGCAGACTTTTTCACCCTCGGGAACCAGAAATCTATGGGAGGGCAGTGCAGCCTTTTAGTTAGTGGTAAGACTACACTATTCTAAAGTAGTCCTTCATAATCACGGATTTACTAGGCACACATCACAAAAAAATAACTACACACCCTTGAGAGAAGGAAAAAAACAACACATGGCAAAACACCAAACAACAAACCTAGCATAGAATTCTAACCTCAAAGATATTCTCAGATTACTTTGTAGTAATCAGTCATACTAAGTCGTATCAGTCCCCCTAAGAAGGAAGAGTTTTAAAGTAAAAAATTAGAACCCCTATCTTAGAACTCAAATTCATATCTCTGAGATTTCAGGATTAAATTGTGTCCTTTGTATCCCACAACCCCCTAATTCAGGTAATTCATGGTACAGAACTTAACATCAGCCATGACACCCAGCAGTTTGCTCCATCTGAATAAGATCAACAGTGCTGGAAATTTCTAAGCACGTAACAAATAGTGATTGCTTCTTAATCAGTGCCACAATATTTGATGCTTGTACTGCATAATGCAAGAACGCATGGAGAACTGTCAAGTAAAGCTGTAGGAACCAACTGAATTCACATCAAGCTTTATTAATGTATGTGAATTTATATACAATGAATAAATTTATTTATGGAGAACATGAAGTGTTCCACATATACCACATTATCAATGTTGTCAATTAAATTTTCATCCAGATGTAGTCTGTACATATTGATGCTCACACTGGACTATTGACAAGTCTGTTCCCAATTACTCAACTAAGCTGAAATGAAGCTACCCAACAGAAGCAAAGATGTATCATCCTGTCTTTACACACTCCATGCCCAGAGCCAAACCAAGAAACTCCCCTGTTCTCTCTGTCTGCTAATGTCTCTGAAAAGCCATCAGAGAGGACCACCACGTAGCTAGCAGCTGTTTCTTAGACACCTTTAAATGAAAGATTTTCCCTTTTTTAAGGTATAGGGATGATAAACATGACTAGAAATATTCTGAAGAGTCCAAGCACAGTGGGAGGGAGCAGAAGACATGGCTGTGCTGAGAAGTGCATCCAGCTGCTGAGCCTGCAGGTGCATCTGGAGTAGACGGACAGGGTGAAAAATTAGAGTTGTTCCTGAGCTGGATACATTTGAGTAATGAGGGAAGTTTGTAAAAATAAATCTGAGAAAAACATGCTTGGATAAGATCAGTCTAGAGCAAAATAAGACAAACAGGGGAATGAAATCACAGTTGAGATCTCAGTGATGTGGACAGGAAGTAGAAATAAGAGACCCAAAAAGAGAGAAAACAAGCTATGAATAAAAACTGTATGGGATCTAGTGTGAAAAATTATGAATAGCTAGAAAAGGTGGCAATAAGGATGGCAAGTGTGAAAGAAAACAGTCCAACTTTAAAACAGTAGGCCAAACATTAATAAAATTGAAAACTATCATATAATTTTCTAGTTCACCCCAAAAAAATCTACATCTGATTGGCAATAATTCACACCACAGTTAGGAGAGCCTGAGAAATAAACGTGAACACTACAAACCACAAAAGAGTAAAATTCACTGTCTTTTCCAGAGATAGTGATTTATAAAGGCTCCAGATATTCAGAAGAATGGGGTGGTAAGGAGAAGCATTTCACAGGTGCAAAACAGATACTTTCCTCAACTCAAACACATCCAACTTTCCATCCCTTCAGCAACCAAATGCAAACATGAATGCTGTAGGTCTTGAGCAGGACACCGTGGAAGATAAAAATAGTTCTGCCTGCAACAAACACTTGTCTCTGCAGGCTCGTGGCAGGGCAATTGAGAAGCACGAGGCGCACTTTCCATTTCCTAACAGAACTTCACCTCACATGCTCAGCCACTTGCAGATTAAAACTAGCTTTCTTACAGCTGTGCAGCTAGTGAGAGGATTAAAGGAACACATAAAATCCTTACAAAGATACTTGTCAGTTTAGGATTCTCCAGATACAGCTCATGGCCAAAAAAGCCACAGTGCACAACACATGGCAACATGAAAAACAGAGCAGAAGATGGAAAAAAAAAATGCAAAATGCCCATAACTAAACTAATGCATATTGTGAATATGCAAATATGTTCTATTTCCTATCAACTCTAAAGCAGCATACAGGAGGGGAGCATTAGAGAGTTGAGCTGCAGAAGGTTTAGGGGAGATACAGGTGTTTGAAATAAAAAAGAATGGCTCTCTAAATGTTAAATTGGAAGAAGAAGCAAGAGCAGACACCAAAGAATGAGCTTTTTCCATGCTCTTGCCAATGTGCATGACCATATACGTTCTCTACTGCTACAGTAGAGAATGCCAAAATTCTTTTTTTTGGATCTTGATGAAGGGCTGTCACAACAGCAGTCCAGTGAGATAAAAGGGCACTCAAAACTGCAGTCACACTTTAAGCTCACTAACCATTCTGTTATTCTCTGATAGCTTCCATTTTATTAGAGAAATGTTTCCACACGGAAATGACTTATGTGTGTGAGGAGAAGCCTCTCTCCTGAAGAAGATTATAGCAATATGTCAAAGAAAACCCCAAAGAAAGCAACTGGTTGGCCAAAAGAACAGAGTCTGTCCTAGTTAAACCTTTATTTTATTTTTCCTGGTTTTTTTAATGGTAGAGAGATACATACAAAAGAAAGGAGTAAAAAAAACAAAACTGCAGTGAGAAACAGCAATAAGGAGCACTGCAAGGAAAGAAAGCTTAATTAGAGCACAAGAAAAGATGCAAGGAATGTGAAGAATGTCAGCAAGTAAATAAATCAATAATCTACAGTCATCATCTACGTTCCTGAACTACCTTGAAAGCAAGGATATCTATCCTTAACATTCCTGACAACAGTAGAGGTTTCCAAGGAAGACCCCCCTCTGCTTCATGCTCAGTTTCTGCCAGCACCCTTCTGTCAACAACTGATTACAAGGGAACCTTTCCAAAGGGAGCCTGTATTACCTATTACATCAGTGTTATTAATACAAGCTTGTGAATAGTTTGGGACAGCCCAGAAAAATTAACAAGCCAGGATTAATGCTGTGATCACTGCACTTAGTTGAAAAAAACCTCAAGGTCATTGTCAAACAACTGCAGAAATGATGCACTATATTTCCTCCTCAACACTGCTCTCTGAAACATACTGGAGCCTAGCAGCTCATGGAATAAGAGTACAAATCAATAAAGCCAGAGACTAATGTGGTTTTACAGATATATTTCTTCACAATGGTATCAACATACTATAAAATAGGAATTTTACAGAGGAAATGGAAGCTGAGTGAGAGAGATGAGAGGATCTAAAAGTCAAGACTCAAGTTGGAAACAAACGAACAAAGAAACACTGACAAAAACCCACAAGCATATATACTAAACAATCAAAAAAACCCTACCAAACCCAAACCTTGAAAACAAAACCCTAATCTCCCAATACAAGTAAAATCAAGGGTATGCCCTCAATAAGGTGATATAACAGAACTGGACCTACAGAACAAAACCATGGAGGACCTTACTGACATGCATCCCTTATGCATTTTGTGGAAGGTGACTGAGCTTCCAGTAGGGGTTGAGGTAAATAACCTGGTTTAGTTTTGTCCATAAGAGAATCTAGATCAAGCTGGGGTTCAACCAGCAAAAACATCATAAATGGGAAACAACAGAAATACAATTCAGGAGCGTAATCCTAAGCCAATGCTAACACAGATTTACCTGAAGTTGCTAGATTACTCTGATGCTATATATAAAAAGACTTGTAAATCCAGACTCAAACAACAACAAAAAAGAAAGGGAAAGGATGATCCCATGAGCACTGCTGCTTAGAAGACCACAGCAGTTTTTCCTCAAAAAATTAGTTTACCACACAAAATGTAATGTACAAAACCCACAACAAATCATCGAGAATAATTTCTACATTGGACATGCAGAATGCTTTTGCAGCACTTGCTTTTGCAAATGAAGCTGATATAATATGATTAGGTAGCTGGGGGCATCTTTTCATGTGACTGAAGAAATTTCTTAATGAAGTGTAGCAATTAAAACAAGTCTATTTTCAATGCCATTTTACTTCCAAAGGGGAGGTGGAGGAATGGGGACTCCACCCGCAACTGTCCTCAATAGGTTTTATGGTCATCTTAAAATAATTGATGCAACTATGGCAAAAAAATTAAAAATCCAAGAGAGAAAGCCTAGTGTACCTGTATGTTGTTCTTCAATCCAAGCTTGCAGATACATGAAGAGGAGTAGACCAGCTACTCCAAATAGCAGTACAGACACGAAGACTTGTCTTAGGTTCATGACCCTACAAGGGGGCTTCTCTTCAGCTTTCAGAAGGACTCATTGCTCACTTTTCTGAAGCCTTCAGCATGCCTGAATCATCTTTGGTGTCTTCCCCAGAGACACCAACCTGCAATAACAAGAGAGGGAGGTTGGTCTCATGTTACACTTTTATTCTTCACCAGAGACTGTGTTAACAGCATACTATATACAAGCTGGAACTCTTACAAGCTATTGCTTTCAATGCTTGTATTTCTGCTCACAGTCTCAATGTTCTTTCTACCCCCAGATGAGCTCCAAGCAGATGTGTTTCTCAAAGTGGCTGAAAAGACCATTCCACCTCCCGAAGAGCAAACATCACCTGCTGTCATAACAGAGGAAAGTAAACACCCAAATGAGCTCATTGGGTGTCACAACAATTCCCCACTCTGCCCACCAACCATCACAGCTGGGAAGCTACAGCAAGCAGCTGGAGCCTGCCAGGTGGCTGGGTCACACTCCAAGAGGCTGCCAGCCCCCTCTGATGGGCAACCCAGCATCTCTGTATAATCATGTGTCCTTAAGGATGGGTCACCCCACAACACAACCACTCGGCTCGCAAAGCCCCGGCATCGAGGAGTCATTCAATGATGTTCATCCTCAAATATGAATCCAAGTTGAGTTTTGCAGGATCAGAAAATATCAGCCTAAGATAGTATCAGTAAGAGAGCAAAAAATTAATTAATGGCTCATCTTTTTGTTCAGCCATGTTTTGCAATATGGAGAGGGACTTGTCAGGAACTCAATTCTTGCCACAAAGTTTAATGGAAATGAGCTCAACTGTAAAAACTTATCAAAAAGATTACTTTATTGAACAGCAGTGGGCCCAGAGGAAGTCATTTACCTGATACCCTGCATGTGCCACAAAGGGGTCATAAAATCATTTTATAAAATCAGAACATGAAGACACTGTGGATCACTAGAGGACAACTCCATAACCTGAATAAGAATGTCCTCACTTTGAAAGTGCATTATTAGAAGCTGAAGAGCTGTTGTTGAAACTGGTCTGCACAGCAAAAGAAAATGCCTTAAAATTCAACATAATGGACACTGTTGTCAGTACATACGACAGAAGTGTCTGATGAACTAACACATAGAATGCTAGGAAAAACTCAAGCTTTTAAAGGAATACAGCCTACTGGAAGATATTTGAAAGATAAATCTGTTAAACACAGAGAAAAGAAAATGCAGCCACTTAACAGTTATTCTGAATCATACAAGTACTCCATGTTCCACAAGTTTGTGTTTTTTAATAACTCAGCACAGTTACATCTATAATTGCTGAGTTTCTAAAAATACAGTACACATAAAGCTTAGCAGGAACTCCCATTAAAAACAGCTGTTGAATGAACAAAGTAACTGTGTTAGAAAGACGCAAAAGATTTCAAGAACAACAAAACTGTTCAGGACTTTTCATATGTTTTTCCAATTCTGCGCCATTAAATTATACACTTAAGCACAAACTTGCCTGCAGAAAATGTAAGCCATGGTTTAAATATTAATCATTTTATGTGTAATTGTTCTGCAGAAGACAGATAGCTAGACATTAACAGAATGTAAATGTTCTCTCTGAAGTCTTTTTTGTAAGGGTCATGAAGCAACTGGTTTGAACCAGGCACATGAAAGGAAGGTGACAGAGGCTTTTTTCTTAACCTTGCTCTTTCTGCTTTGATTCTACAGAGAGGAAATTTCGTATATGCTGTATGTTTGCAGCTATCGTGATGATGCACAGAATTGGAAGGAAGCACTGAAGATTGGACAAAAACAAAAAAAAACGCTTGGGGAATGCTGTGAAATGCTTTTTGTATAGGCGTGGGTAGTGGAGCCTCCTTTCACCCAGCTCTTCATTAGCTATTATCTCTTGCACCTTTTTTTCTTGCAGTGCTCTCCGCACTCTCAGACTTGCAGTGCTCTTTATCTATGCTACAAGGCTATGTAGGGTTTTGCACCTAACTTCAGTGCTGCAGCAAATTCACTGTTTGCATGTCCTCAGAAGTCACTCTGCTGATGAGACAGAAGCTTCCCAGCATAACCAATCCTTCAAGAACCACCAGTCATAAAATCAACGAATACAAACCTCTTCTGTTTCCCACAAACAAAAGCTGTGTTGTTCATGTAACAGGACATTGACAGCATCTGGATTATGAGGAAAAAAAGCAGCAAATAAAAAGATATGAGGGTCTGAGTATATCTTTGAAATAAATTACTTAAATTAGAGGTACTAGAAATCAGGAATTCGTTTCTTGCTGTTTGGAATTTGCAAGTTTCTCTCATAATAAAAGGGTGAGGAATCCAGACACACACAATGACAGTGTATGCTTCCACTTCTGTCATGTTGTTACTTTCTTCCGTCTCTGACTACACAAAGCTCCCATGTATTCAGCCCTTCTTTCTGAAAAGCAGAATTCCTGAGTGGGCAAGGAAAGCTTTCTCAGGCCACATGGACGAAGCTGAAAGGAATGTATCTCACACCACATCTCCGTGAGCATTTCTGACACTTGTAGGCTGAAACTGCTGCTCTCTCCAGCCACTTGCTCTCATTCTCCCTGTTTGCCCAGCTCTTGGCACAAATAGCATTTTCTGAACAAGTTTAACAAAATTACAGCCCACAAATCATTTCCCCAAGGAACGGTGCCAATGGTTTTTCCTTTACCAGTAGCTGGTATCACATACATCTGTGACCCATGACAGCGTAGGATGTAGAGCTGACCTTGCCCAAACACCATCATGGTTGCATGCAACACCACCTACAAACCCTGAAAGGTGATGATGAAAATGCACAGTAAAATAAGGAACACTTTTAAGCAATTTAATCTGTTAATAAGAAAGCAGATGTTTTTCTACTAGGTTAATTTTTGGTTTTGAGTGGAAAGAAGTTTGTAAAAGGAAACAGCAGTCCAAGGTGTTTTTATTTTTTTTTTTCACTTTGAACTACCAAACACACCCTAAGGCAGATTCACTCTACCAGCACAGTCACTGTAATTATCTTTGTATCAAAAGTTTACACGCTGCTTGCAATTACTTTAATTTATTTAAATTTAATTTATATGAAACTGTGTTCTTCATCTACATGTTGACTAAGTTTTAATATTAGTTTTAAACAAGAGTAAAATTACTTTAAATTAAGACTACTGATTTTAGCTCAGGTTAGAATCTAAATACATCAAACCCAACTATTCTGCTACCTTGTAAGATTTTAAAGGCTTTTCAGCTTGAATGAATAGTTTAATTTATTTAACACAGTGATTTGTAACCCCTATATGAAAAAATTGCAGTGACATTTAAAAAGTCTGTGTCTATGAGTCTTCCAGTAGAACTTGAAAAATGGCTGCACAACACTGACAAATTTGCTCCTTTTGTATTAAAAAGCAATGGTCGTGGATTACACACTCAGGCATCCTGGGCAAGAGGAAATACCTGCAAATATTCTTTAATCAAGATAAATGCTTTCTCATGGCTGTGAAAAGCCAAGAAGCAGTTACTTTCAACCCAAGTATTTTAAAAAGAAATCAGCCATATCCAGACAGAGGTTCAGCATGCCTGCCTAAGCTGTGAATCCTTTTTTTGCTTCTAGTTCTGGGTGACATGGCTCCCCTGGGTGATATCTTGACCATCCTTGCTGGATGGTTCTTGCTATGAGGAAACTAATGTGGCCTGAGAAACTGCTCTGTGCCCTCCACCTATGCTGAATTAGATTCTTGCTTTTGCCCAACCTCACCCCCACCTCTTTGGGATATATAGACCCCAATGTCCCACTTGTTTGAACTCAAGCTATGCACCCCAAAATTTCAAGTTCTTTTGAGTACTGGAGAGAGACTACTACATAGCCTTATCCACCATGGAGAAGCAGTTAATCTGGCAGACAATAGCATTATGTTCCTTAGATCACAAACACAGCAAAAATTTAGAAATTTTACAGGTCTATAGTCATTCACTTCTGAGTCCAAATTTTTTAACATTTGTCAAATATTAAGCGTTTCAAGAATCCTCATTCTACTGATATAAAATTCCGTACATTTTCCCCATTGTGTTTTGGGTTCGAATAGGTACATTCCTATACTGAGCCAACAAAAGCAATTGAAATTCACCCAGTCACCCAAAAATGGGGGAGAGCATACCTCCTGCCTTTGGCATGATTCCTCCTTTCAGTACATCATCCAACTTTTTCTTCCTTTCAATCAAATATACCTGCAGCTGAGGAGAGGCACCTCAGCACTCAGATACCATTCCTAGCTCCTTCCTTTTCTAGACTACACAAAACCAATGGCATCTGGTCAGCATGCTTGGCTGACTTTAGTTTTCCTCACCACTGTAACCTTCACCATCACCTAGCTCCAAAATCAAGGACATACAAATGCAAAACATTAGGTTGCATCCTGTTTAGAAACCTTTCCTTTTAATGTCAGATTTTTTTTCCTTCACCTGGAAATAAAGAATATCAAGATGCAGGATTAACCAGCAAAATACAGATGAAAAAACCCATGCAATCTTTATAATGGTCAAAACACTCATATTACTGTGGGATACTACAAATTCCCACCCACTCAGTGTCTCCTTAGACACAACTGGATTAATGAAAACAAAATGAGAAAAAGAACACAGAAAGCTACTGCAACTGCATAGTTTTGGGGTCTTTTTAATTTTCTTCCCTCCTTTCTTACCTTAAGAAGCACTACATTTTCAGATACCTCCACTGGAGTTATCATGGCAAGACCATTTTGCAGTGAGGAATGTTCTGCTGGACACTGGCCCAGACTACTTTCAGCTCAGCCAGTAGAAGGAAGCAAGGATATCTTCTCACTTCAACGCTCCCCCTCCTCCCTCACTTCTCATCTGTTAGCTCATGTCCTACTTCACACGCAGATGATCCTCCAGGATCACCTTTCCACTGCCCACATCTCAACTTTCTGGCTTCACAACGACTAGCGCAAGGCAGAGCTCCAGCTTTTAACAATGCTTGCACAGTTCCTCATATCAGCCAGTACTACTTTTTGTTCTAGTTTATTACAGTGGTTGCTAGAAAGAAACGTGCAGTATTTGCCATTTCCTATCTCCAGCAAGTTACGCTGAGTGTTATGGCTGGGTGAAGTCAAAGGCCTTATGGAAATTTGAATTAAGGGAGCAAGCAGACCAAGACAGTCAAAGAGTGGTGCTGAGAAACTTTGTAAAAATTAAAAAACTGAACCAACCAACTCCTCACCAAACACCCCCCCAGATAAACAAAAACAAAAAACAAAATCCCATCCAAATCAGAATTCCCGGTAAGGGAGTTTTTCCTGTCCATAGGAATTTAATAGGGGTATATAGACAGCATACAGGCCCACTGTTACATCAGTCCTGCTGACACCTCAGCAACTTCTTCACCTGAAGAGTTGCTTATAAGAAGGCTGTGTAAAAGTATAATTGAGGACACCATCTGGCCCGCACAACTTTTATTACCAGCAATAACAGAAGATTACTACCTACCAACACTGCAAATCAAGTTAAGAGAATTCTGCAAGAGTTTCATAAGACACTAATAATGAAATATTTTTTTATGAAATATATAGGGATTTCTCTTCAAAGGAGAGACCTGCTTTTATCAAAGTGAGTATTCTTCACTCACCCACTGCCAATTATGAAACAATAAAGCCTCTTTAAAAATAGAGCTTAAAATTTTGAAATTTTAATAGCAGTAAGGAAATTCCAAACATCAACATCACCAAAGTAACTTCCCTCCCAGTCAGCTTGTACATATTTAACATTTTTCAACTTCACTCTTCCTTGTTATATAGCAGACCACAATGTTGTTATAGCAATTACATTTTGTTTTAAATCCACTTTATAGCATACAACATACCATACAAAATTAATAACATGGCAAAGAAAATATGGTTTGCATTTGATTTTGTCATTTTAATCTATTAACATCAGTAGTTCCTCATTATCCTTTTGATATATTTCCAAAGAAAAAAAATCCATTTAATGAAACAATGGGCGTAAGTTAGATTCTGTTTCTGAGAACACGCACACCATTTAGCTGGTCCTGCTCCTCAGCCATAAATCCTGCTAAACTTCAAACCATGTTGGCTTAATGCACATAGCAACTTGCCTCAGACACCTGCAGATTAATATAAAGCTACAGTTTTAGACAAACAAAAGTTATGCTTGGGTTAAGAACAGATAAATGCCAAGTTGTCCTACCCACGTGCATGCAGGTTGACACATGAGTGTCATGGAAAGTTTTGGTTACTTACAGAGAACAGAGAAGACACTGAAAGCATCAGGTCTGGAACTTCACCAGTTCACCAGGATATTCGGTTTTAAGGGTTTGATCCTACAGCTGCTGGACATCTTGCTTCAAAAAAGGAAAAATCATTGTTATTCTCAGTAACATTTCCCAGTCAGGACTGAGGGACCTCAGCAGAAAAAGGCAATTCTGGCATGCTTGGCTCTTACCTGTCTGAAGCACTCCTGGGGGTCAGCAGGCAGTCCCATGGAAGTCACCTGGATTTTGGGAAGTTAAACAAAAACACTGCTCACAAGACAGCAACTTGATGGCTCTCAGTCTTCTAACAGGATTACACGTGGGATAGGAGGATATTATATCCTCCCACTGTCAGGATAAGGAACATCAGCAAAAGCACTGTGTCAAAGCCAGATTTTCCCTCTTTCAAACTGTTGAAATGAAAGTCTTGTTTACGGACTGCAGTGAACCGAGGGGCTATCAGCACGCCAAGACTCGCAGCCTACCCCAGCCATTCACTCTTCTGCTAGAAAACGCAGAGGCAAAATACCAGTCCATTTTTTTTGTTATTTTGGAGACGTGCCACGAATTCCCGATTCCCGGCGTGCGACGGAGGAGGGGGGTGTGTGTGTGTGTGCAGGGAGTCAGCAGAAAAGTTGCTCGGTGCGCGGCGCCGCAGCGGGGGCTCTGCGATCCCCTCAACTTCTGGGGCCGCTCCCGGAGATGGAACCCCTCTCCACGGACACGCCGGGGGCCGGGGCTGATCCTCATCCCCCAGGGCCGGTCCGCGCTGAGCGCACCGGGACGGCCGCGCCGCCGCCCCCGGCTCCTCCGCCGCGGGGCCGGGCGGTGCCGGCGGAGATCCGGCCGCAGGCTCGCCCGCCCTCCCGCTCGTCCCAGGTGGGAGCCCGGCCGCAGCCCCTCACCTGCCCGCCGCTCCCGGGAGGCGCTTCCGCAGCGGCGCCTGCACACAAAGTTTCCTGGCCAAACTTCGGGGCCGGGCGCGCTGGGGAGGGGCCCCGGCGGGCAGGGACACCCCCGGCAGCAGCGGGCGGGTCCCCGCGGGGCAGGTGAGTCCCCCCGGCCACCCCCGTGAGCGCCCGCGGCATCGCGCTCCCTCCCCGCCGCCCGGAGAGGAAGAGCTCTGCCAAAAGGTTTTGTTTGCTGTTACATATCCAGGGGTAGCTCTCCCTGTGCTAGCGAATAAATATGTCTAAGCTGCCGTGTAGAGGCAACTCATAGCTTTAATTAGCTACTAAAACAGGTAGTGTAGAAACTTTATTGCCGTCTATGGGAAACAGGATGACAGAGAAAAATGTTTAATTAGTGCTTATTGGAGCTTCACGTGTGCCTTGCAAACCTTATCTGCTTATTGTGACAATAGGCCAACGATGTAGATAAATGGCATTATCTCTCTTTAACGGGAATAGCGCTTTGCTTACTTTTCTTCAGGGGAGTCCTTGAAGAAATTAGCCTTTAGCCCTTGCTAAGGTGGGGTAAGTACAGAAGAGTTCTGACTTTCCAAAGCTGCCCTCAAACGACTTCTGTGTCTGTCTCCTTTAGGCATTTCTTCAGAGCTGTGTTCCTAGAGGTACCCCAGCAGACAGATTCTTCTAAAATGCTCCCTGCTTCACTGCCCCACTGCTCACTCATGGCATTAAGGCCTCTCCTGGAGTAACAGTATTGTAACCATTCTTGGTTTTGCAACATCTTTTACTCCAACAGGTTTCAAACCATCTCACACACTGTCGAGGCAGCACGCAGGGATCTCTTCCCCAACCAGCGCAGCACCGCCTCCGGCAGGGAGCTGAGCAACACGCACCAGCTGAAATCCAGTGCTTCAGAGCAGAGGGTAGAGAGCTGGGGGCTGCTCAGATTTCCAAGGGTGGGGGGTTAACCAGGCAGAGAGTGTAAGTACCCTGTCCAAAGCTTAGATGTTCGTTGAAAAGTGCTCCAGGATCTGTAACAGCCATAGGCAGCCAAGACCTGTGTGCAGGAGAGTTCCCTTGGATTTTCAATCCAGCTGCTAAGCTGTCCTGCCCCTGCTTAGTTTGGGTTGTGTGAATACATATACCCTCACCGTGGTGCTATACATTTTCTCTGGTTTATCTCACTTAAGGGTCTCCCTAGCCACAGTTCATTATAGGAGCTAGCAGCTCAGAGAAAGCCTAGGGAGAGAAGATTTTTCTTTAAACCCAGCAATGGATCCATTTTAAAGTTCTAGTGAGTAATGACCACATCTCACACCTGTAGCTTGTCTGGCTGCCTAGTAAAAATAAGAGGGGAGGAAGGAGAGTGTGGACTAGAATATGGCAGTTTTTTGCTATTTAAGGAGAGTCGAGCATACCTCCCCTTTTAGACAACCTGGCAGGGATGTGATCCCATGTTAACCATATGCCTTAACAAAAAAAAAATGCAACCTCATATTTAAATTATTGGTCTATTAGTCCCTGATGGCCAGTGAGATTTTAGAGAAATACAACATACCAACTGAATTTGCATGATGTAATACACTCAGAAGTATTTCCTGATGTAATACACTCAGAAGATTGTAATGAAGGTCACTGAAGCTTCTAGTAAGGATATAGAGATTAACCTTCTGGGTGTTGTAGATTTAATTTCACTCAGTAAGTACATGCAGCAAACATATTTCTTCAGATTGATCTACTCAGGCTATATCCATCAACTAAATAAAGTTATGTATAACACTGAATAGATCAGATGTTTTTATTTTTATTTTTCTTCAGCTAATGGAATAAATTAATTGCTTTGGGATAAAGCCAAGTCTTGTTTTACAACTTAGTAAAAAAACAACCAAACAAGAAAAACCCCAAGCCAGAAAGAACTCCAGTCTAGTGCACTTAGTTTTGATAATATTTTTTCCACACAGATTGTCCTGGTGCAGAGGGTATAGTCCAGCTATTGATATAAGAATCTTTACCAGATTAAAGATTAAAAATTCAACATGCAGGTGAAATTAGACACTGGATTAGGAAGCTCATCAACTACGTAATTGTAATCAGCACCTTCTGAAGCCTGACATGTAGCAAAAAAGAAGCAAATTACAGAAGGGTGGCGGCAGTCTGTCTGTGGCAGCAGGGCTGGTCTGGAGCCAGCACCTACATCAGAAATTCTGTTCTTGGCAGGTTTCTGCATGTTTCCCATGAATTCTGGTAGATGAGTAGTTCAAGAGTTAAAGAAGCAGCATCATCCTCTGAAAGCAGTGAGACACCAGCCAGGTGGTGATGCCTTCTCACAGGAGCCATCAGTGCACTTAGATAAGAAAGGTAACAGGTTGTGAATCAAAACTGTAACCTGCCAAAAATTAGAGGTCAATTTGCTGAAATAAAACTGCCTTTACTCTGCAATAAAACCAGTTTAGGCTCTTTACACACTTCCTGTGTAGATTTTCAGGAATGGCCATTGAGGAAAGTATGGTGTAGAGGGTAGGTAGGTCACAGTAACCCACAGTCAGAGCTGCTTCTCCATGGACTGTGCACGGCCCCTAAATTTGTGGGTGCTCAAACCATGGAGCAGAAACCATATATATCATTGCTGTAATCTGTTAAGAAACCCCCCTCACTTGCTGAAACTTTCCACCCAGCCTAGGTTTCCATTTTTCAAAGTTTTCTGCAAAACTAGTGCAGCCACCTGCACAGGTACATACATTTCAAGGAGTCAGAATTTGAGATCTTATATTTCAAGAAAAATTTAATATAAAAACCCTGGTTCAGGTAGCAGGGCCTGTTTGGCCTGATCATTTTCCAAAGGGGAAGGATTAGACCTTCAGAGACATTTTTAGATTTGCCAAATTCATTCCAAGTGCTGTTATCATTTGCTGCACTGACTTTTAGGACAGGCCACATTGGCATAGTTTCAATGTGTTGCATATAAATATAGAGCCCATCAAACAAGCCTTTGGTGATTAAAAACATTTTATCATTATGAAGGTGTCTTTTGCTCCAGGGTACAAGCCATTCAGCAAGTAGTATAATTTTATTTCCTTGAGCTTTTTTAATTTTCAGCTAATTAGCTAGAAATACACCACCTAAAATATTCCCTTTTCCTCAGTTTGGAGGCTAAAATTTGCCTCTACCAAGCATTGCTGTGGGGCATTTTCTTTGTTCTTAAAAAAACCTGCTAGCAACTTGGTATAAAATTCATTTGCTCAGTAACTGGTATGCTGGGGTAATTATCAAAGCCTTTCTAACCAAGCTGCGTGCTCATTCAAAAATATTAGGTAATTCAAAATGTCTGCGGTTCTTCAGCTATTACAAAGTTTTGTTTTTAAGTAGTCTCCAAAAACTTGACTTAAACACTTCAATGAGTTGACTGTGAAGCTATTTTATCCTAATGGGCTCCTGTTCTCAGAAGACAGCCAAAGTAAACAGTAGCAGCAATTTTTTTTGAAGGTTGGTACAGTATCTTACTCCAATTCTAAAATGTTCTTCAAATAGCAGATGTTACTCTGTCAAGTGCTGCAGGGCTACAAAATGCCTTAGGATGACCTGAAAAATTTATTTCTGGAAAAAAAGTGAATTCATTCTGTATTTGAGTGACTGCTGAGGAGTTCCATTAACAGGTGTGAATGGAAAGGTGGAGATTAGCTCCTCTTCTCTTAATGCCTCTGCCCTAGCTCTGGGTGATCAGGTTTATGTGAGTATTAATGCTGTCACATGATGCATTTGTACCTTAGAGGAGGTATATCCAGTTTTACAGGCTCCATGCATAGAGCCTTTTCAAGACAAAGCTGAATAGACCCCAGAGCAACTTGGCCTGACCCCATGGCTGACCCAGTCACGCGCTGCAGGTGGGACTACAGGTTTCTTGTGATCCCATCCTGTGTGAGCTGTCCTGTGCTGTCTTCCTAGACAGCCCATCTAAAAATCAGGAGGTCACACTTTCTCCAAAATGGTATCATCACACTACAAAAGTGAGGTTTGAATGCCCTCCACAGAACCACAGACCACAAATGGATTAATGAGGTTTTTAATTAGCGCCAGAAGGGTTTCTGTTGAAATGTGGTTTGTAGAGGAGGAAGTTCCTCTGAAAAAAAGGAAGCCTGTTCTTCCAGGACTTTTGCAATATGTTTGTAAAAGCTGTGTAACACTAATTTCTAGTTTGTCTTATTCTAGAGAAGAGGAAACATTCATCTTTGTTCCACCAAATAATGCTTGATTATGGTGCCTCCTGGAATACAATAGCCTATTGTACCAGAGTGCTAAGCTGGAAGACAGTTTCTTTGGTCTTACAGTTCTTGATATCACAGTGGCCACACAAAATGACTTCAAAAAACCCCTTAACTGTGTGATTTAAATGCTTCAAAAGCATCCATAAAAATCTTGAAGGTAATGTTCTTGTCTTCCACTTTTCACCAAGGGACACTGCTGATCTTTTCCATCCTTACCGTGGCATCTAGATTTTTCAGGTACAACTGACTGCTTTTAGATATTACAAAGACTGAAAAAAACCTTACAAAAACCTCTTTTAGACAAATTTTACTATCTTTCACGTGACTACTAAATGTCAGAGAAATAGATTCTACATGTTGCCCTTCGGTCTGCACACATACCCTGAATGTGACACAAACAAAATTCCCTTACTCCCAACGCTTGACAGTACAGAGTTCTGAACTAATTCAACATCTGTTGACAAGCTGTCTATATAAATCGATGGAGAAACAAACTGATTAATGAAACTGGGGGTACCTAAAAAGTAATTTACAATCTGTTGAAATACAACACCATACCAGTAAATATCTAATTCCAATGTTCTTGTTCCTCTTGCACCCTAAAATACCTGGAACAAAAAGCAGAAACACAGTGACATGACAGTCTGGCAGCTGTCCTGAAGCTAAAATAGGACTGAATGAAATAAAACAGGATGGTTTTTTTCTTCACCAGTGTCAGCATTGTGTTGAATGTTTGCATTGCTTATTAAGACCAAGGGACACGTCTTGAACCCATTCTGGTAGCTTGGAATCAAACACTGAGCAAATGATGACATTATGGTATTCATATGTGCCAGAAAAAAAAGTTCCTGAGAAATTTTTGGGCAAATGAAGGTGGAAAGTAGAAAAAATACCAGTCAGACTGACAATCAAAGTACTTAAGAGACAGAAAAGGAGCTAGAGATTAAAACATTATCCAAAATCTCATGTGAACATTAGTCCCAAGTGTTTGGTTGTTGTGTGATGGTTCACATATGGCCAAGTGTTGGGACTGTCCCATGTTTTGCATCTCCACAAGGTATTACTACAGTCTCAGCCTAAGGAAAACGAGGTCAAATGTTCTATACTGGATATAGGACACATACTGGCCAATCTAAGATTTGCAAGAAATTTCACTGCTTATCACATACCTCCCTTCAGCTAGAAGCTGAGGCATGTTGCCATCTTATTGCAAAGGTTACCTACCTTCTCAGTGATATCTCATGGGCAGCTCCTCTCAGCACAGACTCCTTTTTCTCCTCCTCTGCACAGCCAACAAACTCCATCTCAACCAGCCATGTTGCTCTTTTACAATACCCCTCCTAACTGGCTCCAGCTGTGGCCTGTTAAGGGCAGGCTTGTTCTTAGTGCTTGATAATTGGCACAGCTGTAACTCCTTAGGGGCCAGATTACCTTCACCACTGTCTCTATTCTCCTACATTCTATCTATCCACAATTCCCCCTTTTTCTTTTAATTACAAAGTTACAGTACCTCTAGAAAGTTATGTTGAAGTAAGCTGACATTATAACATATTCACATATCTCACTTAAGATTAACAGTTGTATGAATGCTCAAACTTACATTACATATCAGAAACTCTTATATTGATTCATTACACAAACTTATATAACATATAATCAGAAACCTTTATATGTATCTCTCTAGAATATTGACAATATCCACAGCTGTACAACTTCATAAGATAACTCACAAGAATAAGTTAAAGGCTATATATTAAGGCAGCAACAAATCAACAGCTATAGAACTCGGAACAACATGGATCCAGCATCTGTCAAGTGTACTTATGCTTATGGAATATAAACTTTTAAACTTATGCTTAATCAAAGATTCATAGTTGCAATTCACAAACAAAATGCACATGTTTCATCAGCAAACAAATACACCATAATAAATAATAGAGTTACTCTTTCCCCAGTCCCCACTGCTGTTTTAATAATTCTCTTCTTCCTTCTACAGATTTTGTTGTATTAGTTGATTACTGCAAGCCTCTCTTGTCTTGCTCCGTTTTCCATTCTTTTAAAGTCTTACAAAGTGATTTCCAGGTGGCAGCCAAATCTGCAGCTACCTTGCCCCCTTTTTGACACTATATTTCACAGTCTTTTCTTTTTTAAATTTCTTTCCATGTATATCAAACAATCTATTCAGCACTCGATATGTTATTTCCCATTGTGTCCCCAGCAGCTCCCCTGTACCTGAGGTGCCAAAATCTGTCAGGTCCTATGCAGGCAGCTTAACCTGCTGCTCTCAATGCTATGCTAGGCTCCATCTCCAGCTGCACCTTGCCCACAGCCCACTCCCAGTCACGTTGGGTTACTGTGGAGGTGGCCACTGTACAATTTCAGAGGACTTCTCTTACATGTTTTCTGTGCAGCTCTGACTCTGCCTCTCAGAGCTCCATGGTGCTTCTGTTCCAGTGCTCATGTAGCAGTGACTTAGCAAACCTCCCCCCATACTCCTCAGGGGCCATGCTGTTTCTGAGGCACCAGCTGCTGCTGTGGCCATGCCGTTTGCCACTTCTGTCACACAGCTTGTGTCCTGCTGCACACACTGCCATTCAGGGGGAGCCCAGCACCATCCTGGGTCCTTAATCACAATGGGGTCACCAATTGTTGCCATCTTATTGCAAAGGTTTCCTACCTTCTTGGTGATATCTCATGGGCAGCTCCTCTCAGCACAGACTCCTTCTTCCTCCCCTCCTCTGCACAGCCAATAAACTCCATCTCAACCACCCAACCTACTCTTTTATAGTACCCCTCCTAATTGGCTCCAGCTGTGGCCTATTAAGGGCAGGCTTGTTCTTAGTGCTTGATAATTGGCACAGCTGTAACTCCTTAGAGGCCAGATTACCTTCACCACTATCTCTATTCTCCTACATTCTATCTATCCACAGAGGCACATATAAAACAAAAGACAGTTTTTCAGGGGGCACAACCAAGATGCTTAACCTATTATTGCCTATTTTATGCAAAAAAAATATTTTCACAGTTGGGTTTTTAGATGAAGATATTTCACTGAGACAGTGGTGGTTGCCCTGGTGGGTCATCTTCTTTTATCTATAAAATTTTTGTCTGTGCTAATGGCTAATGTAGCTAAATCTGCTGGCAGTGTTTGATGGAGTTGACCATCAAGTGGTGCTGTTTAACATAGCAGTCTAGACAAAGCTGCACATTTCATTCTCTTGACCCTTTTACCATTTTTCTAGTCATGTCATTGTTTAGAATTGTGCTCCTCATTCTGGGAATATCCTCATGAATTTGAAACCCTTCATTAAGACTGGGACATGAGATGGATTTGGGAGTCAGAAGCATGCATGGGCAATAAAACTCTGCATCTTCATTACAGTATGATCAAGCTTTCCAAACACTAAAGTGTATAACTTTACACACTAAATGGAAGAGTAGCCTGGGAAAACTAAAATGCCTCTAATGTTGGACTGTTCAAAGAGAAAGAGATCTGGAGAAGCTGTGTCAGCTCAGGCTGGGAACTAGGCTTGGAGCAATTCTGGAAACGTGGGTAATGGCAGAAAATTCTCTAGCCAGTGGCATTTCCCTCCTGTCACACACCCACAGCCATTTCTCCTGCCTTCAGGCCCCACTGCTGCAAAATGCTGTAAAAAAAAAAAAAAAAAAAAAAAAAAAGCAAGTGAATGCCATGATGGAGCCTCAGGATCATAAAATCCTAACACATCTCACAGGATTCCTGCTAATTTCCCTTGGCTCGGCCCAGCTGTATATAAACTGTATATAAACCATGCTCTCCAGGATTTGGCTTACTTTCTCTCAGTAATTAGGTTTCACAGGAAGGTTTTTCTTTATTTTTAGGAAACTTTTCCTCATAACCAGTATAGTTTTCCCCTGTTTATTTCATGTGTTTTTCTTCTTGTTCTTTTCCCAAAGGACACAGCATAGTTCACTACCTTTTTTGCAAGAATGTTATATGGTAAATTCCTACCAAGGAAACCACAGATCACAGAATATTGTTCCCTTAATAGGAAGCAACCATCCTTCACCCTATGTTTTAATTCTGCAATGAATTTATCTCACTCATTAATCCAGTGCAAACCACCTTATTTCTGTCTCTGTCTCATTGTTACCTGCTGAACAAAGGTGACTTTCTCAAGGATGCTCTAAATAGCCCATTCTCCAGGACTTTCTTTAGGCTTGTGACTACTAAAATCATCTTTTCCAGATGGTATCATAATTTCCTACCCTTCTATCTTTGGAATGAAATGTAAGAACACTTAATAAGTAACTTGGGACAGATCATGAACTTCCACAAATGCATTCATGCAGTGCTTTCTTTGCTAGAGACTGTTACTCTACATCTGGAGGGGGGAATGTGATCTATTACCCTGTATTGGGCTTGTATGGCAATATTTGGGGGCAGGGCAAGGCAGGCTACAGGGATGGCTTCTGTGAGAAGCTGCTAGAAGCTTTGCCCATGTCTGACAGGGCTGATGTCAGCTGACTCCAAGACAGACCCACCACTGCCCAAGGCTGAGACCATCTGTGACAGTGGGGTCACTTCTGGGGTAACAGAGTTAAGAAAGGGAAAAAAGTTACTTCACAGGAGTAGGCTGTAGCTGGAAAACAGAGAAGGGAGAATGTGTGAGAGGAACAACTCTGCACACACCAAGGTCAGTGCAGAAGAATGGGGAGGAGGTGCTCCAGGCACCTGAGAGAGATTCCCCTGCAGTCCGTGGTGCAGATCATGATGAGGCAGCTGTGCCCCTGCAGCCCAGGGAGATCCATAGTGGAGCAGAAATACACCCAGAGCCTGTGCAGGAGCCCACACCAGAGCAGGTGGATGCCTGAAGGAGGCTGTGACCCCATGGGAAACCTGTGCTGCAGCAGCCTCCTGCCAGGACCTGTGGAAACATGGAGAAAAGTCCACACTGGAGCAGATTTGCTGGCAGGACTTGTGAATGTGTGAGGGACATATTCTCAGGTGCCTTTCCCAGTACACACCTGATCTGGGCTGCACAAATGGAATGGTTGTTTGTATTTGTAAGTATATTAAAAAAAAATTATACTTGAGAATTTAATCTGATTTTGGAAATGGAAAAGTATTAATGTTTCTGTTTTGTAATTTTTTGGGATTATTTTAATTACTATAGGAAAACAGCTAAAGAATAAACAAAGCAGCCTGTTATTCTCTTATTTGCTTTGCAAATAAGTGCTCTGCTTTGTAATTACTCCTTTAAAGCTAAATGCTTAGGTACAAAATATGTTGCTTAGGAAAACTTTGCAGTCATCATGGCAAATATTTGACAGTACTTGTAGAACTAAAGCACAGATACCATTATTTATTTTATTGTTTATAAACTGTGATATTTTGGTCAGTAGAGCTGGAAGTCCTTTTATTTTAATATTAGACAGGAGCAGAAACTGCAAGAAATGTGGGCCCTGTACACACATAGGACCATCCTTGGCCAAACATTCGTTGGTGTCATCAAACTATTTTTTGATTGTATATATTAAAGTCAACACATGTTTAAACATGTCTATATGCATACATGATGCATTTGTATCCAAGCATTTTGTATCTGTGTATTCTTTTGTTTCAGATTTTCAAGTAATATAAAAAGAGCTTAGCTTATAAAAACAATTGAAACTTCCAGCAGTGAATTAAAATAGCAGAAATTTTTGTTTGTTTTCCTTAATCTCAAATTGGTGTGAGGTGCACAGTTGCTGCTTGTGTCAGTGTAATAACACTGACTGACAAGTTATATTTTCAAAAGCAAATAGATTGATGTAGTCAGGATTTTCAGGATCATCTACAGTTAAAAAAGCTCCATATGTTAGGTAGCTTACAGGGAAGCCATTACTAGCAAATCCTACAGACACCCTGCTGTCAGAATCCATACATGGCACAGAAGCAAATACATTCTCTCACCACAGTTTGGATTTATTAACCTAGAAATTCAGAGCTCCACAACATGAAACTCCTGTGCGTCTACAGTCAAATTTTTCACCTGTTCTGGACAGGTTCCCAGTCCAGAACCTACACAAAGTTACTGTTATATCCCTTCTTCCAGGTGGACTAAATTTCCAGCTGCTGGCAGCCAGCTGTGAAACAACCAGTTTTTACAGCGGACAGTCCCCAAACCACAAAAGGAACTAAGAAAATGGAAAAATTCAGGCTCTCACTGAATTACCGGTCCTACTGTCACAAACTGCCAATTTACATTGGGATGGAGGAGAGAAGAGAGGTTTTAGTAAAGGAAATAAATGATATTTGGCAAATGAGATAGGGGGCAGTTTTTTCTTCAGATAGTATTTCCTTTCTAAGTATCTGCATATATGCTTGTATAGTATATTTTTAATATAGGGGTAATTTATCCTCCATAGGCAGTCAGAATAAATGGGTTAACAGAGTTTGCTCAGGCCTCCTTGTCCCCAGTAATGCATAGTGCTGTAATGCTATTGTGGGTCTGCTGTCTGAAGTTACAATTTCCATTCTGCCACCCTACCAGCAAAATGGAGCCTGTCATTTATCTACATCAGATCATGATTTGCAATTGATAAATCAACTTCAAATAAAATGTAGGAAATTCACCTTATAACATAAATGTATCTTGTATTCAGCACCTGCCTTCATTATGGTGCATTCTGTAGCAGCTGCCTGTAAAGATTACATTGTATAGAAAAAGAGACTTCAGAGGACTGAATTCAATCCTTTAAGAAGATGATGAGAGTGTGAAACCTGGTCATTTTCAATAGCTGAACTACAACACCTTTCAGGTATTACACTTGCCCCTGAACACCCTTTTTCATTTCTGCATTGTTATGTTCACATTTTCTGCTTCCCTAAGGTCTTTTCTTCCCCTAACTTAGTGTTAAAAAGCCAGAACTGCCACCATTACCTCTGTCACCACCACCACCAAAAGATGGGATAATGTGACAGCAAAAGCTGGTATATCAAGTACACACCATTTAGGATCCTGAAGTGAACAGATAAAATGTATTCTCCATCTGTCTCATGTATGGTAGTTTACAGTGTATGGGTAGATTCAACATTCAGACCAAATGGCTTTCTCCTAGTCATCAGGACCACAAAGACTGATGCTTCATAACAAACATATCCCCTCTAAATGTGGTAATGATACATCTTGTGTTCCAGAAATACACACTTCTGCATTTGAGGTTATATTAAGCACTGATCAGAGCAGGTCTATGAATTTCACATTTCTGATTTTTACTGCCTACAGTGATCTTGTAAATCAGTGTAAATATTTTTAAATGTTTACACACAGCTTTTGCAAAACCCATGGGGAACACATGTCGTGGCAAAAGTAGCAGTTTATGGTGCTGGGAGAATGAGATCCTGTTGGCAACTAGGAGCTTCTAATGGGCACAGGTAAGGTATTTTGTTCTGACATGTCTGTGCTCTCCTGCATGAGCATGAGTAACTGTCAGGTTAATGCTGCCAAAACCTTTGGGATAAGAGTCCTGAGGCCAGTGGTGGTTGTGTCTCACTGCCATCACCCAGCCCAGCGCCCTCCTCCACATTCATAGAGACTGAGTCGCTATTTCCACAGAGAGTGGCAGCCACTGCAATTCCTTGCTACATCCTCTTTGAAAGCACCTAGATCTTTATCTGTTTCTCAGAGGGAGTGTAAGCGCAGCTGATGCTATGAGTATTCAGAATTTCCCTTTAGCTGTTGTCAATCCCTTTCTCAAGTAGTGAAGGAAGAAATCCTCAGGCTTTCTCCCATGAGATAGTGGCCAGCCAGGAAGCCAATGTAAAAAGTTTAGGGCTTACCATTACACGTAGCAATCAAATGCTAAGTGCTTAATGGAACTGCAAGGGAAAAAGTATTTTATCTGTGAATAACTAACCCCACGTTTAATCATACCTGTGTAAATCAGCAGGATCCCTTCTGAGTCTGACAGGACAGCCCTAGAATTACCTCATTTAGCAGAGCCCCACAAAAGAAATGGGGTGCATGCTCAGGAGGATGGCATTTGTATCTAAAGGTTAAGGTATACAAAAAGATTTTAGGAGCTTGAGGAAGAAAATTAGTGTGTGAACATGAAAACCTGAGGAAGGAATGATGAAATTAATTACCAGAGTAAAGGAAAAATGAAGAAGCATGAAGAAAAACAATTAGTAGTTGAAAATGCTCTTGAGTCCAGTAACCTTGGAGAATGCATTGAGCTAGTGGTTGCTGCCACTTTAGGCAGTTATTGGATACCATATAAACCTTTTTTCAAACAAAGACAGAATTGTTTATGTTTTAGGAAGCAGCCATCAATAGTGAAATTAAATATCTGAATGAATGCAGGAGCATGTTCTAATAAAACATGAAGGAAGTAATCAGGGAAGATTATCTATCTTGTCAGTGTGATATTTAGAAGTGATAAAAAAGAAACTTGTTGCCAATGTACTTTCCTTTTTGCAAGCTGATCCTATATAGTATAATATTAAATGGCAGAGACTCATAAAGAGTTTAAATGCTTCTCTGCAGGACAGAGCTGAAGACATGCACAAAACTGAGATTTATATTAGATTACTAAAATGGTTACTCTGAATGCCAAACCAGGGTATCCTGGGATTGGCAATAACTTCCCATGATTGCTCAGAGCAGCCTATAGTCACACAGCTGACCTGAATTGGAGTCTGATGAGTTGCAGAGAAGCAAGATTTTATACCCTGGACTAAAGGAAAGCATTGCTAGACCAGCCCAGGACAGAAATTCAGCACTCACTTGCAACCCACTCATCTTTTTTACCCCATCCCCCGGGGAAAAAAAGGAATTATGGCAGGGCCCACCTACAAATGTTGCCTCTGTCTGGAGGTCCCTGGTACAAATTCCCATGCAGAGAGCCAAAAAGGAGGTCACTGCTTGCAATTACAACCTTACACTGTACCCTGGATACAAATAACACCCAGAGACAGAGTACAGCCTCGCCTGCTACTGTAGCTCAGCAGATGGAGTAGCTGCTAAGCTTAGCTTGCAGGATTGCAAGGGTTTTTCTTTTATAAGCAAAACCATGTGCAGATGAACTGAGGATCACCTACAGATCACAGAAATAAAACCTATTACTTAACAATTTTTTAGGTCAGCATACTACATGTCACTCTCTTCTCTCTTCTCTTTCCTGCTTATTTTATTCCAGTAACTTGTTTGCTTTCTTTTCTGCTGCACTCCAGAGCTTAATTTTAGTAGCTGGAGTTGGTGGGCCTTACTCAGAAAGCCTCCCAAATTTACTACTGCTCATCTTTAATGAGATGGCTTAAGAGAGATAGTACAATATATTTGCTTATAATTTTACATGGTTTTCCTGTGCTTTTATTGTAATTGGGATTTGTATCAAAAAACCCAAAAATAAACCATAGAAGCTTGTGTCAAAGCTTTACTGTGAGGCCTTGATGCAAACATCTGCTTCTCAACACATTCTTCCTGAAATCTAAGAAAGGTATTTTAACAGCTTCAGGTATTGCACACTTTGTACTTAAATTCTAATGACTTTGTACACCCAAGTTGCTACTGTGAGGTAGTAGCCATTTTAGTTATCATCTCCACCCCTCTAGGCTCATTTTAGACCTGTTAGAACCTCTAGGCAGAACCCTAAATCTCTGAAACACCAACAGAATAACTTTTCTCTTATGACACCTTCAGACTGAATCTTTGTATTCACCTTCATGGTTAATACAATTATTACAGTGATCCGCATTAGTGAATTTTTCATTTGCATGAAGAAAGCTGTCTTTGTGTCTATTTGCTTTTTTGTTTTAAATTAACATTTTCCCAAAGTTAACCAGAACATTAAAATTGCTTATTATGAGCCAAGTTTCCATGATTCAGGAAAAAAAAAAAATTAAGTACAGCTAGAGAGAGCTTTGTGTGTACTGGGTAGATACCCACAGAGGGAGTGAAAGACGTATTTATTTGGTAATCTTAAAAGCACAGAGCAGGTTGCCTTCTGATTGTAGCCATTACAATTTATGATTTCTGCCATACTATGTATTGATTTCTCTGGCTTAAGAATCAGCACCTTTCCCTGTTGATTGAATTCTAATTATTCACTTCATAGTTACATTGATTTTAACAGTCTTCTGGACCATTTTGGACCAGGTTGGTTTCAAATTACACAAGATGAATTCATCATGACTATTGATATACAAACTTCCATTCTCCAGCAACTTCAAAAAGAAACAAATTGCTTTTTCTCCCTTCTGCCCAGGCCAAACTTGTGTCACACTCACTTGTACTGTAGCAGTCAGCTGGCCTTAGCCTGTATCTCATGACAACTCTGGGGAGAAAAGGCAGAAAAGGAGAGTTAATTTTGTTTGTCTGAACCCAATGATGAGTATGTCTATAGTAGATGGTGATTAAATTAACAGTACTTTTCATATATTCCATCAAAAACCAGAAAATCTACCTGCAGGTTACATCCAGGTGCTGCTTGGGTGTTATGGGCCCACCTTTACTCCCTTAGGTCATGAGGAATGGATGATGGGCACCAAGGTGCCTGTTTAAGTCACCTGGGATCATCCCAAACTTCTCTCCCTGCTCCCAGGGTCACTCCCTTAGTGAATTGTACCCCTGCCTGTCTGATGCATATACAGGAGTAGGCATTTACATAAATCCATACTACAGCCTGACTGTTTTGTAATTAAGTTTAAGGAATCCTTTTTGGCCTCATGGTTTTATTTCCACTTACCTTGGGCAATGACTCCCTACTCTTTTGAGTTATTGCTGTATAAAGAAATGTTCAATATTCAGTCAGGTTGAAAGCTACTGATTACATTAATCAGCTTTAATAGGATATGTTATTAGATCTTGAATTATCTATAGATCAAATATATGATCAATGGCAGCCTTTAAATATTTCCAAGTCAATATTTCCAGAGATTTATTAATTCAAAAGGGCCTAGAAGTGTTTTACAATTGAAGGTTCAGATTCTACTCACCAGCTTTATTTAGCCTTCACTTTCTTTCTTCTAAAGTTCATTAATTTGGGTCCTGAAGTTGTGGTGCCAAAAATGGTTGAAGCAGTAGGATATAGAATAATAGAATCATTTAAGTTGGGAAAAACCTTTAAAATCATGAAGTTAACAGTTAACCCACCACTGCCGAGTCTACCATTTAACCATACCCTAAGTACCTAATTTATAAGACTTCTAAATACCTTCATATATCTCAGTCCCTTAACAGCCTGTTCCAGTGCTTGGTAAATCTTCTATCAAAAAAATTTTCCTAATATCCAACCTAAAACTTTCTTGATGTGACGGAGGCCATTTCCTCTTGTCCTATTTCCTGTTTTCTGGGAGAAGAGCCTACTCCCACTTAACTGCAACCTTCTTTCTGGTAGTTGTAGAGAGGAGTAAGATCTTCCCTCATCCTCTTTTTCTCCAGGCTACACAACCCAGCTCCCTCAGCCATTCCTTGTGAGGCTGGGCCTCCAGACCCTTCACCAGTTCCCTTGATCTTCTCTGGATATCCTCCAGCCCCTCAATGTCTTTTTTGTGGAGAGGATTGGACAGAATTCAACACGTGGTCTCACCAGTGCTGAATACAGGGGGACAATCCTGTCCTGGTCCTGCTGGATGGATTATTTCTGATACAAGCCGGTGCATTTCTTGGCCAAAACAATGCTGGCTCATGTTCAGCTGGATGTCGATCAGCATCCTCAGGGCTTTTTACTTCAGACAATTTTCCAGCCACTCTTCCCCCAGCCTGCAGTTCTGCATGGGGTTGTTGAGACCCAAGTGCAGGACCCAACATTTTGCCTTTTCAACCTCATACAATTGGTCTCAGACCATCAATCCAGCCTGTTCAGATCCCTCTGCAGAGCCTTCCTGCCCTCCAGCACACCAGCACTCCCACCCAGCTTGGTGCTTTCTGTGAACTCACTGATGGTTATTAAACAGCACCGGCTCCAATATGGAGCCCTAGGGATCACCGCTTGTGACTGGCCATCAACTGGATTTAAATCCGTTCATCACCACTCTGGCCTGGCTATCCAGGTGACTTTTTTGCTCACTGAAGCATTCTTCATCCAAGCCATGAACAACCAGTTCCTCCAGAAGAATACTGTAAAGTGTCAAGGCTTCACCAAAGTTGTAGGTAGACAACATCTGCAGCATTCCTCTCATCCACTAAGTGGGTCACACTGTCCTACAAGGAGACAAAATTAGCCATAGTCTGCAAGTCCAGACCATACCTGATCTTTTTATTTTTATGACTATATCTAAACGAACAGGTGCATATTGATATAGAGTCCTGTCAATGCATGTATCTCCACTGTGCTTTCAGACCCACTTTGGGATAAGACACGGATGTGGCCCTGTCTGCTTGCACCACCATCATACCCATGGGAGGGAAGCAGGGTATGCAGAGCTCAGCCAAGTTGTGCCCCCAAAGCTCTGATCTTGTGCCTGTGCCCCAAAAGGATTCAACTCCTGCCCTGAGCCTGCTGCCCTTCGAGATGGAGTTTTACCTGCTCTCTGCTGGAAGAAATGTGACTCTGGAGTACAATTTTCAGTGTAAATTGTAGAATTGTGGGTGCATTAGAGCAAAAAGAAATTAATGGAGAAAATTAAATCAGATGATGATTTTACAACACACATCTATTGTGCATTCAAAAATCACCCACTTCACTAAATGTACCCATTCTAGAAGTAGCATGCAGAAGTTTTACTGCAATGACATGCTGTTTTCTTTTCTAATGAGGAAATGAACAATGAGTTATCCTCCTTTAACCTTGCATGTAGAAAATAAGTCCAGCAGGCAGGAGAGTTGATGATTTGAGATGTTATTTTCCAAATTATAAAGCTTCCCGTGGAGATGAATTTTCTTACAATCTCTGACAAACTATCTGGTGATTACTGTGATAAGAGTAGTAAATGATCTAAAAATATGTATATCATCTTTTGAAGTAGAAAGGAAGTTTTACATGAGTTCTTTAAATCTCAGAGCGGAGCCATTTGTTCCCTGTTAGATAAACACATCATGTTAGGGTTTACCCTGAGCAGCCTAGCAGAAAATAATCTGCATAAATAGATGACATTTTATCAAACAATGAATAAAAGATTCAAACAGAAAATTTATTTTGTTTCTAAGAGGTGTAAAAAGAACAAAATTACCAGGTTATTTCTTTTCCCTTAAAATCTTTTTATAGATAATGGTGAACAGATGATTCTGTCAAACTTCACTTGCGATGAATTCAAGACAAGATAATATCATCATCCATCTTCTTGATGAGCCTCATCATTTTATCTTCAGTCTGAATCCTGGAGAAAACTTAAGCTCTACACATCTCTTCATTTAAAAATTATGGTTGAAGGAGAGAAAATGTTTAAGGTCAAGCTTCTAAGCTACCATCTGGCGCTCATTTAACAATTGCCAAGAACATCTGCCACTACTGCACATGCCTAAGACAAAACTTAGCCAACATCACCTTTTCTTTTAAGGATAAAATCTTAGAATCACATGAGCATTGACTGAGGTGCCTTTCTGTCAGCAGTCAGAATTTAGCACAAATTTAGTGGTTTGACAACCCAGTTAATAGATAAAGGCAGTTCTGTGGTTCACAACACAGAGTTCACCGTCTGAAAGCCTGGTTTCACAAAGAGTAGTGTCACTTACAACTTTGCAAGACACATCAAAAATGTTGGGGGTGGGGTGGGGCAGAAGGGTATCCCCTGACTGATGAGAGCTGAAATGCAGTTATGGGGTAGTAAAAGAAAACTCCCATAGTTCCCATTCTTGAAGCCACCCCTCTGCTTTGGCTCTCAGGTTGCTGAAGGCAGTATTTTTGGAAAGTGTTATAAGTGAAATATGAATGCAGATGCTTAAGAGCTAAATAAAACACGTCCTCAGAGATGGGTATAATATTCTCTAAACTTTTATCACAAAATTAAAAGATATAAACATCTGAAAAACATATGGCATACAAGGTCTAATTTCTCAGATAAAGCTCTGTGTCTTTATTCATATTTCAAGATATATGAAATCCCACTGGTTGTTAATTCCTTACATTGTGGAAAATGTTTAGAGTCTTTAAAACAGTGTAAGGATGCTGCTCTTTACTCACGTGCATGAATTCTTAGTAGCAAGAAGTAGATAGGAGATGAAGACCTGTATAACTTAATACAAGAGAAATGGTTTGGGGTTTGGTTTTTGCTTTTCATAGCTTGTATGGAAATTATCTCCTCTAAATGATGGACATGACATATAAAATGCCTATTAAGATACAATGAAAATTGTAACTAAAAGGAGACATTTTACATGGTTGCATCATTAATTTGATGATTTGATCAGACAGGGCAGACTCTTTCAGACATGCATAGTGTATCAAATTTCTGTAGTTTGGTAAATGCATTGGATTATTTTCCATAGGTGAAAAAAGTAATGCAATATACTAAGTATTTAGTGATTTGTCTGAGCTATATAATAACCAGTGCATGCAATTCAAGGTAATGCATATAATGAATATTTCATTAATATATATAATGAATAATTTCATTCCACTTATAGAACAATGAATCAGTATTTTAATGGTGTCTGGAAAGCAGAGAAAATTGAAGTGATTGTAAGACTGAATGTGGCTAAAAATTCCCACATTGATTACAGATCAATTTACTTTTGAAACAGGAGTCATGCTTCATGTGTTTTTTTTTTTTCTATTTAAGTTTCTAAATTATGCTACATTTTGTATTTCAACAGATGGCACAATTTAATCCTTATCAGAGGGACAGGAGTTATGTAGAAACTGGTGGTGTTTGTCTTGTGGTGTGGAGAAGATTAATGGTAAGTATAATATTTTGGGGCTTTTTATTATAGCTAAATATAGGTCTCCTAAAAAATTATCATCAAATTGGGTTTTATGCAGAATTTTTCTGTTTGTGTGAAAATGAAGAGAACAATGCCTGCAGCTAAACCTCCAATCAAACAACTATTAGCTTTCTAAAATTCAGAGCACCATTATCAAATCCATTTCACAAACAACATTGTATGTGATCTCCACCCAGGCTTATCTTGCCAGCTCTATTCAAGAATTTTAACTGGCAGAGGAACCTGTCACTTTGAATGTGATTTTACATTTTTTCTTGATGCTTAGAAATAGTTTATCTTTAGTAGGACCTAAATGTTTTCTTTGCTTTTGAAATGCCTCTAGTCTGAACAGTCTGCTCACAGCTGAAACAGAATTTGTAAGCAGGCTGGCATTCATGGTGTGACACTTTCTCACCTGATCCAGATTAATTTAGACTGCCACTGAATCCTCAGTCTGCTGAATCTCCCTGGAGTAACTTTTGTACATCATGAAAATTTTAAAAGAACTTCTGCTTTTAAGAATGAATTGACAAGTGAAAAAGTGATAGTTCACAGAATACCCACAGATGTAAAGCAAAATGTCTTCAAAACCTTAATTACAGTACAAGGATAAGAATGCTGAGATTGGTGTTAAACTACATTTATAAGAGCAAACATTTAAAAGTTAAGAAAGTCTAGAAGTTAAGGTTGACAGGCAAAGTATACAGGATTTTTAGTACATTTTGCATACTTCAAAATAGGAAAAAAATAATGTTTTTTGCTTAGTTTAGAGCCAAAGAAAGACAAATTTGAGTAGAAATGTGCACGAGAATTGTGTATAAGAATTCAGCCTCATTCTTTTCAATAGAGTTGGAGCTTTTCATTGGGCTATTTTAGATATTAATTTTTATTTTGCAAATAATGCCACAACTCTAAATTGTGGGAAAGGCTAAAGCTATGCTTTGATTATTTGTTTGCAGTTGGTAATCATATGTATTTGCTTCCCATGTTTGCTAAGCTGTATTTTTGTGTGTTGTTGAAGCCGTGTAAAAAATTAGAATGGTTTACTGTGTTAATGCCTGTCTTTGTTGTGGTTTAATTCCATTGACAGTGAAACATCATGCAGCCACTCATTCATTCCCCCCTACCCAGGTGAAGTGAGGAGGAGATTCAGAAAAAGGTAAAACCCACAGGCTTAGATAAGAACAGTTTAATAATTGATATAAAGTAAAATAGAACAAAACCAGCAATTGTAGTGAGGAGAGAGAAACAAGTAACACACATTACAGCTGCTCACCACCCACTGACCCATGCCCAGCCTGGCCCCCAGCAGAAGTCAGCCCCACTGCTACTCCCCAATCCAGTTTAGGTACTGCACAAAATGTCCTACAGTGTGAAATGTCCCCTTGGCCAGTTCAGGTCACCTGTTCTGTCCATGCTCTTCCCATCTTCCTGCACACCTGCTCACTGGCAGGAAAGAAGCTGGGAAACTGAACAGTCCTTGACTTAGGGTACGCACTGCTTAGCAACAACTAAGCCATCAGTGTTTGGTCAATGTTATTCTCATACTGAATCCAAAACACATCGCTAGGAGGAAAACAAACTCTATTCCAGACAAAACTAGGACAGTCCAGTAACAGCCAGTGTGAAGCTGCTGCACAAAACCATGTCTGTCTCTTAGCAAAACGGGTGAAAATACTATTTAGAGTCCATCTCAATGCAGTATGGTGCTCCTTAATCGTGTTCTATCAAGCAGGCACACAAGCACTGGAAGTCACTGAAGAAGAGTAGGAAAAAAAAAAAGGAAAAAAGAGCAGGACAATTTGGAATTAAATCATTTTGGCAGGTGAGGGGACTTTCAACCTGGGTCAAACTAATATCAGTTGAATGATTTGGAAAGAAAATCCTCGTGTGGCAAATATTTTCTCTTTCCTTTTATCAAAGATATTTATAGGTTTTAATAAGTGCAAAGATTCGCATTCAGCATCTAATGCAGCATTCTCTGTTGTGGTAACAATGCTGATAATGCCATAAATAAATTCAGTAGTCTGGAGTTGCTCAAGTGATGAAATCATCTTCTTTTTTAGTTCTTCCTCTTGCTGGCCCAGCTACATCTCTTGGTGCCACTAAAAGCAGGCAGACTTTTGAAGAAGTATTATACAGATTGAGGTGGAAGATGAAATGTCATGTCACATATACCCTCCTGGCTCTCAGCTGCTGAAAGCTGATGTTCCAGGGCATTTCCCTCCATCATTAGGAAAGGGCTATTATGGAGATAACATGGGTTGTGGTGAGGTTCGGTCGAACTGGAGGAGAAAATGCATGGAAAAGGGACCAGGGAAAAATGGGCAAGAAGTAAAAGGTTAGAAGAAAATTTGATATTGCAAGAAATAGAGGAAAATAAAAAAAAGGAGAGACTAAAAAGTAGGTTAAAATGTCTAAGGAAAAGGGTTGGGAGGGAGGGAAGAGAAAGGGAAGGAAGTATTGAAGGTTAGTTTGAGAAGTTTGCTGACACTCTCAAAAAATGTGTAGTATCAGGAATTCCCCAGAAATTCCCAACTCTACAAACAGAAGACAGGCAATGGCTGAAAAAGTTGGTCTTATTTTAATTAAATGTTTATTTAAGTCTAACATATTTAAAAATTATAATTGGTTTCCCCCAGCAATGCCCTTAACCAAGCCCCTTCACAAAGATCTTTGAAAAGCAGTCAACTCATGAAAAATCCCACTTGGCAACCCTTTTTCCCTGAAAAAGGAGCTTACCGAAATCTTCAAAGGCCAGAATCTGGCATAGTTTTCTCTTGAGTAAAGTTAACTCTGTGAGTTGAAGCCCCGCCAGGCAGTGCGATGTGCTCCAGCTCGCTGCACGCGTGGTCTCTGTGTGCCCAAACCCATGGGCAGGAGTGACTGACCTTTCTGCCCAGTGACACCTCATCCCATGCCACCTGCCCCTGCCTGAGGAGCCTCATTTTTGTGCATGGCCCACGTGGCAAACTGCAGCTGCAGCCAGGATGGATGGATGAGGTTAGTACCAAGGCAGCTGCATGGTGTAACCCATCCCTGCCCTCGGACTGTTCAGTGTCCAGCTGCGGCAGCGCAGGGCGTGTTCTATCAGCAGGTTTGTGATCCCACAGGGAGAACAAATACATGAACTTTCAATGAGCTTTATTCTGCCAAAGCTGATCCTCTCCCACTGCCCTTCGGTGTGGGCAGACATTCCCTGCAGCACTGGATGAAATATAAGGTGCCATAACTGTGCACCTGAGCAGGTTTTCATCCAGACACCACAGAGTTAAGGCTGGGTTTAAATGATTGTTTCTTGGACAGGACTTCTGATGACTGTGATCAATGTTGATGTGTAAGAGCAAACCTTTCAGAATAAAGAATATAAAATCCTATTACTCTGCAATTAAAATCCACAGGGATGTTTAGAGAAAATTAAAATTCATGTCCTTGTTGCTACCTGTAAAAATGGATGGAGCGACTTGTTGCCTGAAAGCTCAAATGGACTGCAAAACTTCTAAATGAGGCGGATGTTGGGAAACCACAGCTCCAGAGTTCTGAAATTCAGGCTCTTTTCATGCATTCTAGGTAGGATACTTAAATATTCATATCACATAGTCTTTGCAGGTCTGATATTAGAACAGACACGGAATAAAGGTCAACAGAGAGAAAAGTCTAATAATAATAAAACAAAAATGCATATGCATTCACATTTTATCAAATACACAATGGAGTTGGCTAGGGATGTATAGAGGAATTCATTTTTCAGACAGAAAAAAATGGTCTGTGAAGGAAAGCTTTCATCAATACTTTATATATAGTTTCTGCGTGGAAAGAATTCCTGGTGAAAGTACATGTACAACCAATTATCCACTGACTGCAGCCACCTCTGGGGAGAAGGAATAGGAAGTCATTTCTACAGCTCATTTTGTCAAGGGACCTGGCCCTCTGGTTCAGAGTGCCCAGACTCCTGGTGGAAGTGGGAAGTGGGAAGCACTTTGAGGGGCACATTCAGAGTTGTACAATGCCTTGCCCCAGCTCCTCTGCCTCACATTCCCTTCTTGCCCCCAACCCAGCCCAAACCATGCCTGGGATAATGGCAGTTTTCTGGAATATGCCTGGGAATCTAAATGAGGATGTCTACCACTCTGCTGGCCCCACAGTACCTCTCAGAAGCTTATTAGTTAGAATCTGTCTCCCTCTCTATCCCTCCTGATGGTTGTTAACTGTCAAGAAGTTCATAAGAGGGAATTGAGTTTTCCATTCTGAAGAAAAATCAAATGATTTGCTTTTCACTCTGAGACCTCACCAGGCACAAATATACCAAGTACAATTTAGTAATATCAATTTAATTGCATATTTCCTTCAAACTATATGACCACCTGGATGCAGTCACAACAATAACAACAGTAAATCAATATTTGTGAGGAAATGCTGTAAAGTATAAAGATCTAATAGTATGCTTTCTTGGAAGCTGCTGTAAAATTTTTTGTTTCCTTTTGCAAATGAGTGCTAAGAATGCCAAGAACCAACAAGTGTGTAATATTATTTTTCTCAAGATGAAATGAAAAGATATTGATTTCTGTGAAAGAGATTCCTTGATATGTAAACACATTATTTTAAGGCTTAGAAGAATCATATACTTTTATTTCTTCTGTCTTCTGAAAACACTTGAAGGAAATATTTTATCAAAAGAATTAAATGACATGTTGTGTATGGCCCCAGAAAGAAAAAGCCACCAAACATATAACTTACATTTTCACATTGTGTACATATATATTCCTAATTTTACCTTATATTTACTTAAATAAAAAGCATCTCTGAACACTAAAATACGTGAATCTGCAAGGTTTCTTCTGTGAGAAGTAGCACCAAGGCTGTCTGAAGGACACTCAGTCGCATGGTTTAGTGTGACGAGTAGGGATTTGGACATGATGATCCTTATGGATCTTCCAACTTGAGATATTCTGTGATTACATCATGTCTGATCATGAGGGTGAATATCAGAAGAGATTTTCCTTCATATCACTTGCAAGGACCCCTCAGGTGGACATGTTTAAATGGTAATTCCACTGCTTTATAACAACACAAGTGACCACCAAACAGGAAAGAAATAGAGGTGAACTAGTACAAAGCACCTCCTTTTACTGGGTGGTTTTGCAACTGACACTTAGGGTTCTCCAGTTAGGGTGGTCATTCCTATAATTTCATTGACTAGGGAAACCTTTAAAAAGAATGTAGAATTCCATTAGCATTCTATTAGTCCTCAGGTGCAATCAGCCATTTGAGCCTCTGCACTGTATTTTAGAGTCACTTGTCCACTACAATTAGCATGCCAGGAAATATGTGACTGATAATCTAGTAATTTCTATATTTCTATAGAAACATATAAATATGATATATTTATATGTTTATATATATATATTATATGTTTATATTTAGAATATATAAATATACATATATATGTAATAGATAAAATAATATAAATTTATGTATTGAATATATATCTAAAATTATGAGCTAATGCTTATTTATAAATTTATACATATGAATTTGTATATAGAAATCTAGTTATTTCCATATACCCAGAAGGAGAGAAACTTTCCAGATTTAAGAATTTTAGATTGCAGAAATATCCTCTACTCCTCTGTTTTTCTCTTTTATATTTTCCTCAGAATGGACCACCATTGTTCTGATTTAATTTGGTATAGACTGTTCTGACTCATCAGCTGAAGTATCCTTCTTCAAGAGGCTTGGCCATGGAGACTACCATTTCATAAATACCTTCCATTTCCCATCAGCTTTGCCCTGTCTTGAGCATGCACAATGGAGAAGGAAAGGCCCAGGAGTTACCAATTACTCAATAAAGGAGAAAGAACATTCCTGTGTCTGCCATGGAACAGTACAAAACAGCAAAGAAGAAAAGCATGTGTTGTATTTGTGGTCAACCAGGACAGCAAAAGGAGAGGAAGCCCCAAGATTAACAGAAAAAAAAAATCTGATTTGTAATGGCCACAATAACTAGATGGAAAAAAGCCACCATGTATTTCAATTCCAGTTAAATTAAATCATGTTTCTGCCTAATACTTTTGATAATTTGTCCATGAACGCTTTGTTATTTAAACAGCGTTCATGTGGTACAGCCAAGTTTAGAAAGGATTTATTTAACATGCCATTACAGCAATTAGCCCCAGGGAAAGTTCAGCTTGCATACCCAGCTTCTAAATATGTCTTGAGTTTGTATTTATCAAGCGAGTTTCCTTTTTCCCCCTACTGAGAATAAACTTTTCTTTTTTTTTCCCCTCGCCTCACAGCTCCTCTGAAGCTTTCAACCTGAGCTCTTTTGTGAGCACCTGGCACACTGGAATTGCAATCCACAGGTCTCTTCCACATTCCCTCCTGAGGACACCGTAACAATGTCTGTCCTCAGTCAGGTGCATGTGTCAGGCCACAGGTGTGAGTTGGGATCATGACTGCAGGTGTTAAGTAGATAAAGACAGAATGTTTAAGAGGCAGAAAGGAGATTCAGGATGTTGAAGTTCAGTTCCAAGCTCTGATGTGGTTGAGGCAAGTCATGTAGTCATTACCTGTATCTCGGCTCTCCGAGTCTGCGTGGTGATAGTTGTAGTTTACCTCCACTGTGGTTACTCAGTCGGTAGTGGATGAGCCATCACTTGCATTATTTACTTACACCAGGTAGCACATCAAGGGTCCTGTCTCACTTTGGGCCTCCAGACACAACCATTCCTCAAAAAGCTTTTTGAACCCTATGACTTTGAACAGATCTTCCACAAGGAAGAATGACATTCTGCACAGTGGAGGAAATGAGTTCCCAAAAAATCTGGGTCTGAGTTTTCCAGGATGTCATACTAAAAAAAAAAAAAATTCATATTTTCTCTTATAAGTAAAAACCATTTTATTATCTTCTGAATCCAAGACATAACTTCGTTAGTCTGTACACTTCACTTGATGACAAGGAGCAGACACAGCACTTCCTCACCACCAATAGCTCTGGACCTCCTGATTTTATTTTCACTTTTCCTTTACTATCATCCACAGAGGTAACTCTCCAGATTCCCTTGGGAACAGGGAAGGAAGCGATTTCTTACAGGTTTCTGCAGAATGCAGCATGTGCAACTAGCATCTCAATGCCACAATCCCACTTCCATCTGCCATTGGCTGACGAGCCTCTCACAGTGCATGTAGCAAGAACTTGCAATTTTTTGCCCTCCAGCATAGATTGGGACCAGTTTCTGCAATATTTTCAGCAGGATTTCCCACAACATTCAATGCACGAAGCAGAATGCAACTCTAAATCTACTGCTTATGTCTTCAACTGCAATTAGGTTTTTTAAACTGTTTTTGATGAGCATGCATTTTACAGTCATAATGAATTGCAAGTGTTGCAAAAGAAAAATGGTGTTTCAGAGCCACTGAAACATATTAGCCACAAGAGGCTATGGGAATGTCACTGCCTGGGTTAAAAGAGTGATGTTGCTTTGGTTTTGCAATATACATAAAAAATCAGCCTTTTTCACTCTGCATACTCTTTCTGCACAACACGCTGAACATTAATTATACACTAGCTATGAACAAAGCACAGTGATACCAATGGAAATTCTTTTTCTGAAGCATCAACAGGACTGGCCAAACTCTGAGTTATTTGAGGCAAAATTCCCCATCTAGTTTAATTTTCTACCACTTATTCTGTCTGTATCATATAAATGAACTGAAGTACAATAATACTTCCAGAAAATGACTCTAAAAACCCACAATTCCCTGACAGCTTCAACCACTGGACTTCTTTTTTAAGAGTATTTTGAGCCTTTTAGTGCATGTCTGCAACAAATTAAAATCTGAATATTTCCAAATCTATTTCCCTGCATTATGTCTGGATTGTTCAAGATGAATGGCTACAGCAAGAAAAAGTGAGAGGAATTTCAAGGGCTCCATGAACACTGCCTAGTGTACCACTGCAGTATAAGATTAACTGACATCAGCTTGACCTGCTGCTTGCCTGAAGGAAAATGGTCTGATGGTATTTGGTAAAGTTTATGAGATGCAGGTTCCCACTGTGGTGTAGGCAGGTCTTTAACTTGCTGTCATTTATGACTGTAATGCTCCCTAGGCATACAGCTTTGTCACACAAATGACAGAGAATCAAACTTCAAATTGGTGATCTTTTTTTCCTCCACTTTTCCCCAGCATCCTTTGGAATGAAAGGAATGTGATACAGAGAGAACAGCGCAAGTGTGATGAATATTTATTGTGGGGCAGTCATTAATAAAATAGAGAGGAGTTACATAAGCATTTGGAGAGAAAATATATGCAACTGGTCTCAACTACTTGTTTAGAACATATGATTTAATTTAATTTTAAATTTATTTTAAATTCAATCTTATTAACTTGGAAAGAAAGAATGATTCTTCAAAACCTAGTTTGGAAGAAACAAAAATTTTGCTCCCTGGTCATGAATCTGTGCTATGTTTGAAGCACTCATTTTAACAAATGTAATGAACAAATACAGAGAAAAATTTTCCTGGAAAAATTATTGAAGCCCAGCTTTTGAACCCCAGCTAGCTTTGATCAAAAGCAAACTTCTATATAATGTTAGAAAACCACTCATATATTTTAGTGGGAAAAGCTCTCTGGTTATAAAGGAAAAAAACAATCACGTCTGGTTTTCCCTCACTGGATTCCTGAAATTAATAGGGAATGACATAGTGGCTGTGAGCGTTTCATAGTTTCTGGGGTGGAGAAGGAGGGAGTATTTCTCACTGATTTCTACTGACCCCTTGTGGTAACCTACACTGCATATCATGTCCTACTGAAGGAGACTTTGGCTTCCTCACAGTAGGAAGCATTTACCATGGGCAGGAATAGTCTTAAGAGCTTACTCTGACCATCTCAATGGACTTTTGAGAGAATAAACCCTTAGGTTGTCAAGAATCCAGCACATGGCCAAAACTCAAAAATTTTTCTTAGTCTGTGAGGGGAAGATTTTGGACTGCTTGGAGTGTAACGAGGCTGCAGTTCCAAAGGACCGGTACTGACAATGTAAACATGAGACTGAAATTCAAGTAATTAATTCCATCCACCAAAATCCCAGCATTTAATTAGAGGCAAATGTATGCAACTTTTATTTTGCACTACTGGGGAATGCCATTGTCTATACAAATGTCTTTCCAAAGCCTAAATTCAGCGCTAAGATGGGAATTTATTCAAAGATGGGAATTGCCTCTCTGTTGGGTAGTTTAGTCTAGATGTCAGCCAGAATAAGAGATGGGACAAGTAGGAGGGGTGGTTAGAGATATTCCAACATTTAGCCTTTCCAAAGTACATATTAAATCCAATGAAAGACAAGAATTAAAAAAATACTTATTTGGAGAAAAAGATTAAAATGACTGTAATATATGTTCACTTTCAAGTACATGTAAATGCTTTATACTTGCATACTCAATATGCAAACATTCTGTCACTTGGGAACAAGCCAAGGTTCTTGATGCTTCAATTTGTCCTAAAAAGAGAGTCACTTTCAGAGGAAAAACATAACTATGGAAAATATTAAGGAGTGCATAGTAAATTTTGCAGTTTGATTTTTATATAGAAAAAGTACATCTGAATCTCTCATGATTCATATACCTGGGAATTGTACTTTACAGATTTTGTCAGCTGTCAAAACACATAATTAGTACCTGAAAGATAGTTATTGTTTATTGATGAGAGAAAGTAACCATAAGCAGTTCCAAATTTCATGTCATGTTTCCCTAGTGTTTGCAAGGATTAAAAGTCTGCTACCTTATGTGACGTGCCTTCTGTGGAGTTGGTGGTTTGTTATATTAGTTGTAAATATGTTCCAGACTATTTGACACACATGGAACCAATTCAATGAATTCAATATTGCTGTCATTCTTCCCCTTCTCAAGGAAAAAAAAAAAAAAAAAAGAAGAAGAAATAGCTGGAACAATGAATAAATGTTATGTATGTTGGCGAAGCATACCATGTACTATATACATAAACTCCTTGCTCCATATGTCTTCACTTGCTTCATGTGCTTCCTGTAAAATCGCCTTAGGTTGTCCATGAAAAGTTAGGGGGAATAAATTCCATTAATGTTTTCTGTTCCTTAAAAATGAAAAAGAAGATGGTAAAAACTACTTAGATGAAAACTGTTAGTTATAAAATTTGAGTGCAAGTAAATGGAGCTTTTAAGCTTCAAACAATGTAAGTGGGCAGCAAAATCACCTGGGAAAATATATTTGCTTTAGACATAAATGAATTGGGTCTAAACTAAATATCCTTGTCTTTCCATATTAGGGAAGCATCTTTCAGCTTAACTTTTGGAAATCGGAATAATACAAGACAGTCATACCTGATGGGCCACCCACAGTGCGAGCACGGACCTCTGACATGAAAAAAAACATGGAAAGCAGACATACCTAACTCTTCTCCTGTGATTGCAGCAGAAATGAAATTAAATGTCTGAGAAAATAACCCTGTACAGAATTTAATCAATCTTGGAATACTTGCCTGAAAAATGGCACTTTTGGTTTTTCCAACTGAAAAAAGAAAATTCATTGGAAATTTCCCTGAGGTTCCATGGACTCAGCAAAACAGCTAAGCCATTCAAGGGGTTGATGAGCAATAAGTCCGGGGCCTAATATTTTTCTGTTTGAGCCAGGCTTGAAAACCAGTTATTTTGAAGTTATATTTTATATAAAAAAATATTGATTGAAATAATAAAATCTAAAATCACATGATCTACATTTTCATAAGTTCATCTTTAAAATATTGTTCTTATGTCTGCAATGAAATTTGTTATCCACTTTTCCTTCTTATGTGTTTCATATACCAGTGACTTTAATATGCTTTGGGGTGTTTTTGAATGGGGTAAGTTTTCTTTTCAAAACAGTTTAAATATCTGAACAGATGTAAAATTAGCCATCATTGACAGTATAACCAGTTGTGTACTGAGACAACCTTGTCAGAAAATTCTAATATGATCTTTATCAGCTTTTAAATGAGAACACGACTATCAGCTTCAACACAATCTAGGATAATGTAATGTTTACAGCTGAAGAATGACTGAATGCTTACACTTACAGAAATGTTTGCTTTTAATGGCCACATTTTCTATTCCCATGATACAATAGTCTAAAAAAACCTTTTCTGTCTCTCATATAGGCTGGGTCATAACAACAATTATTATGATTTTTATATCCATACAATGATGCCTACAAAATATTTAATACCTAAGCAGCTGGTGCACTGTGGCCGATGCTTACTAAATGAATAAATGTTTTGTCTTGTGTTTCCCCCGTGTACTTGCCTCCATCTGTTGTCTTGTGTCATTTTTGATTGAGGCCTAGAGGCAGTACCACAAAACAAATAATGTCAATTTTGTTTTCATTATTGCAGGGCCAAGAACCCTACTTCCAGCCTGAAAACACTCTGGCGCTTGGTGCTGTACAAACACAAATGCAAAGAGATGCTTTCCATGCTTACAACCCATGCAGTAGGACGACTTTACAGTACAAAATTTTGCATGAGAATTTTAAATTGCTATTCATTATAGGACAAATAACTTTATCAAGCATGAGTCTGAGTGAAAGCAGATTTACCAAGATGATGGAGGAAATTGTTTTTCCTCCTAATGAGCACTCAAAAGTGAACTGTGTTCTCCAGGTCAAAAAGCAGGTGAGCATCTGTTTAAATTCACATCCTTCCCATCTTCACCATGTCTTCCCTCTTCCAGGACAAGAGCTCACCAGCTCAGCTCCACAGACTCTGGGCACCATGGTGTCCTTGTGCTTAGCCCTTGGGTGTGTTGCACTGGCTGCTTCTCCCCCTCGCAGGGGTTGATTAATCACTGTGTTACCTCCACACATGCCCACAGAGCTGATCTCCATGAGTGCATTCTATAGACAGCTGTCATCAACAGGGCTATTGAAAACAGTGCTTTTAGGTATGGGATGGTTTCCCAAGGGGCTTCCTTCTCATTTTCATTGGCTGCAGAGGGAGCAGCCAATTAGCACCTGGCTAATTCAGTTGATTAATTCATGTGCTTGAAATTGGCACCCTAAAACTGTTACAAATATTTTAGGACGGCTATTGGGTCAGAATCAAACCATAAGTTTTAAGGGCTTGCCTGTGCAGCCAGGAGGTACATAGGTTCCTGGATTTGGGTGGTGGATTTCTACACCCATACAACCATATGGGCAGATCCATACAGTCATTCTGTTCGTTTCAGCTCCTGAAAATACATCAGTGAGGGTTACAGAGTTGGTGCTTACTAGCACAAAGAGGGAGTTTCTTCAGTCTGTGAACAATTCTGCAACCTAAGCCCTGAAACCCAACCTGTCTGTAATCAAACACTCCTTGTTTGAGACAGTGGCACACAGAAAAGAGAGCTGCAGCAAGAACAAGAACAAAAATGTCAGAGAAGAGTGACTGAGGATTGCAAGTTCTGGGGAGCCTGTGGTCCTGTGTGTTTGGATAGCGAACTTAGTCAGCGGGTGCAATCCAGCACAGACCCTTTGTTTGGGCAATACCTTCTAGGTCTGAGCCTTGCTGACATTAGCTATTTAAACCCAAAGAATGATTAATGTACAGGTGAGTGGGATTTCAACCCAAATATGAGTATTTTAGGACAGGTCTGTTGCCAATCTCACAATCCGTGAGCCTAATTTTCTCGAGAAACATCTTGGAGTTGTCTGTCTCCACTGAGCAAATGGCTTCAGGGACAAAGAGCTGAATCCTGAACTGAGTGAACTAGATTGTCCCTGACACCTCTGTCAGGACAAGTTTCTCTCAAGAGAAGGACACGATCGCTTTTTCTTGGAACTGCATAAGACATCATTCAGTATGGCCATGTTTGACAACTAAGAGAAATACAGCTGTATTCCAGAACTTCAGCTAAGTAACTTGTATCACGGAAATTTTTAGAATTGCAGTTAAAGCTGATGACCCATTTTCCATTATTGTGAATCCCAAATAAGGTGTATTAAATATTCATTTTGGATCTGTTTCAGAGTGTACCTCTGAACTTGGAAGGCCATTCCCCTTAAGGAAGAGAAAAAGGAGAAAGGGGAATTCCCTCATTTATTTAGAAGATTTATCCTGTTTTGTGTAATTGCTGGTATGGGAGCAATGCTTCCCCTCAGAAATAGCTGCATGTCATATACTGCCAAGTGGTCTAAAATACCAAATTCAATGCAGTAAGACAGATACATCCCAGATATGGAAATTTTGTGGAAGAAACTGAAAAAAATCTTATTCACCTCTGACCTCTTCTTTCTTACATATAATGAGATCATGTGATGGACCTAATGTTAGACTCAATGATTCTTGGGATGAAGTAATCTCTGAAGAGATTTTGGGTTTCCTTTGTTCTGTGGTGGTAGAAATTTTCACTTCTGATCATTACCTTGCTGCTATTCAAATGCAAGGCAAAAATTTTTAAAAGTTATGGATGTTTTCTTACCTCACTTCCCCCCTTACTTTTAATAGTCTAAGTAAAAGAATAAATAAATGCTTGATAAGCCCGTGTATCACAGATGCTTCTTCCGAGCTCTTCCCACATCACTCAAGTGAGCCAAAGCCTGACAGTGAGGCCAAACCCCAATTCCTGATATTATTACTATGATGGCATCTATTCCATTTATAATCAGAGCTCCCACATCCCAAGCACTGCACACTACAGATAATCATAGTATCATGGAGCAATCTCAGTTAGAAGGGATCCACAAGAATCACCAAAGTCCAGCTCCTGGCCCTGCACAGGACACCCCAAGAATCACACCATGTGCCCTAGAGCATTACCCAAATGATTCTTGAACTCTGGCACGGTTGGTGCTGTGGCCGCTTCCCTGGGGAGACTGCTCCAGTTTAAGAGAGATTTGTTATCCTCCAGGGATAACAGCCTAATAGGAATAACAAACGAAGCCAAAGGCTGTTCTTCCATTCATCAGCAAAAGAGACTGAGCAGTTTTGCCCTGTGGATTTTGTGTGAGAAAAGTCTGCAACTGCCTGTACTGCTGGTCTTTGTCTGATCCTCAGAGCATAACTTAAAAAAAGGGGAAAAATGTAGGAAGATGAAGGTAAAGTCAGTTACAAAGTTCTATATTTGATAGAAAGCTATGTGGGGAGTAAAAACAAAATCATAGAATGACAGGACATAAATGCAGTAGGAGCTAGGGAAAGATGAAAGAAGAAAGGAAATTGGATAACAATAGTGATCAGAAAGAATAAAGGCAAAGACAAATAATGACAAGCAAGAAAGAAAGAGGATTAAAGGTGAATGATGAAAGCTATGGAAATAAGAGTGTTAGCTGCTATCAGAATAACAGAAAGTTATTTAAGATGTCATTGTTAGGAGTCAAAAAACATATTTTTGTTTAAACATAGACGATCCTGAGAAGAGGAAGATTTCAAGGCAAAAGGGACTTCAGGGAAATTGAGAAAACAGAGAAAACAGCTGACAATATGTTTATATGGCACCAGCAGCTGCTGGAGTTAGCTGAGGATGGCCTAGCTTGGTGTACTGGCAATGGTACAGTTTGTGTTAGCACTGACTTTCACATAGCCTAAGCAGTCCTGTTAAAATATGGGGAGTTAAAAAGTATCTGAAAATACTCTAACAAATCTCTTTTTTTTTCTTTTGAAAGTTTCATCTGACAGGATGCACCATTATGAGTTTTTATTGTTTTGTTCTTTTCAATTTTAATAATGAAAATTTTTGTATGGAATAAAAAAATCTCAGAATATCATAGGGAACATAAGCAAACTTCCCTATGAATAGCTCATATGTGCAGCACAGCTTTTGGAGTTTGTTTTACAGGCATAATTTGGGCTGACTTCCAGGGAGTCCAACACTGAATACATGCAAGGAACTACAGGTAGAGTGCCAGGCCCTGAGAAATATCCCTGTCTCTTGCTGTTCTCTGCCCAGCCCATATGGACCTCTGAGATGCTCTTGCCAACAGGCTGTGCTTACACCATTTAGACCTGAATTAGTGGTTTAGGGAACAAGCACCTGAAAACCCAGTTGCCACAAAAATAGAGCTGGGAATACCTTCACCCTCCCCTGCAGCCAAGACTGTTCCCTACCTTGCAACAATAGGCATAAGCACTGAGAGCCTGTACTTCCCAGAAAAAAATGTCAGCCCAATGTCATTATTCTCTTGATGAGGGATGGGTGGGATGAGTAAAGCAAGGAGAGAACCAGATATGGCAGTGAGGTCCCTGCCAGGACAGCAGTGGAAGAGCCCTGGGGCTCCATTGGGATAGAGCCCTGCCATGACTGAATCATTTCCAGTGTCTCTGCATATGGGGGCTGGGGAGTATTTGAGATCCAGGTGCTAATCCAGGTTTGCTTCCAAGCTTGCTTCCAGGTCTGCTTCTGTCTTTGCCTAATAGCAGCAGCAGCAGCAGCAGCAGTACCATCACCAGCAGCAGCAGCAGCAGCAGCACCTGGTGTCCATGGCTGCTCAACAGTATCTCCAAATTCATTTCCAGAAAGGACTAATTGCAGGTGATGTATCTGCCATACCAAATTAGAGAAGTCCCACCAACTGTTGTTTCTATATCCCACTGCTTAGTTCAGTAAAAGACGTGTTTCTCTAATTCCTTGTATTAGGGCTTTGTTGTCCCCAGAGAAGAAGTCTCCTTAACTTAATAGCAGTACATGTGTACTTAGCAGCTTGTAACACTGCTCTGCTTCCTCGAATTTTGAGGTACACTGAGTTTGTGAGTGGGACTGGTTGCCACAAGACCCTGTAGTCTTACCAGCTGAAACAATCTTATTTTTTCCTGGGACCTGTATCTCATTCAATTTCTTATGGGTCAGGCTCTTTAAGTACCATCATTTTACTATGAAGTCTAATTCCCAAGACCTGACTCCAGGGATTTGGTGATTAACTGGGATTTATGGTGCAGGAGAGCCATACCTTTCTGTGACTGAAATGACAATAACAGAGATAATATCTGCAGATTTTTTTCAGTCAAAACTCTTGCCTAGAAGAACTCACAAAATGAGGGATTTCTGGCTGCCAAGAGATCTGTAAACAGTAATCATTGGAGCCGGGTGGGAAAAGTTAATACCAGCTCCAGGTAGATTTCAATATTTGATGACTGCTGTTGTGTCGATTTAAAATGAAAGCTCAAAATGGCAAAGTTCTGCTTCGTCAGATTCCAAGCTCAGTTCAAAATCCATCTGAGCAGATGAAAACTGTTCCTAAAACTCCAAAAATTCTGAAATATAGACCTTGATGATTAATTAATCTTTCATGTGGAAGGTTTTGCACCAGGAAGGAAAGGATTTCTGAGGCCAGGCTCTTTGAAGCCCACCCAGAGCTGGCAGCGTGACACACACTGCTGGTGGCCAGCAGTGAATGATCTATTCTCACCAGAATTTTTCCCAGTGAACTCCAATCCTTCTTAAACTGGCTTGAGGATGATTCAGTCTCTTATGAAAGAAGCCTCTGTGAGCCATCACTATTCAGAAGGAACTGTCTAGAAAATATGTTCCTTTCCATTTAGAATCCAAAAAGGGTACAGAGAATACCATGTTTCATCAGCATAAATAATTAACTGCAGAATGACGTGTAATATTCATACTTAAAAATCATTAAACAAAATAGGCTGGAAAAAATTTTTAAACATGGAATGATATTAATCATTTAGCCACAAATTCAGCTTAGAGCTTCTCTTTTGTTTAATTTAATTATTATTTTAAAAAATCTATTCACAGGCAGATGTTGCTCTGCAAATCCATAGAACTAAGACCCACACGTGAGACAGCCTGAGGTTTAGTAACTTGCAGTATTAATTAGCATCATGAAGCATTGTTAATGATAGTGGACAAAGTAAGAATGAAGAATTTTCTGTGCTTGGTAAAGTAGGGATGAAAATGGGTCAAAAGAACAAGGCTTTTCATACAGCATTGCCTTCTTAGCGGTATTGTATGCTCACAGATGGCTCTCTATCTTTTCTGTATCTCCAAGCATGCACAGCAGGATCCTCTCAGAATGGAGGTGTTTAAAAGAAAAGAGAACACCAGAAGATTCATGAGGATTTCCTAGCAAAGAAAACACTACCATGTAAGAGCTGAATTCATCTCAGCAAGTGGAGTCAGCCAGAGCTGTGCCACTGTTCTCACTGTGGAGTGAAAGGCAAACCCCATCAGCTGGCATTGTTTGGTTTGTGGCATGGAGAACAACCACACACAAATTCGCTGTGTCAGATCTCAGTGATGGTCTTGCTTTGCCTTTCTGGCATCCATTCTGTCTTTCTTCTCCTTTTCCCCAGCAAAAAGCACTCAGCCTGAAACTGGACCCTCTGTGAGATGGCTGTGATTCTGACACGTAAGGCGATAATTTATAAAATAAGAGTAAAAAGTTTAAAGATGGACTGGTTGGAAAAAAAAATGACCTGGATATAAGCATATAAATAAATATATAAATTCTGGATATAAGAATGTCTGAATATTTGCTCCAATGTGACTGTCACCTATTATCCATCAGAAGGCTACCAGCGCCTCAGCGTAAAGAAGAATATGTTTTTATCCTCTGCTTTATTTTTATGCTTACCTTGAGTTTCTGGAGTAAACTGCAGCAACTTTAAATCATGACCCATCGTGCCTTTTGTGCTGCACTATGTTCTCAGCCAGTTCTGAAAGGCTTCATTCACAAACTAGCCCCTGCCATGCCAGGGAGCCTCTGCCGAAGGAGAAGACGCTGTACACTCAGGTTTTGAAGTGCAGCCTACTGAGGAAGAAAACATTATTCTCTTAGGATTTCACTGCATTCTGCAACCCTTTCAAGTACAAAACCACAGTGCTTGTGAGCTGTTCTTCTAGTACTATATGTACTTCACAAACTTAGGCTGGAGCCATAGACAGACCTTGGACCATAGAGAAACTCCTTTGTGCCACTAGAGATTCACAAAAAGTGACTTAAAGCTACTCTGCTGGGGAAGGCAATTGTTTCCCTGAGCCTGGAGCATGGGCAAACATTTGTGAAACATTCCAAGGACTTAAGGCATCTTACAGGCCTTTGTCCTTAAACACATGCATGTTTTGGAAAGCAAGTATAAAATCTACCCTGTGATGATTCTTGATTCTCTCTCACTTCACAGCTATGTTTGTTATTTTTTTCAGTCAAAAGGCTGAAGGGGACTGCACAACAGCAAAACAGAATAAGGGCTTGTGCACTTGCAGGTCATATACAGTTATTTCATGAAATGTGCCGTCATGTAAAGCACCTACAGTTAAGATTTCTTCTGGAGAATTGCCTGTGACAGTGAAGTGAGGCACTTTTCTTCATTAGCTTGTTCATGACAACCTCATATTGAATATTTTATACATTCATAAGGGAGTTACAGACACATGCATGCTTTTCTGTCTCATCTGCAAGGTTATTCCTTCTTCAGAAATAAACAAGAAAATTGTGATTGTCCTGTGGTGATTTACTGTACCACCACTAAATAACATGGAAAATGAAAATCATAACACAGCTACATAGAGGTCTCCAGTGTCGCCATGGCAATTCTCAGATGTGTAAACAGGTAGTCAATGAAAATTTACAGTGAAATAATTTTCTGAGTTTGTGGTTTTCCTTTCCTGTTTAACAGCCCTGTCTGCTGGGCTGCCATCTCACCTGAGCTGTGAGGTCTCTAGGGCAAGCTGTGTGTGTGCACAGTGCCTAGAGGAATGTCCAATATCTTACCAATATCTTTAGCTCTCACTTAGAAGCAATAGGTCAACCAGTATAACAGGTGCATACCAGGATAGTGACCAGTGAAAGCACAGTGTTACTTTGCTGCTATAATATGATCCTAGGGAAATATTCCTAGTGTTATAAAATGTGAGAGGAAAACACCTTTCCTTGCTGGCAAAGAGAGGCAGGAATGGGGTTAGGGTAGACCTCTGGATGGCACTGTGTTTTGTAGGCAGAAGGAGTTGGAAGAAATGGATGCATCATTCAACACAAATGTACTTTTGCTAAAAACTGATCAATTTATCTGGCATAAAGGAAGACTCTATTTCTACAATCAAGATCTGAAGGCATAATTACATGAGCCACAGCACTTGTAAGGATGTTCAATGCAGACATAAATTTATTAGAAAGCAGAGCAAACACATTTGCATACTGATTTCATATTTCTAGAGGAAAAATTCTATGCAGTATGCCAAAATAAAATTTAAATTATCTAATATGAAATGGTGAAATTTAATGAATGATTTAATAACATCATTGGCATTAGCACAGATGGCTCACCATGCTGGTTCTTCACTCTGTCTGGTATAATGGGAATAGTTGAGAAATGCCACACATTTCTATTATACAGAATTATCCTGGGTGCCTGTACAGAGCTCTACTGCAGAAGTTCTAGTGCCGAAGCATTAAAGTTATCACTTATGTTTCAAGTGCAGAGGAAAAGCCTTGTGATTTATAACAACTGCTGAGTGTCTTAGAACAATACAGAAGCAATCTTTGTTCTCTGAGAGTCACACATTGCCCTGAAGTCATATGAAAGAAAACAGAAGTTCCTATGGATCATTACTGCTAATAAAATATTTCTTTCTGAGGAAGGGGGGAAATTAACAATGAGCTCTAAAGCTGATGGGCTGGGCAGTAGTCTAAGCCTAAAAAGGAAATAGTATTTGCATGTTTTCTGTAAACTTTAGCCTGACTTTGGTATCTTTGAAGGATACAAGAATTTTTAAAAATGGCTGGACATTTTCTAAAATATATGTAATTTACACATGCTAGCACTTAATGAGATGAGAACTTATGTGTATTAAAACTGAACTGAGGCCAAAAATCACTCTGTTTAAATCTCTGATTTGGTTAATTGTGCAGTCTTATGAATTAGCAGAACCTGTGCTTTGGGGAATAGGTAGGAGAAGGAGGAATGGGGATTGGTCGCTGGTGCAAAGCTGTGAAGTCTGGACTTGTTACCAAAATAAATGTTTGGTAAATGATACCCTTAAAATCTGATAGAGAGCAATCTAGGTAAACCAGAGGACTCATTTAAGACCAGTTATTTTGTTATGAGAATAGCAAAGCTTCAGCTGCCTCAGGTTGGGTACTGGTTTGCTTGACAGTGAGAACTGACTCCTTAGAAAATTTGAATGTATAATTTATAGTCAGAATATGAGTGATTTCAGAAAAACTTTTCACAAAATTTGTGAGCATGCAGATGACCTTCCCGTTTCATCCTTCATTTCAGATTTTCTAAACAAGCAGATAATTGTTATTATTTTAATGTTTTATTCAATAGTGCCTTTTCTGGTTTCATCAGAACAGGGAATTATCATAAAAAGCAAGAGAACAAGGTTAAAACTCTTACGCCCCTTAAGTTCTTGACAAAATTATCACTGATTTAAAGAGGAAGGAGATGTGGTTTTCTCCCCAGTGCTTATCTACATACTTGCAAAACAGAAGTTTATTTTAATTTTGCGCTAGGATGCATCTAGAACTATCAAGCCTCCCTCAAACAGCAATGTCTCAGCTGCTATTTCTCCATACAAAGGCAATTACAGATTTGCTTCTGACACCTGCGTGTATGTTTCAAGGCTGAACTAAAGTGAAGCTTGGTTAAACACCGTTTGTGGCAGTGGGGTTACGTTGCGTGCGACAGCCCTCACCTCCCCTTTCATCTCCCCCTGAGAGCAGCCCCTTTGATGGCTTTCAGCAGAATGACTTATCCCAACACCTTTTCACACAGATTGCACAGTGAACCCCCGAGCAGTGAACCAGAGGGTAAATTTGCTTTCTGTAAGAGTTTGCTTTTGTTGGAGAGCACAACTGAGACAGTGGGTCAGGAGAAGCTACTTCCATCTTTAAAGCGCCGTTGCTTGGTAGGGGCTTGTGACTAGTTTGACAAGGGTAGATCAGACATTCAGTATTGTACATCATTGTAGTTAGCAAGTTAACTCTTAGAAGAAGCACTTTAACATAGTTTAAAGCCAGCATTTGACCTACCTTCAAAGGCAGTAACTGTTGTCTTTTAGCACACAGGGTCTTTGGAAGTTGCACAACTTTTATCTTGGTGTCATGGACGGTGGTGAAATGTGTTGTCTCTATCTGACAAATGTAAAAAGCAGCAACAGAATAGTGAAGAATTCTCCCTGAAGTCTAATGATCTGTTATTCATCATTGTTTATCAGTGCCCCTACTGCATATTTGCTGTGCTGTCATGGAAACAGCCATTCCACCAACTTATTAAGAGAAAATTAAAGTGACACTGTCAAGAAAAGCATATGTTAGAAATTAATTTCTTACCTGCTTCACAAAAAAGAAATCCCCCAAATATTTTTAATTCACAATAATCCTATTTGTGTTCATCTTTTGTGGAAAAAGTAAAGACAGAAGCTATTTTATAAATTCAGAAACCAAAAATAAAGAACTGTATACAATAGATCACAACTGAATTTACAACAGAATTTAATAGAATTAGTTCATCATACATTGTTTTGGTTGTTTTCCAGTCCTTCCACAAGGGCAGGCGACTCCAGCTAGTCCTGTATGTCAACTTTTTTATACGGCAAAAAAAGGCACAGTAGTGCCATTATGCACATTGGTACATAAGGGGACCTTGTCCCATACTGGCTGTACACTCTGTCTCAAATAATCAGGATAAAGTTGGGGGCAGTTTCAATGGGGCAGTTTCCCAGCAACAGTGGAGATACTCTGCTTTCCTGATCTTTCTCTCTATTCCCATCCCAACACCAGCTTTGTCCCACATTTTCCTTGCACTGGCATAAGTATGAATTTGATCTTCCTGTAATGTGAAGTAGCTATACTTACTGGATTTTTTTTTCTCCTGAGCCTGGTCAGATGACCATCAATGCCACTGTACAGAAAATGAGGACAGTATGTTACCTAGAACTGCAACCTCCACTAAGGATGTGGATCCACAGTATAACTGCAAGGACAAGGAGGCCTCCATGATGTAAAGTAAGCCTTCTCATCCATCTGACTCTTAAAAATGATAGTATTTCTTTCACTGGAAAACTGTTCTATTTCACCACCCCCAGTGGAGTTCCTTAAGAGGAGCAGCCTCCTCTGCCACGTCTCCAGCATGTCCTCTCTTGCCATTGAAGTATATTCTGTCCCCTGCTCATGTGGAGGCAGGCAGATATGCACTGGGAGAGTCAAGCTGCGCAGATTTCCTGGGGAATGTCCTGGGAGACTCTGCTAGCACTTTGTGTCTCTGTTAGAGCTCCTTGTTGCGGCCTTAGCAGTGTAAAAAGCTATGCTGCACAAGGGAATCTACCCAACAGACCCTCGCTAAAATGTTGCTTGTGTGAAGACAACACAAAAGCCATCCCCAAAGTCACTAGAGTCAAACTCTAAAACTAGACAGAAAATAAAAGGAAATCAAAGCCTGGATGGATAACTCTCCCTCTACTACTCTTACATTCAGATGTAAGAAGAAGGTGAGGCAATAAGTCAGTGCTAATATGTGTGGAGACCTGGAATGTGCTTCATCATTCTCCAGTGATCTATGGTCAAGAAAAAGGGCTGATGAAAGTAATTATTTATAGCAAGCATAACAACAGTGCTAGTTAAAGCTCAATAGCTGTCACCATGACTTTAACAAAAGCTTGTGAGAGTCATACCAATTTGATGGTGTCTTAAAGTGAGCTGAACTGTAGAGAACTGCAGTTTTGTTTCTGATACCAAGAAAATCATCATGGTAACAGCAGTAATCAAAATGAATGAACCCTACCGAGATATAATGAGTATAGAGCTGTCAGTATTTTTTTTCCTCCTGCTCTGGTTGAACCCAAAGAAAGGAGTACTGAATAAGAATCCACTACAACTATCAAGCACAGTGCAGTCTGTGTGAGACTTCCACTTATTCTACTCACCTGGGAGTACCTAACTTTATCCACAGAAAAAAAAGAGTAATTAAAAATAAGGGGGTTTTAATTATTAGTTGGGTTTATGGCCTATATTTAAAGATGCATTTTAGTTTTTCTTGTCCTAAGGCTGAAGTTCAATGTGTAGCACTCAGTCACTCCAAGTGCCTTCACCCATTCAATATAGAAAATGTTGGCTTACTGCTGTCTCCATATACCTGAATTCTCTTTTAACTCTCTCAGCAGCAGTCTAAACTAAAATTTCACACTTATACAGCAGCATAAATTTACTTCAGGAACAGAACAGTGAAAGTTGTGGCCCTGCAACAAAGTTCTCCTTTGGTCCCAGGATAATTCTTAGGATCACTTTTGTCCTTTCCTGTTGTGTCCCACAATCTTCTCCAAATGACCTACACTGATGCTCCCTGCCTTCAGAAGATTCAGACATCTGTGTCACTTTTTATCAAACAACACAGATGCTGAATTTATTTCAAAAGGTGATTCAAGATGTCTCTAGTGACTTTGTATGGCTTTCAAAGCACTAAACATATTAGCTTCATCTAATGTAAGACACCAGACCTACAGCTTGCCTCTGATTCAGACATATTTTGCATCTTTGAAGCCTTGAAGTAATCTAATCATATATGGATATATGGATGTGTGCAAGGCTGCAACAGCCAAAACAATCTTTAACTTTGCTCTGGATTCTTCATAGAGAATCAGTCTGTGAGCTTGTCCATTTCTTTACTTTTACAGTAACTTTTTTTTTCATATGAGCCAGTAATGTGCACTTGCAGTCGAGAAAGCCAGCCATGTCCTTGTTTGCATCTAAAGCAGTGTGGGCAGCAGACAGAGGGAGGTGATTCTGCTCCTCTACTCTGCAGTGGTGAGATCCCACCTGAAGTGCTGTGCTGAATTCAGGGTCCGTGGTACAGGAAAGACATGGATCCTGGAGGGGATCCAGAGGAGGGTCACAAAGATGACCACAGGGATGAAGCACCTCTCCTGTGAGGAAAGGCTGAGAGACTTGGGGTTTTTAAGCCTGGAGGAGAGAAAGCTGCAGGGAGATGTTTTTGTGGGCTTTAAATATTTAAAGGGTTCATAAGAAAGATGGGGATAGACTTTTTACTAGGGCTTGCTGAGACAGAAGGTGTCCCTGCTCCTTGTGGGGGACGCTGGACTAGATGACCTTTAAAGTTTCCTTTCAACACAAAATATTCTATGATTGAGTAAATATCAAAAGGGATAAAAATGTCATAAATCTGTATATAGTTCAAGCTGATATTCTATTTCTACTGGCAATGTTATAGTATTTTTACATTAATGATGTCTTGAGATACTTGCAATGACGATTAGTCATTCATATGCTAACTTTTTAACTGTGTTTCACAACATTAAGCATACATCTATTTTTATACGGTTTATGATCTCACAGTCCATTTTATCCTTATTTTTAGAACCAGGAGTTTTAACAAACCAAACATTAAAAAAAGGTGCAAGAGCTGCTTGACCATCAGTAAATTGTAAGAACATTGAATTAATAAACTTATATGTGATGAATGTGATGTCAATTGTCCTTGGAATATTTTTCTCTTTTGCCTTGAATCTGGGTGGTGTGTCACCCAGAGTTTTGAGCTCTGTACTGCACTGGAATTTTATCTCAGAATTAATTGCAACCCTGCTCAGAGTTCTGAGAGACTGTCTTTTCTTGTTAACAGTAAACTATAGTGTACTACCTCCCATACTGCACCCACTGCAATTTTTGTATGTGTATGTACAGGGACAGCCTATCAGTGATCAGACTTCGTTCCAACACTTATAAAACAGTACCAAGTTGGACTATTCTGCCAGTTTATTACATAAGAGGTGTACATTACACAGAAAAATGTGGAGGACTCAAAGGGCAGACCACAGAGTGTTTCCATCACCCTGCAAACACTCCTGCAATGTCACTTTCTGTTGAGGGTCATTAACTCTCCAACACACTGCTTGCTGTGAGATCACCGGGCTGCGGGATGACAGCCCAGGTCTCCTTGTCCCCTGCCAAGGGTGCCATGGCTCTTCTGCCTTGCCCCTTGTACCAGGCACCCTGACAGCACCCACCACTCCAGCTGCAGCAAAGGGTTTTACAAGGCAAACCCACCAGGTTTTATAGGAATTTTATATTAAACACTAGATGTCACTGGCATACTCTTAACACAGTTTGTTGGAATTGACTGCACGGTGCTTGCTCAGCCCCTCACCCAAATGCAGAAGATTTTTTCAGTGCCTACGCCTCACTGGCAGAGAACCCCCAAATCCTCCTCAGGTCAGCTATGGAGGTGTTTTCAATGCCCTCACTGCCCAAATAATGTGTTTGTTTGGGAAGCAGCAAGTACAAATGTTTTCAGAATGGTGGGTTTTGCTGCATTTGTGTATTCTCATTGGTCTCAGACAAACACATAACTATAGGAAAAAAAGTACAAATTACCCAGAAAGAAAAGGATGAATTACCCGGTTATCCTGCCATTAAGGAAAAAACCAATCTGCATTCTCTCTGAAGGAGAATGGTTGTCCAGCACAGCAATCAGGTCATACCTGTTTACCCATGCTTAGAATAGCAAAAAAAAGCAGATTTTCTTTGGAAAAGCCATAAACAAAAGTAGCACTTTAGCTCCAGTGTAATCAAATTCAAATATTGCCAGAGGTTTTGTTTAAAAAAATTACCTTTATCATGAACTGAGATCTGAATAAATCATCTTGGTTATTTTTGTATCCTTTGGGCATATTTTAACAACTTCATTGTAACAAGGCTTATGCAACACACTCCTGAGTCATGATGCAAGTTCAAACTCTGTGCAGGCTTTTCCCCTCTCTCCAGCAAGTCCGTGACTGGTAACAGCAGCCTGGAACCCTGGCACGGCCAAGGTAAACAAAAGCAGTGCCCAGTGGCAAACTAGAAGGTACATTTCAGCTTGTATGATAGCCTTTGGAAAGAACTGAGGCATCCTCCTCTCAGGACCTACTGCCAGACAGGAAAATGCACAGAGAGAAGTGCAGGATGGTAGCAGGAAGGACTGCAGCGTTCCCTCAGTGCCAAAGTCAAGGAGAGCTGAAAGTGATCTGGCATGTAGGAGAGTGAATCTAAGGACTGGCAGAAGACTTTCTTTGCTTCATTTTTCTGTGGGTTTGGTTTTCCTTTTTTACTCCTTTTTCTTTTGTGACCAGAGAGGTGGGGAATTGTCCCCAATTTTTCAAAGTATAAAAATAGGTATAGAAACATCTGAGCTCAGGCATCTGACCAATTGTGGGCTAGGTATCACACACTGTGCTAAGAATGAAATTGTTTAATGACCTCAGAAAGTCTGAAAAAAATGACAAATGCTAGGGTTAGAGCTGAGGTGTTCTTTGTGCCTATACAGAGCTGATTACACCCAACTTCTATCCAGGGCACATCCTGTGTCCATCTCTGAAAGTTACATTTACCCTGATGCTTCTCTCCATTCTGACACAAGTCAGTCATTGGGGTAGTCTTCATCATTCAGGATAATTTGGGGCATCTGATGCAAGGCAGGAAAGAAATAATTTTATATGACATCAATTCCCTTATCTTAAGGAGCAAATATAAGTCTCATTAGGTATCAGCCACATGGAGCAGAATTGCAACCATTACAAACTCAATAATTGTCCCCTTTCAAAAATGAAAACAGACCCAAACACCCTGTTTCCTTCATCTACACTTCCTTTCCCACATTTCAAATGCTGGATAAGGAATTGGGTTTGTACTGTGCTTTAAAGAGCCACCACCTCTGGAACCAACATAAACAATGGTTACTCTATAGAGGTCTCTCTATGTTGAAGTTAAAGCAAAAAGGCAGAGTCCAAGCTGTCTTATTCTGCCTAGGCAGGAAATGAAAATGAGTAGAAAACAAATGATGCTTTTCAAGATAAAGCCACTGAGGGATGAAATCTGTAATACACTTTTATTTCTGAATTGTTCACTCTTTATCCTTTCGTTGTGTAAAGATTCCATATAAAAAACATGATTTATGTGGAAATCAACCAAGTAAAAATGCATATTTAAAATACATTACAAATGTATATAGTGGATTAGTATAGAATATTCTTTTACAAATTCAATAATTTTTTATTGAACTATGTTACATTTAGAAAGCAAACTGAGCTTTGTTTTTTTTTTTCCAGAACTAGCCTGTTATTCTGATCAAAGGGAATACACAAATATTCAAAATTTTTCCAATCTTTTGTTCCCTATCCCTAATATGGAGATCCTCATTAACGACTTTTTCAACTGTCAAATGCTGATATAGGTAAAAAGTCACACATTTGAAAATCGAATTCAGCTTTCAAGGATGATAATGTTCATGTGCACATACTTTGGAAAACCACTTGTTTACCTGTCTTGAAGAGCATATCTTGTCCTCATGGCACAGTGCCACACACAGGAACATTGATGTCCTCCTGTCATACACAAGACAATTTTCACTGAAACCCCAAAGGCAAAGAATTTTCAAAGTGTGAGTATCCTTCCTAATCCATCTCTCGACATTACTCTAAATTTGTTTCAACAACTTTCAAATGTTTAGTTTCACTAATAGCAAAATCATAAAAAGCTATTATCATTGTAATTGTATTAACTCCAGTAAACACATTTTTTTTCCCCAAATTTTTCAACTTTTAAATCTCTGCTGAAGTGCTGATTGACCACTGGTTCACACTTAATTTTACATGTAAACTTTATCTACTTGCTCAGAAACTTAACATGACAGATTATGAAAAACAACCAATCATTCCTTTGTTTGATGTATTTCAACATTATCCATGAAATGCTGATGACACTGAAATCACTAGGAACTCTACAATTAATTTGAACAAAGCCATCATTTTATCTCTGTCTCTCTGTGGACTGAGGACGATGTTACTCTTTTAATAAATTTCAGTAATCAATCTTTTTCATTGATTTCTTTGGGAGAAAAGCCTACCCCAAATGTGTTATTCACAAAATAACTAATCTACACACCTAACAGGCAAATAAATACTTGCTCTTTTGGCACTGGACAGCTCCAACCCTATATTCAATAGCAATACCAGCAATTCAGAATGCTCTGAGGAATTCAGAGAGCAATCTGTAGTGTGTTTGTGACAATCAATCACTCAGCACCATCTGCAGAGTGCTGCAGCTCTGATGGGGATGCAGAAGGTGGGGTGCCACCTTCTTCTCTCCGTCGTGCTGCTACCCTCCAGTCCCTGTGTGCCCCACTCCTGCAGTGCCTGTTTCCTTCCACACCTTGGGGCTATGCTGGTTCTCTGGAATATGCTGCAGCTTCTTTTGTCCTTCCCATCACCTTCTGCACAGTGAATCTTGTAGCCTTGGCATATATAAAGATCTTAGATGACTTAGCCACGTACCACGTATGCTATTAGACACAGCCTTTTATTTTCAGTTATCAAACTGCAAAACTTTTTTCATCCTCCCTTACAAGCCTGAGTTATTAGCAGACCCATCTGTGAGGTTCACCAGCCTGTGTGATTAACACACCCATCTGCTTCAAATCTGTTGATAATCCGCAGATCAAAGTCCCACTTGACTGTGGTCATTAACACCTTTCAGCACAAGGATATAATTCAAATATACTTTTGCTAAGATTTTTTTCTTTTTTGTAATGTTAAGAATCTGTTTCGGATGACTGTTTTCTCAAGGAAATTCCAAGCACTTAAATGCTCTTGACAAGCAAGTGAAAAAGAGGTTTTGGTGCAATAGAATCTGGGGCACTATTTATTCTTCAAAGAAACAAAAGGCAGGGACTCACACCTTTCCCCAGTCATCCTGTATTCCAGCTTCAATATCTGCAGCACAAACAGTATTTTCCTTACATGAAATGTCTTCTGCTTCGAACCCCCTTTCCATTTAAAGTGCCTCTCAGGACTTCTTGGTAACTGAGCTTCCTTATTTATTAAATGTGACAAAATGTTGCTTTCTCACAACAGTAAAATGTTCATGTTGGCTATCAGCCTCCACTGCTTTAGTTTGGAAATTATGTAATGCAAATGGTAAAGATTTTTCCGTCCCTTCATGCTCCAGGACAGCCACAAATTAACATTTGTTACAAGCAAGTTAACTATTTTATTGCTTTTTAAAGTCAGATATATTGATTGCATAATTTTCTATTTGAGTCTCCTTGGTACAGCTCCTTTCTATTTGAAGCTCCTTGGTAAAGCAACACTAGATCACAAAAATGTTGGCTGAAGTGAATCCAGGCTCAATATGCAATGCAGAGCAAGGAGATAAATCTTTCTGGGATATCATCTTTTTGTTCTCACATTTCACTGAAATACATTACTTGCTGTGAAGGGGAAAAAAGCCTCAAGGGCTCTTGGTATTTCACAACTGTGAATTTCCAGCTACTTGCTATATTTATGGCTACATTATCAGTCTTCATCAGGATGCAGTAAATACCTTTGCAGAGGTCAGTATCTTGGATTTAGTTCAATTGTTATTTTCAGTCGTGGTAGAAACTTGGCTTAAATCACTTCTGTCATGTACTTGAGACACTCAGCTTGTTCCACTGTCTCCTGCTCCTTCTGAAACAAAGGACAGCGTTCCTGCATGGGGCCACTGAGAATAAGAAACTCTGCTTTGTTGCCTTCCTGACAGCCCTCCTTCCATCAGTCTTGCTCCTACCACTGGTCTGATCCTTTAGACTCAACAGATAAACCACTAATTTCTGCTTTAACATCTCCAGATGGCTTTCAGTCTCTTGGTCTTTATTCCTACACTTCCTTTATCCAAATCCACCTGTCTGAAAAGCCATTATTTCCCACGTATACCTGCAGTTATTCCAGCTTAGCAAAAAAAACCCATTCCTTTTCCACTGCTCAGTCTACCTCAGACTTCAATATGGAACATCATACTACTCAGTGATGCAGGATTTCTGTAGCATCCATATTTCCAGATATTATACTGCCTGGATTCCTGTCACTTTCTTCTAAGTGAAAACTAATTCCCCCTACAAGTACTTTTCCCCCTATCTTTCCACTCCTACGCCTTCTACCCACCTCCATATACTTCACTTCTCTATTTGACACAGACCTCTAATTAGCCTAATTAAATCAGATCAATGTGTCCCCTTTATAGAAATAAATTATGTATAAAAAATTGACTGAGCTGAAATGTAACCCTCCCTGGAACATTCCTGCTCAGAGCAGATGTCATTTGTAAAATGTGCTAGCAACCTGCCTGCCTGAGACACAAATTTCTCTCTAAGTCTTAACTTGGTTGTTTCTTAGTCAATTGTAATAGTTTCAAACTCTAACCCAAAGTCATTTTTAACTTCCACCTAGGGGAAATATATCCACAACCCATGTTCCCTCAGAGAGCTGAGATTCCCTGCTCTTTGTCATATTTCCTCACTTTCACTTGTTCTCAACTCCTCTCTGTGATCTAGCAGTTTCCACTCAGCCTCAGACAAGGTTTCGCGTTACTTACTCTAAAAATAACAACCTTCTCAGGCTGTAAATCCATCTTTCCTCTTGCCTTCATTTCTGGCAGCTTAGAACCTCCAATCTGGTGCAGAGAGAGTAACACTGAGTCCAAAATTCGTCTTCTCTGGGGCTTCCCTGCCCTAGAGGTGGTCCCAGGGCTCCACACAAGTGTCAGCTCTGCTGGCTCTGCTTGACCTCACAGGACAGTGAGTTCTCCTGCTGCTTTCAGGAGATCAGTCAGCTCTACTCATACCCACTTAAATACTACCTTGGCCTTCCAACACGGAAACTGTCAAACCTTTCCCTTAGTTTTCAGCCCATAGACTGCTGCTTGGCATCCTGTCCTGGGCTGTCAGAATGTCACATCTACTACTTGGCTTTTAGGGTTCAATAACAAGAATTTGATTTATTAAGATTTCCTTCTCTATGTTCAGTTAAACACTTTGCACTGGTATCAAACATGTGAGTCCCAAAAGTTAGTTTTCTGCTTGTACTTACCTCCTATCCTTGTCTGCCTTCTTTAAATCATGTTTCTTCTTCCTTAAACCCTTCCTTCTTCCTGCAAAACCCACTCTTTTCCATTCTTCCAATCAATCCCTTTGGCTGAGTAAAATTAATTCCCTGAAAAAGAGGGGTCATGTCTCCCTCTTCTGCTTCTTCAGTCACAGCACCCCCATTACTGAGAAATAGCTTTCACCGATTGCAAGAATAAAGGGACCACCATACATACCTAAGGTGACCTCTGTTACATCAAAGAAACATGAAGTATGCTTCTATTTCAGAGCAGATCCTTTAGAAAAAGCTCCAAGTTTATTTTTTTATTCTTTCTGTTGATACAGAATCCACAAACACTGGTAAACTGGTTCACTGCAACTTGGAGAGAGTTTTACTTCTAGCTTTCATCAATTTGACCTTGCTTTTTCTTTTTGCTGGAGAGCAAAGAGCCTTCCGTCCTTCAAGTGGAACACTTCCTGTGTTCGTCTTTCCTTAGAATAAATCAGCTGAGAACTTTAAGCTATGAGTCATGTTTTCAAGGGCTTTAATAGCCCTCAGAACCTTCTCCCATTCTTTAGCAGTGGAAAGCACAATTGATTGGACACAGATACAATTCTCTACCATAGGTTGTGCTGTGTCAAATAAAACTTTCCCCATTCACTTTATCCACATCACTTGTACTTCAGTATAAGTACCAGGATCCCAAGACCTTCCAGTATTAGAAAGATAAACTTTCCAAAACCTCTGTTCCTGTGGACAGAAGCAAAAAAACATGTTTCAGAATGGGGTTTCTAATAAATTTCCACATAGTTTTTCCCTTGGATTGTAGAAATTCACAGAGCCCTTGACATTATTTCCTTACTTAATTTCCTCTTCACCTAAATAGTTTTGAAAGCATTGGTTAATGTCTTGTCACAAATCTACGCTCTCCTTTGAGATGTGATTTTTTTGCTGTTTCATAACGAAGTCCAAAGTCTATGATCAGTGGAAGTGACCAGTGGAGGTCCCCTTGACAAACCATCAGCTAATCAAAACTATTCTCCAGCCAGACAATTCATTTACCAGTCTCATGGGTCAAATTAAGTTTCTTGCATGGACATTTCATTAGAATGGTTTCCCAAATGAGGAAAAATGTAATCATTTTTGGTCTTTTTCACACTGTTCAAATATTACCAAATTCTTCTAGTAAATAAATCATAAAATTGTCACAAAGATTCTGAGAATTGCATAGAGGAATTTCCTCTTCATTCCATTGTTACAATTTTGCAACTGGACTTGACCAGTTTTCCTTAATACCCCTGTTTTGATGTGTCTATAATGCTACATAAATAGAAATTGAACAGTGTTGTATTGTTTTACTTTCTTGTCTTCCCTCTGATCATATTTGACTTCCATGTTAACAGGTCCATGTGTTTTCTAGAAGTGGTAGAATGAACTCAAATGTTCCCAGAGAATAATAATGTGTGTTTTTTCTTAATGTTTCATGAGCTTCAATTTAACTTTCGTCTTTTATTAGAAGTTTTTGTTTATTACCAGCATGAGTTTTATTCTGTTTGTCTATAACAAACGTTAACAAGTTACAGATCACTTTACTATGAAGTTAACACAGAACTTGGTCCAACAATCTATTCCTTTTTATGTTTCAAGATGAAACTTAATATGGACATCCCCCAAGCTGGACATAAACACTGTTTAGATGCCAGTTTTCTCATCAATTTCCCCATCCAAATTCCTATTCTCCCCTCCTCCTGCTCAAGCTCTCATTTAGCATGAGTTATGTCCTGCCCTGCCCCTTCAGCTGCTTTCTCACCAGTAACATTGTCCTTTTCATCTGGATGTCAGCTACTTTTGCCTTGTTACCCCTTTCTGTTATTCCTCAACAACTTAATCTCTTATTAATCCTGTTAGAGGCACAATCTCTCAGAAAATGAATTTAGCTAAAGCTTCTGCCCAACAACAGCAACTTTGAAGGGGCTGAAGTAGCTTAAAGATTTGCTTGTCTGCAACACAAAGTGGTTTGGAGGCCTTATGGTTTCTCAGAACTGGTGTTTCTGTATGTTGTGTGTTACATCAAGGTCAGCAGCTTTTCTCCTCAGTGCTTCACCTATCTGAATTTTTTTCTGGACATCTTGTACTGCAAGCAAAAAGAGGAATATCATCAATTTCAGCTTTAGGCCTGGGTTTGCTTGACCAGTCAAAATAACAAGGAATCCACATTTTTAGCACTGAGTAGAGAGGACAAAAAAATCTGTTTGTTATTTGTCATAAAAACCCAACTCCTTACCATACTTGAAAATTATTCGTGTTAATATGCTTAATAATGTGTTTGAAAAATTAAGTCCATAAATCGTTTGGATCAAATGCAGCAAATGCAATTATTTTTAATTCCAAGGCAATCAAAATAATTATGAGACCTTTCCCCCCCAAATTACGAAAGTTCATTTAGAACTGAATACAAAGTACAGACAGTAAATTCTGCTCTGAGACAAGAAAGAAATATATCCAGAATCTTCTACAGAGTCCCTGATGGCAGAATGTGTGAAATTAATCACTGACAGGTGGAGAGGACAATTCTCCACGCAGTGTTGAGCTTCCTATCCTCTGAATGACAGCCAGTTAGAATAAGAGAGCCAGAGCTAATAAGAGGTGCTTTGCTGCATTAACTTTCTGATCACTAGCTGTGCACCTGCAGCAAAAAGAGTTTTGCCCAAAACCTGACCTGGGAATATGTCTTATATAAGTATTTATTAATCCTGCATTTCCTTTGGCTCTCTTCCAAATTGCTGTCACCATTTTCAAACTCCTCCCTCCCCAGCATTCTTTACACTTAAATATTTGGTGCAGACTCTGAATTTGTGTTTTGGCTGCCCTTTATTCTGCACAGGTTTCTTGGTCTTCATCCTCAAACCTTATTTTGTGGAAATACCCCACCCTACGACACCCCCTTGATTCAGTACTCAAACCTTCTGCGCATTTTTTGGTGATTTTTTGTGAGTTCATTCACCATCCCTTCCAAATATATGACTCTTTGGGGTGCCCAGGAAGGGGTGAGTGTGGAAGCATAACAGGGGCATCATATGAAACAAATCCACATCAGATTCAAAAGAAACAAAAGGAATCAAACTGGAACTTCTTGCCATGGTTGGTCTGGATGCCAAACAGAACTGCAATGCCTATCAATAAAGTCCCCTCAAACCCCAAAGAATAGGCAGTCCCTCCAACACATGTTAAAAACGAGCAGATGACATTAGGTGAAATCACTGAGTTGCAGGCCTCAGTGGCAAAATAAATGTTAGTGTGTTCTCTAAAATTTTTTCCTGTTTTAGGAAAAAAGAAAAAAAAGAAACAAAAACAAAAACAAAACAAAACAAAACAAAACAAAACAAAACAAAACAAAAAAAAAAAAACAAAAAAAAACAAAAAAAAACCAAACAAAAAAAAAAACCAAACAAACAAACAAACAAAAAAAAAAAACAAAAAAAAACCCAAAAAACCAACAAACCAAAAAACCCCCAACTTTTTCCAATATCCAATATTGTCAACTGTCAAAGCAGGATGGTGGGCTAGATCATGTTTCACTCTGACTCAAAATATCTGTGTAGTTATGGTAAAACCAGCATGGATTTTGTAGAGAGGTATCTAAAATATTTTTTCTGCTGCAAACAATATTGGTAAAAAATTTTAAAAAATCAAGAAAATTATAAATACATTTAAGCAAGTGAGTGCCTTTGTTTCTTCACAGAAACCAAGTGTTCTCTGATGCAGAGAAAGAAAAAAGGATTCATTTGTTTAAGCTTCCTCTCTCTTCACAAAATGATAGTTAAAAGAGTGATACACCCCAGTCTTTGCCAGGATGAAAACCTACCTCTTCAGCTCCAAATCATTACTAGCTGAATTAAGTCCTCCAGCTCAGTTGTCGGTTGTCTGTCAGTCCTCCACCTCCAGGTCAGTTGTCTTCTAACCATCTTACCCTGAAGAATATGCACAAAATCAGTCATGGCCACCCTTTTTTCTGTCAGTACCTCCATCATATTGGATGACCAACATGAAGCACAAGCAGACACAATAAGCTGCAAGTTTAATTCCTCACCCTGTTCCATATGTGGTTTAAAGGAATAACGCCACCTGAATAAAGATAGATACTTGTAAGGTGAAATGTGCCAAATCCTGGATGTACATTGTCTGTCCTGCAGTTTAGAATAGGAAATGTTTGTAGGACAAACATTATAAACTAGCAACTATCAAGCAAAATATTGATAAATACCATGTATTTTTTTTTCCAGATGGGATTTATATTTTCATACATACTTTTAAATGCTTGAAAAATTCTGGGTCTCATTTTTCTTTGTCATGGATATATAAACACGCATATGATAAAATACAATATTTGAAAGACATACAAGACACATGACAAATTTAAAAAGCCCTCTTCTGCAAGCATGTTTGCCTACTGAATTTCTTATCCAGGTTTTAAAATATGACTCTATGTTCCCTGACACTCAAATGGCAGTATTTAAAGTCACTGCTAAAAAGAAGATAAGCTTGTTTCAGTTCTGTCAGCTAAGCCCCCATACCTTTATCTGGAGTTTTCATGTGCTACAAAGTTCAGTGACTGCTTACTTCATATTCACAGACATATTTCAACATTTTCTGCAGTTCAATCAGAACAATCTTTGAGGATCAAGGTGTATGCCAGAGCAGGATTAAGCCAGTGCTTGGTAGTGTACTGAATTAGTCTTTCTGTTGGCCTGATTACTTTAAGCTCTGTTAAAAAAGCTCACATTTATTAGGACTGAAACTTTTTTCTAAATATGAACCTCATGTCAGGACTTCAAGCAATTTACAATCTCCTCTCTAAAGCGCATGGTCTCATCTACTGATCTTAGTAAACCATTCGTTCTTATGTACAGCTATTCTGGTTACCTTGCTGCTGTTTATTTGCAAAGCATAACCAGATTCACTGTTTATGATACAGTGATTAAAGGAACACTTGCTATTCACCCCTGCATCCAGCCTTATTCTTGTACGTGCTACTCCTGTCCTAGCTGTGGTGCAATTACTTTGGCTCCCCACTCACTGAAGGGAGCTTGTGTGGGTGGGAGCGTTGCTGCTACCTGCTTGTGCTGCTTTATCAGAAAGCCATGCCTGAAAAGTAATGCCTTCTAAGAACTGGGAGAAACTCCCCATTTTTCATGTGAGAGCAGAACAAAGCAGAGGTAGATGACAACTTCACATGTTATTACAGTGGCAAATCATAGCAGAAAGAAACTGGAGCATTAAGTAGGGCCAGGTCTTTGCTTTGTATACATTTATTCTGCTTAATTTACTTTGGAAGAGTCCATTCACTTCAGCTGAGGCTCTGGGTCTTTAAAGATTTGCAAAAAATAATTGCTTATAAATAAGTAGATTTTCTGTGAGATCTTTTCCTTTTGATGAGGATTACTTTACTAGTATAGATATCAAGAAGGAGCAGATTTTAAAATCTGTATTATGTAGTACTTTCTTCTCTGTTTGCTTGTTGGTTTGTTCTCTTCAGCAATGTGTCAGTATGACATTTTTGATGCAAGTCAGTTCCTGCCTGCACTTGGAGCTGCTGCACCTTGAGCAGTGACAAATTCTAGACTGATTAATGCTGCCCACACTCCACAGAACATCCAGTTCCTACGGACACTGGCGTGACTGCAGCAGCAACAGGATCTGATGGGTCTCTATCCTGCCCTGAAAAGTATTACAGCCCACACCAACTGCTTTCATTATGTAATTATTATTTTTTAATCTGGATCCAATAATGAGCTTCTCTGTATGCTGGCTTAACACTGTTAAAAGTTAATGCTGCCCACAATACTCCGTGTGTTTTGTTCCATAAACCTAACAAAGTGTCTGCTCTCTCTTGCCAGCCACAGATTTATTGGGGTATGGATTGCACATATTAAACACAGTCATCAGGCCACAAAGGTTCCATCACAAACTGCCTACGAGCTAACATCATTAAGAGGCAGACTTCATATATCTTCATGACTGATACGCCAATCTTTCCCACTCCATTGACTAATGAATTGATGCACGCGATGTTCTTCTACATTAGTGTGCATCCCTTTGATTTACAGCACCGTAGCAGGGGGCTGCAAGCACTCAGATACTGATGAATTCCAGACAGCACTTGCACCTGCCTGAGCAGGACGCTTTCCTCCGAGGAGAACAGTGTTTGCATCCCAAAATTGTACATAATAAACGTGGTGGGCTTCACTGTCTGCATTTTCACCTCTACAATGCCATCAGACTGCTTGCCTTCCTGAGCCAAATTCCCTAGCCGCTATAAATCATGACACATCGATTTACATTGTTTGTTCTCTGAGCACTGTGCCTGAGCCTTTTGGTTTGTGTGCTTTAAAGATACATCTGGGAGCCACCAATGTATGCACCCTCTCAAGGAAGGTGTGCCAGTGCCAGGGGAAAGGGCTCATGAGAAAGAGAAACAGTGATTTTTGAGAGAACAGTGGATTTTTGCACACGATGAGTGTCAGCTCTGCTAGTCTGCAGCTGTGGTGAGAAAGCAGTGGCCACTGGCCCAGCACTGCCCCTGTGAAATGAGGGGAAGAATGAGGTTGTGAAAAGATGGGAAGTAGTAGGACATTTGGCCCAGAGCTTTTGTCTATTGAACTAATTTACTGACTACAGGCTCATGTTTTGATGGCAGCCTTGTATTTATGTTGCCCACTGCACAGGCTACCCAGTTCTAATGGCTGGCATGAAATACAGACTAATTTCAACACTTTGCAAGTTGCCATCACATAGAACAGTCATCTTCCAGTCTAGTACTAAATCCATCTGATGAAGGAAAAAAGCCATCCTGAATACCATCCGTTCTGAGAGCAGAGCAAGGCAACAGCAATTGCTTAGATGTGTCCTGGATGAAAGACTGAACAAAATTTGCATTAGGAGTTTATGGTGTACTGAGATAAAAAATAGGATGTGAAAGCATTTTCAAAGTTAAAATAGGAAATTCTTAATTTATGTAGCAAATAAATCAGAATTTTAAGACATCTGATAACAGATGTACCACTAAATCACGCAGATCTTCCCACAAAGAGATATATTCCAGGCTCTGACACAACATTTCAATGAAGGCTGAAATATATTACTCTTTGTAGATTCTTGGTTTGTTTGTTTATTTTAATTTTGAGCTGCCTCATATATTTATACAAATTTCATATCAGTGAGATGTCATAGATTTACACCTGGTAAACCAGAGGACTTGGAGACACAGGCAAGTTTCTTCCTGTTTCTTATGGAAGAATAATTAAAAAGAAGACCTGACCACAGAGTTTAACATGAGGGCAAAAATACTTTCATTTACCCTACTTGCTAAGGTGGTCACCTTAGCAAGTGACTAATACACCTACTAACAGTTTTCAAACAAGAAGTAGGATTTTTGTCACTGAAAATAGAAAAAGGTTCCTCTGGATAGAGAGAGATTAACATTGGGGAAGTCAATTTCATAATCCTCTTTAAATTAACAGATCTAGAATTTCAGGGAAACAAAGCAGAAATTCTTTTACTTTTCCAGGCTCTGACTTTATGGCAAAACTCTAGTGGCAATAGAAACCAGTTTTTAGTTGTTGTAGTTTGCAAAATTTGTGGCTGGAGAATGAAGAAAAAAAGTCAAATAAAGAGTTATATCACAGAGAAGGTTGTTACACTACTTGCAATCAAAATTAGATCATTTTTCAAAGCTGCTAGAAATAATGTAAGCTGCTTCTGGGCATCTTTAATTTATGTGACTGCTACTGGCAAAGCAAATAAGGTGTTTTGATACTGTTCTTAATAGCATTACAGGGATAAAATGTGTCACAGAGTGACATTGCCCCACACAGCACTGCAGCACCAGATATACAGAGAGTAAAAAAACCCCTTTCCTTTTAATATCTAGCTCATGTAGTCCTTTGCTGTAGATAGAGCATAATTATTATGCTGAACTGAGTAACACAAAGAAGTGGTTTAAAAATCTAGGTAAATTATAAATTAAATTTCTAATGGGTGCTGAACACACTTTTATTGCAGAAAGCAAGGCTGAATTGGAGCTGAATTTCATCATGCAGAACCAGCAGCACAGGAACTATCTAGGGAGATACCTGGGAATATATTGTGCCACGTGGAATGAAGAGATGAATTGGTGCCTGTGAGAAGACACAGAGATGGGTGTGGGGCACTGGGAGGGAGCACTGTTTGTGCAAGGTGATAAGAGGATTTGCTCTGTGCCTGTATCCAGGTGTGATGGGGATCAACTTCCACTAAAGTCTGTGGAAGGAAAAAATCACAGGCTACAAAACAAGCTGAACAATCTGCTCACTGAAGGACCTGGTTGAAAGAAAAACAACCCTTCCTTCTCCTGGCCAGAAAGTGCAATGGGGTTCAGCAGAAGAAGAGAAGCAATGGAGGGAAGAATTCACCACCAGAACCCCATCTCTAAAGTACCAACCAGTGTACTCCCTTTCACAGCAGGAATCCAGGTCTGTTTCCTGTGCAGAGGAGGTTGATTTAGAGAAAAGGATCAAAGAACCTTGTGGGAAATATTTCCCTAAAGAGTGAAGGGAAAAAATACAACAAGGGAATGGTTTGCTGAAGTAAGAAGTCCTTTCATTTAGAAGAATTTCCACCAAATCTCATGCTAATTAGTCTCTCTCTTACTTGTGGGATCCTTGATGCCTTGGCTTTCAGAAACTTTCATGTGTTCAAGATGTTGTGACAAACTACATATTTTTTTTACTGAAAACCCCTTTCCTATATGTCCTTAAACTATCCTGAATTTACTTTCTTTTTGAGGTTCATATTGCATTGAAAAGTTCCACTCCAAAGTTCTATTCTGTCCAACTCTTCTTCAGATCTGCTGAAAAGAATAGTGTGAATTTGTCAGTCTGGTGTTAGAGAGAGTAAAAAGTGGATAAACTCAGTATTGCTCAAATTGCACTTACTCTCTTATATACACAACTTCCCCATCTCTTTGGAAGGTGTCGGAACTCCTTCATGGCAAAAAAAATCAGCAAAACAGCAAACAAACCAAATGACCTCACTGGGAGCATGCTGACAGCAATGAATAAGAATTCTTAAAGAGCTGTTGATAACATGAAGCAGAGTTTGGATTTGTTTGTATAAACAAACTTACAGAAAAAAAGTGTTTTGGTCAATATGATGTTCACTGAAAACACTACAAAAATTTTTAAACTCTCTAAGTTTCCAGGGAAACATGCATTATGCACTAAAAGTACCAATGTACTTGTTTACATACAACAATATCCCGTATCCAGCATCCAGCAAAGTAGGGCTGGCCCTTCCCTGCATTTCTCTATAAACCCTGCACAAGCCTTTCTGCATTTCCAGCACCATCAAGCATATACTATTATTGTGACTCCTGTGACAAGCTTCTTCCTTCTCATTAGCTACAATTTAGAGATGGGAAAAGAAGAAAAACTACAAAGTTTGATCTGAGATGACAAGGCTAATTTTGGAAAAAAATGTCCTTCTTCTTCTCCAGTTGTCAGGTCTAATCTAAAGCAAGCACAGTGTGCAGATAGTAAACATAATATTCTCCTAATTATATTAAATTACCTCTCAGGAGCTGCTCTGCCCTCTTGTCAAAGGCCAGGAACTGGCTTTTAATGATGAATATGAACCTCAGTGGGACATTCTGTATCATCATTTAGTTCAGCAAATGTAGCCCAGATCAGTTGTATAGGTGTAATTAGATGCTGAAAAATAATTACTTTGGCCTTACCATTAAAAATTTCTTGCTCGTATCCCCTTGTGATCTATGAACAAATTACTTTATTAGGAAATCATTAGAGCCCAATTTGTCTCTATATACTACAGACATCAATATTCATTTCTCATAATGGAACCACACATTCTTGCCATAAATTTGTAAAACTACATAGCAGATACTAGTTTGGAGTCATTACTGACCTTAACAAAAAGACTGTTTTTACATAGCAAGATGTTTTTCTTCTGCACCAGCTTCCAGCAGAAAACTGAGCAATGTGAGCTTTATTGTTAGGCCATTAGCTCAGACAATCTTTGTGTTTTTATGCACCACTGCCCGAGGAGAGTTTTTGTGCTGCTGATCCCTGTGTGCTACTGCAATATCCAAGTTTCGGTCATTAGGAACAAAATAGCTCCCCAAACAAACCATACTATTATGAGAACACTCCTATTATCAAGGCCCTTAGAGCATCCCAGGTGGCTGGTTCCAGCTGTCAGCCTGTGCAAGGCAGTGGGAAGGCATCCCCAGACGCCTACAGGCAAGCCCTGGCTATGGCTGACCCATCTCACAGGACCCACATTGAGTACAGGCCCCCTTGCAACTTCAGTTTTGTACCTATTTCTCTGCAGATTTCTCTGAGCAATGTCAGAGCAGGTGACTCCAATGTCCTTTGCGTGGGGACATGGTATAGTTTCAAGACATGTCTAGCAGTTAACTGATTCATTAACCATTAGGATTTACAAAGCAGATGTGAGGAGGAAAGGAGACCCATCAGTCAGACCCCAGGTCACCTCCTGTTACAAATTACTTTCACATAGTTCAGCCTTTAGTTTTCACACAAATGCAAGATAGGCCTGAAATTTATCATTGTATGACTGAGCAAAAAAACTTCAGATAATTCTCTGCAGTGGTGGTTGGATTGTCACTGGCTGTTGAAATAAGTTAGTATTAAGCAGCTGCCATCTCAGTACTTCTCTGAACATCACACACCTCCATGCAAGTACTCTTTACACTTGGGCTTCTAAATTTGCATGTTGACATCTGCAAACAGTCCTGCATTTTATAGCACAACAATTTTTTTCTCGATTTTGTATGCCACAAACATTTGTGAAAAATATTAATAAAAACTGTCTGTAACCAACAATACGAGCACATATGTGCAAGAATTCATAATCGCTTCAGAAAAAGGGCAGCAATGGGTTTTAAAAAATATTGCTTGGAGCCTGATAAGGGCTGAGAACAGTCTCAGACTGCTGATTTTTTCTTCCATTTCAACAGGTACAGATAAGCATCTGTTTCCAGTTATAAACTTATCTGTCTACAATCACATCCTTCACATTGCCCATACACTTGTGGTTACTGCAGTGAAGTTCACTCTGCCATGGCTCTGGTTCAGAAGCAATCAGAGCCCCACCTTCCCCACTCACGACTCTTTTGACCGCCTCTGACAGTGACCGTGTCAGAGGTATCAGAGCTGCTCAAGCTGCTGAGAAAATGCAACACAAGTCATGGCATTCAGCTAAGAGGAAATTAAATGCCAGACTCTCTGTGCTCCCTTGCAAGTACTTAATCTATGGCACTGAAGTTCTTAGAACAGTGAGTAGACAATAAGCATTTCAGGTGAAATCCTCACACAAAAGGAACACAGTGCATAAGTCATCAATACAAGTAGTATAAATCATCTGAATAGGCAGCTGGAAAATGACAGCTACCTATATTAAGAGACTTGAAAAGGGAAGACAAAATAGAGGTGGATTTTATCTTTTGGGTTTATAAGGCTGTCTGATAGACATATGTGTCTGATAGACCATAAGGTCTTGCTAGATTAAATGGGCCAAATTCCTCCCTGGGTTAACTGTTAAGTTTGATTGCCTCTCATCAGAATGGCTTGAACCAAGACATTAATGTATGCTACAGCACTACTTTGAGGTATTTCTCTATTAAGAGCTGCCATGCCCCAAATGGTATATTAATTCCAAGACCAGGAAGCATATATTCAAAATTAAAGAAAGGAGTGGAAAGAACAACATAATACAGAAACAAGAATAGAATGAATGCTCTCAGCCAGCACAAACTGAATGGTGACTAAAGAGCTCAAATCTTGTTTTGCTGCAAAAGCCATCTTCCAATTATACGAATTCTTTTATCTTTACTTTGCTTGTCTGACACCCCCAGCTCCCAGCCAAATCTCGCCAGCATGTCTGGAACAGCGTTCAGGAGGGGACTCTGCTTTGCTCAGGGGCAAGTGTCTTTAAACATTATCCTGTCTCTCTTTAAGTTGCACAAATTTCTCTTGTTTTCTGATCACCTCCAGCTCCAAGTTCAGTCTGATGGACTGACAGCTATTCCTGAAGCTGGTTATTACTCAACAGTAGCACTCAAGGACTTGAAATGGAAAGAAACAGGTCTCCCTTTCAACCTTGGAGAGAGTAACTCTCAAACCAAGGTACCCTAAACCATTCCAGTGAAGGTGAGGACATTCCTGTAAAGTGATTTAAGCCTCTACTAACAGTAGGCTTTCCTGGGTTTAGAATACAGGTAGGAAACATTGCTCTAGAAGGTTCATTGCCTTAAATTCACCTTTTTCTTTTTTGACTCAAAGCAATCAACCAAGAATACACAGTTACAAAACATTAAATAACACATGATATGTTCAAGAACACAAGTACAGAACAGAACATTGAAGTTATTTCTGCAGTTTTACTTTGTAAAGTAAAACTTTTGACCTTTCTAAGAGGACAGGAAGAGGTTTTGATTGTGGAAAAACCCTGATTTTGCAGTTGGTGGTTTAAATACACCTTTCTGAGGTCCATGCTTCCTTATGGATTCACTTGTCTTTCTTACCTTGCCTGTTTCAACATGTGGGTCAAACAAGTCTGGTACTAACACTGAGCACAAGCAGATAGTAAGAGAAGAAAAAATAATTTGCACCCACATGACATCCACCAGTGCACTGCTGATGGGTAAAGAGCCACTTTTATTTCAAACCTGACTCTGACAAGTGCCACTCGTTGGCTGACAGTACAAGAATATAGGAAAGTCAGTGAAAAGTCAACACCATCTGTTTCAGGATGTGTGTGTATATTTTATCTGTTTCCCTAGGCTGCTCAGTCATTCTTTGCTGCTGATTACCCATTTTTAAGGAGAAGAAAAATTTAGCTCTTTTTTTCATGGATCTAACCTGTTCCCAAAAATCTTGCTTTACATATACATATATATGTATATGTATACATATACATATATATGTAACAATAAAACAATGCACTGGAGAAGAAGGAGTGGCTCCTTCTTCTCCAGTGCATTGTTTTATGGTTACATAAACTAAATTTCAGCTCCATTTGTTTTTGTGTACATTAGCAAGTGGTACAGCTCAGTAAAACAAGATTTTAAAGTGATCCAATTTTAGAGTGAACCAGTTGATGCTGGGAATCCAATATTCACAGTATACATATTTTATGTATTGTTGGGGGAGGTTACTTGGGACTAGCCTGAGCTCATGGATTGAGAAGTATTTTGTATATCAGAGTATATAATCCAGCTTAGTGTCCCTTAGACTGCAATGTAGATTGTGCACTCTAAGACTTTTTGACAATGGGAAATAAAGTGCAGTCACTGAGAATCAAAACATTTGCTTTGAAAGCACATTCCCAATAAAACCTAAAATGTTAATGTGGACATTCCCCCCAGTACCTTGTCTCCCTATTACACTTATCAACCTCTTAGAATCAGCAAATTTTATACTTCACTGCTCCCTGTATTTTCCATGTTATTCATAAATACATTGAATTTGAAAATGCACTCAAATTCATGTCAAGATAACACATAGCTCCTTCTGAAAAACCACCTTTTTGATGGATGAGTCAGCTTTATCTCCTAATCATCTTGGAATTAAAAATGTTGGGCCATGAGTCATGTTTGAAAGTGACAGTTTCAGCTGTTAGTCTGGAAACTTTACATCAACTCTCATGATCTGGTCTTTTAGTTCTCTCACAGCACATCAAATCCACATAACCAAGGGCAAATTGTGTCAGTACCTTAAGCCTGTCCTACCTTAAAACTCCTGTTTAGCCCTGGTAGGTATCTGCCAACATCCCCACAGCCTGTCCATCAGACCTGCTCCCCAACTGTTTGGTCCCCAGTACCTGCTGTTGCAGGGGATTAGTCTGTCCAAGGTGCAGGACCTTGCATTTGCCCTTGTTGAATTTCCCGAGATCCCTGTGGTTCATTCCTCCTTCCTGAAGGTCTTTTCCTGGAGACCTCCTTTCTGGAGGTCTCTCTGAAAGGCAACTCTGCCCCTTGACTGCCCCTGCCCCGTTTTGGTGTCATCTGCAAATTTACACTTGGTCTCCTCCTCCAGGTCATTGATAGAGATATTGATCAGGAGAAGTTCTAGCACAGAACCTCGAGACCGCCAAGGTATTCATAACGTGCCTGGAGCTACAGCTCCAACCGTGTAGCACTGTGTACTCTAATACTGTGTATTCTGGTATAATATTCTGTTGTAAGAAAAAAAAAAAAAGAAGAGGGTTTTTTTTATAGATTTATTTGCAATTATGTCAGTATACAAAACATTTAATAGTTTTGGTATCTGAATTTATGGTTTTTTTAAATCAGATGCATCCTACAGTGAATTTTGTTTAACAGTAAAGGTCGCTCAAAAATGCCTTCATAAAGCTCAGTCAGGAGAGCACTAAATTAGCAATAGTTATTTGTCTTTGTGCCTTTGTATGAAGTCTTATGATATGAACTATTAAATGAGAAATTTGATAACGTGATAAATGTAGAACGGCAACAACGTCAGTATTAATGGAGCAGCAATAATACAGAAAATCAAGTTATTGTTATTTTAAAAAATATTTAACAATTGGAAAGGAAAAACAGAGAGGGGGAAAGAAGATGGCTATTTAAGGCTGCTGAATTTCAGGAAACATTAGCATTGCAATTATGTAAAATTTTATAAAATTACTTATACATGTGCATGCACTCAACTTTTTTGGGTTAGGGTTTTAATTTTTTATACAGTATAAAAGAGACAGAGATGAGCCAATCTGGAAAAGAAAACAAGTTGAAAGCTGTATGATCAACTTGGATCTTCAGACATTCAAGAGCAGTTGTTTTTTGCTGTTGGTCTTTCATCTTATGTTCCAGCCTTGGGGTGAGGGCAGAAAAAATATAAATACTGCATGAAAGCTTGGGTTGTTCATGAGCTCTTTTTATGACAAGCAAAAGTAAGAAACAACAGAAGTCTGCAGAGGGAGAGATGTTATAGAAACTCATGTTCAGTGATAATTTTAATTGTTGCTTGGTGAGGTATTAAAACATGTTTCTAATGGGCTCTGACAGATAACCCATGACAAATTTTGCTGCACTGTGTACCTCTCTGGTCGTCTGTGTCACCTTTCTGATGAAGGATACCACCGGAGGGCAGAGTCTGGAAGAACAGAACTGCTGCCAACCTCTCAGTTGCTTCCAAAACTACATCTTAGCCAAAATAAACAGTTACATAGATAGGCTTAAATATAAACTGAAATGACAGATTGCAAACTGGAGCAGTGAACAGTGGAGCTCAAGAAGGTATTTGCTTTGATATCTTTGACCATCAGATTAAGATGGTTCGGCCTGTTTGCTTTGGCCTAATGACTTATTTCTGACTGTGCTTCTGCGACTGGTGCTCTAAAATGGTCCTTGCAGGATATAGATGCTTCAAACCATAAGCCAGCTCTCTAGTAATTCTGATTCTATACAAGATGAATAGAAGTAATGGACACATACCAGAAAATTGTATTTACTCTTGCCATCACTATATACATATATCACCTTTATAAGGGTGCAGCTGATACACAGAAAAAATACTACATTACATTACTGGCTAGAAATTTCATTGTGCAGGCAGGCTGTTTTGAGCTGTATTATTTCCATAAGAGTTCAGTACAGCTGTGAGGAGGACTTTTTCATGCCATTTAGGATCTCAGAAGTAAGCCTTATTTTGCAGCTGCATTGAAGAAACATAATGACAGTTCACCTTTAAAGAGATATTCCAGAATTTTATTTTTGCATGTGAAATAATTAATATAGTTTTAACATTATTCTATAACAGATGAGTTGTTTTGAAAGCAAAACATTGACATATTTTATTACGAAGCCATGAAAATATGACATTCTGCCTTTGTTGCAATTTACTTCTGTGTTGCAGTTTTGGGAGATTTTTCTCTGTGTATATTACTTTCACGATTTGTCTAACTTCAAAAAATGTTTTGTTTTTATGCACAGCCTCTTAAGAACTGCTCAAGTCACCTATTTCTGGAGTAGCATTGACATATAGCCAGATACAATCCAAAGATAGAAACTTGCAAATAAGTATTTACTGACTTAAAGTGCAGGACAGGGAGCGAATTAACTTGGGATCTCTTCTTTACTTAGAACTAAATTCATGTATATGAGACCTCTGACAGACCAAAACTGTCAGGTTGGACTCTATGATCTCAGAGGTCTTTTCCAATTTAATTGATTCCGTGATTCTGTGTTCTCCTGATGAACAATTTGAAGAAGCTCTTTGAGAAAATGTGGTGAAATACTCTTTCTCAACCAACATGTGCTAATAAAAAAAGTACAATGGTGTATCTGATCCTGACTGTTCTTAATATATTATGACTATTTCACATGGAAGTTGTATTCAACTTGCTCACAATACCTGCTTTCTTCAGGGTTTCAAGTGGTTTTACAATATTTCAACAGCTCTCTACAAATTATAGAAACAAATCCCATTAGATGAGAATGGTTAAGATTTGAGATGTGGTTTCTTCTAAACAGATTATAGCAGGTTTTTTGTCAAGGCTTCGACTAGAACACTATATTCAATCTGAATGCCACAATTATGAAAGATAGTAAAGATGCTGGATAAGAGAACAGAAGACTTACAAACATGATGTATTTTTAAAAGATTTGGATTTGGTTAATCTACAGAAGAGAAAAAGAAGGATGTGTAACCAGAGAGAATGGTAATTACCATTGTCTGAGTCCACTGAATATTGGATAAGAGGTAATAAGTTTAATTTGCAGCAATTTAATTGCAGTCACTTAATTGAGGAGATTTAATTTAGACATTAGGAAATAAATTTTAATTAGGGAAGTAAAGGTCTAAAGGAATATGAAGATTGAAATAGATTGCTAGTTGTAGAATCTCTAGTACTATCTGAAGAAGAGGAGAGATGAATGACTCTGCAGCAGTTTTGTCTTTGAAATGTAGAGCTGGAGATTAAGAGCTTCTCAGGTTCCTTCTGGAGTGTATTCTATGTTTTATAAGTCTGTCTACAAAATATGCTAGAGTTGAAGAGACATTGGAAATGCAGATGGACAATTCTCACTCCACACCTCCAATCATCCACGAAGTAATTCCCTCCCCAAACCTTGCTGCGTATAGATGTACATTTATAAAACACTGCTGTGTTGACACTCTTTCCCGTGTTTGATTTGATTTTGACAGATTGCTGTGAACAAATTCTATTAACCACTAGTGCTGAGAAAACATTTTAAAGCTGTTACACAGAAATACACCTTGAAAGTGAATAGAAAAAAAAATCTCAAGAAATGCTATTTACACTAGAAGACTGAATTACATGTCATATATTATTGTGACATATGTATTATATAGCTCAGCTATTCAAAGAAAAAACTTATGGGGTGACACTGCTACTTCTGATCTCAAGGCTTAAACAAGCTTCATAAACAGTTTCTGTGGAGGAAGCAAGGAAGGAATCTACAATCTTCTCATGAGCTGTTTGCACACAAAAACCAGACTTAATGGATATATTTTTAAGGGCTTAATGAGTTAAATTTGTCCACTATTTTGTCTTTTGCTTTCTCAGCTATCCCTTGTTATTAGTGTCCACTTTAAGAAATTGCTAATTAGAGAAAGGTTTTAGAGAGGGTAAATCTGACAGAGAAGAGACAGTTTTATTGTGGCTAGGTAAGTGAGTCTATGGGAAGGAGGGCAAAGAATTCTTTCTCCAACTCCCGAATCCAATTAAACCTTCTTTTTTTCTGGTTACCTGTAACAAAAAAGTGAAAGCAATGACTTCATTTATCATGTGCTGAAGGACACCCTGGGAAATCCAGCTTGAAAAAATGTGGGTGATATTGTGGTGGAGGAGATGGGGCCCACATCTGTTAAAAAACCAAACCTAAAAAGATCAACAAAACACCCTGACTCCAGAAAGCAGTAATCCTGCTGTGGCTGTGGCTACTGCCTGTAGTTTGATGGGGTGGGTGGCTCTTCTCCCACTCTCCCCCATCTGCTCCCCCATCTGTCGGATGGTTTTCCTTTTTTGCCCTTGCCCCAGAACTGATTGGCAGGCATTTGGCATTTGACAGACATCAAACTGAAACTGACTGATGAAAATTCACTGCTTTGCTATTTCTCACTGCCTTTGTCAACAGGGAGAGGAGAATGTGAATTTATGAGTACGCATTATTATTTGTAGAACAGAAAGCCTCCACTGGCAACTGCTACTGCCTATGAGCAGGTGCTGATCACTATCCTACTGACAAAGATTTGTAATTCAGCTGTTATTCCAGAGAGCTCTTTATGAACCAGAACTAATTTGCAGTTGGGACAATGCTTGCAGAATGCTTCATATATTGGACTTGGTTTGCTTTTTACCATGCTGAGGGTTTTAGCCTTAATTGTGACTTATTCTAACATAAACCAAAACGTATTCTAACATAAATCAAAAAGTAATTGAGAATCAGGTTTGTTAACAGGTACTGATCTGAAGGTTCAAACCTTCAGTTAGGGAAGTCAGTCAATTCAGTGACCTAGAAAAACCAAAAAAAAAAAGTCTAGTATGAAAAGACCATCCCTTCCATGACCTCAGCAAAAAGAGTAAGCCATTTGACTGATGTCTGCTGAGAATGGGGAAAATAATTCAGGTTTCTTGTTGTCATTGAAGAGAAATGCTGCCAGGAGACATGTTTTCCTGACCACCACCAATGCTAGAACCCATTTTCTAGATTTCTCTGGCTGCATCCATTGCTTTTTGGAGAACATTGATCACTGCCTTTGTTGAAGAGCACAGGTACCTGAGCCAAGGAGAGTTCTATAAAGTAGCAGTGAGGAAATTTCATAGAATCATAGAACGGTTTTATTTGGAAGGAATCCTAAAGATCATCTAGTTCCAATCACCAGCCATGGACAGGGACAACCTCTACTACACCAGGTTGCTCAAAGCCTCCTCCAACCCATTCCATAATCCCAGAGACAGGGCACCCACAGTTACTAAGCCTGTTCAAGGAGGTGAGTGGTTTCATGAGTAGAAGTAGACAGGAGAAATTGTAATTTTAAATCTCACATTCCTCATACACTCAATCACCTCAAAAAAGATCCTTTTCTTTGAAATTTCCTGCTTTCACAGAAAAAAAAACCCAAAAACCAAACCAACAATCACATTTGCAACATTTTGTGGAATGAAACTTATGTCCTAGACATTGGCAAAATGAATATGGGATAAAGGATATGTACTTCCATGCTTTCTCATCTCTCTCTGACCGCATTCATTTTCACCAGGGATTTTCCTAGACTGTCTTGTCTGGTGCTGCATGCATTACCCTTCCTATCAACAGTAATTAATGTTATTATTATATTAAAAGGAAAGAGGAAAAAAAAGAAAAGGCTTCACAGGAAGAGACAAAATGTTTTGGAAGGACAGTGAGAGCCCAGCTCCCAAAGACATGGGTATGTCTTGCTGATTGTTCTTATCAACAGAAAGTGTGTGCATGAGCCAAAGAGAAGGGTATAGGCAAATAAATACCTTTTAGTGCTCCAGCTTGGGAATTTTGATTGGCCTCCAGAGTACTCAGTGGTAATGGATCTGCCAGACAGAGACACTTAAAATTCAGCCTACATCACAACCTCAAAAGTCTTTGAGAAGCCTTTCCCCACAGCAAGTCTCTCACTCATTTTATGGCCTAGAGTAGCCCTGTGTGATTCTGGACAGGATGGAAGCAGACTTATGGGAAGGGGGAAACAGCACAGCCAGAACTTCACGACTTTCAGGAGATCATTTTAAAGCAAGACTTGATCTCCACATAAGATACCTTTGCAATACAGATTTTTGTGTACATAATAGCCCCAGAGGCTGTTCAAAATCTGTGTGGAGACCACAGTCAGTGCAAACTCTGAATTATTATTCTCTTTGTTTTGCTTATTAAGATTATGCCTTAGTGACTAAACTCATTATTATACAGTGCAGAAAAAACAGCTTGTGCTGTGTAAAAGCATTGACACTTCCCTCAATACAAAAAGAAAATTAGTTTTGCAACACTGACCAAGACAACTTCTGCAACATTTGCAATTTGCAGAACCACAAGCTAGCACTGTTCCATGTAATGATCATTTGCTGCACAGTGTACATTAGGAAAAAAATTGCAAAAGCACTAAGTCTTCACTTTCTCCATAGGTGATGAAAGATGGAAAAACAAATCAGGTGAATTCTTGATGGTCCTTATGTTCATGTTTGTTTAGAATGACATTGGTGAGATATGAGTAGTTAGCATTGTCTATGAAAACACACAGCTAAGATAAGGCACAGCATTTCTTTCAATCTTCTGATAAAACAAAGCTCCATCTCTGCTTTAGAGTTGCCATCAAAATATTTCCTCTAGACATGACTACTCTAGTTTTGGTTCCCTGTGCTGTTACCTGAAGTACTGATGGGTGCCATAGAAAGCATAAAAAAGCATACCACACATCATCCTAACAAGCTGACAGAAGATAGACAAGTGTTAGATGAAGGACCTTTTCAAACCTGATGCTTCCCAAGATACCCATTAACAGCTGAGACAGCAGAGATTTAACATGATGTAAAGCAATTGGACAGGAACTGACTTGTATCTGTGTGTGCATGTGCAGCACTATGAGATGCCACAAACTTCTATTTTATAACTCAGCCATAAACATTTGCTCCAGGCAAGACACAGTCTGCAATCTAGGGAGCAATTTTTGTTTAAACAAATTAAAAAATATCAGCTTGCTCTTTTTAGCTCATGAATGCCAATATTTCCTGTTACCTTCTTCTACCATACAAGCACATTATTCTGCATATAATTTAGTAGGGATTTGATTTATTGGAATCAATTTGCCTAATTATTAGTTCAGAAAACAGAGTAATGTGTTTGCTATTCTTTTTTGGTGGAAGTTCAGTCAGAACAGAGAAATACATAGTGTGAGGTCAGGGTACCTGCCTGTGACTGTGCAGAGTTTCCTAAGACGTGTGTGATCTCCTCTTTGCTTGTCCCTGTACTGATAGGCACAGCTTAATTACTGCTGTAGAAATTCTCCCCTGGACCTGGAAATCTCATGCTAGCAAATTGACTCCAACAACATTTTACTTTCATGTCCTCACATTACAAACTTTTCTGGATTTGCTATGCCAGCATATTTGGATTTGCTAAATCTGGAGGAGAAGAATTACGTCATGAAGCTTACTTTTTATTGCCTTTTCTTCAAATGTTTGATACAAAACAAACTGCATTCCAGCAAGAAAAGGGGGACACTCTGTATTGCAAACCTCAAAACAGAATGAGGACAGAAGATCACTAAACACAGAAAACTAAACACAGAAAATACAGGCCTGGGAACACCCTGATGCTCTCCCCTGGTCCTTGTGGGTAGCAGAGGTGAGGCAGTATAAAGCAGAAAGTTCTGTCCCACAGAACTCCCCAGCCCTGACTCCCAAAATGGGATGCTGAGGCTCCACTGGAGCTGGCAATCCAGATCACTAAGGCTTTGCTTCCTGTGTGAGGTGAGCAACAGTGGTAAGGACAAGTAGATGAGCAATTAGCAGTGTGCTGATGAGTAATTGACACTTCTGATTTGATTTCAACAAGACTAACATGGTGGGAAGCCAGATGCAAAAAAAAGTATGAGATTTTCCTGCTTCAAAAGGAGAAAAGGGAGCAAGACTCACTGACAGTATGGCCCTGTATCCTTGGAGGGGCCACTGAGGGCTGTTTCCTTTTCAGCTCAGAGCTCTGTGCTTCATTGAGGGATGTGGCTGTTCTCTGGGTTGTTGTGTGTGGGATGCTCAGAATACTTCAGCAGTGGTTTTCATGTCAGGAAGGATGGTGGTTCATGCAGATTGCTGAACATACCGTTCCATAAATTTGATCATTTGAAACCCTTTGAATCTCAATCACAGAGACACTAAAACATTCTCCCACTTACTTTTATTCTCTTCCATTTTCTAATTTGAAATATCTTCAAAATGTCTTGGGGAAAATATAATTTGTGAGCCTCATACATGCATTAGAACCAAGGATACCCTTTGGAAAGTTTGTGAAACTCTGAAAGACATCTCTTGTTGGGTGCTAAGATCTCATTCCTGGGAGAGGACCTGGTTTCATCAGCAATAAACCCAGCACAAGGAACAGCTCCTATCTGCGTGCACACCTTCACATGTGAAAGGCAAGTTTCTGTGCCCTTCTCTTCATCTTATCCTTCTCTACCTTGCATTGTGTGGGAAGGTGAGCATGAGGACCTGTATTGCTGTTGGACCTCATGAACACAGCATTGCTAAAATAAACCTTAAATTGCTATGAAGCCTGCAAATGCTGATACAGATGATGGACAGGAAACTTCAGTGAAATTTCTTTTGTTTGTTATAACATTTGAATTTTTGCTGATCTTAATCAGTTTCGAGTCTGACTGCAACCAGAAGGGATTATTTCTTTTGCTCTGGAATTTAAGGATGAACATATTTGTTCAGAGGCTAGATGAGATGAAATTAGAACATGCTACTGGGGCGTAATAAATTCACAGTAATTGCAAGCTAGTGTTCCTTAATTCTTTAGACACTATCATCTGTAAATATTCTGATCCTTTTCATAGCCAGCTCATTTGTGCTTTTGTCCTTATTGAATCCACTGTTGTCTTTTCTTTCATGCTGTCTCCTGAGGGAAACCTCTTTTAAATCTTTTTGCTTTAATTCCATTAATTGGCATATTGTCTGGTTTTATGTTTCCCCTCCTGGGCCTCAAACTTATGCTCCTTCAGTTCTTCAACTCCTTAGCTATATTTCTGCAGCTTTGACTGACAACTTGGTTGATCAGAGTACAAAGCATGTGCTTTGTTATCTTTTGCTTCCAGGCTAATGTTTAACAATGTAGTCAGTTTATCAGTCAATTTATTAAGCCAGGGTGAGAGTTCTCTGTTCTGAAGTCATCACAAAAATCAATAATAATCAATTCACTTATTCTAGGATACATTAAAATATTATTAACTATAATAATTAAAAATAAATAATTTAAAGGTCCTCAAGCCTTTAATGATTTATGGATAGTTCTTCTTTTGCCCTTTGCTGAAAACTTGCACATTTTGAACCCTTTTTCAGGGACATTAATGACGACAGCAACTAAATCATACAGCCTCTTCAGTATGAAAGACCAGAAGGTGAAAATTGTGCTTTCAGTATCATAACTTCCCCCCTTTTATTAGCAGAAGAATGAGTGTGCAGGAAGTATGCAACATGAAGGAGAACAAAATAGTTTTGCTGAAGTGTTATTGCAATGGCAAAAAAATGGGTTGAAAAACATAGACCTAATATTACTCCTACTCAATACATTTTATGGTTATAATAAACTGAATTAATGATACACTGAAAAGCTTTGCTTTTTTCTCTTTTTTTTACAGTACACACAAACCCCATGCAATATCTTTACTGTAAATTACTCACAAGAATTATATCAAAATATAGTCTTGAGTAAATCTTCCATGCCATCAACCAAACTGAAAGAAAAGCAGGGAAAAAGACATATAAGGTAGTGATGAGTTTAAGTAAAAGCAGATGGTTGTATCATTCCAAAATTTGTACAACCTGGTCTTCCTTATATACCATGTCCCTGATCTTTGCCATAATATAAGGTGCTGTTTTCAAGGGGGAAGAATTAGTTTCATAAAAGCTTTTCTTAGGGCCCAGGAAGATCCTGATGTGAAAACCAGCAGTGTCCTAAGCATCATAAAGTTTTGCTTTGTATCTACTCCTTGCTGTAGGGCAAGAGTATGACAAGTGCTTATTTATATCTATGTATGTATATAAGTATGTTTGAGGAAACAGCTGTGTAGGCTTTAAAGAAGCCAGTCCAGTGAGAACTGGCCACTTCATGACTTGTAGCAGTCGTGAACTCTCATTTAATCAACAAAGACTGTATTCAGATTTTTTTCTCAGGCAAGCTCTCATTCATCCCAAATCCTGAGGAAAGGATGGCTTGAAATCCAAGAAAAATGCTGACAATGTAAATTGCTGGACAACTGATCAACTTCAAAGATGATTTTGTTATTATAAAAATTCTGAATATGGCCCATGCACTCAAACTGAATGAAAAAGAAATTGTATACTTCACTGTGCTACATCTCAGAGGAGTTTGGTTGCTAGAAGTGTCATAAGACCCACCTGACTTTGTGTATTTGTTTATTCATAGTGCCCAGATGGTAACAGCAAGATTAGAAAGACTAGACTCCTGGGAAGCATATGAGCCACTCAACTTCATCAAAAGTCCTGCATTTAACTTGGATCCCATAATGACACAACCTGAATAAATGATCACAAGCTGTGTTGCTTAGCCTTACACAAGGAGGAAAGGACTACAGCATGTTCTTTTCAGCTGTCACTCTTCTTACTAAGTCTTCTGAAAATACTGATTCTTAAATTTTTATCTATGCCTCTGGCCAATATTAAATGAGAGAGCCCACCAAGCTGCAGAAATTAATTTAGTCTCTGCTCCAGAACTACTTCAAGGTGGGAGTACATACTAAAAATGTAGTTTGAAAATTTTAAGGATGCTCTTGTCAACACGGACAACATTTGCCTTAAACACATTTTATGAGACTTGTCATAAAACTTGTTCAAGTTTTCAATCTGCACTGCCCCTCCTGAAAGCTGCCTGAATTTTAGTGCTCTGCTCTATACAAACCTTCTCATTTCCAGTCTGAATACATTCCTTGTCAGTTTATTTGTGCTTGTGACAATGTATTATGTTAAGCAGATTCCTTTTCATTTTGATTTTAAAGAGCTTTTTATATGAGTATTTGTATATGATGAACTGAAAGACCAGCTGAGTGAGAAACTTGAACTGAGGTTTACTGTAAACATCCCCAAGAAATCTGTACTTATATAGAATTTTAAGGGAGACTAAATGTTCCCTTATTGTCAGAGTCAGAATTTCATTTTGTAATAAGGTGTCTGTGAATTTTCACTTCTCAGCTTTGTGAGACACCCTTCTCCATGAGAGCAAGTTTCAGATACCAGTCCAGGCAATGATGGACTTTTGCAAAGGGTTGTGTGATTTCAGTGTCTTAAGGTTTGAATTTTATTTTATCCACATTTCTGTGCTTTCTCCATGTTTCCCCTGCTGTATTTTAAACCATCAGGTCACCAGGGGGGCCACAAGATCTTAGCAGAGAATGGTGTGCAGGCAAGCAGTGACATTCCAGAGGGCAGATTTTCAGCATGACAAGAAAAACAACACACAGCTTGCAACTATAGCCAAGCATAACACAAGTCCACACATCTATCGGTATAGGCAATACACAGCTCCTGCAAAAAAACTTTTGAGATGCAGAACCATTTCAAGACTTCTTACACTACTGTGCCATGATTTTAGCAGTATGTGCTGCCAGAAAGGCTAATAGAGGTATCATACATGTAAATTCCTTGATTTTCCTGAATGCCAGCCTTGCCCCATAAATTATTCAGTCAGTTACTAATATTTGTGGCATATTTCAGCAAGAAATCCTCATATTGACATGATCCACTATATTGTACCTGTCTCATGTATTTGACTATCTCTAATTTTTTGGGTCACCCCTAACACCATAGGTTTGGGGAAATGTTCTGTTATTAAAGTAATCAGTATAGACCTAGCACCTTTGTATGGCGCAGTTGCATTCCCTGAGACCTGGAGCCTTCAGTCAGTGTGGTGGTGTCCATGAAAACAGATCCTTAAGTCAGTTAAACAAAATCCACAGTGCAATTCATACCTAAAGATCAAACAAGAACAGAGACCATAGAAGATGAAGATGTCAGACATAAGGCTGCATCTACTTAAATAGAAAAATTAAAATATCTACTGCTCAGGAATAAGCCTCAGCTGCTCTGGCTTTATGTTTATTCACATCCCTATTAGGACAACTTTAGTTTTATCTTCCTTTTTCCATTGCCCAACTTCCCTTTGCAAGGTCTGTGAAGACTGAACTTGATTAAGGTAATTCCTGTAATTAGTTTCATGTATACTTATTCTTCAAACACAGATGTCTGGAAAATGTATGTAATAACATTTGCAAAAGTTGATTCATTTCTTCTTATCTGAATCTTAATAATTCTAATAACATTTCAAAATTTGGAGTACTAGTTCATATTTTGTGAGTTTGGAGTTATATATGACTACCTTCTAAACATTCAGTGTATCATGATGTTGGAGAACACCCTCAGATTGTGAAGGAAAAAAATTGGAGGAGAAGAGAAATAGAGAAAAAGAGGACTAATAAAACAAAACAAGTTTAGAAGGCATCCTAAAATACAGTTCCCTACTTGTTAAACTTAACATCTGAAACAGGACAAAGATATTGCAATCTATATGTTCTTTCCAGAGAAGAAATATTGGTTTTATTTAGAGGGTACCCAAAGCTTCAATCAAACTGAAATCTTTTTCTGAGCTATTGTTGCTGTTACTGCAGCTTTCACGCTCTTCTTTCAACTGAAGGTGTTCATGATGATTTTTAGGCTCCCCCTGTAGAACAGTGGTGACATGAGCAAATAAAAAATCTGAAGCCTTCTTGAGAAAGACCTCCAAACTTAAAAGTCTGAACAGGCCAATACATGATAGATTATAATTGCTTTTAAGCAGACAGTGTTATGGCCTCACATCAAGAAACAGCTAATTACTAAGGGCAAGAAAAGGGTGCTCTAGCACTAAGGTATATTAATCACATAAAGACTAATGTACACATTCCTAGATAAAAATGATATAACAATAAATTAGATTAATTTCCTTTTCATTGGCTGGTCAGGCAGTCTAGTTCTATGAAACTCTAATATATATTTATCTGCTGGAACATAATGCTATTTTACTATTTTATTAGTTATTGCCCTTACTGCATAAAGTCATCCTCCCTTTTAAAATGCCAGACTATAACAGATAATGTGTGATGTTGATAATAAAACCAATGAATACAAATAGGGGGTTGAAATTAATCTATTCTAGAAGTGTTACATTTTTGCTGCCCATTTTGGTCATTAATGTTAAGGAAGTAAGAAGTATTGAATGAGAATGTCATAACCTTTACCAGTGTGTAGAAAAACCGAGACAAAAAAGGTTCTTTGATCATCCTGTGGGGGCTGACAGACCCTGGATGATGATAAATAACTATGAGACATTTAGAGGTAATTTTTCAAATTCTATCTAATTTAGCATAATCTATAATACATAAGATTTAGAGCTAGTTCAGGCTGGTGCTTTCAATCAAAGACAAAAGTTTTAAAGAAAATATTTTAGGTAAACTAGGATCAATTCCCTTTGGGTAGAACAAAGACTGACGAGTAGTTAGCAGCTGGGTGACCACCCATCCACCCAGGGACAGCAGGGCCAAAATTGCCTGTTGGAAATGAGGAGTGAGCTGTCAGGAGTGACAACAAGCTGTGGCTACCAAAACAAACCCCAGCCACCACCTGTGGATGTTCACTGGTGGAGTGTCCGTTTGAGCACAGAGGTGGCTCAGCAGGTATTTGATCTTTCCCAAGTTGTGTTCAGGAAGCAGGGCAGCTGCTCACCCTTCCTGAAAAGAGTAATGTCATGTAGACTCCAGGTGCAGACCAAAGCCCCAGACATTTCTAATAGTGAGGTTCTCTAGAATGGTTACAGCACTTCATTCTGCATTTTTCTGATGAGATTCTAAGGGCTTTGACTATTCATGGCTTCCACAGTGCAAATTGGCAGAGACCAGAAACCCAGGGCTATTTATGGTCACGGTAAAGTATCCCATCCCTAATAACTGTAGCATTAGAGATGCTTAAAGGTAACATTAGTAGTGCTCAGGGACTTGAAGTATAAGAGACCAACCCTGTAAGGTGCTGTAAACATTGGAAGTGTGGAATAGTTTGCTATTACTTCCCTCGCTTAGGACACTACAGGTTCAGGACTTACCTGTTCCACAGACCTTAGGGAGAATCCACTTTATGCACTGCAGTGAACCTGTGCCTGCTGGCCAGATCTGTTCCAGAAGCCAATCCAAAATAATAATGTCAACAAAACCTTACTAGAATAAAGTCACTTCAAAGCCCAGGTGAGAATCCACACTACTGTTCTGCCTGTGCTGGGACCAGTTCTTGTTGACAGTGACTTGAGAGTGCTACAGCATTTCATCAGAGGTTGTCAACAAGCCTACAAGCCCTGAAACTGTGCAAACTAAAATCCTGTGGAAAGTAAAGAGAAACTAACATGGTCCTGAAACTTGTAAGACTAGTTACTCCCAATCTGATATTGTTCTACTCTGTGACAGGGCTCCATCTTCTCCATCATGGAAGAATTGGAGACCCTTTTAAAATCTACATTTAGAGCTATTTACACTGTTGGAGTTTTAGAATGTGTGCCTCCACTTTACAACTAAGGAATAGCTTTCACAGTTAAGGAATAACTAGGGATTAACAGCCACTGTGAAGGTAAGCAAGTTAACCTCAGTTTTAATGATCCAGGGACAGAGTTCTCTGGGAAGGCATGTGCTCTAAAGCAAATGCTGATTTATGTATTTCTCTTTTATCTTTCCCTCTTGCCAAGCAATTTCAAATTATACTATGTAAAGAATCCTGGGTAAATAACCCTTTTTGACAGGGAAGGTTAATAAATATTTTTTAAGTCATGAAAGATGGTGGAAAAAACCAGTGAATTAAACTCAGATCTTTCAAAACATGTCTTGGTATGTGTATATAAAGAAAAATATTTTAGCTGTTCTCTCAATATATAGGAACCTTGTCACTAAGATGGAGACAAAAAAATTTTCCTATTTAATAACTGCCATTTATAATTCAGAGAGAATTGATTTACTGATTTAAAAGCATTCTGCCAATCGAGAAGTTCCTGTAATATTGAAATCAATTTCTTTCAAGTCTGTGCAAGTAAAACAAAGCTCTATCAGTTGAACAGCAAAACAACTTTTCATATTAATCAGTACGAACTTGATAAATCCCACTGATGTAGAAAATTAGCACCTTTGCATGTTTCCCAGATTTTGATTTCATTTGGACACTTGGTCATGCATTATAAGTGCTGCCTGGCTGGCTGCAACTATTTCAGTTGAAATCCATTATTTCTGGGAGAATTATGTGCCTTGTTAGTGAAATGCGAGCTATTTCCACTCCAGCATCTGCACTGCAGTTGATCTATTATTAACACGGAGCTCATTAAAAAAATGAAAGAATCTGATTTGTGTCTTTAGGGTGGGGGCTACTGAGGCTTTTGCTGAAGCAAAGAAGCTGGCTGTGCTGCTTCCAGTTGACACAGCTGTCAGGAAAGAGTTGGCTGTCGCTGCACCGCGCAGGGACGCTCAGTTACGAGGGCCTTGTAGCCATATGTAAACAATACCAGGCTGATGACAGGTTTATGACACTGGAGACAACATGTGCAGCTGTTAGCCACTGGGTTTTATGGCACAAAACAAATGTTTTTCAATGCGCGGGTGTTTGGCACGGAGCCGCCGCAGCGGCAGTGGGAAGGGGAGGATGGGCGGCTGCCGGAAGATTTATCCCTGCCCAGCAGGGCTGTCCCACGCTGTGCTGAGGAAGGGGCTGGTGGGCTCCTTCTCCTCACCTCCTCAAGGTGGGTTCTTCAGAGGAAGCTGCGTTCCTGTCAGTTCCATACATGGGTTTAAAACACTGAAGTATTTCCCATAGGGAAAGAGAAAACTGTCACTCTAAGACAGGAATGCTGCAGTAGCAGCTGATTTGGGCCGTGTCATACAGGAGGCACACTGAAAGGAGAACGTTTAACACAGGGAGAATAAACCAGCTGTATTAGGGTTTAGAAATACTGACCAAAAAGTCTTGAATGGGAGGGTACACAGAGGCCTGAAAGAGAGAGCTGAGTAGCGATGATGCCTTGGAGTAAGTTTCATCCTGTCCCACTTTTGTGTTATCAACCCTGAGCACTGATTTCTTTCTGATCCAGACTGCTTCTTAGAACAGGTGGGGAAAATTAAATGAAAGAATTTGGAAAAGAATGTAATTTTCTTTAATAAGCATCAGTGACTCATCAGCTACATCCCCAAACAGTAACTATATTTTACAAGTCATTGTGTTGTAAGACCCCGGTAGTTGTTGTGCTTTAACTTGGGCACCTCAGCTAGCCAAGCCATTTCAGGGAACAATTTTTTCATCAACTTAAGTTTAAACATGTTCATCAAAACCTGTTGGCCCCCATAGTTTTTTGTGACAGAAGGATCCCAGGACAAACTGGTTAGTATGTTGTTAGGCACTAAGTCATGGTAAGTCAGTAAGGAGTGCTAGTAAAGGAAATTGACTGGGACCTGTTCCCCAGCCTTGCAGGTTGTGTCACTCAGCAGCTAAATTCTCTTCCAGGACACTGCATGGACCTCATTGACATCCAAGAGAACAGTCCCTGGCCTGTGCTATTCTCTCACCCTAGACTGGCATTGACTAGGAAAGTGCTGGTTATCACTGGTCAAAATATGCAAGAGAAGTACACAAACAAGTCAAGGGGATCATGGGCCAGGGCTTGAGTTACGTCCTTGTTGTATTTAGTACACCACTGTGGATGCAGCTTTAGCACAGATCATAGTGTCAAACCCATTTTCATTGACTGTTAATTATATAGGACAAAGAGCTGCTATGGGATACTGGAGCTCTGTTTTGCAGTGAGGCAGATATTATCCCTTGAATCTCAGAATGCTTCATTTTAAAAGACTTTCATGATAAATAAGAATGATTACTTGCTCACCAAAAAAAAACCAAACAAAATAAAATCCAACCAACCAAAAAAAAAAACCACAAAAAACCACAAAAAAAACCAACAAAAAAAAACCTATGGAAAATGAAGTATCCAGGGAAGCTATTGCAGGTTCCCATGTGCAAATATTCTGCAAGTGTGAAAATGGATCACAAAACTAGCAGAGCTAACTATTTGTGAAAAATTTCCCCCTTCTTCTTGGAGTGTTTTCTTCCTCACTATATTTTTTCCCTTCACATTTTATAAAAGAAGCAATGTTTCTGAATAAAAGACATAAAAAATTGAAGGAAATTCAGAAAATGTGTTTTCTTACTTTGAGTTTTCAAGAGTGTGCTGAATTCAGAATCATATCCCCTCTTTTATTTAAAGCAACATCTTCTCCCAGATAAATTCAATTTTCAGTCCATGCTTTTTGATAAAAAATATTTTTGCTTATCCTCATAAGCAAAGGAAAACAAGCAAACTTACAAACTTATCTAAAAGTCATTTTTTTACCTCCTGAATTATTTTAAAGAGAAGATTAAATCTCAGCATTTGACTTTAAACAGTAGCAGTGTGAGAATGTAATATTCAGCAAGAAATGTTAATATAGCAAAATAATTGCATTGCTATATAGCTGGGGGGAAATCATAAAGGGAATTATCTTGATTTGAGAGATAAAGATCAGTAATTGTGCTGTATTTTATACTTAGTAGCATGTCCAGATGACTGGGTAACACATTTGAGAGAATTATTCCATCATGCAGCTTTTGGAAGAGCTGTTAGTTATTGCCTTCTAAGATCTCCATAATCTAAGTCTAATTTTTGAAGTTGCTCACATCCTTGTCAATATTGGTATTTTTGTAGTGAGTGCTGGAAGTAATGACTGTTTATGACACATCCTACTTACAAAATGCCCCTTTCTCTAACAAGATCATAGCATAGTCATCTACAAAAACTGCATATTCTTGCCACAAAAAGCAGATGCAGCTGGAAAGAGAATTTCAATTTTGAGCAACTATTTGTATGTGTGGTGCATGGTTCCATGAACAGCTTCCAGCCTTCCATAAGTGCTCTGCCTTTTAGCTCTGGGTGAAGTTTTATAGCCACCATAATCTTCACCCTCTGATAAAAAAATCCAGCAAACACAGATGGATGATGAGATTGATGATGGTGTGCTCCTTTATCCTCCCTCTCTTCCTTCCCTTGCAAATACTGGGAGAAGACAAACCATGCCCACCCAAGGCATGTGAGAAATTTGCTCTTGTTTTAACTCCATCTGCTACACAGATGGACTATGTAGGATCCATGGGCAGTCCTGGTGCTAGATGACATAGATAATATGAAGTCAGAGTGAAGGGACCTAAATGGTGCCATTCTCGTAGTAATAGTGACTAATGATCAGTAGAAACAACAACAACAAAAAAGTCAGAGCAAAAGCATGAGTCAGGAACTATCAACATTCACATCCATCTGAAATCATAGCTGGAAAGTCTGTGCCTAATGCATACAAAATATTATATAAGTCCCTTTAACTTTTCTTCTGCCTATATGTTGACATTATCCATGATCTTAAGCCTTTTTCTCATATGTCTTATTCTTGCGGATTTGTTCAGAGCAGCGCTGTTTCTGTCATATCAACTTCTGAGAGTCATATCTTCCTACACCATTACCTGAATTTTTTAATCCTGTCTTTATCATTTCTTGATTATTACTTGTGTCTTTTTAACCTTCTTAGACCTGCCTCACCGAGGAAAACTGTAGCTCTTTTCAACGGAGAGGGGGGTGACCAACACCTCTTTTCATTGGAACGCAAAACCTTGGCAATGCCAACAAAACTTGCCAAATATTTTGGAAAGAAAAATGGAGCAATGCAATTAGTTAGGCAATGTGTATACAACCTTTTGGGGGTCGCCTATAAGGTTACAATAGCAGAAGCTATCCAACAGTTGCAGGAGAACTCAGCACAGTTCCTGTTAACCTGCAGCAGGCACCGCTGTAGCTGTTGGTTCGTGTTGCTGTTCCTGTCTTCCTTCTGGCTGTGCTTCAGAGTCCATTCTAAATGTTAAGTTGTGAAATTTAGTACATGCCCAGCAGAATCCCAAAAGAAATTTCTGACACAGAAAGAGTACTCTGGGGAAAAAAAAATTGTGATAGCTATATTTCAGCAAAATTAAAGAGAATGCAGGTGAGATAGGGTGAGCATGAAAGGACTAGAAGACACATGGCTTCAGACAACTCCAAGACAAGCTAAGTTTCCTAATCAAAAGAGTGCTGATTGTGCTGTCTGTCTCCAGCATGGAAGGTCTGGATCAGGGAAATGAGTTCTGTAGGCTTAAAAATTCCAGGAAGCCAGTGGTCTGAAATCTCCCTTTCAAATCCTCTCACAGCTTGTGAGGAATGTAAAAAAGTATTTGCACTTCCTTTGAAAGAGGAAAAGAAGCTCTTGAACTTCCAGAAATCAAAGTTAGTCTTGTATATAACAGGGCAGACAAACAGCCAAACAAACTTTTCCACAGTGTGATGAAAATCTATAGTTTGCTGAAGACAACCAAGAGTTTAGTAAAAGCCAGTCCCAGCTCATGGACATTTCATGACTGCTTAATTCTAGCAATTTCCCTCACTTGGCATTGGCTTGATACTGAGGAGGGGAAGTATTTCTGCAGTTTCAGGTTAGTGTTCTATCTCACCAGAAACTGGCTGTTCCTTCTACCAAACTGGCAGAGACTTGCACTTCCCTCAGGATGAAAGCCTATTTTTGTATGCCTTAAGGAATGTGAGGACATAAACCCATGATTCCCAAGACAGCCTATCTAATTTATAGCCTTATCAAACTTACAGATATGGCTTCCTTCATATGTAGTAACAGGAGCATTTATGCAATCATAGTGAGAAACTAAATACAATTAATATTATATTTTTGTTCTTATATATCCATGTCTGCTTTTTGAAAATTTCTTCCCCAGAAAAAAAGGTTTTGCAAATTTTTATATTAGCCTTATACAGAAGATTGTCTTTTCCCATGGAAACATTGTATGTCTTTTAAATAAGATGTGCTGTCAATACAATTGTATTATTGCTAGGTTCTTGAAATATAGAAAACCTTTTATTAGGGAAAAGAAGCATCTTAAAATGAATTAAAGCTGAGATGTCTAAAGTATTTGCAGAGCTCTATAATCTGCCAGTTTTCTCTAAGAGGTTTGATAGCTGAAAGTTATGAAATCAACAATGCACACAAGGAGATTTTGACTATGGCCTGGCTTGCAATTTGCACTTCTCAAAAAATAATATCCTTTTTTTTTTCTTTTTTTTTTTTTTAATTCCTTTTAATCAGCATGTCTCATTTCCCTTCATGGCTGGCACTTCTGCAAGAATTTTCATTCAAATGTGCTAAAAGTAACACGACCTCCTAAGGAACCTCTGCACACACACACACATGCAAAAAATTTTCTGGAATCAACATTCTCAAATTAATTTGTTCTCTACTTGGGAATGGACTGGTTTGCTGACCTAAAAATGAAGGTACAGACAATTTCTGACTACCAACACAGTTACTTGCACATGCATTGGTTAAAGCAGAAAGATTTAAATATCATTATTTTAAATCAGCAAGCTGAAACCCACAGTTTAAATAGATGATTTTTATGTCATTTTGCATATACCTTTTTTGCAAAAAAAAAAAGAAAAAAGTTGATTCATCTTGCTACCATACATTGTAACCTACTCACATTTTCTTTAAGCAAATGATATAGAGCAGGCCTCAGACCCTCTTCTAGAGCCAGAGAAAGACCGGACAATTAATATGCGACCACACTTGTGATGCATGGGCAGTAGAGAATCTCTGTGAGTCCCTTCATTCCCTATTTTGTGCACACACCTGGTGGCAGCATCCCTAGGAAAGCAAGGTTCTTGGACAAGGTTACTGCTGGCAGAGTGTTTCATCTGCCTTCCATGTTGCTCCTGAGAAATCAGTAGGAAATGGCAAAGAGGAAAGGGCTATTAGCCAGTAGAGCTGTCTTGACAGGCTGCACAAAACTTGTGGATCACAAGGTGAACTCTCCTGACTTAAACAATGAAACAATAAATAGTGTTTATTCTTATTCTCTGTCCCCATTATTTCTATCGTACATGCCCACATCTCACTGCTTAATTACCAAGTGCTAGATTCTTTTATTTTAGACCAAGCTGCATATGGATATCAATTGGACATTTAGCATTCACATAAAAAAAGAAAATACCTAAAATGTGCTGAGAACATTTTTTTTTTAAATGGGGGGAAAAAGCCTTACATTAAAACCAGCCAACTTTTTAAAGAAGGGAACAATATCTACCAGTGAATTGAACAGCAGTGGTTCTTTCTGGTCATGATCTCACTAAGCTTTCAGAAGTGGTGCTAGATCTCCTCCCCTCCCATACTTTTTGAAAACACTGAGAGGAATATCAGCCTCTCTGCTTTTTCAACTCCCAGCTGGTTTCTCAGGTTTGAATTAAATAGTCGCTGAATGGAACTAAGAGAATGCAGTGAAATGAAAAAATTCATCCTCTGTCCTCCAAGATGCTAGTGCTGTCAAAAGCCAGTTTAGCACTTCAGCACACTCTGGTTCCAGGTTCTTAACTGTACAAGCCATGTGTATAATGTTTGGACTGTTTTTGACAGCAAGTTGAGATTTCTGCAGGGTTTTATTTCCTGTAGATATTATCAGCTGAGACACTGTCATTTCTTGCCATGTTTTCACAGTTCATTGTACATAGCCTTGCTTTTAACACAGGCAAAGCTAAACCTTCAAAAATATGAATTTTATTTTACGTTGCTTCTCTTCTTTTCCAAAGCTGCCCTTCAAACTGTTGACACTTGCTAAACAAAAAGACCAGCATCCAGGTTAGAACTGCAGGGGACTGTAAAGTTGAGGCACACAAAAAAAGCTGCAGGCACACACTTTGCATCTGAAAGCAAGACTGGTTGCATCTGTAGGCTGCTTTTCCTCACTTAATTAATGCCTTCATCGGCAGGACTAAGTAACTTGTGTACAGTTCTGTGATAAAGTATCTATGTAATGCTGGATAGCTGTTAGAAAATCAGTATGATCTCTTACCACATTTTGCAGATTTAGTGACTTTAGTCCTTGTTCACTGCAGATAGGCAGTAAATATGACCTCAGTCTGCTGCCAAGCATCTGTATAGACTTAAACATCTGTAGAGCAGGAGCTGAAATGGATTGTCTAATTTGAACAGCAGGCTACATAATTACTCTTTATTTACTTGTAACAAATCAGTTACTACAAAGAATTGTATTTTCTCCACTGAAAAAAATGCTGCATCAATTAAAATGGAAACTGCACTTGTATTAATTCTGTCAATGAGCAGTATAATTTCAAAGTGGACAGGGTGAGTATAAGGGCACAGAAAATAGATTTTTTTCTTTTGAAGGGTTGGCAGTAGTACACCAAGTCTTTGCAGTAATTCCAAAGAGTTATTGATTTTTGGATCCGAGAAGAACCTTTGCTTTCATTTGGCTTGACCTCTCATACAACAGAGGATTTTGCACATCAAATTCTCCAATAAACCCCTTAGCATTTTTTACTGTTTTTTAAAGACCTTTAAAAAAATCCTGAAGTAATGAGGGAACTGCAATCTGCAATTTCAACTCATGCAGTAAAATAGATGTGAACAGAGTGAATTCCGCACTTCTGGCACAGATTTATCTGAGTCCCACATTTAGGGTCTGCCTCATTTTCACACAGCTTCTGACCTTTATTCTGTCAGTCAGAGGAATACTTTCACTTTCCATCAGCACTGGAGTAAAGAAACAGTGCCTCATTTAAGACTCATGTATTCTTGGTCAGAGTGTATGAGAAGTGCCAGATGAGGCATGCAGAATGTAACATTCACACTAAAGGCTCTGGAGAGATCTAGATTGATCCAACAATCCGTGTTTGTGTTAGAAAAGAGAACAAAGAAGAATTAGAAGATGTGACTAACGCACTGTAACACTGCCACTCACCTGAATGCACAGAGAACATGAAGCAATAGCTCTAAGGAATAAAATGTCTTGCACACAATTCTGTTAAAATACGTGACTTTTTCCTCCTTTGTTTAAAATGGGCCTTCCAATTCTGTCCCTACCCTTGCCATTCAAGGTAGGAAGAGGACCCAGAGATATTTTGTGTCAAGGTTTGTCTGCCTTGCCTTCATTCACATCTGGATTTTTTAAAACTGAGAAAATGTGAAGCTTTATGAAGCAAAATTAACCAAAGAAATATTATTCACAGGCTCCTTCACCCATCTGCTCAGCTCAGAAATTATCTTATTTCTCCATGAAATATTAAAGTTTGGAGTGACTGAACTTGGCAGGAGGGGACTATCTAACTCTGCTGCAACCTGTCCTACCCGAAGGGACTCCAGGGTGGTGCTGAGGGCTCTGCACCACCTGGGGTTTGCCTGAGGTTTCCCATTGCTGAAGAGAACCAAAAGGACCACCTGTAGTCAGAAGTGTTTTTCCTTTATCCCTTTGACATGTATCCCCAATGGCGTTCTAACAAACAGCCAGAAACTCTTAACAATAGAATGAAAAATCCTACACTGACGCTCTGAAGGCATTTTTAGGTCTAATACTGAAAAATGTCCTTTCTTGCTCATTACAGAAGGTTATATTTGTGTGTATTGTAGCTCTCTAGAATATCCAACTGTCCACAGACTTTTAAAAATCATTAAAAGGATTATCAGACAAAACAGCTTTGCATTTACATGTCAAGTAAAGTGGCTGTGTCAACTGAACTCATGTTGAGACAAATAGCTTCTTTTACAGGATATACATGGACCTCAAGAGAGTATTTACAGCACTGGAAATTACATGATGATATTTCAGTGCCCCACAACATTTGATATCTTTGATCCTTTGATCTGTTTTGTATCTACTGTAGAAGACATGCCAAATTATTGAAAGCATGAGATCTTAGGCACGTCTGTAGAATCAGACTGCGTGCACCTGTCATACATAAAATACACCTTTTTGGGTTCCACTTGGCATTTGAACATGAAAAATAGGCATCTTTGCATTCTGAGCAGCTTGTGAACCCAGTTGTAGTTATCAATTTTGCATGCACGTAGGCTCTTTAAGTACTAAATGAAACATGCTATTCAATAGGGATGAGCAGTTAAATGTCTATACTTCAGAGAAAAACTAATAAATAATGTGTCTTGTGCTCAGAAGAAGTCAGGAAAATGTTTAATTCCAGAAATATAATTTGGTATTCAGCTACAATATTTTTATACTAAATTGCATATGTCTCAAAAATAGCATTACTAAATCATAATTTAATTCCTATGTTCTAACTATGACTACTAAAGTGTCCATATGTCACCTGTCATACTGGATTTTTAATTCCTGTTCTTTTCTTGATCCTTAAATTATATGGCTTTTACATTCTCCAGCTCCCAAATGCAGTCCTTCTGTTCAAGCTACAGAGAATCATATTTTTAGGGCTGGAAATGGCTGGTTCATTTCTTCCCAGCAGTTAAGATGGCAGTTTCTATACAAGCATATGTCTCAAACCAGTAAGTGCATGGTCACATCACTGCAAAACTTATATCTCCTCAACTACTGGCCCCAGATATCAAAAGTACATGTCATATTTTCAAGTGTAAAGTGAGCAGGGATGGCTATTAATGCTGCTGAACAACTTCTGCATCATACTTCTCTACTGATGGGATAAACCTTCTGTCACCAGCAATTAGATTAGAAAAACGCAGCTCATTTTTTAAAGTCCACCTTTCTTCCTTCTTCTGGCCTTGTCAGAAGACACACACTGGGTAAGAAGGGCCTAGTGCAATTGTTGTAATACAACGATTTTGAAGATCTTAGCAATCAAAAACTGGTAAGCAAATAGAGAAAGACTTTACGTTATTTTTAGGTGCCATTTTGAAGAGAACGTCAGCAATTTTAGGGACAACGATTCTGTGACATCTGATACCAATCTCATGAGACATATTCTGCTGCTTTAAGTCCTCCAAGTACAGGTTAATTCCCTGACAATATTCCTGTTCAAAACCAGTGGCAGCAGAATGTGACAAAAATCTAATGTTTTCATTAATCTAATATTTCATTATTTAAAAAACGAAAATACTTTATTGAGATAAATGAATATTTCTCGTATGGTGAAATAAGAGGAGAGATGAATGGACATAATACAGATAATATTTTCCAGTGTACATATATTTTGGTAAGCAAGGTGGCACATCTGCCACCTAAGAGGAAGATAATTTATAGTAATCATCTCTGCAAACCTTGCTCATGTCATTGCTGTTGTTCTGTGTTAGTAGATGAAGAAACAGTAAAGAACAGTTTAGCAGATGTGTACTTTTCTTGCAGGATGGGAGCATATTACACACATATGCAGGCATACCTAGATGCACACACATATACACACACACAAGTAACCCTTATTTACTTTATGAAGAAATAGTTGTATGAAGTGTAGCATTCACAGCTGTGCAGTGTACCCACCTCCTTAGGCAGAGGAATGGCTTACACCCACTCCATGCATGCACTGGGCCAAGGTGAGCAGAGTTAGCAGCAACAGAGACTCTGCAGAAGTACAGAAGTGATTTGGGCCAGCCAGGTAAATTACTTACTTGTGTATCAGGAGACCTACTGTTTAAATATAGAGCTGTATTTTATGTTTCATTGCAATTTTCCATGGTTTTAGCAGTCACTGTTTTATCAAACCCTGCTGCCCCGAGGGCTCCTGATGATGTCAATGAGAGTTTTTTGCAGACAGGGATCTTGGGACATGGCTCATAACAGGAAAGATGATTGATGTAAGTAAGAATACAGAAGCATTGATCGGTTGATCTATCCAAAAACAGTCTGACATAGGTCCAGTTCACAGAGACCAACATGAGGAAAAAAAAAAGGGCATTTGTCTCCTGGGACTTACAAGACTGCCACTTGAGCCAACAAACTGCATAACATCCTAATGCACTTGGCCAGCACAGCAGCCAGCAAGATTACCCTTCATAGACTTTGAAATGAAACACCCTTCACCCTGTTTATTCTTCATGCATGATTAAGTGCAAAGAAAGCAAGCCATATCGGTATGACAATCTGTCAAGGAGAGGAACCTCTTGCACAACGATAAAGCAAACATCTGAACACATTTTCGGTGTAAAACCTCTTGAGTTGTTTATAGAGTATTACATGAAAACTGTGTTAAAAGGACATTAGGGCTGAAAAGTCATGCTTCTCAAAGTCAGGAAATAATGGAATTCAGACTGCTTGTGAAACTAACATTTTATGCTTTTGGTAATATTCATTATTACTCAGTAATTAGATACGTGCATGCTGTGTCTTTGCATTGGGCCTTTCTCAAAGCAGAGCATCACTAGTGTTCTGTGAGTTAGAGGCTATTCAGTATTTGGATTTAGCCTTGTTATTCAATGAATATTTATTTATTTACTCACATATTTATTTACTCACATACTTATGTACAATGTACTCACATACCTATGCTATTCAATGCCACTTCAGACTCTAGCATTCCTTATGTCATAAGTTGATTGAAAAAGCCAGATTTGAAGGGACCTAAGAAAATCTCCCATCCAACTGAAAGAAGGGTCAGCTGTATAAAAAGATGTTTTTGCTCACAACCTCTCTAGGCAGCCTTGTTCATGCCACTTTTTAAGAAAAGGGTCTCCTTAAATCCAGTCTCAACCTTTCCTGATTCCATTCTCCCCACAGCATTTTGCAACGTCTCCAAAAGTGCCTGGCTGGGGAGGGATTCTTTTAGGTGCTCCCAAAGCTGCCTCTTATGCAGTCTGAGCCAGTCCTGCTCCCTCAGCTCCTCCTCGCAGGGTGAATGCTGAAGTCCCAGTTGGTGACCCTCTGGTGAAATCCCTTCACTTTATCAATGCCTTTTCTTCACCAGGCAGGGCAGGACAGAGAAAGTCACAGTACTCTAAATATAGTGCAATGAGTGTTGAGTAGAAATGCATAATCACTTTCCTGAATCTACTTATCTACTTGAACTTGTTCTCTTAATACAACCCAAGGTGTTTTGGGCCTTCTCTGCAGACAGTGCACACTGCTGGTTCATCCTCAGCCTGATGTTCTGCAAGATCCTCAGGTCCTTTCCTGCAGAGGTGCTCCCCAGGCAATCAGTCCCCAGACTATGATCTATGGCCGGTTTTTCTTCACAGGTGCAGAGCTGTGCATTTGTCCTCGCTGAATTTCATAAAATTTCTGTCAGTTTGTTGAGGTCCCTGTAGATGGTAATTCTGCCCTCAAGTGTATCAAGCAGTCCTTTCCAATCTTCTGTGACCTGCAAATGTGATAAGAGTACATGCCATTATCTAATCTAAAACATCAATAAAGATAACAGGATGGTCCCCAGGATAGATCCATACTCTGGAAGGTAGTTACACCAGTAGAGTGAATCTGGTAGAGCCTGCCTCATGTGACCCATCATCGAACCATTTTTTTATCCACCTAGTTGTGAACCCAGCCAGACCATAATGTCCTGTGAATGCTGCCATCCCCACCTTCAAAGCAAATGGATTCTGGGTGAAGGCATTTGCCCCTGCTAGAAGAGTCTCCCTCTGTTCTGCATCCCTTACAGGACTACAAGCCCACCAGAATGACTCCTGCCTGTGGCTCGCTTGTCTCATGAACACTGGTGCTGCTGCAAACTCCTACCCCAAGGCCTCTCTCATAGCAATATTCCTTTTTTATTTATTGTGCACTGTGTGGTCCTATGACTCATGTACTACACCCTCTTCAGTTCTTCTGGTTAGAGATGTGGGTGTTTCAGCACAGGCTTTTCTGTGGAGCTCGCTTCTGTCACATGCAAGTAACAATGCTTTAATCTCTGTAGCCCCTGGGAGAGGTAAGGCAGTGGATGTGGAATTGTTCAGATGTGGAATTGTCTCTGCTGATTTCAAGTTATAATTAAATGTGTAAGTCTGGTTATTCACAGGATTTATCTTTCCATAGCACATTTTACATTCAGATAGCAACTATCAGGAATTTTTAGCTGGGCCCAGGAATAGCCTTAGAGGCTAAATTTGTGCACCCAGGAAGTGAGAAACACATACCAAGAATTATTCAAACATGCAGACATCTGTCTTTGGAGCTGTCTGTCAACCACCACCTCTCTCTACTGAATGCACAGAGAATTTGGGCTCTGAATTTCAGAAAGTTTTTGGAAGTTTGGCTTCAGAGCCCCTGGTAGACTATAGCTCTCCAAGGGAGCACCGAAAGCTACACAGCTGTGTAACTGCAGCCCTATCTTCCCTCAAGAGAGAACACCTTCTTTCTGCCATACGTCAGCAGGCATCTTGCATGTAACAGCTGTTTTCAGAAGTGTTCCTGCCTAATTCCTTGAACATAATTCACCCATTCATTGACCAGAGCAGAGACCCCAGATTGTAAAGTTTATCTATTCCACATATCATCAGGCAGTTGAAGACATACATGTGTTCAGAGACTTTCTGACTTTCCATCAATTCTGATGTTTCCTCAAAGTATTTGACTTCAGAAACCTCAGTAAAAATCCTGTCAATAAACTCAATGACTTGTTTTTTTAATAAGGTTTCTATGTATGAAACACCAAGAGTTAAATTGCCCTGCACTTTTTCTTTTACTCTGGAGACAGGCTCTGTGTGTGTGTGTGTGTTTTGTGTGTGCGTGTGTGCGTGTGTGTGTGTGTGTGTGTGTGTGTGTGTGTGTGTGTGTGTGTGCAGATGTAACACAGTTTAGGGTCGTCTACATGCTGAACTTAAAGTCAAATCACACCACTTCACGATGGCTTTCAGCATAATAGTTCATCTGATGTGAGGCAACTAGATGACAGAAGACTCAGATCTTTCTCAAAGCCTAAATTATACAACAAAAAAAAAGGCACAGATCTGAGGTCAACACAAAGGGCATCAATTATACACAAAGCTAAAGGAGGGAGTTATGGGTGGGATTGAGAGAAATAAGGAAATATAAGTTCTTTCAGAGTTTTCAGATAAAGGGAAAATTAAAAAGCAGCATAAATAGATTTAATTATATGCTTCAAGATTGACTAGGAACATGAGTCTCAAATGAGCCAGATTCCAGGACAACCTTCTATGTGCCTGAAGGTAGTATGCTCAGAATTAAGTGCTTGCAATGAAAAAATCTGAGTGAGAATTCAGGCAGAATTCCTGAATTTCACCAATAACAAATATCCATCTTAATAACTCTGCTGTTCTGTACTTTTTTTAGAAATATTTTCATTAGCCTGGCTAACCTGTGTTCATCACTGAAGAAAAATTTACATACTTGAAGCAGATAGGAATTTATTGAGAAAGCCAGACAAGGAAAAGCATGTAAGGGCAGAATTAAATTAGGACTGTGAAAGTGTAAGCTTCTTCTGACTACAGGCTAAAGAACGTTGCAGAAAATTTTCATGCTTATAGATTTCTTTTAAATGTGTCTCGTGATGGATCTTGTCTTGGAAAAAAAAAATTGAGCCAATCTACAACTCTAAAAGCTGGCACACAGTTAGCTTAACATGTCCCCCACTCCTTTCTAAAATGAGCAGCTGTTAAGTTACAGAACAGAGCTGAAAGCAATATATTTGTACTAAGCACTCCAGCTACCAGTGCAACAGGAAGAAAAACAAATCACACATTACTAACAGCAGACTAAATTAATTGAACTCTAGTGACAAGTGGCATATAAAAAAAGGTTTATGAACTGAAGAGAGGCCAAGAATTCTCTGTTGTTACAGATTGCTGCAGACTGGCCATGTCAGCAGTGCGAACAGACAGAAACGTCAGCAGCATCAACCCACTAACAATACTGTATTTAGAAAAGACGGAGTGTACACTCATAATTTAGTTCTGTGCTCTGACTGCAGTGCTACAAAGACTGGAGTGGTTTGGGTTTCCAGGCTTACAATATCCTCAGATCACCTCTTCCACACAAATTATCATATTTATCAATTGTTCCATCCAAAGCAGTAGCTTTCAGGATTCCTGTCACTTTGCCTTTGAAAGAGCAGAAACTCACCACCAGGGAATAGGACTGGCTGTGAAAACTCTGATGGCACATTTCTATCCCTGCAATTCTGGCAAAAAAAAAAAAAAAAAGTGCTTGGAGGAAATGGTTCAATTTTGACTATGATTGCATGGCTAAGAAATTGTGAAATTATGATTTAAACTGGGGGGGGGGGGGGGGAGGAGGGTTGAAATAAAGAAGTTTCATAAAATCTTGATTATTACATGGAATTCCAAATATGAAAGAGCACTTTGGCTCCCATTGTGACTGGCTACAGTCTCTGTAGAGGAAGAGTACTTCCTCACCCCTTCACACTATGCAGGAGGTATCAGCTAAACAGAGTCACTACCACATTTGATATCACCAGGTAGGTTAATTTACCATGTCTAAATTTAATCTCTCTTTCTGGCCTGAATCATTCACAAGATATATGTGAGAGCACCCTGGAGTCCTATGAATATGAAGATGGAGAAAATTCTCCTGGAAAAGCTGAAAAACAAGAAAGATTAATCTATGGTTGATGCAGGAAAGCAGAAAACTTCTCTGTATTTCTTTCTTTTTTTCCTCTGTATTTCTTTCTTTTTTACTCTGGAGATGGGGGCTGTATGTGTGTGCTTGTGCATTTTTTGCAGCTTTTTTTTTGGTGAACATACCAAAAGCCTGACAGCACCATGTATTATTCATTTGCACTCTATGAGTCACTGTCTGCTCTCTTAGTCAAAGAAAATTATTGTGAGTAAGGGCAAAGGTGAAAAATAGTCCAAGCCAGAATTATAGGCACCTCTGTACCATATTATGTTAACAAATTTATAAGCAGCCTTGTGCCAGGACAAACAAGGAGCTGACCCTTAGGACAGCATAAAGCTAGAGATGGTGGTTTTGGCCCTCAGTTGCCTTCACACTTGAGGTCTTAATTTCTTCTCTCCAGAGCCCTAAGCCCAATAGATCAAAAGCTTCTAAGTACAATGTAAAAAATTGCCTTCCTAACCATGTTGTACTACTAAAACAAATAAAAACTAGGACTAGCTTTGAGCAAATTCACCATTCCTTTATAACATTTCATTAACAGGATTCAAAGCATTATTAGCCAGAAAAAGGCCATTGAAATCCCAATTTTCTCCTAGTCATGTTCAAAGCCAGTACATGACTAATTTGGGAGCAGAGACCTGACGCCCAAATGACCCAAAATTGTCCCAAAACGTACTGTATCTCCATTTTTTACTCACCACTTTTGCTCTTACTGCATCAAAATGTGGATTGTTAAAATGTGCAGCCAGATATGACTCTTACAGAAAATAAAATTCTCTGTCTAGGCCAGCTGTGTTGCAATCCTGAAATTTGTATTTTTCCCCTAAATAATCTGTGTGATGCTTAAAGAAATCCCTGGGGATTTTTTTAGTTTATTTATAATGGGGCTATAAATATTATTTAGCTCTCAGACCTTCACAGCCTGTGGAGTACTGAGATGATTTGCAGACAAAAGGGTTGCTTAGAAACAAAAAATTAAAAAAAACCAGGGGTCTCTAATTTTACCTCTCAAGGGGACTTAAGAACCAAAATAAGTTTTTGAGACCATGTTTCTCCTGAATTGCATAAGGGAAATCAGCTCAGAGGGAGAAAACGGTGCTGTGTTTTAGAAACCAGACAACCCAGCAGCAAGCACCATCAGCTCTGCCACCTCCCCACATCCCACTGCTCCTGGCCTTCAAGGTGCTCAGAGCTCCAGAGGTGCCACTGAACCTTCCCAGGTCTTTGGCAAGCTGAATACAAAATAGCTGTTACCCACAGCACTGAGTGGAACTCTGGTTTAAGTAATTCATTTTGATAACAATGGGGAGGTAAAATTATCAGTCATTAATTTTCTTGCTTCGCAGTTTTTCCTAATTATCTCCATTACACAGAAGGTCCGCAAGGCATGTTCCTTGGTGAGCATGACTTACTTTTTATTGCTTTGTGTAAAAGTACAACATATGTGTAATTATTCAATACTATTTCATCTCTCAGCATCCCTCTTGGCATGGCATACTGCCTTCCTGAACTCCTCTGGACAACAGTTAACCTCTCTTCCCATGGAAAATGCTGCAGCATTCCTGCATACAAGCTGCAGCAGGAATTCAAGTCTTGACAGAAATGTCAGGAAACAAATACCTTTTTCCAGACTTGACAGCTTTTCCTCTGAAAATTCAGTTATGGACTTGCGGAGACAATCAGGAGCAATCCAAATTCTCCCACTCCTTTATTAAATCTGAAACAAAATGTAGTAGAAAGAATATTTTTCAGGCACAAACATTTATTGCAAAACTGTGCAGTGGCAGCAGGATTCAGATGGCTCATCCAGGTATGGTTCTGTTCTGGTACTTTGTAAATGGGCCAGTCTTCTTATGCCACTGCATATTTCTGCCAGGTATTTTGTGTGTTATCTCTTTCTGGAGGCTGTCAGGTGCAGATTTGTCCAAGTCTCTAGGCAAGTTTAGGCTGGAGTGTAAGGGGACAGAGGTACAGAGTGCCTGTGTGCCTGACAGAGCAGACTTCCAGGGGTGTGCCTGCACACCTCTGTGCAGACACAGGGCAGTGATCATGCCTTACAAGAGGAGATTTCTGATTTAACTGATGGAACAGCTGCTTTAGCTGAACAAAACCAAGTTCCTGCAACACATGTCTGAATTGAGCTGGAAGGAAGGCAAGGCAGGCAGGCATTAAGAGCATATTCATCTTTAAATAGCAAAGCTGCATCAGCAGAAGCCTTAAATCATACAAAGTCACAGGGGCACAACTACAGTGCAGGGCTCATTCACTCCCTGTTACATCTGTCCCATGAGATGTGTGATATCTGCTGGCCACATGCTGTCCCTGTGCCAGGAAGAATCCCAGGTGTTCCTTGTTTTGCTTGTCCTGATTTCCCTGGGGAAGAACATAGCAGCTGGGGGGGACCTGTGTTGCACTCCCCTCTCATGCACTGTTGGAAGGCTGGGCATATGGGATGAACTGAATAAAACACCTGCTCTGCAATCCAGATGTAGGTGCAAAGTTTTCACTTTTAACAGCAGAAAATGTGTGCACATCAAGCTTCTTCTTAGAACCTGGAAAATATGACCCCACTGACCCCACTGAGCAGTGCAAGATTGCTTAGCAGAGAGGAAATGTAAGTAGTTCATGACTATTTTTAAATTTCATTGTAAGAAAGGCAGCTTCACCTTGAAAAAGAAATTCATAAGACCCTAGGCACAATAGCCTTTGATAGAAGGATGAAGACATACATTGGCTGCAAGGAGATAAATATCTCTGTACTCTTCTTGTACCTTTCAATAGGTCATTCATCAAGAAACAGTGAGAGGCAAAGAGCAACACCTCTCTGACCTTGTGTGCCATTTTTTAATTAAAATTCAAGACAATTTTTTTTTAGTATTAGATGTGGATGCTCACCACAGTATAAACCCAGGTATGTATAACAAAATATTGTATTTTCCTTTATGTCTCTCTAAATTCTCCACCAAATTCCCATGTCTCACCCATCATGCTTTCATTTTGGTGAAGTTTGAAGCCTTTCCTCACTCTTCACTTCCCACACAGCACTTTGTTTCTCTGCAATACTCACACCAACCTGCTCTTCAAACCTATGACCAACAATTCTTATGAAACTGTTGTGGTTGCCTCACAGGAAACCTCCACATGAGATATTATCTTGGACCTAACACCTGGAGAAGTCATCACTCTCTGAAGGATTTGGTGGGACCTGTGTGGCCATTGCAAAAGTCCTCCTCCGCTGACTCCCCCATCTGCAAAGAGCGGACCCAGGTAGTTCTTCAGAATGAGAAGACAACAAAAGTTAGTTGTGTTTAGTTCTCTGAATTGAAAAGGATGGAGAACTGATTGCCTTCCCTGGGCAAATATTGTTATTTTTCTGCAATGCAGATACAAGAGCAAAATAGAGCTCTAAATGGGCTTATATTTGGAGAGAGGAGCACAGACAAGCAATTGCATTGCAACAGCACCCCAACATCATTGGCATCTCTTTGTTATTATTGTGTTTGTTATCATCATCATTACCCTGTTTTTCGGTCCTTTGCCCTTAATTACTCATGGTTCATCTGAAGAAGATGATAGCAACTATGGAAATGCCATAGTGCACTCAGAGACACCAAAAGTGCTTATTCTGAAAGATTCACACAACTGTGTGTTCAGTAGCAGAGGTGAAGCATCTGAGATATTTCAGCTCTGTGATCTGCTCAGAAAACCCTGTAGCTCAGTATATGGCAGATGGGCCTGCTGCTGCTTCCCCATCCTCCTCATCCTTATCTTAAATTGTCTGCACTCTCTGTGCATCCCACCCTCACCCCTGCAATTATATTAATTCTTATGGGAAATATTTCTCCCCTAGACATTGCCTTTTTCAGGAACAAATTCAGGAAGATAATAGTATCTGTGACAGTTTCATGGGCCAGACCTGAAGCAATGATGCTGAACATCCATGCCTGTGGAGGAGCTCTATTAGCTTGAGCTGACTGCTTAAATCTTTCTATTGGAACTACCTGAAATACATCAAAGCTTTAGGAAAACAGATAAGTTTTGTGCCTCTCTTCCAGTAAAACGGTGTTTGAGTCTTAAGGGGAAACCAAATAATGGTTCAAACTTAATTTGCAGGGATTATTAAGAAAGGAAAATACTGTAATCTCACATATTTGCAGACTCAACTGCCATTGTTATGTAACTGTGTTTGTAATACCATATTTCTATTTGATACTTTGAGTTTCTAATACTTTGTTTGCACTCTCTTTAACAAGTCCTTTCAAGCACAATGCGAACTTCTACCTCTATGGTTTTGAGGTATTTCAGAGTATCAGACTGCGCTACTTTTATCATAAAACATGATCTTATTCCTGCAGACAGGCAAGTTAAGAGGAGGACTACGATCTACTCTATGACAATATGGAAATTCAGTTCTACAGCAATTGAATATTTTTCTGTCAGTAGCAGTTACTACCCATCTAGTTTATTTTTTTTAAATTTACTTTACATTTCCTGGATGTGTAAAATACTTTGGTCTCTGAACTAACTCCAGTTTTCTAATTAAAACTGGCACATGCTCTGACACAAGTCAAAATTATAGGTCGTCCTTCCTCTTTAGAAAAAACCACTTTACCATACTGCTTCTAAAATTAGCAAAGGTAACTGGATATTAAATCAGTGGCTCAGCAGATGGATAGATAAAATTTAAACAAGTTATATTCTATGAAATAAGGAAATATGAGTGTTGATACTGTAAACATGGTTAGATCTGGAGTAGTTCTTCAGTGTTGCTGACAAGTGAATAAGTCAGACTTTTTTTTTGCAGACTTTTCCATAAGGTTCATTCCTCCTCTTCAGCTATCCTTTATGGGTTTGTCTGTAGTTTATTCCTGCCTTTTCTGTTTGATTTGAAAAACCTTTTCTAGCTTTTAGCGTAGCTCTCCCACGCACTGATGACCTTTTAAATAATTAAAATGCTAACAGTTCGTTCAAGCTATTATGCAACTCACTCTTCAAAGTAGCAGGCAATGGATCAAAACAGGGAGAAAGAAGACCTTTCCGTGCTGCTTGGTTTTGACTTGCTTTGTTTTCCTGACAGGGTCTGTTTGAGGAGAACTGGGAAGTGTGCTTTGCTACTGGTTCAATAATCAGAAATTCTCAGTGTTGTGTCATTATTCATCTTTTCTGTTTTGATCATTTAAGCAATTTTTCATATTGTTTTCTTCCTGGATTTATTATCTGACACTCAGCAGCCAGAGCTTTCATAAAGCTCTTTGGTGCCCATGGGTACACACATAGTTGATGCCTGTTTAAATGGCAGTTTCACAACTTTCAGAGTTGTGCTGCATCATCCAAAAGAACAATTGCTGCACTAGGAAGATCAAGACACTCTTAAAATCATCTACTGAAAACAATGACTTAATGTGGGAGGAGAGGTGGAATCTAGGCAAAGCACAATGTTAAATTAAATATCTTGGACTTACTTCCAAAAATGCACAATTTATTTTATTTTACACCAAATCAACAGGGGCATAGAAACTAGCAAAAAATGAAATGAAGAAATCTTGACTGAGAGAAAATAAGTTGGTGGGTTTAGAAAAACAAGAGTTACAGAAACTTCTTCATCAGGGCTAAACAAATGAAAGTGAAAAGAAAGCTAAATAGGTTCCCAAAAAGTGGACAAAGTTTTGAAAATGTTAATACAGATGCTCCTTTAATATTAATGGGAAGTGTCAGTGCTGGGATGCCACAGTTCTACTACAGTGAAAAGTGGTATATGAGCCCTAAAAATGCACAGGATTGGACAAATAAACAAAGATTGTCTAAAGGATTAAAGAAACAAAACAAAAATGTGTGTTGATGTGACTGGCACCCCCTGCTCCTGACAGTTACTTTTATAAATTTTGATAGTTGTACATGCATTTGTGTCCCTATAGAATCACACATAGCAAGATAAAGAGATTGGAATTAAATATAGAACAATTTTTTTCTCAGAAGCAGGAATTCCTGCAGCACATCTCCAGGGTGTCAGGTAAAAAAACCCAGATAATAAAACCCAGACAGCAGTTTTGCATGTTATATTTTAGATTAATATGTTTAAGTACATTTTCAGCCATATTTTCCTGTTGATTTACATTTTAAATTCTAATTTTACCTTGAATTCTCATCTGTGAGAATGGCAAGCCTTTGCTATTTTTAAAGTATATATATGTACACTATCTTGCTCCAATATAGCATCAACGAAAGAGGCAGACATCATTACCTGCATTTTACAAGAGGAATATCACATGCAAAGCAATGAAGTTGTTTAACCAAGTGTAATCACAAAACCAGTGGGAGCTCCGGATGGAATTGGGAGTATTGAAACATTTTTGAAGAGTCAACATTAAGTCATAATTGCATCATTATTTTAGTGGTTAACATTACGGGAAGTCAACATGAGCATATATGCTACACAGAAAGAAAAACCAACAATGTAATGAAACCAATATACAAATATAGTCTTTTGACATGGGAATGGTAAGAATTTAAATCAAACAAAAAAAAAAGAAAAATTAATCTTGGACTAATGACAATTTCCTCATCATTTTTCTTTCTTTGTAGCAAGAAATTTGAGACCAAATGAAACATAAACATTTTGATAAACATGATATCGGCCCCATCAGTATTTTCTTGGGTGAGAAGACTGACTGATCTTCAGGGCATTTAAGTGTAGTATCAGAAGAGTCATTGCAATGTAGGAAACAATAGAAAACTAGTTCAAGAACCTCAGCTGACAAGGTCAGAGTATATTCTGTTCTGTTTTGTAACTTTTGTTGCCTGAAAGGTTACCCAGCAAAAAGAGATGTGGCATCAGGGTCAAGCTTTCCTATAAGATGCATTCCCTGAAGTGGCTGTAAACATCTCTTGCTTTTTTAAAGTAGTGGCAAAGTTGTCATTCAAATTACAAGGGCACCTCTTTCTAGATATCCAGCCTGCTTTCTGAAGGTCAGCACCACACTCTGACTGTCATAAAATAAAATAAATTTTTTTAAGTGATTGCATTTGAGATATACACGCATTTTGTACAATATATAAACCATTGTAACTTTTATTCTGGAGACAACAAAAAAAGAAGAATTTCCTTCTGAGCTATGTAATGTAAAATTTATTCTAACAAATCTAAATCATGTTCAGATTCAGTTTCTGGTTCTCTCATATTCTTCAGGGAAAAATTCCACCTGCTTTGCTCCAGAGTCTCCAGTAGAAAAAAAAAATCAGCCAAAGTTAAAATTTATCAAATTAAAGCATTCCCTCCTATGCCACAGTGTTCATTGAAAGAAGCAATAAAAATAATCTCTAAGTAAAAAATGAACCAAATAAGCTCCTAAACCTTTCTATCAAAGTTAGTCTGAATAGGCTGCTGGTGTGCACCATGTGAATTTAAGCTGATAGTTCAGTATAAAAGCACTACATCAAATTCTTGTATCAGTAAAAGAACCACTCTCTCAAATTATAACCAGCATGACTAAAGAAATTTTATCATAACTCTGAAATGTCTGTGATTTAGCTGCTTCAACAAAATATTGAACAATATATGCACTGTGTGATCCTGAGCATTTTAGTTCCAATCCATATTTTTGCCTAACAACTTTGATTTCTTTTTATAGGATTTATTAATCTACATTTTCAATACTTGAGGCTGTTAGATGCACAAGGATTTTCACATCATAGACCTATTTAAAAGAGATTAATATGGACCCCTGAATTTCTGCCAATACCATATTTTTTCCACATAATTTTGTCCAGTCCAGTCTAGTCTCAAAAGCACAGGTTTTTATCACTTTTCTCTCCAGAAGGGAGTGCATTGCCCGCAGTTCATCACTAGTTATTCCAAGCCGAGATACAGCTACTTGACCTTTCCTGCAACTCCCTAAAAATTATTTTCTGCCTATCTTGAGGTTCTCCTAGCACTTTATAAATTTTTCTCCATTCAATCCCTCTAAACACTCATTTCTTCTTGAATTTAGCAACTGGTTTGATCTGTAACTTTGTTTCCCACTTAACAGGGAATTTTGTAAATCTCAGAAGCCTGCTATTGGTTAGCATTGCTCCATGTACCATATTTTGTCAGAGAAGAAAAAAAGTGTCAGGACTCACAAAGGCCAGCCTGGTCTGTGGCAAGCATCAAATGCTTTGTGGTTTTTCTGGTTGTTCTTCTTTTCAGACCACAAAACCTAGAAATACTTCAAAGGACACAAGCTTTGGTGAAAACTGAAAAAAACACTCTGGACTGGCTTAATTCCTGTAATTGGCAAAGGCAGATGTTTAATATCCCTCTGTATAGGTTGCATTATATGGTGGATTATTAAAAAAGACAAATTTTAGAATGTATTTTTTCTTTTATTTTTGAGGTAGGAATGCAAACAAAAGTAATTTCAAGATTAACACTGTATTAGTAAGTTCTTCTGCAAAAACTAACCTTCATTTAGAAAACAAGTCAATAGACTGACAAACTGATACACTCTTTAAGTCATTAAAGAGCATACTTGAACTGTGCATGCAAAAAGGCATTTGAAACCAGTTTATCAAAGGTCTTACTATGAAGACCCTTGCACTGATTAGGTGGGCTTCCAATTTTACCCTGCAGCTCTATAATCTTTTTTTTTGTGATAAGCCACTGCTTTAATTCTTCCACGGGAAAGAAAAGTTTTTAAATCCCTAAATCTATCTGCTGAGTTCTTCTCCAGTAGAAAAGTTTAAACTCAGGATAAAATTTTGCATTTTGGAGGCAGCCTCTTCTGAAGTTCTCAGCCCTATTACACTGACAGGCCTTATGATGCAGGCAGGAACAGCAATATAATTGGTTTTGTTGGTGTCATTTCCTGACACCAGATAGAGTAGGAAGGACTGTAGACACCAGCTGATTCCTTTTCCATACACATCTTGCTAATTATTTTTTTCTGAAGGAAAGGTAATTTACACTGGTTGTATTGTCAGTCGTCAGTGGGTTGCTGCAGTGTGTAGTCAAGCTTCTAAGTAGTGTTTTGTTTTGTTTTCTATTCTGGCCTGGATTCCCCCTGTAACCTTATCAAAGCAGTTAAATTTCTTCAACCTATCAAGCTGAGCCATGTCAGCATCTTTAGATAGTTGCTGTTGACACGGCTGAGCAAAGCTGAATTGATCTCACAGCCCTCAGGACATCCTGAACAGCATGCATGCTCTATACTACTGCCACATGCCTGATATAAAGTTCAGACATTTCTAACTCATTGCTGGCAAGTTAAAATGGTTTGTATCACTAATGCTATTTAAGATCATTCTGTTGCCACAAATGCTATCTCAGTAACCTTAGATTGTGCACTAGAGATGGAAAAAGGACAGCGATGACATGCTTGTTTGCACTAAAAGAAAAACCACAAAACCCCTCCAATCTGAGGCAAAAAAAACCAACAACAAAAAACCAAACCACGATTCTAGTTGAGCTGTACCTGTCTATCTGAGAAAGCAGCAATAAAACAAGCTTAGGTACATTAGAGAACAAAGTGTGGCCGACAAGGCTTCCAGCTACTCTCCATGAAGAACTTGACAAGTGAATGGCTGTTTTCCAAGCTGTTAGGCACCCGAGTTACTGCACATTTCCTTGTATCCTATATGTTTTCCATTAGCAGGCATGCACAGTGACAGTAACCCATGAATCATAAGAATCCTGTCCTTAGCACTGGGAGCACAAAACCACCTGGATTTTGAAAAATATGGAACTTCATAACCATGTCACGCAGGTTATCAGGAGAGCTCAGCCTCAGGACTGTGATCTTAATTACTCATTCTGTTTACTTCATTCATAACTTAATTATATTTGTGTCTCCTAACTTTTGAGTAGGAAAGCAGAAAAAAATTCTCTTGGAGAAAAGAATCACTTTGTTTTTCAAAGGGTCTTTGTTTATGTATTTACATGCTTGCCTGCTTGTGTGCATTTTAGTTAATGGCTGTTTACAGAGTGCTCCCCAGAGAGGTGAAAGACACTTATCAGTGATCTAATTTCAGTGCAACATCTAGATCAGTGAAAAATGAATAAGCTTGTTATATGGCCTATGAAGCAAGGGCCATTGATAATAGGGAAAAAAAGGTTATATTTTAGAAATAAAGGACCAAATCCTGGGGGTCTGTGTGTAATGAATATCTATGCTGGGGTACAGAAAAAGTACTGGCCATACCACTACATAAGCAGGAAAGTATGTCCATTTTGCAGACCCTAAGTAATCATTAGAGAATGTAAAACTAGCAGTGTTACAGAAAACCTCATACACATTAAAGTCCTCTTTGTATAACCACATACAAGGGTCTCTCCTTATGAGCTGTGACTCCTGAGGAGTTGTTTTTAAGTCACTGTTGAAATGGAGTATTGCAGAAATAGTGTTTATCAACAGAGATGTGTGCAAATTCTTCACACAGCAGTTAATTGCCAAGAGAAATAGTCTCGTAAAGTTCTTAAGTTATATGGGAAATAGGTGCAAAAATACTGGTGGTTTTTTTTTTTTGTTGTTGTTTGGTTGTATTTTTTTTTGTTTGGTTTGGGGTTTTTTTTGTTTGTTTGTTTGGTTTTTTTTTTTTTTGTGAACAAACAACTATGACTTGGGAAATACAGACCTGAGAACCTGAGAAGCAGAAATCTGCCTGTTCTTTGACTCAGTAGAAAGACGTCATCTAAACTCCAAAAAAAAAAGGAGTTAATAGAAGTGAAAATCTGTCCTTTAACACAAACTAGAAACCAAATAATGATCAACAGAATAAGAATTAACAGAGATTTGAGGATTTCTTTTGAAATAGGAATTTACAGCTTGTGGTAACAAGATGACTGTAATACCAAAGGAAAATTGTGGACAATAGATACTATAATGCCAATCATCTCATTAGCAATAAATAGGCTGGTGATATGGAACAATTTGTTCATCTCTCAAATTATGACATTGGAGCATTCTGATTTCAGAACTTGATTTCAAAAGCATTTCAAATCTCATTTTTCCTAAGAGCAAGAGGGATTTTCATTTATATATGCTTCTTTTTCACTTAAAAATCACTGTTTAATCATCTTTCATTGTGATTTTATTCAGAGTAAAGGAACATACTTTACCTCTTTCATGGAGCATTCACGGAGCTTTCACAAAAAAAGGCTCAACTAGAACTCTATTAACTTGTATGCATGCAGATGGTTTGGGAAATAATTTTATTTGTATCAACATCATGATTCACAGAATGTGATTATTCCAGAATCTACTTGTTGGAGAATTTATACTAAATAAAAAACCACACTGAGATGATATTTTGTTTTCCTTCGCTTACTTTACCACAGCAAGAAGCCAGTTAGAAGTGGTGATGGTTTGTAATTTTACCTCTGACTGCAAAGGCAGTGATTTCCTCAGGAGTCACTTTTTGGGTGTTCAGACTAGAGACAATAATAACATATATGCTATCCCTCCTTCATTTGTCAGCTGAAATGCTGAGCTTTAAAATGCCCTACAATCTAAAATCACGACCAATCAATTCTGTGCTGGGGTTTTCTGAGTGGTGCAGAAGTGAGTCAAACCAGCTGGAATGAACACACACACACAAAATCACAGTCATAGCATTAACATGTTCAGTTCATAACTTACCTATACTTTGTAGAAAATTAATAATGTGATAAGTTCTTGCATGTGAGTAACTGATAAAAAAAGACTTGCACGTATTTGGGAATTTTTAAAATCCATTATTACAGGAGTAACTGCTTGGGTAGTTTTTACCTCAAAAAGGTAAAGGAAGCCTTGGGGCAGCTGAATGGTGTGTGACTTGTACAGAGACACCATCAATAAGCAAAGGAATTTGGAGGAAAAGAATATCTCAAATAGAACTGCTCACTGATGCTTCCTGGGATTACAGTAAAACAGGTTTTGGAGACAACTTCTGCAGTAGAGGGAGGAAGAGTAACCAGACCAGCTGATACTCCCTGGCATTTTCTCATATTAAATCTTTGGGTTTGGTCAGCTGCAAAGCTGATGTTTGCTGCCAGTAGTGGTGCCTCCTACCTAGAGATCTGAGCGGCAGGCAGGTCTTTGGAAGTGCTAACATTGGCACAACTGCTAACAGGAGCTAAAATCAAATCTCGTTCCCACACAGCCTCTGTTGTATTCAGCTACTGAGAGCTGATGAAAAGCAACACCTCAGCACTACTCCAGTCATTACACATTTATTCTCTCATGAAAACAAAAATAAATGAGCTGCTGTGGTCTGAGCTAAATATGCTCTTCTCCTGAAGTATCAGCTCAGGTGTCTCCACATCAGCTTCTCAACAAGAGTTAAATGGGAGGATTTGTCAAATAGAAACATAGTCTGTCATACACAAAGTTTTGCTGGTATCCCACATACAAACAATTGAAAATAGGCTTATATATCTTGAGGACTAGAAATAAAAACTATGTCTGGCACTTTTTTGTTAAAAGGGTTTAATAATAAGTGCTGCTTGTGGAATGGTTTGGCTATTTTATAAGGTTTTACCACTTTTCTCCTTGCATGTATTTAGGAAGTTTTATTATGGTATTTTCCTAGCTTGCTGGAATGGGTGAAGAGATCAAAGGAGGACAGTATAGAGTAGCCTTGTGTCCTGAAGTGAAATTATGATTCAGTTATTAGCTCTGCTACTCAGAAGCATACATGAACTAATGCAGCATCTATCCACTTTGCCTTATCTATTGTGACAAGCCTCCGGGGGCTGATCCACATGAAATTCATTTCACATCTCATTCATTGAGTGCCTGGGATTTGAAATACCTTTCTGCTCTTCTAGGTTTCAATAAGCTAGACTGCACAGACTCATTGCCAGCAAAAAGTAAGAAAGTAAATGTCTCTATAGAGATGGTGTTTTCAAATTTCCTGTGATGACACTGGAGATGTGCTGACATTAATTTCAGGAATTGTGCACATGTGTACCTAGGACAAGGATGACTTAGAGACTGATCATACTTTTCAGACCAATGGAAATATGTTTTAATATATTACAGCTAATATTGAAGTTTGTATCATATTAAATAAGAAACATAAAAGATTATGTTTGATCTGAGATATATGACAAAGAAAGTTTATCTTTTCCCCTAACATTGACTAAAAGAATCCTCATGATCCCCTTTAAGAAAGTTGAACTTTTATTATATATTTGGCAGTTTGTACTCAGTTTCTGTACAAATTTGACTGACAAAAACAGGGCAAACAAGAGCTCACTATTTTTCCAGAACATTGCTTTTCGTATTTCTAAGCAAACACCTAGGAAAGAAACAATATTGCTAGAAATATTACAGGAATTTCCTTCAATATAAAGAATCATAATCCACAAAGCCAATTCCCAAACTGTCACAGTGCTGGGACACACAAGCCAACATCTCCAGCAGCCTGTAGACTTAAAGGAAACAGGGAAATAACAGTGTTTCTTGCTGCACAAACCAATGATCATTGGAGGCCTAAGTGTTAGCTACCATATTTTTTATGCAGTAATACTAAACCTTTGTTTCAACTAGACAAGACTTAGTCTATGAAAGGATATACACCCAGAAAAAGGCTAAGATGAACATTATTCACCTTCATGCAAGAAGCCAATGTATTTTTCAGATTGCCTTTGTGTTTCCTCCATCAGAATTGCCATCAGGAGTGGGGGTAGAGCCCAAATCACCTTGTGCTGGGGCTCACATTACAAGACTAAAGAATCAGATTCACACTTGGCTTTGCTAGCTCAATGACTATTTCAAAATTAATTCATTTATTGGGTCCAGTTATCTTATCAGAAACAAACACCAAAAATGCAAAAGGGATTACTGACAGTCTGTAGCCTGACATGCCAAGAGCACCAGCAAAGTCTGAGTGTATTCAGTGGAGGGGTCTACACGATCCAGCTGAGTTACATGGAATAGGGAAGGCAATTTAAAACAGCTGGATTGTGAGACTATTAAAGGATTGCAGTGGCAGTCACTGTGAAGAAGAAAGCAAATTTGATTCTCTGTTACCAGGTCTTCCTTTTACATCCACATCCCCATTCATCTTGAATATTTGTTCATGGGATGAGAAAAGGAGGAGGTTTCATGGTTCAATGTGTAACTATCTGCAGCCCAAGAGAAGGACACACGCGTGCAAAAATGTGTGCAGCCAAGACCTGAACGGTAAATACTTCTCATACAAACTCTTCTGAGGTGATGCCCTCCTTCTTCCTTTGTCTGCTGGGCAAAGGAAAGCCCCTGTAGGGGCCAGACTGTGAGTACATGTGCAGAAATTTGGAGAGGCAGCTCCTCAGGGAGAGCTGAGCCTGCTCCATGAGCCTCATTTGGGTCTGTCCCCTTGTCCCTTGAAATTATTCTGGGTGCTCAACTGCCACCTGAGGAGAGGTGTAGAGGGGAAATCAAGACCAGAGCCCTTCTTCCCTTAGTAAACCAGACCACAAGAAATCCTTAAGGCACCATACAGTACAATAAGCAAGTTCCTTTCAGTGAAGCAATTTCCTTCGGCTGGATTATCAGCGCTCAGACTAAACCTGCAGATAATAGTACCACAGCAGGAAAAATGTGAATTCACTGATGAGGTATTCTAGAATGATAAAAATAACACATATTTTGAACATTTTCTAATTTCTTATGAAACAAAATTGGGAACCAAGTTTTTACTTGATTCTTCCTTAATTTCAATACCAATAATTAATTCATTCCTCCTAGGCAACTCTCTAGGTGATATGCTGTAATGTATTTAATTTTAGCATTCATAATATCTCTAATAATGTGTCTGCTTGTTAATACACATTATCAAAATTTTACCAAATTATCAAAATAATATTAACAAAATCAAACAGAAAATACCAATTTACAACTTCTGTCGAAATCAGCATGCACACTCAAGTTCTTGGCAGATTTTTCTCATTTGGTGATGTTCACTTTGTTCACTAGTTCCTAAATTACAAAACATGCAACACTGGGGAATCTACAAATAAAGAAAGGAATTTAACAAAACCGTGGGATTCTCTTTGGATAATGGCCTCCCTACAAGTATAATTTTCTTCTTAAAACAGCTTCACATTTCTCAGTCTCTGATGTTTGTTCACCCACACACATTCTGTGTGATTTTATAAATTAGTGGTAGGTCTTGACAGCACTCTATTTCTTTTAGGCACTTGTACCAAGGGATTATACCCTATATCCCTATAGCTTGCAGTTATTTTGCTTGAACTGTTCTAGTTGCTATCATGCATACACAGGGTAATATGCAAATCATTACCTGCAACATTTTTTTTTCTTTGATGCTGAGCTTATGAACTAATTTAAATATTGGTTCCCCTTATAATAAAACACAAGCCTTGCTTCCAGTGCAGTCACTGTATCTTCATGAAATGGAATTGGATTAACATGAGAGTACATTGTAATCTTTCAAAAAGCTACAGTTAGCAAACTTGGTTTTGATACGCTGCCTGACAAAACACACAACACCTAAGAAGTTGAAAGAAATTAAATAAACAGTGAACCAAATTATTATTGTTAAAAGTTCTATATTGCTATTGAATTGTTAGATGCATGTACAACATAGATATGATTCTTAAACATACTGTTCTGAAATACTGTGACATTTCCTTCAGAATGGGACACAAATAATACTCCCTTACAACACTTTGAATTGGGGAATATCCAGTAATTGGGAATCTTCAACTGTCAGTACAAATCATATAAAACATATGCCAATACTGCTTTAAACATCTTGCCAAGGAGGTGTGCTGTATCACTTTGCTATAAATTTAGATTCTACATAGATTTTTTATGCAAGCCAGATAATCATGGCCATTCCTCTATATACTGCATATTTACCTTCTGAGATTGTGCTCTGCACCAAATTAGAGGGGCCCTGTTCTGACAAAGATACGCAGTATTAGAGAGCACTGTTTGTTGTGTAAGTAGGTATAATTTACACTACCCTGAACTTTTCAGTTCCACAATTTTGTTCTCATTATTTTCTTATGAAAAATGTGTCAGATAAGTCACATCAGTTCTTAGGGTTTATTTTTCTTCTCACAGTTTCGTATTTTAGCATTTTGGATTTTTAAAATTCTTTTCATTGTAAATTTTTGATGAAATATAGTGAAGCTAAAACCATGGAATGTTTGTTTGGAAATACACTGCATGGGGAATGAAAAGGAAAAAACAGTTGTCTTACATCCGTAAATTAAATATTGCAACCATTTCACAAACCTCTGATTCACAATTTCTGAAAAGCATGAACTTTTCCCTCCATGGAGGAGAGAAAGATAGGGAGTTTTTTTTCCCCATCTTGTTCAAAGTATGTTACCTGTCAATACAGGAAATAATGTTTATCCCTATTTTTCATTAAGATCGATTTATTTAAGCCCTCCATAAAAATGGAGGCAATCCACTTCCAAATCACCTATTATCCCTGTATACACAGACAAAACTGTGGATACGTCAGGTGCACTAAAGCAAATTAAGCTAAGAGATGAGCTCATCCCAAGCACAAATGCAGTCTGGGCAGTGAATGGAGAGACACCAGCCCTGAAGAGTTGGGATGTAGGTTGATGAGAAGCTCATAAACCTGCCATGTGTGTTTGTTGCTCTGAAAGACAACTGTGTCCTGGGCTACACCAAGGGAAGTGTGGCCAGCAGGCTGAGGGAGGTGATTCCTCTCCTCTACTCTGCTGTTAAAGTCCATAAGTGGAGTGTTGCATCCAGCTCTGGGACCTACAGCTCAAGAAGATCATGGACCTGCTGGAATGAGTCCAGAGGAAGTCATCAAGATTATCTCAGAGCTGGAGGACTTATCCTATAAAGACAGTTTGAGCTGAGGCTGTTCAGCCTGGAGAAGGCTCCAAGGAGATCTTAGAGCATCCTTCCAGTACCTAAAGGGGGCTTGCAGGAGAGCTGGAGAGGGACTTTTTGCAATGCCTTGTAGTGACAGGACAAGACAGGCTGGCTTTAATCTGGGTAGGTTTAGATTGGATATTAGGAAGAACATCTTCCCTATGAGGATGGTCAAATTCTGGAACAAGCTGCCCAGAGAGGTGATAGATGCCACCTCCCCAGAAACATTCAGAATCAGGTTGGATAGGCTTCTGAGTATCCTGATTTAGTTTAAGATGTCCCTGATTATTGAAGAGGAGTAGAACTAGGTGAGGTCTAGACCTTTAAAGGTGTTTTTAAAGTGATCCTATGATTCTATGATTTTGTCCCTCACTATCAAGTATAAGTAAGGGATTTTCTGATGATGCACTTGAGAGCTCAAAATATGACACTGAGGCTGGCAAAGGAGGAATCTGCACCAATACAAGATGAAAAGGATGATGAAGCATCACCTGCCTGGACTGCCAGATTTCTTCTCATGCCATGCCTGCAGTACAGGCCCAACTTTAAAGTGTGTCAATTTGACCAAAAACACAGTGGAGAAGGAAACTCCCCACTGGGGAACATGTTCAGAATCAATAACAGAACTGCCTCAATCTATTGCAAAGAACTTGTTAGGGTACTAAAAGGATGATTAGAGCTAGGGACCACCTTTTGTGTGGAGTGTCACAACTACACTGAGCACTGAGGCTCTCCTCCCTCCTTGTAGCAGCACATCGCTCTCAGCATGGGCTCTGTGCACTGACCTGACTCTCACCTGGAGACTTGAAAGCAGGTAAAACAAGAGGTAACACTCATATTAGCAGAAGAAGGCAGCGTGATCCAAATTGTTGTAATATTTTAACACATGCTGTCATCCCTAGTCTAAGCAGCAAAGACAAAAAGTCAATCCTGAACCAAAACGTATGTTCCCTGCTGTATTAGAGCTGCAGCAGAGATGTGGATGTGTTTGTCTTCAACTTAACAATACCCCAGAGGACAGTTTTGTATTCAGCACTACAAAGTATCAGCATAACCAGTGCTTTTCCCCTTTAGCTTTATGGAATTCTTTCAAAGTCTGCTGTGCTTCCCAAATTTCCAGTGTGGTCAGCTGCTCAGAGTCAGCACCTTGAAAAAACAGATCCCAAAATTATTGATATTCTGTCCTTTTATTCCTTTTCTGAAGATTTGAATATACTCAAGGCATAGTTTGGCCAGGGAAGTTTAATTAGCTAAGACCACAAATTAACTGTTCAAATTAAATTGCTTGTATATATCTAGCACTGTGATATTTATTTATAATTATTATTGAAATTCTGAGATAAAAGCATTTAGACTAAAAGCACTATTATAGTTCAAATGCATATTTATGTATTTCAAACCCCATACGTCCAACTATGCTGAGAAAATGTTCAAACTCACAGTAAGACTCAAAACAAAGGAAATAAATAAAACATTAAGGTTGAATATGCAGTTATAAGATTGTGAGCTTCTTGCAGCTAAGGCTTTCCTCCTTATGAAGTATCTACTGAAGTGTCTAACAGACAGTGGATATTACTCAACATAATTATTATCCTCTTAATGTAAAACTTTCACATCAGGTTTTCTATGGGTTTGTTTCTTGTATTTCTTACTGAATCACAGTTTTGGAAAGATTTCTGTCAGGCCTCCCTGTAATAGAGCCCAGGAGCAATTCAAGTTTGGGGAGTTTTTGATGCAAATCCACTGAAATACATGTGCAGAAAATGCTAAACAAGGTTTTTCTTTGATCTATATAACTTATGGCACAAATATCACTGGCCTTTGCTCATAAAATAATACTTCTTGGAATTTTCTTACTGCACTTCACATTTTCTGCACTTGCTCAACATGCCTTGAGGATCCCCTGTATTTTTTTTTATATATGAAAGGCTTCCATTTGCATGGATTAGTGCTCTACAGGTCTTCTCTATCCTTCTCAAGAATGTGACTGCATAAGAACTAAGTATTTGGGAATCTATCTCCCAAGGAATTACAGACAAGTTAGGCACTTAGCTATTTTGAGAATCTTGGTCCAAATCAAGGTGCTTTTCAATGCTCACTTTGAGTAAAGGCTGAGTAAAAGTCTCATTTCAGTGTGAGGGAAGTTCTCAAAGGGAAAACTCGGGAAATTCCCAAGAGGTTGTAGACTATGAGGTTTTCTTTTTTTCCTCTTGGTGTATATGTCTCCACATTCATAGCTGCAGAACCTCCTGAGCTGAGATGGTCTTGAGCTTCAGCAGATGTCTCTGTCTTTTTGATATTTCTTGACGACTTTTTATTTAATGTAATCTTCTCTTTGTACTCAGAACTCTAACTGGGTGACAGAAATCCATATATTCTGTTACATATTTCAGTACACCTAAAAAAATGTCACACTGCTGATATTAGATTGGAAAGAAGCAGTTTACTTAATAAGCAGCGCAGATAGCCAAGACTGTAATCTTTGCACTAGGTTTCATCCAGTGTCCCAGGCTCCTCTGTGGAAATAGCTGGACACCATCAACCCTCTGAATATTTGACTCAAATTTCACCTACATATCCACACATTTCATTATCTTAAGTGTGAGCCTTTCAAAAGCTGGAAACCAACTGACTGCAAATCACATTGATGGTAAAAAGAAAAGAAAATCTCATTCCCTGCCTTCACAGTAAGGTACAGGAAGAAAAACAAAGTAAAATGTTGGCCACAGCTGTAGTTTTTTGGGGGTTTTGTTAAAAAAAAAAAAGAAAAAAAAAAAACCAACAAAAAACCCCCCTAGATCTTGTGGCTATGCATTCTTTATTCTAGGTTTTCAAACTGAGGACATTTGCAGTCAGTGTGGACACCCTGTCCAAGGAACCATAAACCACAGAAAAAGAAGAGGCCAGGCTACAGATAATCCTGAAAAGTCCCTCATGTTATTAACCTTGCCTTCATAGAAAGACAAGTGCAAACAATATTGTGCTCCTTGTAAACTCAAATGCTCCCTCCTAAAACAGCAGCGACAGGTAGAGGTATGTAAGAGACAACTGTGAAAAAGCTAGCAAGACTCAGCTTTGCATAGACCATAGCTACACTTTTGATTTCTGGAAGCATGAATTTTGATAAAATATCTTGGCCATGACAGTTAGAATTATATTCTAAATTTCATTAAATTAATATCTGCTAATAAACACATTGGAAGATGCAAGTGTGCACTGGGATTTACTCCCAATGCATTCACCAAAGTTATTTAATGGGAGTCCAGAATACTCCATTAGCAAAATCAGGTCAGTGAGCATCAGTTTCTCCTGTAAGACATTTCTGACCAGAAACATCTTATGGTGTAGTACTCATGACTTTAGTATCTGACCTTTCAGGCTATGCAGAGGAAAATCAGTGGACAGATTATACCACCAAATAAGAAATCCTGATGAAAACCTAAAACAGGAAAAACTTAACAACTTTTCTCCTCAAAGAGCTTGCCCACATGCTGTCTTAAAGAATTTAGCTTCTCTTTTGAAAATGGGGATCCTGCAGAGAAATCTGTGCCGTATGTGAACATGCCAACATGACCAAAATATCAGTGACTTTACAAGAGTGCAAAAAGATGGGATATACTGCATTATTAGTTCAAGCATTTTCTAGAACAATCAAACATTATACATGATTTGTGGGAAAAGCATGAAAATTTCCAAAAAAGAATGTCAGTTTGACCCCCTCTCACTCTCACACTTCAGAAAAGCTTAGCATGATGATAAACACTCAAATTGAGAACTGCTGCACACAGTGTCTGCCTTAAGCTGTTGATAATCTTGGATTACTTTTCAGATCTTCCCTGCTTTAGCAGCTTCTGTCAAGATGTAAATAAAGGAGATCATGTGACATTCCTTCTACCAGTCATGAAGAAGTCACTTGTTCACTGACTAGCTGGCAGATTTTCAGGGCAAATCTGTCCAGACACTGGAATTTGTGCCGGTTGCCTAAGTGACCAGTAATCCACTCAAAGAATGACAAAGTTACTGAGGTGCCAAGGGACAGTGTCTAGGAATGAGAAATATTTGACAGTGGAAAAGATGTGTTTTTAGTGATGTTTGGTTCATTTTTCCAAAGACAGCTGAAATTGCAGAAGGCAGACTGAGATCACTAAAACTCTTTTGCTCGTGGATTAACTTGTAATTCACTTACTCATATGCATGTGGGAATACAGCTTCTCAGACCAACTTCCTTCAGCAATAATGCGGTTTATGCCTCTGCTCTTGTGTTTCAATAAAAGTCATGAGATTAAAAATTCTCCCTAGTGACTGCCATCCAGAGCTGAAATGTAAGAAAATGGATCATACATGGTACCTAGAAACCACAGCATTTCTATAAAAAAAGTAAGAGATCAGTTGTAATGTGACGTGGCTTCTCATGGGATATACTAATCCTGCTCAGAAGAATTAGCTCACTTGGCTCAATTGCTCCTTCGGGGCTTACAAATAATGCACGTTCAAGTAATACATATTTGCATGGTATCAAGAACAGTGTCATTTATGCTTTAAGGTGCCCCATAATATAAAGTCTAGTTATGGAGAAAATTCTAATCACGTAAACAGAGCCTTATAATAAAGCAGTAAATGTTTTACAGGAGAAGCAGTAAACTTTGTTTTTTTAGTGTTTATACACTTTCCATGTTCCTGGACCATAAGAATAAATATGGGCATTGAAGCTAGATAAACTAGTCATGAGATACAGAGGCTACAGCAAATCCCTTCTCATCAAGGTGCGTAGGCTTTGTTCTCTTTGCCCTGACTAACCAGGTAATTCGTATTAATTATGCAGGCCTGTATTGATTTTGCACGGCCTGGTTTTGTTAGCAGGGGTGGCCACAAAGATGGCTCCAGTGAGAAGCTTCCACCATGTCCAGCAGAGCCAACCCCTGATGGCACCGAAGATGGATATGCTGCTGGCCAAAGCTGGGCCAATTAGAGGTGGTGGTAACACCTCTGTGATGACATATTTAAGAAGAAAATCAAAACAAAGTCACAGGATTTTTCTTCTTGTCAGAGAAGAGGAGGAGGTGAGAACATGTGAGGGAAACAACATGGAGACACCCAGGTCAGTGGAGAAGGAGGGGGAGATGCTCCACTGGAGCCAAGATTGCTCTGCAGGCCATTGTGAGACCATGGTGAAGCTGCTGTGTCCCTGCAGCCATCGGGATGCACGGAGGATGCAGAGATCCACCCACAGCCCCTGGGAATCCATGGGGGATGCAGAGATCTGCCCACAGCCCATGGGGATCCATGGGGGATGCAGAGATCCACCCACAGCCCATGGGGATCCGCAGGGGATGCAGAGATCCACCCACAGCCCGTGGGGATCCACGGGGGATGCAGAGATCCACCCACAGCCCCTGGGGATCCACGGGGGATGCAGAGATCCACCCACAGCCCGTGGGGGAGGTGCCCATGCTGGAGCAGGTAGATGCCTGGAGGAGGCTGTGATCCATGGAAGACCTGGTGGAGAGAGAAGGCCCCTGCTTCCAGGCTGGAGCAGCCTGTCCTTGGAGGACTGCACTCCATGGGAAGAGAGCCACATCATGGCAGTTTTGGGAGGACTGTCTGAGGGACTCACGTTGCAGCAGGTGTGGTATGGCTGCTGCTTGTGAGAGTGGACCCACACCAGAGAAGTTCATGGAGAACTGTCTGTCATGGGAGGGACTCCGTGGCTTCACAGGGGAAGGATTCCTCTCCCAGAGCAGTGGAAGAAAATCCCAGTGACGAACTGACCAAAACCCCCCTCCCCTGTCTCCCTGTTCTGTTGGTGGGAAGGAGGGAGAGGCTGGGAGGAAATAAGGTGTTTTAAGGGTTTATTTTATTTCTCATTATCCCCCTCTGATTCTGTTAGTAATAAATTCACCTTGCAACTTTAAGCTGAGCATGTTTTGCCTTTGAAATGTTTTCTCCCAGTCCTTATATCACTCATGAAGCCTTCTTTAATTTTTTCCTCTCATCTACCCAGCTGTGGCAGGGGAGGGTGAGCGAATGACTCTTGTGGGTGCCTGGTGTTGGGCCAGTGTCAAACCACAACATGGTCTTTGCCCTCTCATTTTTTGGGCAGCATCCTACCCACGTCTCAGTGCCTCCACTGCTCCTACTCCTTGAGCAGTCCCTGCCAGGTGAGCAACCCCATAATGCCCAATAATAAGAGAAACTAACCTGTGTGAGAAAGAGTAGCAGAGCAGGCCCTGAGAAAGGAAAGAATATCAATATCTCTCTCTGGCCTGCTGCTGCCCTAACAGCTGAGCATTACTATGGGAGACTACGTGAAAAACATACTGAGGGACACACACTCAGAGTGTATTTCATGAGAGACGGAGAAGAACAAGACAGAGGAGATAATCTTATTCTTTAGGGAAGATAAGACAGGCTGTTTAAAACAATGTAGTGTTATCTGCTTTAAGTAACGACTACTAACACACAGTTTAACAAGCATTGCTTACTCTAGGAAGCTTAATTACTCTTCAAAATGCATTCAATACAAAATTTCTCAAGCTGATTGTTTCTGCTTAATGTCAATGTATTATGTCCTAGCCACTTCAGTAGAAACTGCTATGTAGCAGCCAAATTTACTTCTGCTCCATAAGTGACATGTCATGAAAAATTATTTAATGAGCTGCTGCATTCTGCATTTGTGTAAATAACTTTCATGTAAACATGCATTACGGATGATCAATGTGGCTTCCCCAGTGCTGAGAACAGTCAGCAGTTATGACTGCGTGAAGTGCTTCAGGGTGTTGTGGGAAGATGGAGATTTAGAGCAGATTATGCAGCAGTTTCTATTGATTAAAGCTTGGCTTGCTACAGACCTTCTCTCCCTATCCTTCAAGCTGTCCTTTGGTGTCTCCTCCTCTCTTCAGTCACCAGTGAGGCTTTGATCCCTCTCCCACCTCTCATGCATTTTTCCTGGCACCAGTGGTTCAGGGATCGCAGCTTCCGAGTAACTCGCACCACAGAGGAGACATCACCATGTGTAGGGATGGTCAGGGAAGCACAGTAGGGACAAGGTAGAATAGGCAAAACCCACATAAAGAAATACAGAGAAATGTTTAAAAAGATGATTCCAGGAGAGATGGCTGAGGCTGGTTGTACTGCCAGCAAAATGTCTCAGGTACCAGTCTAGAGCACTGGAAGATGTTTCTGTGAACCTCCTGGGACACTCAGGTGGGAGGATTTGTGTGGTACCTGAAGCAAGGGGCAAGGTGTGGCAGAGAGGTGGCAGAGAGGAACAGTGGATACCTACTACTGAGGGTGGCAAACAGGGGGCAGAAAGCAACATGGAAGAGAGAAGATATTTCTGATCCCCTTCTACCCTGCTTTATCAGAGTGCAATGTATGTTTTGCAATGTTTGCAGTTTTGTCAAAGTCTTGTCTCTCATTTCTGATTGACCACATAACTGACATATTGCCATGTATACTATTGTTTTTTTACACAGTATATATTTCTATTCTTTTAGGAATGGAAATCCATCCTCAGATTTTACTTTGGCATGATATACAGGAACAGTTTTCCCACACAAGGCTCCATCCAACTTTCACAGTGCATGTACTTCTGATGTTGCTGCTGGTAAAAAATAACTAAATCTAATTTATTCATGTCCAGTTTGGTCTTCTAAACACACTTGCTTCTCAATATTTGAAAAACCAAGCAATGGGGCTCACCTTCATTTTAAATCATCAAGTCCCAGCAGCCATTGCCGAAAATTAGTTGTTCATACTTCTCACTACTGGCATTGTATCATTATGTTTGCCAATGTTATGCATATTGCACCTAATTGTGTGTACCATCAAGACATTTAAGATGCAGGATTATCAATACTGCCATGAACTGAGCTGCCCCAGATTATCTTCCAATAACTCTTGAGAGAAAATACAAGAGTAAAGAAGTTTTGGAAGGCAGTGGATTACCTTCAAGGCATTAGCTGTTGAACACATAGATTTTCACTACAGTCAGACACATTACCAATCTTTTAAAAAAGGCTTAATTGGCTTTTGAACTATGGTATGACCGCATAAAAAGCCCTGTATTTTAAAGAGGAATTTACAGCATGAACAGGAGTCTGCTAAAATGAAAACATTTGTGTTTTGCAGAGGTCATTGTTGTAAATGCTTTCATCTGGGACTCATGGTTTTTGGGCATTAATCAGCAGTGAAAGCAAGCAAGACATAACATGCTACTCCTTTGAGCTTCCTCAGCTAAATCAAATAGAGAAATCTGAGCATGAGACACTTGGAAAATCTGTGCCTACTCTTGGAGAGAAAAAAAAATAGTATCTTGAGTCATGCTACTGTATCACTGATATTAAGAAGAAAAGTGGATCCTGTTTGTGCCTCAAGTTTGCAGTGAGATGCCTCACTAATACCTAAGGTGTCTGTCAAGATGTATTCTGAGGTGTGAGTTTTCAAAACTCTACATCCCTCACTAGTCTCCCTGCAAGAAGTATATTTCAGTGTCTAAATTGCTAAAAAGCAAATGCATCTTGGAACCATCAGTATGACAGGCAACATGTATGTCAGACAAAGCAATAGGCTTCTGGCTTTGGAGTCTGACCTCATCTTAAATTTCGCTAGAAAGAAGAAAACAGCCCAACAAATTGTCTTTGCCCAGGACTTTGCTCCCAAGTTCCAGGTAGTGCCTACTCAGAGGGGACTTGTCAAGTGATGAAAACCCCCCGTTAGAAGATAATGGTTAGGAGGCAGTTTGCTCCCCAGGTCTGTCATCTGCCCAGCAAAGTTTGCAGTAATTGCAAAATATGTTTCTGAAAGGGTTTTTTCTATTGTGCTTGTCACAACTCTTGACATGTTAAGTAGGACAAAGACCAGGACAAACATGATGTATACCCTAAAGACAAATAGCTGTCCGGTTTTCCTCCAGCTGGCTACAATCCCAAATTCTCAGCAGATGACACATGTACCACACATCCTCCAGTATCACAAACCCCAATGAGTCTGTCATTCATGCAGCAATCACAATGTTAGGTTAAGCAAAAAGAAGGTATCTAAGACTGTGAGGCATGAACAAATGACAAACTGAAGAAATCAGGAGTTGGATAACATGCCAAGCACTCAGTTTGGAAATCAAAACAAAATTAATTTCTACGTCTTCATTACTTGTGACAACAGCCTTGCTACAGCTCAACTCACTGGCTGAAAACCCGCTGCTGCCACCCGGTGTTACTCTGCCAGCATCGGCCTGCATTTACAGGGAGCAAGGAATGGACCTGGCCTGCAATACTAGGAGTCCCAAGACAGGTGTTCTGGCAGAAGAGAATAGAGGAAATGGCAATGTATGTACATATTTGTGTGTGTACATATTAATCCCAGCTATCTAAGGCATAGTGCTGGCATGACCTTAAGAAAAGTAAAAAATTGTGGGAAACAAGAAGAAATAACTGGTTGTTCGGTTATTGTCTGTATGAAGCAGTCAGTAGATACACTGTTTATATTTGATTTGGAATCACATGCAAGCATATTAAATCCCCAGGAAATGAGTGAGGAGCAGGTGACTACCAATATCATACCTCTTTTCATTTAAATAATCCACTTTCTTTCAAGTTTCATTTCATGAATTTTGTTCAGTGGTGCTGCTTTGCTAAGCAAAATCTAATGCATTTGTTACAGCCCAGGGAATGAGCTGCAGGTTGAAAGGTAGATTGAGAAGAAAAGCATACATTCATTGTGATTTTCCAGGTGATCAGTAATATTCAGGAGTCTAACTTGCCTTGCACTCCAAATTGATTGTTTTACCCAAGATAATTAAAACCTACATTCTCTGAGTGCAGCAGCTGCTTGTGAATGTCAATGTTTTGGCCAGAAGCCTTTTCTCAAGACAATTCACAATGCAATATTGTTAATATGCTGTCCTGTGGGGAGCATGTTGTGATTGAGAGACTTGTGCTCATCAGACCATACTCATTACATTCAGTTTTGCACTGAGTTATTCTTCTGTGACAGGTAGGGTTTCATTTTGTTCAGAGGAAATCAAGCTAAACATTGTTTTGTATCACATTCTCTTGAGAAGGAGAAATGTAGGAACGCAAAAATAGGGAGGAGAAATTTAGCTCTCTGGGATTACTGGGCTTTTCTTGCATGAAATAATAGAGCTGTTTGATTGCTAGAACATAAGGCAGAAGGAGGAGGTTCCAGCAGAAACCTCCATCATCCTTAGGAATGGCACAGTATTTAGAGGGGGAAAAAATTTAAAAAACAAATAGCAAAATAATTTATACTGTGTAAAACACCTCCAGTCCCTGGACTTTCCAAAGTGTGTCATGAAGTTTGCAAAAGCACAGCCAAAAAAATTGGGTGAAATTCCTCCAGCTGGCTAAACCAAACTGTGGCCTTCTAGCTCTTCCGTCAGAGTTGATGGACCCCAGTGACTGGTCCATCCTCTGCAGAGTCAATTCAGCCCACTAGAATGGCAAAAATCCACCCCCTGCTCTATCATGGTGTCTTTACTCACAGCTGGCCTAGATAAGCCTTGCAGATGGCAGAAGGAAAACAAGGGGAGTGGGAATATTGGAGGCAAGGATCAAGTACCTCTGCTACAGAACTCCAGTCGTGCAACTCATCCCTATCAGTGCTTTGCTTACAAACAGCCTTATTAATTCTTTGGTAGAATTTTTGAGACTGCATCTTTAATAAATATGCCTTCATTAAACAGCAACAAGACCTCTATTCTGGGGAGAAAGTTACAGAAGAGTAGGCTGTCAACACAAACTTACATTTGGCTCTGGAATCTGAGCAGAGATTGACAGCCACACCAAAGAAATGGGGACATATTCACTAATGTTGGTGCGATTGGAGGTGATTATCAGCTCTCACAGCAGGGAGTGTGTTTAATTTTTCAGGAGGTATTTTGACCTTGCCAGTTAAGAAATAAATTAAGGAACATATCTGCTTATGAAAGCTTACATAAGCATATCCACCCTTCCAGCTCCTGTATGGTAACAAGGCATTTTCAGCTGCGCGTCCTTCTCCTGTCTTGACAGGAAGGAAAGGATAACCAGCTCTCGGTGAACACTGATTTTATATTTTTTAAGCTATTGACTAGTGAATTCAAATCATCATCTTGAGACACAGAATCACAGAATGTTTCATGCTTGACAGATACCTGGACTCATTTTCTTCATCCTTCTTCTCTCAGCAAAGCTAATATGAATCCTGATTTCCTAGGATAGTATTAGGCAAGATGGAACAAAATAAGGTATAGGCCCTAGGAAAAGAAATATTGACACAGAAAGATTCAATAGTTTGTAAAGCCAGCATTCAGATCACCAGAGTGCTGTGTAAGCAACATCTAGACATGGATGCCAAAGAGGACCCCAGGTTATTCAAGAACTCACCTGGGTGTCCTACCAGCCTAATAGAAGGGAGAGTTCCAACAGTGATTGAGGAGGATGGTCTTTCTCTTTGGTCATTTCATATTGCAGTCACCCCTGACACTGAGTCCTGTGTCAAGTTCTAGGCCCCTAACTTCAAGAAAGACATTGAGGTGCTGGAGTGTGTCCAGAGAAGGGCAGCAGAGCTGGGGAAGGGTCTGGAGAACAGGTCCTATGAGGAGAGCCTGAGGGAGCTGTGGTTGTTTAGCCTGGAGAAAAAGAGGCTCAGGGGAAATCTTATTGCTCTCTGCAAGTGCCTGGAAGAAGGATGTAGCCAGGTGGGGGTTGGCCTCTTCTCCCAGGAAACAAGTGACAGGACATAGCCTCAAGCTGCACCAAGGAGGTTTGGATTAGACATCAGGAGGAATTTCTTCATGGAAAGCATTATGCAACATTGGAAACAGGGAGGTGGTGGAATCACCAAACCAGGAGGTGTTCAGGAAACAGCTGGATATGACACTTGGTGATATGTTTTAGTTGACATGGTGGTGCTTGGTCAAAGGTTGGACACAGTCTTGGAGGTCTTTCCAACCTTAACGATTCTATGATCAAATCCATTAATGGAATTCAAACAATGGCCTGTAGAAGTTAATTCAGAGATCCCATATACCCAGGCAGTTCCTATGAAGAGATGGCTGAGGCTCAATGTTCCTATTAAGCTTCCAGTAAAAGTCTTCCTTTGTGCTTCTCCTTCCTCTCAAAACTCTGGAAATTTAATGTTTGAATTGAGGTTCCAGTATTTCTGTAGAGAAGGGAGCTTCAAAGCAACATGAATACAGCATGCAGGCAAGTCAATAAACACGTGATAGAAAGTGAAAGCATTGATAACACAGACAGAAGAAGAGCAATAAGAAAGGACACTTTTAAGTCCAAATGTAGATGGTTAAATATGGGTCAATTTTCATGTAAAAATGATTGGAATTATGTTGGAATGCTATCCATAAATATCAAAATATTTTACAAAGAATTGTTTATTATCAGTTCTTTATTTTGTTTTACATAAGAGAAAACTGAAACCTAGATCTCTGTATCTTTCCTGGTGCCCCAGTGATTAGTGCTAACAGCATAAGAATTCTGAAATCTGAACACTTGAAAGACTGAAGGAAATGTCTTAGAAAACTTCCTTATTTCAACCAGCTCTGCAAGAGTACATCCTGGAGTTAACAAGATTCAGTTCTGTTTCCCTGTCTCATGACCCAGCCTTCATTCATTTTGAAAGCCCTTTGGTAATACTATTTCTACAGAAGCTTCAGCTCTTCTGAAATCAAATGAAAAGCTGCTTCTTCATGGCAAGTTAGCTCTATCAGAGAAGAAAAAATCAACAGCTTATTTAAGCTTCCATTATTTAATTGAAATTAAATGTGGATGCTTAATTACAGTTATGACTTTACTTCTATTGCATTACAGTGGTATCTCTGTGAAGATGTAGCAAATTGATTAACAATGAAGGAGCAAATAATGTTAGCAGAGTTTGAGCACAAGCAGTAACCTCCTCTTAACTGCCCATTAACAATTGCTTGATTGATAATAAATTATGATAGACCATGTAAGAACTACCTGAATATTAAATGATCTTACAAGGGGCGCACAGGTAAGAGGTACAGAATTAATTCATACTAACTGGACACAAAGTCTTTGCAATAAAAGAATCATTCATAGAACAGTCTGAAATAATTTTTCATTGCATTATCTTCATGATCCATCAAAAAACATAAAAATACAACAGGAGAAATTATGGGATCCTCTGCTAAGCATGGCCATGTCAGATGTGATCAACAATAATTGAAGGAGACTACTGCCTTTCTCACCAACAAGAGAGACTGTATCCATATAGCAAGCTCCATATCAAGCTGAGGAGAGGAAACCAGATGACTTCATTTACATTATAGCAGGAATAATAACCAGGACAGGTTCCCAAACTGGCTGGTTGGTGAATATTAAACATCTCTTGTGATTATCCGGAGTTCTTCAGAATTCTGAGACAGCACAAATATCCATGTAACGTTTCAATACACCAGTAGAGGCCACCACACACTTCACAAAGCTACCAGACTTCTTGGTCAATCAGTTCACTCATTTCCAAGCCGGGTGAGAGCTCCGGGCTGGATCCCACCAGGGCCAGGCTGCTGCTCATGTATTCCCACTAAGTGCCTGCTTCTTCAGAGGCCAATTTATTCTCAAGTATTTTCCCCCTAGTTTGTCTCCTTTCTCCTGCAAGCCAGAATTCAATCCCATACCCGTTCAAATTCATTCTCAAGATCCCATCTTTGCGATAGGTTCTGTTCCAGATATGCCACTGAGAGTAGTTCAGTTGGTTAGAGGATGGTGTTAATAATGCCAGGGTTGTGGGTTTGAGGCCCATATGAGCCATTCACTTAAGAGCTGGACTTAATGGTCCTTGTGAGTTCCTACCAACTCAGAATATTCTGTGGTTCTGTGAAATTCACTGAAGAGTTTCCCTCAGTTTAAAAGCTGTTGTGGGTGCAATGTGGCAAGGCTTATCTGTATGGAATTCCAGTGTTCAGTTCATCAGAAAGATGGCAACGCTTCTCTTCAGACAGTGATCTACAACAAAAATCCAGTACTGAAACTATGGCTAATCTACTGCCGCACTCACCGTCTAGACACTAGCTGAAGTCTTTAAGGTTCAGCGATAGAAAACTCTGTTTTCTCTTTATGCTCATCACACAACCTCCTAAAAGATATTAACAGTGTTTTTGATACCCAAGTTTTCCAAATATGCACATGGGTTAGAAGTCATATTTGTACTCTGTTCATCAATACATACCAAGGATTATTTTCATGGTTATTTACACTACAGAGATAATTTGCAATTGTCGAAAGACTCTCTTTTCAAGGTTTATATTGGTATTAAATGAAGGCACACTAAAGGAAAAGAATTTTCAGGCATTTTCAGGATGAATGTGACCAAGGTATTTTCAATTTTCACTCCCTGTTGAAATTCATGCATTGAACTGCAATAAAGCAGCTAGTTAATAAACACACAAAAAAGAAGGATTTTTTTCTGCTGTCTCTTACGTTCATCCCTTCTGGGCCATTGTCTAAATCCAGGACATATTTGGGACTTCTTACTGATGAATAGTGCACCGCTAACATGCTGAGATGTTTCTGTTGAATGTAAAATGTAAAAATCTAGATGTGTCCAAAAGTCCAGTAGACAGTGAAACATGGCCCTTGATTCATTAACAGATGCTGTCAGGACTCTGTAACTTTAAAAATGTTCTGTAATCTATTAAAATTCTCTTTCAAGAGGAAAGTGTAAGTGTCTTGTTATCTGAAGTACACAACACATATAAAGTTGTGCAAGCAGCATTACAAAGAGCAAAATATGTCTATGGAAATGAAATGCCAGACAGGTAGAGAACTGAGTGGGAGATGGATTAACAATGAGTGATAAAGATGGCAGACAGTTCATTAATGCTGTTTCTGAGCAGAATTATTCAGAAGATGAAGCTAAGACCATTTTATAATGTACATCCCCACAGTGAAATGAGAAAAATGCATTTAGTATTAAGCTTTCTAAGCCAATGTACAAAACATGAGGAATGTCTTTTCAATAGGCAAAGAGCAGCATTATGGAGTCTTGTTCAGAATGCCGTTTCAGTTATGCTTTGAGAAAAATACAAAACTGGAAGAATAAATTAGAATTTTAAAAGCTTGCTTTAACATTTAAAACTAGCTTGGTTTCCATGTAGAATGAATCCCACAAATCTAGAGTAAAAGTCTGAATGAGTCTGAAAATCTAAAAGCAAATATAGAGTGTGTGTACCCATGGATATGGGGTTTTTTCACTTGTTCTGTTCGGTAAATATTGTCTGCTCTCAAAAAAGGGAAAGAACTAGGAACCTTCTGCTCCTGAAAACAAGTCTTTAAACCATCTGTAACAATTCCTGAGGGTTAGCTCTGCAAAATACTGATTGCTGTGTGTAAAACATCTGTATCTTAATTTCAAGTACAATTACACTTTGCACTTAGTATGAATGCAGATGTAAATGAGTCCACTGATTGTATTCAAGAACCAAAATAACTTCTATAAGTGTAAGAAACTTCTGTGGGTACAGAAAATGGGTTTGAAATGGGTAGTTTTTTAAGTCTAATACTCTGCTGTCCTGGAAAATATGATCATATATTTTTCTTAAAACTAGTAAAAATTATTTTCAGGACAGTTCTGCTTTTTTTTTTTTTTCTCTCCCCTAGTCACTATTCTTAACAGAAGGTTATACCAGACTTCATTTCTCTTACCAGAAGTCAGTTAACTGTAATTTCTGTTCTGAATTATTTCTCTGGAAACTGTGTCAGAGTTTTCTGCTACCTTAAATAACTTTTCTTTCTTAGAGTTTACTCCTGTGGTGCATGAACAGTGACCTCCCTTCTCAGCTTGTCTCTATATCTGACATGGTCCTCTAGCAAAACAAGATCTTGTGAAATATGATCGAGATGTTAGGTCATGCTCATAACTCTTTTCTGAACGTGTCCCTTTTCACACTTCATGTAGGAAAACCACTACTCTGTACAGCATTTCTGATGAACTGTGCCAATGTCTTGCACAACAACATGATGGTTTTTATTATCTTTGCCAGAAATAATGTGTCCAAATATTTACTTCTTTCCTTACAGCAGATCCTGATTGCTTATCTCTAATTGATAAGACCTTGAGCTTAAATGTTGCTGCAACAATTAATTGGTGCATTCCTAACTGTTATCTATGATCTCATTCTTCTTAGTTAATTCTCAAGGTTTTTTGGCTTTTATGCATGTGTTTCTGGCTCTATTACCCAGTGCTGCTTATGCCTGTACCTCCCTGCATTGTGTCATCCACACATGCACTCACTGCCAATGCATTTACCTCTTCCTGCTTTGAGCTTCTAAAACCTAGCTTTGAGGTAGACCACAAATAGCTTCTTTGTGACAACTTCCCTTTCAGAGTGTCTACCAGCGTAACTGTACAAGTTAAAAAGCTGTGACACATCTACTTACCCTGAGGGCTGCTCCTATACAGAAAAGGGTGTCACCACATCAGTATGAGGATGAACTGATCTACTTAAATGTAAAGAAAAATTAAGGGACTTCTACATTTCTGGCAATGGCATCATTTGGAAAGAATATTTATTCACTTAAACTCCTTCTTCCAGCACTCTGTTTAGCCTTAAACTTTCAATGGACTTCAGAAAAACACAAGCCAAAAAAAAAAAAAAGGTACATGATACTTTCTGTCTTTCATAAAACAAGATAATGGAAAGAAACTTGAATTCTTCTAAAATCAAATTCTAGCATGCAAGAAGCAGAAGTTCAGGGATTTGCAAGGAGGTGAACACAAATACACGTGCTGTGAATCTCAGCAAAGACAACTGTAGGTGTTTATAAATCATTAGCAAGGTCTATAACACCCCTGGTCCCATATGACTTCAGTTTAAAGGCCATTTTAATTCAGTCCAAAAAAACCTAGGGAAATAAGAGATTATGAAAGAGGCAAAAGTACAGTACTAAAAGCATTATGTGTTGCCTGACTATAAAGAATACATCTAACATGAGCACATCATCTGACCTGTCCTGCTATTGGATCTAGCTATGAATGATGTCTGTGCAATCAGAGGAGCAGAGAAGGAGGCCAGGGAGGTCCAGCAGCCAGCCACAAGGCCAAATGATTTTATGTCCTGCCTGCTGGAGTCCTCTATTTCTCCATTTTGAGAAATTCTGTTGGTGGGCCCCTGGGTATGAGGGGAATTCCCGAGTTACTCAGACACAAGTAGACTGTCCCTGTAAGAGTCTTGCACCCTAGGAACTACACAGAACTACACTCTGATTGCCACAAAGAGTAGAAGACAGTTCTACTTTGCACCTCTCCCTGCCTTGAGGCTAGTACTATTTCGATATGCAAGAAGAGCGGAATGGCAAATTTTTATGTCTAGAAATTGGGAACAATTCTGGAAGCTTTAATATGCTATATATAAAGTGTGATATATATTATGTAAATAACCCCAGGAACATAATTCAAGAATGCACAGAGAATAGAGTGTCACTGCTGGAGACCAGACATAAAAATGGTCCCTTATAATTTCTTGGGATTCATCTGGGCTCGTACGTCAAAGGGCAACTAGAATGGAAGTGGCAATTTCATTACTGCGTCTGTCAAAAGAATGTATTAATTGGTCCAAATTCTTTACTGTCTTTAATGGATTGAGCTGTCAGAGAGAATTAATGTCTCACAAATTTGGGTGAATTATAGGTTAAGATGCTCACAAGCTTGTCAGAAGAAAAATGGTCTACAACGAAACTGATGGCTAAGCTGAGCTTCTCCAAGTGCTAAGAAGAAATTGTGCTAAATAGACATGTTTAAAATATGTTTTGAAAATAAAAAAACAAAGAGAGCAAATCAAAGAAGTTTTCTGCTATCCAAATTTATATTAAATGACTTGATTTCAAATTTAGCAATCCCTTGCATAAAGATCAGAAGAACATCACTACTGCAGATTAATATTTAAAAGAAAGGTGCCTTTGGGGTGGTCTTGAAGAAAAAATTTACCATTACTCACATGCAGGGAATTTGCACTATTTTTTACAAAATAAGAAAATTCTGTGCATAGAAATAGTATCCTTCTACGGACTATTTAGGCAGAAACTTAAAACAATGTTCATAGTGAAAAACAACACTGACAGGCCCTGCATGTGGACATAGGACTTGCTTTCTGTGCAAAGTTCTAAGTCTGAGGTTTTGATAGCTTTACATCACTCAGTGCTCAAGGACAGGCAGGAATTGTGGCTGATATAGTGAGGAATGCATGGATACAGTGACTGAATCTTTCATAAGGAATGGTATTTTCTCTACCGCTGTTATAGCCAGTCTCTGCAAATCTCTCCTTATAAAGGCTTTGTTTGATAGCCTTTCTTCCTCTGTTGTCCCATGTTTTGGCCAGTGATGCTTTTTTTTTTCTCTATTTTGAACAGAGAGAAAGAGAGGGAAAAAAAAGCCAGAAAGAATGGGAACTGAAATGAAAATAGTCTTTTGATGTGTAGTGCTATTTGTCACTCTTCACCCAAAACAACAGAGGTCTGGAAAATGTTAACTGTCTGGAAAATGTTTTCCTACCTTTTAACAAAAAAGTCCTTATGATGCATGTTCTGCCAGCAAGTGGGATTCTGGTATAAAAAAGGTCATACAGAACTCAGATACTTTTATTCAGAAGTCTTGCAATGAAGCTTCATAGCTAGAGCCAGGCAGCAGCTTTCCTTTATACAACCAACTTCTTATTGGAACTACAGTGATGATCATATGTCATCTTTTCCTCAGTGAAATCCCTGCCCATGGGGAGTAGGAACAGAGGATGTAGAGCTGGGATTTCCAAACCACAGAGGAAAATGCAAGCACACTATAATAGGGAAAAAAAGATAAAAGAAAAAAAATCTGAATCTAATTCTTTGGATTTGCAAAAAAGCAAACATTTCAGCCAGTTAATTATCAATTCTCAGGTAATTGGTAGTCAGTATTTGCACACATCCATTTCAATTAATTGTGAGTACCACTATTGGAAATGTTATTAAACATTACGTAAATCTGATGCAAAGCTTCTGTTAATCTCTCCATTTGACAGAGGATCCTGGTTCTATAAACATACACTGGATTAACTGGTTCTTGCCATCTTCCTTCAGTCTTTCTTAAGGCACTGAGAAGCAGCACCATCACTTTTTCCCAGGTAAGAAAATCATGCTGTCTCCATGAAGTCCTGCAGTGCAGCCTTCCCAGGATCCATCTCATATCTCCCCAGGATGGGAAGGGCTGGGATGATGCAAGTGATCTGGTGATCATTAGTGGTTTGCCCCCTTCTTAACTGGAAGTCTGAATTTTCCAGCAGCCTCCTGGACAAAACCAGCTTGTCGCTTGGCGCAGAACAGGGCAAACAGGTTGCATTTGAGCTGCTCAAGCATAACACACAAACTGTCTACTCTTGTCCTAAATTTAGAAGCTCATTTAATCCTTCTTGTTATTTCATGCTGCCTTTACATGATATGAAATAAGTGGAAATTTTGATTTATAACCACTGGCTTACATGTTGTCAATCTGTTAAAGAAAACTGACATAAAGAGATGAATGCTATGTCTTGCCTGTAGCATTCCCAGGGTGAACTTCAGCCTTTAAAGACAAACTCAGTTTTGCCCAGAGACACTGAAACCAGTGTATCCAGCCTGGTAGCTGGTCACTACCACCACAACCCACAGGCAAACAGGTGGACACTGACATAATCAGAACCTCTTCAAGGATTCAATCTCTTCAAGGATTTAAAACTGAAGCAAAACACTTTCAGTACAAGAAAAACTGCATATAGTTCCAGGAAAAGCAAAGGGCAACTGGGCTGATAGCTGTCTTAGCAGTCTGGTTTAGAAGAGGTGGATCTGCATCATAGACCAGCTAAACTTTCACAGAGATTGTTTTGGTACATCCAAGGAGAAAGGATTGCAATCATCCATATCATAAAAACCCAAAACTTCAATTACAGAGACTTGGTTCCCCTCCAAAGCTGGATTTCCTTGCCATCCACAGGCATTCCTTTCAGTGTTGGTCATAAGCACCCCAGAGTGGAGGAAAGCCTGAGTAGCTGAATCCAGTGCTATAACCTAAACAAGGGATGGCAGCAGTCCACCTGTGAGGCTTTTCATGTAGCTCTTTCCTCTCATCAAAGTGATGTCCCCTTTTTAAGAAGTTACAACTCTCATTTCTTTGCCTTGAGCCAGGTCCTTTTCATCTCAAATCCCATTTTTCAGTGAATTAGGATATCATTCATGTTTGACATTTAAGGCACTATAAATGGACGTTATCTTCTGTGACGCAGTATTACATGTAAGCTCACCAAAACTAGGAAAAGTGGCATCCAACAGATGTTTTCCAGGTGAAAGCTGTCGGAGAAGGAGGTAGAGGAAGTCCCTAACAAACTGTCTCAGACTTTTCAGAGAGGAATAGAAAAAAGGTATTTTAAAAGGGATGAGATCTCCCCACTCTCCAAATTTCTCAGGCAAGACAGCTAAAACAGAACTAGAACTTGCTAGAACAGCAGGGGCTTACCTGCTGGTAGCCCTGAGCAGATCATCTATCAGTGGCAAAGGACTCTCTGTCTCTACACATAGACCAGCATGAAACTTCCCTGGCAGTCAGGGAAGCAAAATTTGGCCTGACACCAGCTCCTCAGTGCTGATGTGAAACAGGATGTGGCTGGGGCTGTGGGGGGACTGATGTCAGTGATGACTTCCTAGCCAGAAGAAGGGGATGTCATTTAAGAACTTGGCAAATCAACAAGCCAAAAAAGAAAACAAGAAAGCCCATGGATGGTTTCAAGGTTCCTACCTGATCTGCAGGATCTTAACTGCTGTTTCAACATAATTTTTCTGTGAAGCTAAGAAGGCCTGAGGATAAAGTCAAACCGTGAAAATCCTAAAAGGGTAGCAAAAAATCCTTAAAGGGTATAAAAAAAAGCCAGTGAAAGATGGTCTTGGCAGAGTAGTAGATGTCCAAGCTTTCAATGTCACAGTGAGAGTTCATGAGCACAATAAGAGAATGTATTCCCTGGACATTGAATTATGGTATCTTTATTTCTAGCATTTCTAGTTACCATCTCTGTCCAGAGTTTGAAACTAAACCACAAAGCTTAAAGCAGTGACTACATCTCAATATATATCAGCCTTCATTTCTTGAAAACTCTTCATGTATTAGAACTGCAAGCATAAACATTTTTATTGAAAGACAAAGCCTTAACAGTGTTTTTGTATATTTGACTCCTGCAAAAGTAGCAGGCCTGTGTCAGACAGTAATTTTCAACTTTTGGGTTTTGAAAAGTGCTAAAAACATTGTAGCACTGATGCTTTTCCAAGGTTTGTTAACCTTGCTGGCTAAACAGCTGCTCTCTGTCATTTTAGGGTTGAAAAGGAGTTAGAATGGCCTTGGCATTGCCAGAATTTGGGAAGCTGTGCTCTAAATGCTTGAGACCAATTTCCCTCTTAGTGAAGGATGATTGGCAAATGTCGACAGGCTGAGGATGTTTACATCGTGTGATGATGAATGTCACAGACATTAAATAGGGCCACTGTGAAATTTAATGGCTGCTTTAGTTGCCTCATTTCTTATTAGAAAAGGTCACTTATTGTCCTAGCTTACATGATTAATGTGAGCTCCTGTATCTTTATGGGGTATATTTACAGTATGTGCTTTGTTTGTTCTTCTTTTCAGACTATACCAAGGTTTACTACTCAATGTGAATTTAGATTTGTTGTTGAATGCAGGTATTTTTCCAGAAAGCTTGTGTAAGCTATCCTGCTGGGAAGAGGCTTATGTCTGGGGCCTTAACAACACTTACAGCCCACTTTAGTACAATTTACTCTGGTGGGATGGCTGAAATTCTTGCCTGCAGTGCCATTTTAAATAAACAAATTACTAAATCTATGCAGCACTTATCTACATGCATTCTGTGAATTTGAAACAGGATTTATTATTTTTTTAAAATCATTGTTACTTTCCTGAGGTCTGGGCAGGGTAATGCCATCCATACAAAGGAAAAGCATTAACAAGTCATAGTTTCCTCATTCCAAGGATTTTCACCTTGTATCAACGAGCTTAGCTCCTTCCAATAAGTCTCATTGCTGGGATATTGAGAAATGAAAAACACTTTTCTTCTAACAGGAAGGGACAAGTGACTTTGAACAAGACCTGGGACAGATTGGTAGACAGGTCACATTCAGTATAGGAATTTTCACTTGGTTTAGGAACCCTCAGTCAACTACTGTGAAGTAAAGTTTGTACGTAATCTCAAACATTCAGGGTCAATATCCTTTACTCAGAAGTCGATCACTGGACTGCCAAATGCAGCCATACATCAGCCAAAAATGGAAGACAGTAGTGAAACTAAAAGCCATGGGATCTTTATACTGACTACACTTCCCAATTCAACCATATTACTTAATTATTCCACAGTCAATTTTCAATTCAGATAAGACCTATCCTACCCACAGTCCCTCAGTGTGTTCTTATTATCAGTACTTCCACTTTGCTTCCCAGGCTTTTACAGAGGCACTAAACAAAGAAGTTTAAGTACCTGAGCTAAATATCTGCCACAGAAGTCAAATTATGCATATGACGTATGTGTAACACAGCCATATTTATAGGATAAAATGTAGCAATTTTTTGACAAGCTAATGTCACAGACAGGCTATCCTTCCAAACTCCTGAATTATTAATAGGTATGCCAAACCTGTGAGGAATTCTAAAAGGTAGGCATTTATACAACACTTTCCAGGTTATTAGGAGATAAAAATAGAAATATAGATGAGATATTTCATATCTATTGTGTCTCAGCCTAAAAATCTACAGCTTGATTTTGCTTCTGAGTTTTGAGCCCCAAGCTCTGTTTAGCCTCTATTTATTGCTGTAGCTACCCCTACACCCTGTCCAGCACAAGCTTTCAAGCAGAAGAGACAGCTGAATGCTTTTACCCAATATTCTTCAAGGTTTCACAGATATGTCTCCCATTAGAGCAAGATCATCTTATGTTGGTACACTAAACTGCTGAATATGGATAGCAATTATTTACCACAATTTAAAGACATTAAGAACTTGTCAGAATCAAATCAATTCTTGGTTAAGTAAGGTATATTAATAATTGCCAGTTGATGAAACTAATATGGATTTTATTTTAAACCGAGAGAGAAGAAAATATTCATCATCCTTGCCATTTTTATGGAGTTATTCAGAGAATGAATTATTGATTATAGGCACAGGACAAGTGAGTAGACTCTAGATATTTAGGTACTCGTCAGACTAAGAAGTATGATTACATTCAAATGCAGAATTGTGACAAAATGGGTGCAGTGGATGAGCGTTCATTGCCAGTGGACACATGGCTTGAATTCTTGAATTAATTGTACAGAATCAGGCAAAATAAGACAGAATTTGGTTCCAGGTAATGCACAACTCAGAAAAAAAGTGGTAATGTCAAAACAACACAAAAAAAAAAAAAAAGGCCCCTCCCCTATATTTTCCTTTTTTGGAAGGCTCTATTCACAGCTAGTCCCCAAAATGGCAGTTCTGTGCCAGTACAGAGGTTCTTGTGCTCCCACAGCAAGTCTGCAAGAGACAGGAGAAGAAGAGCTTGGGTGGTCACCTGCTCCAAAACCTTTGGCCCTGCAATTGCTCCCATGAGTAGGTCAGGTGCAATTGCATAGCTGTAGGCCAGTGCACACTGATCAGGGATCAACCATTAATTTTTGTGCAAATGTCTTTCTTGGATTTTTTTATTATATTTTAAGGAATTATAGTATTAGAAATAATTTGCCTTCAACTGTTTCCTTGCTCTCAAAGGTCATGCTCTGCATTTTGAGCTGCATGAAGGCAGTCATGATCTTTCTTTGTGAGATAACCTCTCCACTAATTCTATTTTTCAGCTGTGCTTATTAATAGTCACACAAGGATGTGATTTAGGGAACAGCATAATGATAAAATGAATTGTTACATTTGGTTAATGTTATAATTTGTTGGTGCAGCTATGCATGTGTGGCTAGGGTCACCATCTTCATAGAACTGTGTAGCAAGAATAACCTTTGATGATAAAAGCAATCCTGCTGTTGACATTTTAACTGGAATGTTTTCATGGGGCTACTGAGAATGACATACAAACTGCTCTTTGAAAGGTCATACATATGTGTCTATTGATTTAATATTTAGAGATGCTTTCAGCAATCAAGAGGTACAGGTTTCTGCAAACATCTGGTAAAAGCTCCACATAGGTTTCTTTTAGGACTGCAAGTAGAGTAGTCACAAAGCTAAATTAAATTAAAACTGGGATTTAATTCTAATTATTTATTTGCCCTTTAAGAAATATTGAGCATTAGAAAGAAATTCAAGCTCATTTTTGTTTTGAAAACTGAATCTCAGTAGTTGGACTGCAGTTATATTTCCTCTTCTGGTCATTGAGTTAAGTGAATAATATTTTACTGTAAAGCATTTGCACCACCTGCAATATGTTATATTCCAATTTAATTCAGACCACTGAACTGAGATTTTTTGAAGCTGACTATACAGATGCATATATTTGAGAATTTAAGAAACTGTTTTTGTAGGAATTTACCATATAATGGTGAAGACTTTAAATATTCATTTGCACAAATACCATCAAAATGAGATAGTAGATGCTTGTCATTTGTGAGTAAATAAATCCTAATCCTTGAGGGGAAAATGGGCATTGGATTACCCAGTGCAATAGCTCACTTGTCAGTCCTTTAGATAAACTGATGATTAAGGAAAAGCACTTTGTAATGCGTGATTTAACCTTGCTGATTTAATTATAATTATCTGAATGAGACATGTATGATGAAGTAACTTAAAATATATGAATCTCTCTTGATGACTGTAAAAGGAAAAAGAAATCTGTAAAAGGAGTCACAATATGAGACCCACGCAAACAATTTGAGACCCTGCTGATCCTTCATAGGTTTGTAGTGGAGGAAAATGCAAAGATCTGGAGTTATAAGAGGACTTCATTTCCCCAGTGCTGACGTTACATTATTTAACTTCGGTGCTTGATAATCCAACAATGGCCCACAATAATGCCTAGAGTGACAGCACAACATGTAGGAAAACAAAAAGCCTCCCAATCAGCTCAAATGTCCTGTACAAAATCTCCTCCCTAAAAAACACCCAGGAAAAAATCCATGTTATTTCATTTCATTAATTTTGGTGAAGTTACCAAAGCTTACCAGCCTCTGTCCAAGCTTCTCAGAAAATGAAGAAAACATTGATCCTAATCAGATTTATTCATGAACGGGGTTCTGGACTTACCATGCCTTAATCACATTATCTTTGTATTCTGGTCATGCTCAAAAGCAGGTCCGGATTTGGGGGGAACCTGCAGTAGCCCAAGTACAGTGGAGCTGGGCAGCAACACAGATGCAGCCCCGAGGATCAAAATTTTTCTTTGAGAACCATAAAATATCCTAAAGTCACTTTTGGGATCTGTGCCCAAGTTTCTTTCTGGCATTTTCTCTCCAGCTTGTGCACAACTGGAGTGTTTTTTAAGGGCCCTATAAAAAGGATGTGGGGACTGGAAAGCAAAGTCTGATAGGGGATGGAAACATGGATGAAGTCAGTGGCATATCTGGTGGAGGCTTAGTGGAATGCCCCCTCAAGGCTGCAATGACTGTTTCCAGTTGCCAGCGTTCCTGCACTGGTTGCTTAGCTGTCACAGCCTTTTTCTTTGTAAGCTCTGCAGAGGCCAGTATATGGAGGGTGTGATAATAAATGTCTTTCCTGAGTCCAGCCTACTCACTGATCCCACAGCCCACTCCTATCTCTACAGCCATAGGTGCAAGCTATCGCCTGTCACAGGGTGCACATCTTCCTGAGGCAGATTTTTCATGGCTGGAGAAGCCAATTTGCATGTGGATTGGTGTTTTTAAGCGTATAACCTGTAGGCATATAATCCAGTTCAAAAATGTCTTATTCCTTTTCTTTATATGCCCTTTTAGTAATTTCAAATCTGTACACCTTAACTATTTTTATGGCTATTTTTCATACAACTTTTAATTAACAATAACTTTTCACATTAAAATTTAATTAATTTTTCCCCCATAGTGAATCATTGGTCAACAATTCACAGCAAGTCTTATTAAAATCCGATGTAATTACTCTCTGCACATACTGAGAACATTACAAACACTTGGTTCTTATGGTCACAATGATTAAGGAATTGAATTTGCTGAATATTATTGTTAGAGCTTACACGTCCACCAAATCAAATGTATTGGTCCTTTGTGTTAGACTTGTAAAAACTCCACTTCACCCAGCCAAGCTACTCAGCTAAATCCTTTCTATCAGATTGGAATTGGAAAGGACTGTGGCTTTGGTAGGAAAATTTGTAAGTGCCATTCTTCTTTTTGTTCTTATTGCTTGGATTGCTGATTGCATTCTCCCCTGTCTGCCTCACTGGATTTTCCACTGGGGATTTACAACAGCTCACCATAAAAAGAAGGAAATGACCCATTGATGCCTGCCAATTCTGAAGAGGTTATTTACCTGCGGCTTTCAAGTATTTCATAATTATTTGACGCTACTGATGGCTTTTGCCAAGTCCACATATTTCTGGACTCCTGCTGCAAGCTGCACAAATACATTCCAGGGTTCCAATTATGCACCAGCTCAGCCCAACACGTAGCTCTTCCACTCAATTTACGATGCTAACAGGTGTTCCTTAGGATTTATTATGTGACGTGCCACTCATCACATACCTGCCATCACTTCTTAGGTGTCAAAGACTCATTTTGCCTTCTTTGTCCCTCCTCACTCTCTATACTTGCATGTAAATCACATCTGTTCTAGCAAACTGCAAGGTTCTTTCCATGATGCTTCATAGAGGCCACTTCACAATGAGAGTAGAAAGTAAACAGATAGAAAATTAATTATTTAAAATGAAGAAGACCTCTGATCCACATTTCTAAGACCTGGCCTACATTTTCAAAGCAAAATTCATAGTTAACAGGACTGGATTAAATGCGCAAAAGAACTTTTCTGGCATTTTGATTTCTCAAAAGCTTTTAAGACACAAAGATCCCCACTCTGCAGAGTAAGGATCAGTGCACTCACAAGTCTGAAGGCAGGGTGCATTTCCCTTGCTTTCCTTATAATCAAAAGTGTTGCAGATCTTTCACATCCATGCACTGCTCTGCAGGTACCGACATTATACCCAGTTCCCATTCCAGGTGGGTGTGACTTTGATTGGCAGTGACCTAATTTATACTGGTAAAGGTGTCCCTTTGGGTGTCAGTGCAGGTGATGAAGACATAGAAACCTGGATTTACAGAAATGCAGACAACAATCTGACTCCTTTCTCAAGCTAGTAGTGATTTTCAGATCTGTTCACAGTATCTCTCACTGATGATACCAACATATTCTATTTCAAAGAGTAATCATTTAGGGGAAAAGCAAACACATCCAATCTGTCAAAACAAAAGGAAAGGAGAATAAGAAGATGTTTCCTTTGCAGGACTACTCGTCAATTTTGAAAAGCAACTTCAAGGAATTTAGGTGCAAAGATCTACTTGCTTCTTCAAATGATTCAACTAAGTGACCCAACTAACTTGAAATTGTAGCCCTTTAGTGGATGAATCATGCCAGAATGACTGTCAAGCCCCTGTACATGTACAGCTGCTTAAGAGCCCCTTTATATGTACAGCTCACTATGAGCTAGGTGTTCCTTTTAAAAAGAGGAAAGATAATTTCCCAGATTTTTGTCTAGCTGCCATTATTAACAGACATGATTCCTAGGACAAAATTATACTGTATGTATGAGAAGATGAGGGAGGAAAACCCACAAAACATGAAGAGGAGCTGCTAAGTCACACTGTTACAAAGCTTTCTTCCAGTAAGGTGTTGCAGAGGAAAATGTATGAAACAAGCTATTAGGGGAAACCATTGCAATGGGCCAGTCTGCTTTTTTGCTGGTGTTGTTTTTCCTTCACACCTGAGCCTTGGCTATCACTTATTAGACCATTCCTGACATAGCAACATGACCAGGAGAGGTATTTGGACAGAAGTAGAAATGCAACAGGAAAGGCCAATAACAGTTCATGACAAAAGGACAATTTTATGTATTGATTCTCTTCAGATCAAGTAAGTAAAGCCTGTAGGGAAGACAAAGGACTGAAAAGCGGGATTATATTAAGTATCACATGAAAAATTAAGTCCCTACTAGAGCTTTAAAATTCCTAGTTTCTTTTTCCTTCTTTTATTACCATCCAGTATTAAATATTTCCTCTAATTTTATAAATTTACTTTTGTGTTGGCAGGAATTTTTACTCACAAAAAGAAGAACAGAGAGTTTTCTAAATCACAGCTAAGATCTAGCATCTACAGTTGCTGAATAAAAGAACCAAAACTTACACTTTCTTTGATGACAGACAGAAAAGTGTGATGACAAAAGCTGTGTGAAACTTGGTGATAACAACAGGAGCAGTCTGCATGTCTGAGGCAAGGGTTTTAAAGAGCTTTTCTGTCTGTGCGAGCTCACAGCAATGTTCATTTTTAGTTTTGAAAGTTACAAAGGAATAATTACACCCTTTAGCTGGGAATGAAAAGGCAGAAAGGCATTGTGGGCCCACAATAAACTTTCTGATGGAGGAATTCTAGGCTTTCAAACTTGCAATGCTAGGTTAGACTTGCGCATCATAAGCAAGACACATTTAGCTGATTAGGTTCTCCATCATGTGTTTTATAGTACATGAATGCTTGCTTCTTTAAAAATACTTCCATGGTTAACTTTAATGCCTGTTGCATAAACTATTAATGCCAGGACTCCAAAATGGTGCCAACACAACCAGTTGTAAGCTGCAGTATTTTATGGCTAAATACCAAGTGTAAATATGAAAATGAGATTGGAACAGGCCTTACTCAGCGCTGTTTAACATTGAGTTCAGACCCTTTCCTTTAGAGCATGCATAACTTTCCACATCAGCCTTCCCTTATGTGTGTTTGATAGGTGTTTGAGTGCATCCCTCAGCCCTGATGAAACAGGTACTCCTGTAGTACCCTCAGAAGACCCACCTTTCATGGCGAAATAAATGACAGCCGTGACAACTGCAGAACAAACACAAGTTGGCTACTGCATATTGTAACAGCAAGGATTAGTCCTTATGAGAACTTCATTACACTTTGTCGTATTTGTGACCAGGCAGCTGTAAAAACATGTAAGAATCCTACACAGATTTTCCATTTCCTTCCAGCTCACTAAAACAAAGCAATGAGGCTGGGAGAGACAGGGTACATGCAACATAAACGGTGAGGTAAAGCTTAGCAAGCCCGTTCAACTTCATGGCATGCTGCAGGATAGAGAAGCTCATGAGGTTTGTAGCTATCCAGCTCTCCAAGGCAGCTGGACTGAACAGCTGGGGGAGTTCTTGTTTTAGTGTTTGTGAGCTGGGGAGCTCGAGTGATTTCAGCACATAAACTCCCCAGAACACACCCTTCTCCATCTAAAAACTTGGTGACAGCAGCTACTTCTCATTCCAGATTCCAAACATATCCCAGGCCCACCTCTCCCTCCTTGATTCTTGGGATGGAAATGCTGGTTTTGTAGAGATGTGCTTTTGTACAGCTGGCCAGAGAGTGCCTTGAGCACCTGGTTATTCTCATTTCCCATTTGAAGCTTCCCCACTCTTCTCACTAGTGCTCTGATTGCCTAGTATGGCTGCAGAAGAAGATTAGCAAATAGAGACAAGCTAAATGAGTCTACTTAAAGGAAAATTTGAGCTCTTCACTGCAGTGTCATCATCTCTGTCTTTAGGCCTGAGGTAGCAGCAACCCGAGAAGAAAAACACAAGGAGTATTAGGTGTAATGGCCACTGCTGCATTACAAACTCCCTTCACATCCTAATCTTCACAAAACTCTGCAATTCTCTCCCTTCATTCCCAGGCAATGGGTGTAGGAGATACCCACCTGCCCACAAAAGTATAACACTTTTATTAATGCAGCTTGATAAAATATCTAACAGCAATTCTTAGTGGTTTTGGGGGAGAGTATGTGTATGTGTGTGTGTGTGTGTGTTCCTCAATGAACAGAAATTTTTCAGAAGCTTATCTAAATAGGTTTTCCAATGAACTGTAGACAATCATGAATCCTAGCACTTTCATTCTCCCTGAGGAATTTTATAGTAGCTTGCATGTAAAAAATGAATCAAAAATCCTTTTGAAACCAAACATAAAGAAGAGACACCACTGTCCATGCTTCTCTGCAGAAGAACAAAAGGATTAGATGAAAGATGGTAGACATGTTGCTTAGGCAATATGGAAAAATGCTCAGAGGTTATGCTTGTGAATGAAATATAAGACTCTGTGGAACATAAAACAGAAATAGAAGATTTATATGGGGTGCTTGTTTTTGTGTGTTTTTTGTTTTCAGGAAATTGGTTTCATGTTTCCAGTACTGAATGTATTATGTTAATTTCCCCTTTAGTTTTCTTGACTACATACCTGAAGATCTATTGTGGTGGCATTATTTTGAATTTCCTGATTTCAGGACAGGTGCTTGAAATCTAAACTAAATAGCCTAAGATGATTTGAACATGTCCTTAAGTGGCACTGGGCTGCTGTGTATTTGCCACTTTAATGAAGCCACTGCAACAAAACATTCTGTCATTCAGAGCAGCAAAAGCCTCACTGCATGCTGCAACAATTTAAGCTCAGCTATTCTTTTTTTTTTTTTTTTGAGATTTAATATCTTTCCTCATTTTTTATTGCTTTGCTTCATCTCTTTGGTCATGGTGTCTACATTGGGAATTTCAGCTGTTTCACTCCACAGCTCTTTTCCTATTGAGCTTCATGTCCTGGTGTACCATCAGTACCCATTAACAGATGCTAGATTTGTCCCAGCAGTTTTATGGAGCTTACCCTGACACATTGTGGCAAATTGTTATTTTACAGTGCATTGTCTATCTATTTTTCCTATGTATCATAGGACTTGCCTTACCTTGCTGTTGTAGGAGATCCTATCATTAGTGATATTGCTTTACGTATTATTCCCACATATGTTACAAAGTATGAAGCAGCCACAACAAATATGCTAGTGAAAGCTGTTCTCTGGTCAGCCTTTCTTTTTCTGCTAAAGAACATTCTTTTTCTGGACAAGAAAAAGTCATTAAGGATGTTTTTACTCTGGTAAGAAAACAAATGAGCAAAAGGTTGAATCAGAAAAAATAAACATCAGATGAAGTGAGGCTGCAGATTACAGATAAATTGCAGAATAATTACTGTCAATAACTTGTTATTAATTTTACTATTGCCAATCTCCTGTTTTTTCATTGTATAATATTTAAATAAGAGATTACTGTTGGGAATTACAAGAAAGAAGACAGGAAGAATAACATCCAGCTATCCAGGCTCTAGATAATCTCACAGTCAGGCTGCCTTTGCAAAAAACCTGCCGGTGGCATTAGACTATACTAAGATTATTCTGAATCAATCCTATGTACCTGTCTGCCCAACTGGAGGCTAAACAGTGATAGATGTAGGGCAAGCACACATCAGTTTCCCTCAATTATTCCCAAAGCTGCAAGCAGCCCTACCCCTACCACAGAGTGCAAATGAAGTGTTTCCAAGCTGGAAAACTGCTTAGGAGAGGGTCTCCATCCCAATCCTCCACAAGCGGTAGGGAGGAGTGAAGAAAGCTGTGTGAGCTCCCTGTGAGCAGAGGGAGGAGTGGGTTTCAGACAGGTCAGTCTCATGGGTGGCCATCGCTAGGGACTGACAGACCAACAGACTCGCAGTCTTTGCTCAGTCTGTGACCCTTTGTGTTGTGTTAAGCTTGATCATGTGTCAAGTGCACACAAGAGAAGACCCAGAGTGCTCCAGATCCAAGCAAGTCTTTCTGACCTTTAGGGAGTACATGAACTTTAACACAGCTCTGTCATGAAAAAATAAACAGAACCACTCTACTATCTCTTTCTTTTTTTTTTTTTTTTTTTTTTTTTTAACAAGCGAGGGGGTTCACAAACCTCTGCATCCTTCACATCTGTGAAATGGTTTTGTGTATGTGGCAGGTTGAGATTGTGTTCTCCACCTGTGAGCAGGAAGAAATCCCAGTGGTATCTCTCCCCTCACAGACCACAGGCTTTTATGGTAGATGAAGCCCTTATCTAGCTGTGCCTTTCTTCCCAGAAGTGGTCACAAACCACCCTAGGCAGAGGAGGGAGGTTTCACATCACCTTCATTCAGAGATGTAGATACACACATGGAAAATTGTAACTGCAGAACCTTGGGATACTGACAAAAGCTGGATTACAACTCCTTGATTAAACCTCAGACTTCCATGAAAACTACTAGCACTTGACCTCCTCTTGTGATGGATCTGCAAGTGTTAATTCAGAATGGGTAGCTGGTGACACTTACCTGATACCCCCAGTCACTATCTGCATCAACTGGACTGCAGACTCGATGGTTGGCATCAAAAGTTGGACTTGGATGCTTTTGGGGGCCTTTCCAACCTTAATGACTCTCTGACTAATTAATACAGCCACAGTAGTAATACTGTTGATCTGTTAGGGGACTTTCCAATCCCTGCTTCAGACTGGGGTCCATGTTGTACACCCACAGGAGATAATCAGCAGGTCAAGACATAGGTTCAAAAGCATTAGGAGCAGATAAAGTTGCAAATAAGACTGTGAGTACAAAACTGGCTGAAATATATGCAGGAGAGTTACTAATGGCACCAATACGGTTTTCTGTGAGGATCCATCTTGTGTCCATTGCCTTTCCATGTTGTTGTTAATAAGCTGGATGGTGGAAAGGATAATGATTCTTAAATCTACAGGGTACACCTACATGGAAAAAGTGAAAGGGAAGAAAGAACAAAAATTCTGACAAATTGGAAACACAAACAGACAAAATGAGTCCATGGTCTTAGGGACACGTAGAAGTCTCTAAACCAGGCAGAAGCACTGACTTGCATAAATATACCTGGCAAACTTCTGGAAAGATAGGAGTTTTGCAGAAAAGAACCTGGGGATATGTTTTGTTTGAGTGAATAATATATCTGCTGTCCAAAAAAAAAAGCAAATAAAAAATAAAGCTTATTGCACTGTATGAACAGGAGCAAAATATGCAAGAAAATGGCAATTTTCTTTTATTTCAATTGTAAAGGTTCTGATGAAACACTCTATGCATTTTTAGGTAGTGTGTAACAAAAAGGGTGCAGGGTAGAAAAAAGAGTGAAAGTGTATATTAATAGACCCAGCTTGCAACACAAGGGATTAGGCATAGATGTCAGAGAAAAACTTTCTAGTGGTAAATATAGCAGCGCACAGGGATAGATTTCCTGGGAAGCCTCCCAAAATAGATTGGCATCTGCCAGCTAATGTACAGTTGACTACTGTGGATAAGAGGATAGATGTGATGATCTCTTGATTCTCTAAATTTTGACAAAATGTTTAAGCAAAAGCAAAAAATGCTACTCAGTTCAAATGATCATGTTACATTGCACAGTTTAAAATGCAGCTAAAAAGGCATGAAGGACTTTATGTTTTATTATTTTTATTGAAAAGAAAAAATGAAAAATGAGTTATACACAAGTTCTTCACAATAAAAAGATACCATTTAAACTACTTCAATAGTGTACTAAAGCTCATATCTTCCAGGAAATAAGCAATGACTAACTCTTTGACTAACCAATATTTGCATGGAGACTAATTATCTGTGCACATGGCTGTAGCCTCACAATAAAAGACAGTCAATTTAATATGAAGAATAATGGAGATCAGAGTGCTGAAGGAATTTAAATTATTACTTTTTTTTAAATAGAGGAAGGTTGTGCTTGTGCATGTGTGGGTGTGTGTTTCTATGAATATACACATTAATGTCTAAATTCACATTGTATCAAAATAATGTTTTATTTTGTTGGTTTGGTGTTTTTTGGTTTTGGGGCTTTTTTGGGAGGGTTTTTTTTTTTTTTTGAGGAGTGTTTGTTTCTTTTTCCTTTAAATTATATTAAAAGACTCTGGCTTTACATCTTCATAGTGTTTATTCATTGCTAATGGCAATTTGAGCATGTTGGTCTCAGTACCAGCCTCTTATCCACACAGGCAGAAGAAATTTTTATAGAGACGGTTGCAAATGGTGCTTTGCATAGTGTTACAATCTAAGCAAAACACTCATTGAGCACACACAGAGGTGGTCTTATTTTAAAACTTCTTCCTTCATCTTCAGCCAAAGAAATCCTTAGCAATTGCTATATACAGGCTAAGCTTTTATCTTCAACTAGTTGTGCTATATTATTCTACTAGAAAAACACTGGGAGAATATTTGGATAATGGATTATACTTTTCAGCCTGAGGTAATTCAAAAGGTTGAAGGGATTTTGCTCAGTGTTATATCCAGTAAACAGAGTATCACCTTTCAGCACAGCCAAGAATGGAAATGTTCAGCTGAAAATGTAAACATGTTGGTAAGTTATGAATGTGAAGAAAGGAAATGATATTGTTTTGCTATGAAGGTTCAAAATAACCACTGAAATGGCTCTAAGGAAACCTCAAATCTTCCAGTCACATGCACTTCTTATTTACCTTGCTGTTAGGAATAAGAAAAAGGAAACAGATTTTTATATTAAACTGCTTTTCTCTTTTAGAGAGAGATTCCAAAATGCTTTAAGGGCTCATATACAGAAATCAAATACAGCTATGGAGTGAAGCCACAGTTTTGGAAGTATCCTAACTGCATGTGCCAACTTTTCTAAATGCCTGACTGAAAACTGAGGTTGCAAACCCACTAATGGCACAGATTATCCCTGGGGTGCTTGGAAGAACACTCTGTTATTGTACATGGAGCTATGGGCTCCAGGATCATGGCAGGTCAGTTCTCAACTCATGTCAAGGATCCCTTGATTAGAAAAATAGTCCAGCTAAGAGATGACTTAAATTTCCTCCAGCACTTCTGGAGTCTACAATTTCACACAAGACAAACCTGAGCTTGATTTAGGTCTTTCAAACCTTGTTGCAGAAACTGCCTACAGTCACTAAATGATGAAAACTTTTAAAATGGTGGCACTCCAGTACTCTTTTGGTGGAAGTTCACTTCACCCTATGCTGGCAGTCATGGCCTGCACCTATCCCACTCACTGCCACATCTGCTCACTTGGGTTCCTCCCATGTGCTTGCACAGACCCAGGGATGTGTTGGTTCGCAGGAGCTGCTGGAAAGGGTGTTGCTGCCTGCTCAAAACAGGTCCTTGTCCAGCCCTTTGTCAAGGTCAGCTCTAGGTGTTTTAGACACATGCCATAATCTTCTTCACCTCTCCCCCTTTTTTGTCTTGGCTACTCTTGTTAAGGTTTTCAGGAACTTCATGAACACTCAGGCCCACAAATGCATAGTTTTCTGTACCACACAATGCATTCTACAAAGAGATTTATCTGAGAGCTATTTGCATGAAGAGCCAAAATAGTGATAATGCACCTGGTTACTAAATATGCATGAATGGCTGCTCAGGTATGCAGGAGAGAATGGAAACTCTCACATTTAGACCTCCAGGACTGTCAAAGTGACCTCTTAATAGACTGGCAGGCTCTATAAATATAATTCATTCATTTTATCAGCTTATTTGTTAGAGCTTGAATTTCTTCTGATGTATTTGCCTACTCCCAATTTCAAAGGTCAGTTTGGGTAGTATGAATCGTATTCATGATTCACAGAATTACACTCTGTAATGCTGCCAAGAAAACAAGCTGAAACACAGTAAAACATCCCTAGGAATAACATTTACTCTCTACCAGGTATCCTGAGGGTTTTTTAATGCTGCAGGAAGAAACCACTTCTATTGCTACCAGGAGCAGAAAGAACATTCAAATTCTGGTGAGCAAGCTCTCTTTAAGCTTGAATGGCTGCTGTTGTTCATCCATTAACTGTAGATCTTACTCATACTGTCCCTTCATGGTTACTGAGTTTTGATTGCTTTGGCTGGGTGTAACAGAAAGACTGTAGTTGTTATCAGCAAACACTGTCAATCAGCTTATTTGTTGACTTTGGTGCAGAAATTCACTGGCTTGGCTTCCTACTCTGTACACAGCTCTGGAGTGCATTTCCCCGTAAAACAAATGTGTTGCTCCATAATCTTCCTTTTTGTTGCCAAATCTCATAGATTCTGAAACAGAATCCTGCTATATGGTGATAGAAGGCAGCACACAAGCACCACATTTCATCCACAGTACTTTGTTTCTCCATTTTCAGTTTGCAACTGGCTATTTCCAAATGATGGATCTATCAGTGTTTACCTTAAAATTAAAAGCTATAACTGCCTGGAATTTCACCGCTAGATATGAAAGCTCTGCAGTAAACCTACTGCCTTTGGATATGAAGTTTAATAAGGTTAGTGCTATTGCTCTGTACCAGTGGGATTAACTTGAATTCCACCACATTTCTAGATACAGAAATGTTTGTCTATTAATTGCCTGTATAATATTATGTATTGAAGACATTTACTGCAGCCTTGTAGTAAGGTAAAATTATGAAGGAGTGTTTCATTGGCCTACTATGGAGAGCCTGCCTGCACCCCATGGCTCTCTACCCCTCAGTTGCCTGCCTGTGCCCCACAGCTGCCTGCCTGCCTGCCTGCTGGGCACCCCACAGCCCTGTGTAAGTGATAGGCACCAAGGAGGTCTGATGCTGAGTGTCTTCTGAGGTCTCACCCTAATCACAGCAGTTCCTGCTTGGGATTGCTTTCTCTATTTAATCATTTCTATTCTTCCTTACCATTGTAAGGAAATGCTGCAGAGTGCTGCAGAACTTCAGTTTCCTAAGCATCTCCCCCCTTTCCAGGCACTCTGCATGCCTGGCTGCCTGCAGATACCTTCCTCATGAGTGTGAAGTGCCAGAAAAATGTTCCTCGGAGAGGATTTTTGTTCCTAATGGCCTTCTCAGACAGGCCACAGTGGAATTAGGAATCAGTGTGGTGATTTAATTGGACAGCTTGCTTTATTTTCTACACACTAGAGATTTTCCCTCTATCTGCTTTCATGGGAATAAAAACTACAGTCCTTAAATGGAGGAACTGGACTGAAATTAGTGTGTTTTACTAGCGGGAGGGATGAGTAGAAATGAAAAAAAACCCCCATATTCTGAAGAAAAAATATTTCTAGATGATTCTCAGTGAATCAAAGTCATTAACTTTTTTCTTACCTTGGTACAGGTCAGGAATGCTTCTTCTTCAGCCACATTGCACACGGTGTCATCTAAGCCTGGGTATGAAATACCCTCATCTGACTTTGAAGAAGCTTTTGAACTGTTTCACTCTATCAGTGTTACTCCTTCAGGCTGCCTTTCCACATTTGCAGTGCCCCAATGCCTCATGGTTTGCTGGCAATTTGCAGGTCTAATATTGAGCAATCACTTCAGCAATAAGAAAGTATATAATTATGCCAGATCTCTTCCCAGCTATGTCTAATGACAGGTTAGTCTGCCTTTCAATACTCAAAGTGCATTTTAACAACAAGCTGTGTCAGGACTAAGGGCAGAAATTGGCTTAATTGAACACTTTATATGAAGGCAAGGGCTTAACGTTACTTTGACAAAGTTAAGATAGCATCAAATCAGAGATGCTGTCTTCATGGTGAGCTACTCAGATCTATTAATATCCTGCTTTATATAAATTAACTTTTTCCATAGGAAAGTGTCTGCTGTTAGACTAGTTCTATTTTATCCTCCAGTCAAGAGAAAAACATGCCCCCCGGAGTGATCGAAAACATTTCCAGTTTGAACCACATTACTTAGCAGACATTGATTTTATTAGTCACATGGTGTTGTTCCTATTACCCAGATGAGTGCATATTCAAGCTCCTTGAGCAACAGTGCTTACCTTGGCAAAATATAGTATTTGGTTTCCGAGGGCTCTTTAAAATAAATTGCTAAAATTGTTTTTCTACAAACATGGAGGACACAATCTTTTTCACTTGAATGTTCATAGAAAGAGAAAACAAAGGGAGTAGAGGCACATATTTCTGCTTTCAAATCACTCTATTGAGTAAACAGAAAATGTTTTTACTGCCTCTAATTGAAGGTTTCAAATATCCCCTTTTTCTCATTTAGGAGAGAAAGAAAATATTTCAAACTAGGATGGAAAAGAGGCCTCAATAACTGGCAATGAGGGTCTCCACTTATGGGGGATCAGGTTGAGTCTCAGTCACCATTCTAACTCTACAAAACAGCACTGCTGCAGGAAGACCTGAGTAGACACTGTCACAACACAGCTGGTGGCAGAGATTTGTGTTACTGATTGGTACTGGTAAATCAAATACTGAAAATTTAAATCCCTGGTCCTTGTTCTAGTGCAGGGTTATTTCTTGTCCAAGGATATATGCCTTGTTCTTTCTGGAAACTCCTTCTTGTTCCCTTGAAAAATTTTTAGTGTTGAAGAATCAAAAATTCCCAGCAAAAACCAGTTTTTTTCAGAGAGGTGCTATTTTAAAGGGAGAAGCTATGTGAACATCATCACCTTACACCCAGACTGAAGTTTACCTGTGGATTTTGACATCCAATCCTAAATGGTTGTCACATGGCAGGGCTTCTTCCTTCTCAGAAGAAGATGAACAGCATTTCAAAATTGTATGGCACACAGATGACTCACTATATCCGAATGGTTCTTTACCTTAGAGGCTACATAAACTCAGCCTCTAAGAGTCACAATTTTCACTCATCCCAAGGCAAAGGATCACTACTGGTATGCATTAGGAGTGAGTCCCCAACACAGCAACCACACTAGAAATATTTTCTTGTTTTACCGAATATTTCTAAGCTTTACTAATTTATAGATGAAACCTCTTCTGATGCAAAGCTTTATATGCGTAACAGTTACCATCAATAAAGTGTTCCGTGGCATTTGGCAAATCAGGAAATTTCTGGCTACATTAATCAGTGGGAAACAATCACTTCAAAAAGTCTGCATTTCTGATGAAATGCATGCACGTTGAAATTAATGTAAATGGATGATAACAAAATCTTTTCACACAGTACTGACAAGTAATGGTAGAAATCATTATCCTAATGGTTTATGAACTTTTTACACTAGAGTGATGTACAGTGGAAATATAATGACTTTCTATTCTGCACTTGACATAGTAAATTAATGGAAATTATTAATGCAGAGGATTTCATTTCTGTGTATGTTTTTTGTTAACTACAGAGAGAATACAAGTGATGTTCTCTCTCTTAGCATGTTTTAATCTCAAGTCTTCATCTACACTAGTGTAACAGGCTCTGTAGTCATAAAGGACTAAAACCAGCACAGTTTCCCCAATCTGAATGCAGTTAAACCTGTCATACCAATAGAGCAGATCCCTCATAGGCAAGAAAGTAAAGCAGTTATAAATCTTTCCCTGTCTGCACCTGTGCCATTGACAACAGAGACTTCTTTAAATTTATTTATATTTAATTTATTTATAATTGTAATGTGATTGGTATTTCCAGCATATAGGAATAACTTCTGCATTTGGATCCAACTTCAGTTATAAATTGCCATCAGTATTTCTCCATCTCCAACTCCACATGCTCTCATTAACTTCATGCTGTGGCTGAGGTTATCATCATTGATATTTCAGGTAAGCATTGCTGTGCTGTTGGGAACAACCAGTTGTGTCCTCATGGAAGGTGGAATAGCTGCAGCACATCAAACCTGTCACTCTACAATGCTCGGAGCTGCAACAGCCTTGAGTTCTGTATTTTGCTGGAGTTGCTCGAGGTGAATCATGCTATACCACCATGACTTTCACATCCTGTTCTTGAGGTGGTTCTGCTAGTAAAATCCCAACAGGACAGTTACGACGTTGACATCCTTGCCCTATCCCTTAGGCCTTTCTGCTCTTACCACCACAAACTACTTAATACAGGATTCACCTGTAGTTAGAAATGCCACTAGATATACATTCAAAACTTGTGTAGGACCTTTATCTCATATATCTATGTCCACAGAGTTAAAGCAGAGTAAACAAATAAGGTTCTAGAATGTGTAAAACAAAAGATTTGGAGCTAACTGCAAGAAAGAAAGAAAGAAAGAAAGAAAGAAAGAAAGAAAGAAAGAAAGAAAGAAAGAAAGAAAGAAAGAAAGAAAGAAAGAAAGAAAGAAAGAAAGAAAGAAAGAAAGAAAGAAAGAAAGAAAGAAAGAAAGAAAGAAAGAAAGAAAGAAAGAAAGAAAGAAAGAAAGAAAGAAAGAAAGAAAGAAAGAAAGAAAGAAAGAGAAAGAAAGAAAGAAAGAAAAAGAGGTGTTGAATTTTGTGCCACTGTCCTTGCAAATAAGAAGAACTGTAACTTGAGAGTAAGAAGAACACAACCAGTTTTCCCTTAAAGAAAAGAAAAAAAAAAAGAGGAAGAAAAAAAAGAAAAAGGATAAAAGAAAAAATAAAAAAAATTGAAAGAAAATAAAAGCGAAAAAGAAAAAGAAAAAGAAAAAGAAAAAGAAAAAGAAAAAGAAAAAGAAAAAGAAAAAGAAAAAGAAAAAGAAAAAGAAAATAAAGGGGAAAAATCAAAAAGAAAAAAAATTAAAAAGAAAAAAAGTACAACTTGCCATAAGTTAAAAAAAATTTAGTGATGTTTGCAAAATCTGTAATAATTACAGTTCTTCAGTTAGATTGACCCATTACCAAAAAGCAGAAAACTTTGACACTCAGAATCTCTCTTCTGAAGAGCTTCCCCATCAGCATGTCCTCCCAAGCAGGTAACCGGCTCGACAGGTCGAGGAAGCTCTTGCACTTCCCGTGATGATGATGTGCTCTCAGTAGCCCATGCATCCTGAGCCTGGAGCAGACAGAGGAGATGTCACCTCTGGGGACAGTGGTAGAAATAGATGCAGGGTTTTTTTGTTCTTATCGGCAGGAGAAGGCCTTTGAGGTGTAAAGCCTAGTTACACAAAAGCATAAAAGCAGAACTCCTTTTCTCTTGTCTGCAGGCACTTCCATTATAAAAGTTGGGGCCTGCTGCTCACAGAGGTTTCTGTGTAAATGAAGGTCTGCCCTTGCACCACTGCGGCGGAAGAAAGGAGTCTCAAAGCAGAAGCTGGCACACGCGTGCTACAGTTCCTCACAAAGGCCATGTGGACAGCCAAAGACTTGTGCAGGGCCCTGGTTCCTCCCGTGCACAGCCCCCCACACACACGGGTGCTGAGCTTTGCCCTGGGCAGCAGTGACCACATTCCCATTGGGAAGGCACACAGCAGTGCCAGCGGCGTGTTGATGGCACAGTCAGAGGAACAAACCTGTGGTGGCTCTCATGTGACAGCTGACTCACAGCCAGCTGACCCCCAGCACAGTGCCCTCCCTGTGCTCAGCTCTGCCAGGGCACCCCCAGGACACTGCCGGCTGCTATTGCAAACAAGCTAATACAGACACGGATCTTTCTTTTGTGTGCTTCTGTCTCTTCCCTCATTTCAGAGCTTTCCTACCCACTAATAGTTGATGTCTTGATGTGTATCTCTCAAAAGCCAGGAAAAAGTAAATTTAGATTCTCTTAGGGATAGACTTAGAATGAGAACATACACAGTACTTCGGGGGAAAGAAGAAAAAAAATCTTTTCTGGCTCACATAAAATTGGACTTCTTAGTTAAATACAAATTCTCTGCAGTTATTATTGTCTGGTATTTCAGCTGACTCAGCTAGTGTCTGTAAACACAACTGTTACCAAAGGATGCTCAGTCTCCAGAATAGTCAATTTTAAAAGTCAATTTAAAAAAAAAAAAAAGGTTGATTCCTGCAAAACCATGATCAGAAACAGCAGCACCTATCAGAATCTAAGGAAGGAAGCAGTGACTTACAGCCAAAAGACTTCACAGACAGGCAGTAAGCTACCAAGTTCTGCTTCATTCAATGAAAGAAGGAAACCTAATGCATATCATAAAATTTGAAGAACAGGACAATAGGCAAGTGTTCCTCAGCTAATACTGAGCAAACTCCAAGGTGTCTCTTCAGGGTACAAATCAAAAGGTAAAGAGCATCCATTAATCTGCATGAATTAGAGACACAGGGGAGAGGAATCCCCTTGGCTCCTGCTTTCTACTTGTGCCAGAGCTGTTTGATGGTTGTGACACTAGGTAGAACAAGCAGGAGGGAACTAAAAAATCCATCCATCACCTTTGAAAATGAGCTCAGGAGTTTTTGAGTGAGTGGGTATTTTTCAACTCACGCTAAAGGATGAGGTGCACCTGCAAGGAAAAATTAACTATCCCTCTCTTCTCTATGACTGCATGTCACCAGGATCTTTTTGAAGGTCATTTGAGACATGAATCTGACTTCTCAGGTGCAATTTTTTTTCTTCTTTAGTTGTAAAACAATATTGGACAGCTCAGCAATGTGATCGATATATTTCAGATGTTTCCTGAAGTTGAATCACCTGACTTATGTAGGAGGGCAGTATGTAATGATTCTGTTTTACTTTACAGCTCAAAAAGACAGGCAAGGATGATACAATGTCTTCAGGAATCTTGACATGATTGATACCTACCCATATTCCTGAGTAATAGTACAAAATAAAACCACAAGGAAGCAAGCCCTGATCGGGGTGTACCATACCCACAGTAGTAGAGCAGGTTGCATCCCTGCTTTGCCAATGCAGGAAAGACTGGCTAACACACTAGTGGGCACATTGCTACTTAGCTAACATAAATGAACCCTGCAAAGCTGCCATTAAATAAAAGAAAAAAAACCCCACAACTAAACAATCTGCCAAAGTACTCTCAAGAGAAGAGGAATAGTGAGGCAATGTCAGCCTGGTTGCCATCAGGCATGGCTTGATGTTTGTGGAGAGTGACACTGTGAAATGCTCCTGAGAAATCTCCCTTTGGCATGGGGGAGAGTTTTCACGTTTACCCTAGAACCACTTACTGAGCTATTTGCACTCATTGCCACAAGAGTTTCTGTCAAGAGGACAGCTGGGAGCTCTGGCAGGAAAATGTTTCTTAGGGTGCTATTCACTAAGAAATACATGATACAAGCAATCCAACTTTTCTGGGTTGTTTTAGCTGTAATGCAAACATTACCCAGCTTGAAAACACAGAGATGCTCTGGATGAAAAAAGGAATGTTAATGAGACCACAGAGGAGCCAAAACCAATGAGTGTCAGGAGAAACATGGACTCCTTTTGCCCTGCATGGCAAGGATAAGTGCTTCAAGAAGTTTTCTCTCTTCTGCAGTTCCATATTGCAACAAAAAGGGAGATAGAAATATTTTGATGCTGTTGAGGAGGAAAAAACATTTTGATGAGGATGAGGAGGAAAGGGGAAGGTGGGTTGGTTTCTTGCTTGCTATTTAAAAAGAACAAAATACCTTTTCAAAAAAATTCTGAGAAACAAGATGAAAGGTACATTTTAAGAAACATCAGCTGTTTAGAGACAAATTATCTAAAGCTTGGTTTATATAGATTTTAAAACTTGCAAAGTAGAACAACATTATTAATAATAACTAGTGGGTAGTTCTTGATGAGATGAACTGATCAACCCTATCACACTGTTGAAAAGATACCTGTGCCTTGATTTCCTAGACTTGTAGGTAGCTCTTTTTTCAGAAATGGATGCTTCTAACACCATATGTTTAAAGAATCATAGCCCAGCTACTTAAATGTTTCCAGGTCATGCTGGATTGTTACTTGTCTGCACAAAGTTCCATCCTCCAAGTGGCAAAACTTCCCATGCCTTTAGATGCAGAGCTGGGGTTTCAGATCAGATCAAATTGCCTGTTTTCTGCAAAATTATTTTGCAGAAGGGGGAGGAACGTGGCTGGGCATGTTAAATAAAACCTTGCATTTTCATGTTCTCTCTCCTCCACTGTTATTTTTCTTTAAGCAACAAAATGATCTACAAAGTATGCTTTCTGTTAATTAAGACAAGGATTTTGGCCTTGCTGCCCTCCTTGCTTCATTTACATGATATATTGAAAGTTGCCCTGCTGACACTAATCACATACTGCCTTGTTGACTATCTTATTTCTGCTCAAGTAATGCACTTAGATTGTAAAAACCCTAGGTCTCAGTTGTCTAGCACAAAATTCAACTCTACCTTCAAGTTTTCCACTGACCAGAGCACTTCATCAACAGAAGGCATTAGGTAACTTCTTACTTATTGCCCTAGTGCAGAAGCATCAGGTGATTGCTATTTTGAAGCACTCATTGAAAACTCTGGCTGCACAAATCACATGCCCACTGCACATGCAGTCTGGATTTTAAAAGGTAAAAGCAATGGGGTATATTTGCAGCTCTCTAATGGTGGGAATTAAAAGCACAAATCCTCTCAGGGTGTGCAGGAGGTTTGTACTGTAGTTGCTGTTAAGTGTGTGAAAAATTTGGACTAATCAGGCCATCACCAAGAGGTACAGTTTGCAGGGGGGCTACTCAGTATAAAACATATTAGGACTTTTCAGGTTCATTCTCTGTTCTACCAGTTTTAGACTTTTTGGCTTACTTTGACCCTATCAAGCTATTTAAAGGATGTTAAGCATTTTGTTCCCTGCAAGTCGCAGTCCATGGCTCCCATCCTCTCTTTCATCTCTGAAGAAAAGGACAAGAAAAAAGGAAAAAGGTGGGGAAAAAAGCCTCTCCATCCTCGTTACAATCATACGGCCAATGCTAATGCTTTTTACAGAAGTGTCTCACCTGGGATGTTTTACTCATTCCCCTTCGACTGATTGTTATTAAAGGTCTTTGGAGATACTTTTGTTTCATCCTTCTGTTCTAGTTTAGCAAGGGTGATGACATACCAACTGAAATGTTTGGAAGCTTGTTAGCAAAAGCCCTGTCACTGGGAGGCATCAAAGTGTTTTTGTGCTGAGTCCCTGGGGCACTGATCCTGGCAATACAGATGGACTCAGATGCAGCCTCCACATGGTTTAACATGACAAGCAACTGGATCCTCAAGCCAACAGACAGAGAGTTGTTCTCTCAGGATGAATAGTGTTTCTCAAAACCAAGGGGTGAAATGAGCACCACTGCCAGAAAACCTTAATTTATTTTGGGATATAGGGGAAAAATATTACTTCTTTCATCTTACTGAGAAGAAACTGATTCTTGTCTCTGCAAAAACCACAGAATGAGGATCTGAACAAACTCATCAGTGCACATCAAAATTTTTAACAGCAGGGAAGTTGAGAACAATTCACTTTCATGAGGCCAGCCTTCTGTGTTAATAAGTAATGGTTTTAAGCTGAAAATAAGACCACATTGGCTGTCAAATGTATATGTATGTAATCTTTTCAGTCTAGCTGGAAGATGATCTACAAACACAAGCCGGCTGTACATCCATAATCAAATAATTGACTGGCTGACAACTGAGACCAGTATTTGGCTTGGTGCCCCTGACTAGACAGGAAATGGCACTTCCTGCATCTTGATAAAGCAGATGTCACTTGGTTCCTCCAGCAAAATACATGGCACCAGGGGCATCTTTAATAAAGTTTTCTTCCAACACATGCAGTAAGGGTCAGTTAAAAAATATCCCTCTGCAGTTATATTAGGCACTAGCTCTTAACAGGTTAAACATTTAGGGGAAAAATTATGCAACAGATATATCTTCATAGCTACATCTGTTGCACTGCTTATTTCCCAAACTGGCACTCCTGCTCTCATTTAGGTTGTGTCCCTCCCTGAGGACACACTCTGTCCTGCACAGAAACACAGCACTTTCTCAGGAAAGCAGGGATATGGCAAAGGCTCATGAGTTCAGGGTGACTCTTGAGTTAAGTACAGCTTGGTAGTTCTGAGCTAGTTGTTTTGCTGTCTGTCTTGGTTTCCATTAATTTAACCTACAAGGTATCGTTCTCTTTGTGGTTTGCCAGTACAGAAATAGTAACTGTGACTGCAGTTAGTAAATAGTGTATGATTGATGTTTTCCAGTTTGAATATGTGCCTTTCTTTGGCAGTTTACTCCACAGACGTGGATTAAGCTTAAATCCCTAGGTCACCTCACATGCTGTTTATTTTGTTACCCAGCACTTCAGAAAGTCTTGTGGAAGACTCTCTGGGGTAGCCAGAAATGTGGAGGAAGCAATGTGCAATATGTGCAAGTACCAGTCTTTTCTTTTTCTAGCATTGCTTTTCAGTTGGTTTAATTCCCTGGACCAGCTCACCTCAAAATCACACAACTACCATCGAAGAAGAAAGAGAGAAGATGAAGAAGGGACAGGGGGTCAACTGCAATCCCAGATGGCAGCTGCCTCTATGAACGTGAGATCGGAATCCCATCAGACCTCTATTTATAGTCTTTTCCAGAGGGGAGGGGAGGTAGTTTAGTTCTTGCCTTCTGGAAGAAATAAGAGCATTGCCATCTTGCCGGAGATCAGTCCTGCCAGTCTGTTTTGCCAAGAAGCATTTGGGACTGCAGAGTAAATGCTCCCTTGATGAAATATGAAGAATTTGCATTATCAGATTACTCCACCAATCTAATGCATGTTCTGTTCCTGACAGCAGCCAGCACAGGTTCTTCAGAGACTAATGTCCTTATAATAAACAATTTTACAGCCAACAGAATTGTGAAAGCCTGTATGCAGAAAAATCCCTGCAGTTTTCACATTCAGTTTGCACAAGTTAAAACTGAAAGTTGACTATCGGATTTGGCCTAGAAGAAAATGTCGAGTCCCTGTTACCCTCAGAGCTTATGAGACTAACAAACAGTGAAAACACAGAAGCAGTCCTATAGTTGTCTGCACAGTAACAAAGCACTGCCCTTAAAGGACACAGCCTTTAGTTTATATTTACAGGAAAGACGGGTGCATGTTTGTGACTGCTTTTTTTCTTCCCACTCCAAGTGCTGATGTCTGAAAGCATCTCTCCAGGAGGAGTGCTGCAGGATTCCAGATGTAAAACATAACCCTGGTGTGATCCATCAGGCTGGTTATGGCACTTGGTATGCTGCAAGGATAGCTGAGCTGAACTTAAGGAAGCAAAAATCAATTCATAAACAATGTTTAGATTTGAAAACTGTCCAAATGTTTACCGCTTGGGTGAAGATAATTGTACTTTCATGCATTTTTTAAATCTATGGCCAGGGTGAAAACAGGTATCATTCAATAACTCATCTCTCAACAGTAGCTCTAAATATACTGGTTGATCTATAAAGATGGCTTGGATTAATTTTTTGTATTCTTTCCTCCACTAGTTCTTCACTGCCTCCTTTTTCTTGTACTCTCCCAAGCCCCTGGAATTAGTTTTAATTTGCACAATCCCTGTAGTACAAGCACACCATACTCTTATACTGCAGCCTCTTAGGACCTCACATGAGGAGTAGAACAGATTCAATTTTTTTATAAGCATTAACATTTGCAAGCAACAACAAACACTGCAAGGACTGCTTTGGAAGTTGGAGGCAAGATCTAAGGGGTTTTTCATTCTGAATCCATGGGATTGATAGAGTTTTCTAGGCATGTCATTGGACTAGACAATTATTTAGGCATAGTCTGTAATCAAGGGCTATATATAGCTCACTTCTGCCAGGCCTGAAACAACACTAAACACTCAGAATATTTAATGAAGATACGAATCCTTAGTAAATGAGGTTGCTCCAAGTGAGCTGTGCCCCAGCCCAGCATCACATCCAGCAACTCTGCCCCCAACAGTGATCTTGCCCACTTCCTTGCACCAGGACTGATACCCATACGGCTGCATGAAGAGCTTGTTTGGGGAGATGAAACTAACTGTACAAAACTAAAGAAAAAAGCTTCAGAAATATTCAGTTAGTTCAGAACTCATGCCATGACCTTACAAGCAGCAGCAAAAAAAGAAAGGGAGGGAATATACATCTGGGGTCAGAAGAGATGGCAGAATCAGAGCAGCTCTGTTTTGAACTGTTTTATGCTGCATAACATTACATTCTTGCTCTTTTCAGGGCCTACTCTTACACTGCTTTTGTGGGGGCAGAGAGACTTCAACGTACATCAGAGTCCCCACACCTCAACAACATTTGGGTCTCCTCATGTCTCCAAATGCAAACAAATGTGCAACTTGAAGGAAGGGTCTGACTCAGACTATGAAACCAGGCTTCTGATAACATTGAGAAGACTGTAGTGTTTTGTGCTGGATTTTGCCCCCAGTCCTGGAGGAGAGATGTATTGGGAGATACAGAAGGGCAACTGCACTAGTTTTGTCTGTGCACCCCTAATCCTGCAGTTCCCCTTACATTTACCTATCACCCTGGGGATACTTCATTAATGTATAAATTCTCTTCATTACTGTTTCTGACCCATCCATTGCAGCAATTTTCATCCCATGATCTGTAGAGACCTGGTGGATTATATCACGTAGTGATATTCCACAAAGCAAATGTGGCTCTAGGGCTTAAGTCATCATAAACTTGTCTTGCCACCAGGCAATTACTAGGGCAGTAGGTCTGTCTTCCCACTTGGGCTTTTCATTTCAGCCCAATAAATAAAAGTAATTTTATCTTTTGATGGGATGCAAGAAAGAGCATGGCACAGCTTTATCTGGCTGTGGCATTAGTCTTACATTGCCTGAAAGAAAACATAAAATAATAGACTGAGAAACTGGGGATATTGCTGTAGGCTAAAATTTGCCAAGGATCTCCTGCTCCTCTAAAACATTTTCTGTGGGTTACAGAATAGAAGAGTCTGTAACACCATGGCATTACAATGTCCCGTGTGTATCAGGTCTGCTTCAAAGAGGAGAACAACTGCCATCTGACACAATGCAATCAGACCTCTGGCTTCTTCTCCATGCCTTTGGGATTTAAAGTCTTTCTTTTTTTTAACCTTCAGTTCTCCTGCAAACCTAATCTATCTCTTATTCTACACAAGCATATAAAGGTTAAACTTGAGTTACACAAAGTTCATAGTGAGGCAAGCATCTATTATTGCTTCTAAGCACCAAAAGTCAACTTGTTTCTTTACTATCCCCATGTTAACATTTCACCCTTGCCTAACACAAAAAAGGGTGCTGCAAGAGAGCACAAAGCATATGGTGGAAGCTGAAGTTAGTGTACACTCTGCTTGCCTCTTGAACAGTGTGTTGAGGTACAAGCAAAATGCTTCATCTTCATGTATTAACCTGATTTGCAGTGGTACAACTGGTACAATGTGAGAAAAAAAATTATTTGGGAGAGGAGGGGAAATATAGGGATGCAGTTCTGAACTGCTCCTGTCTAATCTGCAAGCTGATGAACATAGATTGTGCAGTGCTGGACTACTGCCTGCAGACTGCCCAAATCCTGGATTAAACAATCATGCACTGAACTGCTGACTCCACTACATTCCTGTGCAGCCCGGTGCCACAGATCCTGTTGTCACTTCTGTTTAATAATAAAAGCTCCTTCTGCTTTGTATTGTGCTACATGCAAAACCAACAACAGTGAAAGAACACTGTGGGTGCAAAGTCAACTGTTTAAAGGTTAGGAAATGGCAGGTTTAAGATTTTCTAGTCCCCTTCCACTTACAACAAAGCCTTTCATTATAAGGCCACATACTATTTTTTCTAATGAAACCCTGTGCCTCACTCAGTGCAATAGATGGTGCCAGTGCACAGATGTGCAGTGTATTGTTTCATTCCTTCACCTACCATCTAGTTCCATCTTCTGCTTAACTGTACAGTAACCAAATCCCTTCCCTCTGAATAAAATAATTTATCTCTTCATGGACTCTCCTGTGGTGCTTCTCAATATGCCACTTGAATGCTTCAGAAGCAAAAGTTAATTTATCTTTAAATTAGAGAGGAGTTTATATTCCTTCCATTTTAAAGATGGGAAGCTGATGAAGCGAGGCTGCACTTACAAAGCACAGCAACCCACCAAAATGTACCCTTGCACCCCATTTCCTCCACTCATCCACTCACGACCCCCAGCTTGTGCATGCACCTCTCTCGGGGTGTGCAGGCAGCTCTGGGTGTCTGCCCCCAGAAAGGGGGTGTGAGAAAAGAGTCAGGCACCTCCACTTCACCCCTCTGATGTGGGGCTGCCACACAGCACATGCAGCCACCACTGCCACGCACCCCTGGCTTATTATACATTAGCAGAGAGATGAACTGGAAAAGCCATCAGCTGTTTCTCAGGAATCACACAAACAGGCTCCAGATTTTCAGATTTTTTACTTCAGCACTGTCAAATTCAACCACTCTTGATCTTCTGTACAACCATAGCTCAGTATTTGGTGTGGGGTTGTAAAATCTCTAAGATCTCCAGTCAGGGAATTAAGGAGCACAGTCCAAGCCTGTCTGCTGCTATATTTAGTCCTGCATTTTTTCCAAATGGAGGAGTGTCTGCATACAAAATGCAGGATCTTTGGAGTGGACCAGACACTTCTCAGTGACATGAAGCCTACAACACAGTCATTAAGAACAATAGGTCCATTATTCCGACAATGCAAAAGGAGCATGTGCTGAAGAGCCATGCAGTCATGTCACAGTAATATGTAAATCCCCTCAGGCAGCACCCTGGCCTCAGCAGCACAGGTTATTGGTGCCCTGGAGCCAGAATCACTACCACCAGCACCTCAGCTCACACCAAACAGGTCTCAGTAATGACTTGTCCATTTGGTAATTAAATCAGCAGCAAAAACCACACACTTCCTCTGGAGGAGGAGTCATAGATGTTTCCTTGCCTCTGAGACACAGAACTGTGGATCCCCTCCCAGGCAAGGATGCCCTTCCCATGTGTCCTGACAGCCATGCACACTCCTTCTTTGGCCTCCAGGGCTCACCCCTTTTAATGCTATCCTGTCCAGCCAAGCCTGAGCCTGAGTCTTCTCCATGCTGTCTGTTTTTTCTAGCAGACCATAAATAAAAATCATCTGTTTAGCTACTCATAGTGGAACTTTTTTTCACACATTTCCCAGGCCTTTCATTAGTATGCCTGTTTCACAATGATTACTTCATTCACCCCAAGGACATGGAAGACCATGTCCTTCTTCCCTTTCAGATCTTTGATTATCTTTTATTCTTTTTTTGTTGTGTCTGCCTGCATCTCCTCCCTGAAACTGCTGACCGGCTGCTTTGTCACATTAGTTTCTCTAGACCCAGTATTCTTCAGGCTACAGTCTTTTTTTGTTTTACCCTCATATCTCAGAGCAGTCTCTCACAGCCTTACTGACTGCTTTGTATCCTCTGAATTTTTCATGTCCGTTGAAATTGTTTGCAACAACACTGTAATTATTGTTGCATTTATAATCTAACCTGCTTTTACCTTCCGATGCAGCAGTCTGGGCGCTGTTTTTGCTGGCCACGGGGATTCACTCCCAGGGTAGCTGAGTTTATTGGAACATTTTGCTTCAGCCATCACATCGCTTCCTTGAAATAGTCAGAGAGAGACTTTAGGGAGAATGCCTTGCACTGAACAACAGTCACCTTTCATTTTCAAGCCAATTCAAGCGATTTCAGGGACTCCTGTACAGCCAGGAGGCATTGCTATACTTAAAGCAATCACCTCTTAAGCAGCACTGGATTAAAACAGCTTGTGCTTGTTATACCCATAGCCCTTTCCACTCTCAATCAAAAGGCAAAAAGTACTTTTCTAAGATCTGCTCCTTTTCCTGAGAGCCAGGTGATGTTTATGCTAGAGCAAGGATTCACTAATAATCTTTCTTTGGCAGCATTTACCACACAACTTGATGGGTTCCTACCCCAACCATGTTTGTGATCTGACACCTCTTTCCTTTCTACTGCTTCTCCCCCATCTCTAATGAGCTTTGTCCTCTCAGTCCTTGCAATCTAATCTCAAAATTTTCACTCATTTCCACTTCCTTGTTCCCATGTCTCTTTGCTTGATTGTGAACATCAGAGGGGTAAAGGGACATCTGCCGATTCCCTCTCCATGGAAGTGGTGCTCCACAGGTCATTTTGCCCAGGACCTGATGAATTTATTGTTTAGTGTTGTTTTTCATGTTAACTTCCTGTATTTCTAGCACAAATGTTGGGGCATATTTTTATATTTGTCAATTTTGAATTTGTTTTCCTTTCCAAATGAAAAAAGCCCACTTCATGTACTGCTTAAGTGAGACTCCCCCCTGCACCACATCACACAATAAATCACAAAATAACAAAACAGCTATTGAGTTTCCCAAAATAAGCCAGAATCCCCAGTGAGGAAATTACCTTCCCTTTTGCTCACAGTTCTTTTTTCACCCCACAAACCAGACTGTTCCCTCCCAGTGCCCAGCTGCTCCCAGGACAGCTGCAGCAGCGCATGGCAGGACCTGTGGTGCATTTCTGGGCGTGTGGTTTGCCATGCAGCCAGCAGCTGGGAACGCAGCTCAGTGCAGGTGGGACAGCAGGGCCCTGCTTGCCTGCAGGCGAAGGGAGATGAGGACTAAGTGTTGCTGATAAGGGCATAAGAGGAGAGGAGAAGGGGGAGAGAAAGCAACCTCTGTACAGAGGAAAAGGGAGAAAGGGTTGCAGAGGAAGAAGCAGTTTTGGAAGGAAATAAAAAATAAAACCCATTCTGAAATTCTAGGTGGTATCATTTCCATCTCTCTCCACTTATCACCTATCACAACAACTAATAATTTCATCATATCCCTCAGAAGTGGGGAAGGATAGAAAACTAGGAAAGAAACAGCTTGAATCCTGAGAAAAATTTCTACTTATAACCTGGCAGTTCTCTCACATTGCTGCTGCCTGACACTAGTGCTTTCAGAGAGTAATAACCTTCCCCACATCTGTTTATGTGGAAACTGTCTAATCCAGTCAATTCATTGCAAGGAACAGGCTCTGGCACCCCGACTCACTCCAGCATGAGCCTTTCTTTTGCCTTCCTCATTCACACGGCAGCAGAAGGATCTCAAAGTATTCACTTAGTCCTCGGTTCTCTACCCAGGTCTCAAAAGCCATATTTCACTGTATCAAATACTAAACATGGGATGACATTTAATTTTCGGCTCAGGTTTTATACCATTCCAGAGGAGTGATCTACAGATCTAATGCCCTGATGTGTGCTCTGTATCTTTTCAGCTTATAACTACACATTTAGAGAAATATCATTGCCTCATCATTCAGCTATTTTAAATTAATTAAAAGGAGACTCAATTTTCACATCCAATCCCAAATCTCTTTGCAAATTTTCAACCTCTGCTTTCTTTAGACACTTTTTTTCCACTTTTCTCACAGATATCACCTTTCTTGGACTATAAGACATGCAAGATAACAAATTAAAACTGGTTATGCAGAAAGGAGCTGTGTGAGTGGTCATTCGCACTTATACCTAGGGCAGGCTGGCCTTCCTTTTGACTCATTCTCACAGCATTGTTTGAAGCTCATCTCTCTGCATCTGGTACTTTTTAAGCCTGCAGAGTCCAAATAGAAACCAAACCTGAGTTTAGGTTAAAAAATGCAACCCCAGGCTGAAGTTCATCTGTAGCTTTGAGTCTCTCTGTGAATATGCCCTCCCCTCCTCCCTCAGAAACTAATACCTATTTCTAACTTTTCTGGAACTGGACTCCCAAACTCTGTCAATTTACAGAGATGTCTGAGGAACTTGTGACAGTCACCCCTTGTGGTTTTTTTTTCTTCTCCTGAGCGACTGCACTAATGGTTTGAGCCCTTACAAACACCAGAGCAGCTGTACTTGGGTCACATCAAAGGTCCAGCAAGTCCAATACCTCATCTTTAACAGGAGGCAATAGCAGATGCTCATTATAAGCTGCTATCAGTTTACATTAATATGCCAGGCTGCACAAATCACAGCTGAAGCCTCTGACTCATCATCTATCTTGGATTTAGCTGCCCTTGTTACAACCCTCACTCCTGCTTTTGGGGGTGGATGTGGTGGGGAGAAGGTAATCAGTTTAGCTGCAGCTATATGAAAGGAAAAGTGAACCAAAGCCTTTAGACTTTTCCCAGTGCTTTAAATGTGACCTCTTTCTTTTCAGGCAGAAATTGAGCTGAGGCTCCAAATTGCTATAGCTATCTGCCTAGCTTCGTTCTCCTGCCCCTGACCCCCAAAATGAAACTATTTCTTCTAAAGATTTATGTATGGTAAACTCACCTGAAAAAAAGAGTGTTTGAATGTAAAATAAACAACAAAATTAAAAAACAGGGTTGTTTTACCTTTGCTGGTCTGAGCATGTAGATACTACTTGCAGTAGTGAAAGCTAAAGCTGGAAAATTTTTAGATTAAGGTGATATTTAAATTGGAAGATGTCCTTCTTTAGAACAGAGTTTTGGACATGTGACAGGGTGTTAGATCCTATAGAAATCTGCATGGATTGTCACCTCTGGGAAAGGCTGTGAATGTACAGCTCTTTGTTGAAATGGTCATTGTCATTTGGAAATACAGCTAGAGAGAAAAAGTTTGGATCAATGTTGTGTGGTAAATTAGATCATCTGGTAAATTTTCTTTGTTTAAGGGGCTTGAATATGCTTAAATAATTTAGAAACTGTGCTGTTGCTTCATGAAGCATTGGCCAGCACTGAGTCACTGAAGTAACAGGACTTACTTCTTCTATAAGGAGGGATATGTAGGAAGAGAAAATGCACAAAGTCTGTAATATTCCTACTGTGTTAGAATAGCTTGACTACTAGCAGATGGCAAGACAGGTTAATATTTTGAACTCATTAACTTTATGAACAAACTGTATAATTTTAGCACTAGGCCTGAAATCATCACTGCTTTACCACCCTTCCCTGGACTTTGGAAGACCATAGGGAAAAAAATCTTAGGCAAATTTTAAGTGCAGTAGATGGAAAATATGAGCTTTAGGCTGAAGGGATGTTTTCGTAGAAAGTACTCCTCCTCTCGCATTTTTTTTGTCATTGTCAAAATAACTAAATGCTTGGATAGCACCAGAGCTCTCTCAATTTATGTCTGAAAACCCTTCCTTGCCCTTCCCTCTTCTAGACAGAAAGACCTATACTTTTCCTTCCATAGAATCTAGTTTTCTAGCCAAGGACACTAGTAAATTGATATTTTTTACTGCTTTTACATGTGTGTAAATAGCTATGTGGAGTGATAAAGAAAGGGGCTGTGGGATTTTCATGTACTCAGGTTTTTTTTCAAATTCATTATCCTCCATGGTTACAGTGGTTTGGGTTTTTTTTTTTCTCTCTAGTCCTTATGCCTTCTTTTTGCTACACAGTAAACATTTAAAAAATCCCAAAACTTGAAGGCAAAATTCATAACAACAGCAGGTTGGAACAACTGCCAGCTTTCAGAAACCATTGTTTAATTGAAAAGTTATAAAGCAAAAGCCAGTACATGAATTGCAGAAATTGTCTGCATGAAACATTTATTGTGAAAAACTCCATTTCGTAAAGATAGATGGAAGGACATATTTTATGCAGAAATAAAACAATTTATCTGCCTGCAAAGCTGACATCTTGTAAGCGTGCCTCTGAAGAACAAACTGGAGCACGGAGCTGCAGAAAAATGCAAACTCTACTTGCCAAAGCATTCCTGCATCCACATGAGTGACCTAGGGAGGGAACCAAAGGTGGCACTGAGATGAAATGAATTAACCTGCCTCCTCCCATGTGAAGAAGTGTAAATAAAAATCAAAGGGATCTTTATCCCACTGACAATATGGTATGCAAGGTCACGTGTCCTAATATTTTAAGAGGATTAAAGCTAAATCTCTGCAAACTTTGAAATGGCCCAACCGACCCTGTAAGCTTTTCAATTTAAATGGGTGCACAGCATGACTGCTACGATCAGCTAGAATCTAGTAGCATGAGATGTAGTGAAGTGGACTCTGAAACAATTCAATCCTGCAGTGGTAGGTTTTACACATTATCTGTTAATTTGGAGCTGTGCAGGAGGTGGAAACAAAGCAGATCACCAGAAATAAAGCCCATTATGAGCAAAGTTTATGTGAAAAGGAAAAAATTCTTCAAATTTATTATTAATCAAATTAGGAACATCATTTATGTAGTTCTGCTTTATTTCTAGGAGAATTACAAACACCAGGGTAAGTGGAGCACACAAACCACTTAAACCACAATTCCATCACTCTTAAAAGCCATAGTTCTCTGAAAACATGAGCAGCATAGAGCAGAAAGCCCTACTGTAGATAGGGAAGAGCAGACTTCCACCAAAACATTTCTGTTTGAACCTCAGATGTTATCACATGCAAGGTGCACGTGAAGTAAATCTATTCACCAGATGGGGAAAATTGCTAATTGTCCAGCAGAATGTAGCCACCAGCTGGCAGACAGCTACTGACACGCAAACAAGAAGCAATCCCAATAACCACACATAAAAATAGCATAACAACATGCATTCAACCTGAACCATCAATTCTTGTGAGTGGCACAGCTGACAGGAAAAAAAAAAGAAAAAGAAAAAAAAAGCATCTGCTTTGAAAGCAGCATGTGAATTTATGTGTTCGTGTTTAATTTGTGTTTTGGGAGCACTGCAAAATGTTTCCACGTTCAAAGCAGTGGTAGTAAAGCAGCTGGGAGATACATTCCCTCTAATGCTGCTGGCTGCCCTTTGGAGCTCAGACTTGAACCCTCACATATGGAAAGATGTGAACATTTGTTTTCCAGAGTACTGTCCCAGACAAGTAGTTTTGAAATAATTGTGCCAACATGGTACCTGCAATTACCTAGGAAATGAAACTGCTGCTGATCTCCTAGAAAGTCTAGGAAGATTCAACAATTTTGGCATGAGTGCAGAACCCTTTTAGATCTTAACAAAAGTGCTCTTTTCTGAAAAAAAAAAAAATTAAAAAAATAGAACCATTTAAATGATCTATGGAAAAGGGGTCGCTGATGAATTCTGAGTAGCTCTATACCTATCCTTCCATGAGGAAATGCTGATGGAGACACAGCATTTCCTTTCCTTTGCCACAGCCAATTTTTTTTTTGCAGCTCTTTCTTGTCCACCTTCTTCCAGCTTTCCTGTGGCCTCTATTAAAAAAATAATGAGCTAGCCAAGAGACCCTTGAGTGGAATGGGAAACTACAAGGGAGACAGCATATTTTCAGGAAAAATTGTAAGGAGTATTTAACCAATCAAGCTTTTAACTCAGGCTCACTCAGGAGACAATGTTCAGAATGCATGGACTGAGACTCTCCCAGTGACCCTTAAGACAACAAGTGGCTTTCAAAGTATTTTTTTCTTCTCAATGTTATTCATTGCCAATGTGTTCCCAGAGGCTTCCTCAGTAAAATACGACAGAGGCAGGAGGACCAAGAAACTGCAGTGTGGGCTGAGCATTCTCCTGCTACAATTCACTAGCTCAGAACTGCCCCATACACCTCTGTGTCCCTGAAAGGTCAAAACAGAAAGGGTGGGGGGGCTGTTAAGTTAAAGAAAACAACAATAAAAATACTCAAGAAAAGAGTGTTTTTAAAAGGCACATTCAAGTAAGCAACATTCTACATAATAACCCAGTTTTAAGCACCTATCTGAAGATCTTAATTAGCCCATTCTGCTGTTAATTTCACATATCCCCTCTTTGCCTTCAGTATCTTTATAGAATAATTTTCAAGCAACTGCATCTATGTTTAAATCCATATCCATCTAGGCAGGATATGATTATGATTATTTATGATTAGTCCTCCAAGCATTCCCTCTTGATCAGTGTAAGAAGACTGAGAAATTAACCCGCTGCACTCCTGTCCCTAAGTAACCCCTGCACCCCACTACAATAATAAATGTTCTTTTCCCAACAAAATTTTTATGGGTAATTTTTTTCTTTTCTGATACACTGTTGTTATTTTTACAGAACAATTTCAATGTTTTCACTTGAAAGAAGTTTACTATCTTTTTATTCACAGATATTCTTGGGACATAATGTCAGCTTGCAATTTGGGGCCAGTGGGTTCATCTGTTACTGTTCCAGGTAAGGTCCCCAGGGACTGTCCCTGACAGTGCTGTCTGTCTGAAGTGACAGCTGCCAGTGCTCTTGAGACTGGAACGGGTATGGGCACAGGGACATTGGGATGTCACTTTGGGTCACCCAGCCATCCCCTTGTGGGATCAGAAGAGCACACCATCCCCCAGCCTGGAACTCACAGCCACAGCTTTGGTCCCTGTGATAGTCAGAAGGACAGGTTTATCTTACTGGAGCAGGGCTGGCCATCAAGTGTCCTCAGAAAGCTCACAGTGTCTGTGCACCTTATTATCCTCATTCCCTCCTTTCTGCCATGCTCACAATTCCCCTTGCCTACTGCCTCTTCCCAAATAAACAGCAGCCTTTTTATTTTCCCACAGCTGCCAGTTTTGTTGCATCTACACTCAAATAAAGTATTACTGATGCAGTTACCTAGGCACTGCGACCTTGCAGGTGACCTTGCAGTACTATAGACAAGAAGGTCCCAGCACTCCTCAGCTCAGATAGCTGTGAAAACTGACCATTCCTCATGTATATCCTCCTTAGCCACCAGCAAAACCCACCCATCCGTCCATCCATCCATCCATCCATCCATCCATCCATCCATCCATCCATCCATCCATCCATCCATCCATCCATCCACCTATCCCTCTTGCTGCTACCTCTAATCACATGGCTGTCTGTTACATCTATCAATTTCCAATGTTATATCCTGTTCTTTTCCACTGAAAATCCCACTTATTTGGATTAATGGCAGGGTAGGATGCAGCTAGAGGTGCAGACAATTGCTGGCAGCCCTAAAAACCAGGCGAGGAGACCCAGCATCTCTGTTATTTTTTCTCTTCCAAAGCTAATTGTTCTTTTGTGCCCAAATGATGCCGTAAACTTGCGTCCAGTGTTTTCTGACCAATCCTTCACCAAAGACTGCAGTGCAGGCCAACGCCTTTGGCAGTCAATTTTCAAACTTCACTATTTTCTTATTCCTGGTACTTGAGTTTTCTTCTGGGTTCTGGTTCATTGTTCCTTTCTTTGGATCATAACTGAGGCAATACTGCACTCTTTGGAAGAGTAATTTTCTGCCCACAAGCCTAACAGCAATGAGCTTGTGTGTAACAGGACACATGAAAATGGGAGGCCCTTCAGATCTTGAACATAACGTGCCTAGGGAGTGGTGTGGCTGAAGTTTAGCAGCTCAGTGAGATGGGGATAAAATGAAGCTTCATGTTACCAGTAAATTGATCGAACAGATACTGAAAATTCAATCCCTGGTTTTCCCAGCCTTCTTGCAAACTCTTCCCTTACATCAACTCTGGCTTTTCATCCAACCCCATGGCAGAGTGTTGCAAGAAGGGAAAATACAGCAGGAAGCTCTTCATCAGTATAGACAGCAGCTCTCTAATACAAGCTTAGTTTAGGCTGGAGGCTCCATATTTTTTTGACTCAAATCAAAGTCAGAGATTTGATTCTTCAAAGTAAATGCAATCTGGAAGAGTCAGGCTTCTTGCACCCATGATAACAGCTGTGTGCAAAGCCAGCTGTCCCAGATATGGACATTGTTTCCTATCTTATTTTTGCTTTTTCGTCAGCAAGGAAAAATTATCCATCTCTCTAAAAAAGTGATTCTGTCAGATATCTCTGGATAGTTACCTCAAAAAGTAAAACATTGAGAAGGGAAAAACCAGTCATTTTTGAAAAGTCCTGAGATATATATTTAGCCTTGACCTGTATCTTTGTTGGATAGCACAGAGAAAAAATAGCATCTGAAAGACACCAATTTATTTTCAATATTGAAGAGGAAGAATACTTTATACTAAATTTGTAATATTGACTTTATTTCCATTCATAAGCATTTGAAGCCTTTGCCTATGCTGTGGATGTTAAGACAGTACCTTTACAGAGCAGAAATAAATTTCTTTTATAAATTTACATGATATCAACATAATACCACTTAAAAAAATGGAAAGGGATGAAAATAAAGGCTGTTAAATTAGCTTCTCTGGGGTTAGAAGTGCATTATGGGTAGCAATTAGAAAATGCTTGCACTAACCATCAAGCAAGTGAGCAGATTTAGCACATCACAGAAATTAATGAGTCTCCATGTAAAAGATGATAGCAATCTTTCCTCAAAACTACCCCCTTGCTTGCAGCACAGCAAATGCAATTTAGCTTCTTGAGGCAGTAGAGATGGTTTTCACTGAAATGTTGAGAGAGATGAATGTAGATGCCATGGTCCTTAACACAAGGAATGCAATAGGAACCTCTGTGGTTCCCATTGTGCTCTGCCTTCCTGCAGCTTGACCTGACTGGCCAAGAGGCTCCTAAGCCATATTCTTTCAGGTTTTATATGTAATGTTACCTGCAAGATATCTGTTTGCTGAAACACTTGATCCTTTCATGCTGCTGTTCTCCCTCCCCATCTTCCTAGTGGAATTCCTAAGTAAGGTCTTCCTTTACAAAGAGAAAGAAGAAAGAAGAGAAAGAGAAAGAGAAAGAGAAAGAGAAAGAGAAAGAGAAAGAGAAAGAGAAAGAGAAAGAGAAAGAGAAAGAGAAAGAGAAAGAGAAAGAGAAAGAGAAAGAGAAAGAGAGAGAAAGAGAAAAACTTACATGAGAACTAGCAAAGGGAAAGAGACCAGAAAGCTGAAAAGTAAGACAAAGCAAAGCCTAGCCTTGTGCAATCGAGGCAAATCCCATGCTGGTTTATTTCTAGCCAATATCAAAACTCCCCAGGCCAGATTCATATGCTAGAGACGGTCCATGTGAAATAAACAGCCCGTCTCCTCACTGAGAAACTGCCACGGGCCTAGAAAACAATCAGCCACAAGGGAGGGAAAAAAAATGATGAGGAGAGTGTAAGGATCATAACACTAATAGAAAGAGTGAAGCAAGACAAAGCAGAGGAGTCTGGAGCATCCTCACATCATTGTGAGAAACCTGTAGGGAGAAGGCTAGCAGCTTCCAAGGGAACAGCTTCTCTTTGAATGCTCTGCAGGGGCTGGGACTTCAGGTAGATCCCTGGCACAAAGCAACTGCATTTCAGGCTGCTGTGCCCTAATTAGGCAGCTGGCCTTCTTCCTTACAGTAAGTAAAGGAGTGACAAAAAGGACTGATAGGGAGAAAATAAAGACAGATATTAAACAACTGTAAGATTTCGATTTGCTGTGCTGCCAAAAGCACATGCTTTTCTTTTTTACTTCCTTTTTTTCCCTTTTTTACAATTGTCAAGGGAATAAGAGAATTTCATCATAATTGTATTCAGGTCTTGACTGCGTAGTTTAAAGGTCAGGAATTTGCCTTAAAAGTGATTAGTGGTGAACAGATCAGAACAGAAATATTTAAGTATATTTATGAATTAAGGTTCATTAAAAGAAATTCTTTCATTGTTGCTTCATTCCTTTATGTCTAATGTCAGTGTAGTTCTGTCACAAGAGGACATGTTTCTAAGGGGTTTTTTTTCCCCATAGGGACTCACTTTCTATCCCAATGTAGCTTTTTCTCCTCAGTCACTTCAAGCCTTTTCTCTCTATCCCTTAAATATCATGCTCCAACTGATTGGTTTTGCCCTTCCTGAGCAGTGGGTCCCTCAGCTGATGCTGCATTCACACCTTTCCCCACCTCCTGCAGCCAGCACAGCTATGCCCTGCCACCCCAATCACTCAAACTCTTCACACGCGCAGCGGTCGCCTTCCTACACAGCAACACCCAACTGCATCATGTGGAACCGTGAAATCCAGGAATTACACATGGTATTCTGCGAGTGAGTGATTAGAAGAGGACTGTGTGTTCATCTGAAACAGGACTGATCGAAGCAGTGTACCATTCAAACAAAGTGATGGCAGAGCTACGTGCACTAAACGCATTGTCACAGGGATTGGAGACCCTGCTTGTTAAAAGTCCTACTACTCAATTTAAAGAACAGTTGAGTAGCTTTCTTCATCTCTGACAGAGTCTGCTGCTTGTCTGCCAGCTGTCATATTGTCTGTATCTGAGGGAGCTTTTATACTTAAATAAAATATACTTCCGATGAGCTCTCTTTGCCTTCCTAACGAGAGAGATTACACTATGCTGGAGATATTTTCAGACATGTTCTCAAGGAAAAAATTAATCCAATACTCCAGAGGGAAGATTCACCTTAAAAGTGAAGCAGCATAAATGCTGCATATCTTTCTCCCAAAACTATATATTGTGGTTCTGCAGCAGAGTTCATTGTGGTGTGTCTTTACCAGTTGTTTTTGCTTCCATAATTATTAATGACATATATGTGTTCAGCTTAAGAGAAGAAAAAGTGTCAGGCCTTTCCCTCAGTCTGTAGAACATAAATGCTTTATGTGGAACATGTACTTTCAGTGGAGTAGAAAAGGTTTGTGGGTCTCCAGTACACAGGGATTTCATCACCAAAATATACAACCCACATGTGTTAGAAAAGCAAAATTAATTAAAACTGTGTGTGAGTTTACAAAAAAACCCCAAAAACAAACAAACAAACAAAAAAACCACAAAAAAACCACAAAAAAACCCCAAAAACAAAAACAAAACAAAAAAAAAACCCACTCAAAAAACCAGTAGAGGCATACTCTTCTACTGAGTAACTTCAGTGGGGCAATTACACCTGTTTTTAACACCTCTACACCTGGATGATTCCTGAAGGCTGGGAAAAAGTGTATTACAACATAAACAAGGAAAAAGATTACCTGTTTGAAAACCTACACAAACAATAGCACCCACTTCACCTACATCTCACATAGGAGGAATACTCATCCAAAAGTTGGTCCTAGGCTTGTAGGGTGCTCCATGTGGATGGCAAGATTGACATACAAAGCTATTGAGGTCTAGAGAAGAAGAGGCCACATCAGGTCATGCATCCATACATTCTTCCAAGCAACTCCAAAGGAAAAGCCTGAGTCCTGCTGTACAAACTCATCATCATGAAGACCACAATGAGACACCAAAAGAGAGTAAGCATGTCTTCTGCTGTCTCTTCCAATAGCATGAACCCTCTCCAAGTCATGTTAAACTTAGAAATTAAGGAATTGCCAAGAAAATGACTGTGTTACAATCATTTATGTCCATGCTGAGAAGAAAAGCAGTGTCAGTACTATCTGTATTATTAAATCATCGCAAAGTATATCTACTGTATTCTTATAATCAGGATGCAGCAAGCTCCTTTCCCAGTGCCTTGTTCTCTGTGTGAAAAGCCACATTTTACACGAAATCTTCTTTCATTCTTCAACAAGAGAGGCAGAATACTACCCCCAAAACAGCCTGTTTGTTGAGGTAGTCTTGTAGGAGGCAATTATTTGAAATTGCTAACTCTTCAAAATTGTACTTCTGGCAAGTATCTGATCTCCTGGGTGAATGCTATCAAAGATTTGCCTCCTCTGTTAAATGGAGGCAGGATTCAAATCTTCAATGCTTTTTAGGAAGGTTTGTCAGAGCCCCTGTGTTTTGCACATAACACAATGCTTCTGATAAACGTGAAAAGCAGGTATATCAGGGAAGCTGGCCACAAAACTTCCACATTTTTGATGAGACTTGTGATGAGGTTTAGGTAGGAGACAGCCGCTAAAGTGGAGTGGTTAGTACAGCAGAAGGTCTGGGAGTTTCATCACTGAAGATGCATTTGAGTTCTCAAATTCCAGGTCAGGGAGCCTTCTAACCACAAGCCCAGAGTGCATTCCAACCACAGAAACATACCAGCAAACAGCTGCAATAAAAATTATTTGTCTGGACAATCAGGGAACTGTCTCCTAAGGCTATGATGTTAAATTTGGATGCAGCGGTGGAGAATTTTGCACAAGAAAACAAAATTGACTACAGTTTTTCAGATGCAGAGTAAAACAGGCTTTAGGCATGATTTTTTTTCTCATCTTAGGAGCAGAAATCCTTTTGTGGGCTTGGAGTGCTGTCATTTAGTTTTCTGGTCCTGCATAAAAGATTCCTTCACCTCTTTCAGTGCCTTAGAAAGGATCCACATGAATGATTACCTTGTATATGGTCAGTCAAGCCCACCTGGTTGGGTGGTGCAGGCAGCTGGGTCTTCACCTCATAAAAAAAAGTAGTATACTTTTAATAGCTGACAGCCCATTTACTGGTGCTTGCTTCTTTGCATTGCTGTACTATTTTTTACTTTTAAGGTTTTTTTGTGGACCTAAATTAAAAGGAAACTACAGGAATTCCCACTCCTATGTGCTGGAAATGGGCAATGTTTAGCAAACCAGTTCCACGGGAAAAGCTGGAGGATCCATAGTCCTACCAGGTCATAGTTGAGGCTCCTGATTTGATTTTTGTACACTTGATGAGTTGAGCTGAAGTTATCCAAAAAGTGGCCAGTGACACAGGTGAATCTTAGAAATATTGACCAACAGCCATATTTTGGGCTTAATAAATGTTTAGATGACCTTCAAGGCTTTTGATGATAATCCTTACAGGCTAAGACTGGGAATAAAACATTTCATGGATTCAAATATTATGTTGTCACACCAGTTAATTGCTCTCATTACAGGGTAAAAAGTGGAGGGTGGTTTTATTTAAATCCTCTGTGGACCATAGCTCCTCAATTGCCTACACTGTTTCGTCACTTGTTCTTGAAAATCTTGTAGGAAACAGAAGGACTCCTTGGAGAACAAAAACAAGGAGACTCATCATTATGAGATGAGTGAAACAGGGAAGGTGGAGTGGAAATATCAGATAAGATAAATTCCCACTGCATTTAGGACCGAGTGAAGAAACGTGTTACAGCCTATCACGACAAAAAGTTCCTCCCTTTGCTCTAGCTGCCACTTTTAAATTTTTTTTAAATTTATCTCACAGTAATTGACATTCATGCTTGGACTTTACTTAGTTTTCTTGTTAGCATTGCAAAGGCTTTACCCGAAGGGGTAAATCCTGTAGGAGAAAGCCCCGTACAGTGGATGGTGCTGTGAACCACTGGTCTGTAGGTGCAAGAGGGTCACCTGTATAAGGAAAGTTCAGTCATGTGTATGTATAATCATCATAAATCAGAGTGGTTTGGGTTGAAAGAGCCCTTAACAATCATGTAGATCCATTTTGCCTGCGATGGGCAGGAACACCTTCCACTAGATCAGGTAATCAGTATCTAATGTATATAACATATATATAAATACAAACATATGCACGATCCATACATGTAATTAAATCCCCTGTCCACATAAAGTGACAACCAACCTGACATAATCTTTCCTTCTAGAAAACCTGGCCTCCACATATACAGAGAGGTCACGTGTGAGTCAAACAGGAGCCAGAGCTGGCTCCAAGAGGCAATCAAGAATCAGCCACTGTATCATTTTTTCTTCAAATCAAGTTTTAGAAGACTGTTCATAATCAGTTTATTCACATAAGTGTCTGTTTCCTAACTCAGATTCCAGTCATCTGTGGTACAATTAAATGCATGAAATAAGAGAGCTTTCCCTGGACGGTGCTAAATTACTACTCTCTTCTGAAAAGGAATGCTGTTCTGAAGAAATTCACAATAAAGGCAAAGCTGTTGATCTACATAGGCAGAAAGACATACCATGCCAAGTTTCATTTATGTATGTTTTTGTTTTTTCAATGTTTTGTCAAGCACCCTGCAGCACAGTTCAGTGATAGCGGGTAGTGCTTGAATGAGTGGGTAAAGGATGTCAAACTGAGTACAAGAATGAATGCATTGGCCTTGACTATGGAAGGTCTGGTTGATTTAAAAGCTAATTCAATGATACAAGCCTTCACTCAAACCACAAGCTGGTTTGTTCAAAGTATGCAAGCAGACTTTTTTCTCTACTTGTTTTTTCCTCCTTGTCTCTTCAATGTGTGTCGCAGGCCTCAGGCATCTGTTCACAGGCTTTCTTTTTCTTACTGTGGAGACAAATCTTCTCACCTGTCTGAAAGACGGAGTTAGGACGCCACACCATTCTCATTAGTTGTGAAAGAATTTTCCTGCCTCCTTTTGGTTCTGGGCATGCCATTTTTTTGTGTCACTCTTGCCTCCTAAACCTCCCCCAGCTATATCACCTCAAGACACTCACAGCCTAGTACAGCAAGCTGTGAGATGCTCAGCATTTTTCTCTGATCAGTGCTGGTCCTCTGTGAGCCAGCTGCTGTGCCATGAGGAGAATGGGGTGGGCAGGAGGCAGGGATGGGAGTCTGGCTCCTTGCAAATTAAGCCCTGATCCTCCTTGATGAGGATCCTCCTCATGAGATCCTCCTTGATCTTGTTCCTAGCCCACTGGTCGGCAGAATGGCAGTCTGGGGGTCACTTGTTGGTCTACATCTCCAGCTGGGCTTGTCATGACACCTAGCTGAGGTCTGGGGCTGTCTCATCCTGTTATAATTGGATCAGTCTTCTGGCTTGTCTGGACAATGGGGGAGTTTTGTAACATTTGTGTGTATATCCAATACTGTATGGACTTGTCTTGTAAGGACTTGTTCTGTCACAACTGAAGTGACATAGTCATGTAAAAAAAAGCAGAAAAAGAATAAATCTATCAACCTGCCAGATAAAAATGGCCTTGAAACAATCCTAATTTGCCGTTAGTGTAATTATGGATTATTTACCAAGATCCAGTCTTCTACTCATAGCATAGATATTTTGAAGATGCCTGGCACTAGTAAATTAGATAACAAAGAGGGTGATTGGTCATTATTACAGATCATTAGTTCTTTTCATGTTTAAACTTGCCCTTTCCAAACACAGACTTCTTTTGGGTGTCTGGAAGATACAAAATGCATCATTTAAGGCCCAGCTGGTCTGTTGGTCATTGCACTGCATTGATTCTGCCCTCGCCCAGACAACAGCATTAAAAGCTGCATAAAGTGTGAGCTAAGAGAGCAAGGCGCAAGTGGACAAATTAGTCTTTGCCAATAGAGAGATTGTAAGGTCAGGAGCTTTATCAGCAGCCAAAATGTGAAAAGTACAGTTTTTTCACCTGTTCCTTGGACTGACACATCCTCTGTTCTACAGCTCTTTAAAAAAAAGAAATCTCTTAATGGGGGATACATGAAACTCCCAGAGGTTTGACAAAACGATCTGAACTGGACCACTTGGAAGTTATGGCATCCTACAATCCTTTTCCTTGAAGGTAAGAAAGTGTTACTGTGCTGCCCTCTAATGCTCACAGTCCTGCATTCACTTGTGGATGGAGAGGTTTGAGGTTAGTGTTGCTTAATAAGCAAACCACTGTTTTTGTGTCTGCTCTCATCACATAAAATTGGAAAAACAGGGCTTTTCCTATGCAAGCACACTTGTTATTATGCAGTGAAATCATGAATTATGGAGTGTTTTGGGACAGTAATCCAATTTGTGGATATTTCATTTAGAGTGTGCCATAAGTGAATTGTCCCACTGTGATGTATGGTTAGGCTCTAGGCTCATAGTGTCACTGAGAGGTAAAATAAGGCAACCCAACACAACTGGAAAAAATAGGCAAACCATCCTTTTAGAAAATCATGATAGGCATGTCAGGTTCCTGTGTCTTTAAATTTTAGAGCATGTAGAAATGATGCTCTGTAGTCTATTATACCTTGCAGAACCATTTCACAGGATCACTTAATCTTTCTCAGGAGCTTGCATACACTGAGTTTCTTATTGTTCTCCCTCTGCATCACCTAAAACCCTATCAAAACTTAAAACTGGGATACTAATCCAAGATTGAACGCCTGATCTTTGTGCTTTCATATCTCCTGTTTTGCACTTAAATAGATGCCAGCAGATCCTCCACTTCTTCCTTGCAAAGAGATGCAGAAAAGGGGGAAGCAGAAGTGGTCAGGAGCTCCAATTTAAGGCTCAGTAGTATTCAGGACCCTTTTAACTTCAAAACTTGACCTTGAAGTGTGAGAGCTATAGCAGCAGCCACACAATTATTACCAGGATGGGGGCAGGAGGAGGAAGAGGAGGGAGGGTAGGGAAGCAAGCAGAGACACATCTCCACAGAAACCCAGTGAGGGTCAGGATCTAAACTAGCTTATCAAGCTGCATAAATATTAATCATACTGTTTAAGACTATATTCTGCTCCATCTGCAGAGTTTCACTCTAAGAGGTGTCTCTAACAGGTCATGATGTCTCCAAGCGTCTTTTATTAATAATTAAAACACTATATCTTGAATTACCAACTGGTTCATGGAAGATAATGCTGTGTTGGCAGTGTCAGGCAGGGGAGAGTCTAGTGCATAATGCTGAGGTGAAGGGGTTAGGTATGCAGCCTTTTGCCTTTCTCTTCATTATTTACATTTCAGTGCTTCCTAAAAGCTGTGAGATGCCCTTGTGCTAGGATCCTGTTCCACACTTCTTTTGCCCATCTGCAAAATTAAAATGCTTTCATTTGTCAAGATCTTTGAGGCCTGGCACTGAAAAGCATCGTAGATGAGCTGCCCTGGAAAAGAACTTCTATGCCCAAGAGCTTGTTTATTACAATGTACTAATGGCATTGTTAAATGCCAGCAACAAAAATTTTTGCTCTGTCTGTGGCCTTAGACGGTCACAGGCAAGCTCTCTCCCTTCAGGTTCTGGAAAAAGAAAATTTGCATTGAGGCAACAAAAATATACATGTAAGAATTCTTTTCTGCCAAGGAGGAACAGGAGAAAATGCAGCACAGTGATTCAGCAGAGCATCAGCAAGGAGAGCTGAAAGGCACTAGCAAGACTCAAGTGGCAATGGTGGAGGAGTGTCAGAGCCATGGACTAGTAGGTGGAAAGGTGGAAGGATGAAATATCAGCTCATCGTATGGCTTGTAGCACACAGGAATGTGTGTGTGACCAGCAACCACCCCCCTTCAGGCATCTCAGCCATAGGAAATGAGATCAGAGTAGTAACAAAGGGAGGAGATGCAACCAATCCTGATATTTTAACTCTGAGCTTGTGTTTCTTTTTCCATTGGAAGTGAATTTGCAGCTGGCAACAGGCATTAAAGTGTGCACAAAGGCAGGTCTGTGACTCCAGGTCTGCCACGACAATAAACTAGGCAGGGAATGATGTAGAAAGAGACTGCACTGAGGCCACACAATGCAAAAGGGACTCTGCAAGAAACATGTCTAAGGAAATAATGATCCAAGCATTATGGTTGATATGGTGCCATCCCTACTCTACCAAGATTATGGATTTAGCTGTGGATGTGGTGAAACTGAAGCAACCAGGACTCTTCTGGAGTGTGGTATTAGCGTACATCCATGCTTGAAATTAATTTTTTTTTCTGGCCACTTGTGATGTCTTTAGATCACTCTGCACTACCAAAATGTGCAGAACAACTGAATTTGTGAGCACCTGTATCTCAGGCCATACTTAAATCAGTGCAAACAGGTGTTTCATGCAGTTATGATTGAAATTCCTTATGTCAAAAATATCTTTTTGTCTTTGGAATGGTATAAAAGGATTTCAGAACTGACCTCACATCATTTGAAAAACAATGTCACCCACATTTTTAATTCCTGTGTATATTAAATTTACATGGGGGTGGGAATCACTGATGAAAACACTTGAAGTTCCCAATGAAGCTGTTAGGGAGCTACCTGATTTTTCCAGACATGGGAATTTACTTGCTCTCATCTGCTCTAGTCATAAGACTATTTTAGTTCTAAAAGGAGCCTGGATGCCAAATTTATTAGTTAACAAATCTGGAAGAAATAAAAGAAATCCCTCAGAAGCAAATGCTGATGAGATTTCTTAGAAGAAGTTTTGTATAGTACAAGGCCATATATATATATACACAAACAGAGATGAACTTTTAACTTTCTTTTTGGTAACTATTTTAGCACCCATTACCTCCTTTGCTTCCCTTTTGTGCTCCGTTTGTCATTGTTTTCTAATTCCATTTTCTCATGATAGCTGATTCACAGGAGGCTCTTAATCTTTTGGCAAGGTGCTGTAATTCTGTGAAAAAAATATTAGATAGCTAAGCTGAGGGAAAAGAGAATTAAGGGACATGTCTGAGGTCACACAATAGGTTAATGGCTAATCACAGTTTGAATCCAGGAACTTCTAGTTATTAGACTTTTTCTGTAATTGACTGTGTTGTCTCCTGGAACTCTGAAGTGCTGTAATATCACTTAAAAATTGATATAAGTGTCGCATAGGTGGAAATTAAAAATGTGGTCAGGAGACAAAAAATTGAGTTATTGGGAATCATTAACAAGCTTCCAACACTGATCACTTCCTAAACAAACAGGCTAGATTCTGATAATACATATCTGACACCCTCAGAACAATTAATCAAGTCTCAGAAGTGGCAAGCTTCTGTAATAATATCTTACTTGTAGATCACTGAACATCCACTGAAGACTGTGCTTGTAATAAAAGCTTTCTTCCTTTTGTTTCCATGGTGGAATATGTTGGCACTTACTGCTCTGCTGGGAATATTGTGTGGGAGAAATTCTGGACGAAGGCAGAGTACTGCTCTCCTTTACCTGTCTCCTTCCAATTAAATCTCCATGGATTTATGTCTTAATAAAACAGCAGTTATGCTTCCTTTTTTTCAGTTCAAATTTGCAGTTAAAAACCACTACTCCAAACATAATAGGTGCTGTCTGCAATTGCTTAAATTGGGCATAAACATTCATTGCCTCCTTAGCTAACAAATGCAACCTTGCTGTTCAAAGGAATGAGGAAAATTCCACTCAAGGTCAAGTGATCTGATGTTTCCAGGCAGCCTCATTACCCACATTAGCACTGTAGAAGACGAGGCAGAACATCTGGTAGTGCCATAATAAAGATAGAAATGAATGCGTATTTGCTTTAGCTCTTCATGTCGACATTGAGCCTGTGCTTTAATATTGGGTCAATGTTCTGAAAAGCTGCTAGTCTCAGTGTTTAAGATTAACCTCAAATGGTTTCTTGGTCTCTACAATTCCTTATGTCCAAAACAAAACCATGGGAATACTGAAATCATCATGTCTTGCTGCTTGGCAGCACTATCAGATTTCAGGCAGAGATGGCCCAGCCAATCTGATATGGATTTTGTCTCACACACCTGACACCTATGAGGTAGCTCTTTATTGGAGAGCTATTGGCAATTCTCTGTCCTTGTGTCCATCAGCAAGGTTTGCTCACCATAATGAAAATGAGTAACAAACCTGGAAGAAAAGAGGATGGCTTTGCAGCACTGGAGTTTTTGAGTTCCTCTCTTACTGCCCTCTAATGAGTTTCTTCCCCTGTGGCTTTGCTTTCAGATTCTTTGGAGGGTGTGGAAGAGCAGCAGCATCTCACCAGTTCCTGCAGGAGCAACCCTCCTTAGCTGATTTGAGGTGCATGGCTGTCATTTACAGAGCTCCTTGTTTCTTTGCCTGACTCCCATCCTCATAAGAGTACTTCTGGATCTCTTTTGCATCCATAGGTTATGATCACATACTGACAGCTGAAAGGCATTTCTCTCTGGCTTTGCATTTTTCCTGAAGTCTGACACATCTGAGGTGTGGAAGGAAGTGTAAGATCTGGCTTTAAAACTCCTTGTCGTGTGGAAATACTGATGCTCAGAGTATCTTAATATGGAATTTAGAAGAGCTTTTCCTCCCTTAAAGGCAGGGTAGCACTGCAAAAGAGTGGTGCTGGGCTGAAAAGCTGCCTGAAATACATATTCAGTACAGCCCATCCACACGGTATGACTGCTTTGCATCCTATTAGCACTCCTGTTTGTTTCAGTACAGTACACATGTATCTATTCAACATTCAGAAACTCCTGCTGCAGGTGCTAAGGTCACCAAAGCCTGCATGTTTTGTAATCAAAAGATCCCAGAAACTCTTGCTCCCAGAATGTGCAGAAATAAAGTCATGAAAAGAGAAAGTTATCCAAAGGGTTGCTGTGGAGTATGCTGTGTTGGTTTGGCTCTTGATGCAGAAGGCAGCCAGGAAAAAGGGAAGAAAGTGGGTGGGGCAGTGTCAGACATGAAACTGGTCCTTTCCCACTCCCACCCATTTCTTCCCTATCTGCATGTTTTCAGCTGAAATGTAGAAGGGACAGCAGGATCATCATCCAGTGAAAATATTTCAGCCTCAGTCATCATAATGCTGCAACCAGGGATAATAAACACACACTTCTGGTGACTGAAAAACTGCTGCAGACAGAAGCACAGGAACAGTACCCAGTGATTAACAGTGGGCAATGCTGCCTTTTCCAAGGCGGCCTTAGTGGAGTTCCATGCAGAGATGTGAAACCAAGATAATCTAAAGCCACATTTCACTCCATATGTTGTATTGTCTTAGCACACTTCCTTGCCTGTACTTTAAAGTGCTTCAATTCAGAGTAATTTAAAACCTCATCAGCACTCACTAGAGGGTTGGGGTTTAGAACCTCAGTCAATTAAGTCCATGCGGATGAGTAATAGGAGTAAAAATCACAGTTTTCAGAGCAGGAAAAAAGAGAAAGAAAAAGTAGAAAAAAGATTCTATAGCCTAGCTATTCAAAAGCAATTATATTTTTAGTTACACAGAGAGACATTTTCAGACTTCTAATTGCTCCAAATCTATCTGCTAAAGAGTCATTACATTCCATTTTAACCCCTCTCTGACACCAGGAACTAATGCTGTAATTGAACTGTGTCACCAGTGATCTTAGTTCAAAATCATTAGTGGAGTTGTTCTTTTTCATATTTGCTCTAACATTTCTGCTCATTGCTTACAGGCATGGGGCCAGATTTGCTGCCAGCATATGTGGGTACAACACCACTGAGATCGGTGCTGTTGTGTCCAATTAGGCCTGTGATGAGGTTGGCCCCATGTGCTACGAGCTTTCATTAACCAATATATTCCCATTACAGACTGTGATCTGTTCACCCAACTATATCTTAAACATGTGGCAATGCAGTAGAATAAAACTCAGCAGGGTCATGCTTTGAATTTCCCCATTTTTATGTTTTTTTTATATTAGAACCCCATCTTTGGGTGACTTCATATTCACACGTGATTCGCATTTCACATGCAGACAATCAAGGAACAATATTTTTTAAAGAACTTGGGTTGCTGTGTGCTCTCTGATTCCTTGTTTATAGCAATGTGTGTATGTAAAGTACCCTGGGTTAATCTCCTTTTTCTCCACAGACCTTAATTGAAGAATGAGAGAAACTGAATCAGAATATCATGGTAAACATGTTAATAAGGTTCCATGCAGCTTATGTGTTACTGGTTTTGTTGCACTTATGAAAAAAAAAAAATTAAATGTCAGGGGTATTTCTAAATGAAGGCCTGTAAGGTGATATTTAACCATAAACAATATGATAGTTATTGGCAACTGATAATGTGAGTCCTATAGCAATCTGTTAATTAAGATTCCATCCACATTTCTAGTTTAAACTCTGCCATAAAAATATGCTCTGTACTATAATCTGGAACACAGATTTTAGCACAGCAGTGCTTTTTGTTTGTTTTGTTTTTAATTCCAAAAAATCATTCAGCCATTTTATAGCTGAGAAAGGCAAAGACTAAGCTAGAAGTTTCCAAGCCCTCAGTTATGAACTTGCACAACTCATCTGAACTGAAGATTAATGCTTGCAAATGCAATAACTCAATCCCATTCCCATGGCATTTGACAGCTTAGAGCCCAGCATTTAGTCAGCAGGTACTGGAGGGGTTTGCTGGTGCCAGTGTCTCTCAAACTTGATTCATAACCTGCCTTACTCCTCTGAGCATGTGCAGGCCAGACAGATGTCATTATTTATGGCCCAGCTCTACCTCTACTCCCCATGATGGAGTGTGCACCATTTGGCTGTGTTAGCACTTACTGTAAAGTTCTCCTCAGTACAATTCTGGTTTCAGCACAACCATGCAACCAGCATTTTCTGGCTCACATCTGCTAATGCACAGGAGAAGGTAGGTTGTGGCCATCTATATATGATTTTGTACATAGCAACTGAGGAGAAAATGCTTTCTGTGCCAAACTGTGGCTCACATCCAGTTGGAAGGGTTACATTTAGATAAGCAAGCCAATTTCCATTTTTACCTGTCTGATGTTGAAACCAGGCACCCTAGGGACAGAAAAATGAGCTTGTATCTGGGTCAAGATCCTGGCTAACTAGGTTACCACCATGAATGTGCCACTTGCAGTCAGCTTTGCTCCCAAGGAAAAAGCAAATGCCATGTGTGACACCCACAATTCAGACACACTTCCAACACTTCCATCCAACTAAACACAACTTCTTTCCCCCACTTAGTCAGCCGGTGGCTTAACAGCCCTTCCCTCTCTGAGGAGAGAGCATCAGTGCTAGTGGAGACACACAGTGGTATGGAGTGGAGAATGGATCCTTGGTAAAAGCAGCCCACCGGTGAGGGGGAAAAAATGGACAAAAAATCCTCCCAACTGGTTTTAACCTGCTTGGTTTCCCAATCTTATTCCCTTCTGGCTGCATCAACACTTATGTCCTCATCCACCAGTAAGATCTGATGCTGGTCCAGTGGGAGAACAAAGCAGAGGAGAATGGAGAGTAATCTGCTGTGACAGCACTGCTGGTTGAAGGCAACTTAATGTGTACAGGGATCTACAGCTCAAAAATTCAAGTGTGATGGTTTAGTGATGACCAGCATCAGTCTGTAATCTGCTCTGTTTGTTTGAGAACTCAGTTTTTGGCTCAAGCCATGACCAATGCATAATAGTGTAAGATCTGATTGAATTCATGAACCTTTGATCTTGTTCAACTTCAGCTTCTTTCTTTGAAGCTTAATAAGAGGTTTTATGTCCTTTTACAAAATTATATCTAAATTTACATTGGTTTTACTGTTATTATGTGACTACATAATCAATAATATAATCTTTTTTCAGTATTTACTTAGCATAATAAAAGCTGGAAAATTACCTTAAAAAGTGAAATGAAAAACATTCCCCAAGCACAAATGGAATTAAAAGGCTATAAAAACTCCATACTCCCAGCTCCTCTCACTTTATGTAAACATTAGCCTGAGCTTCTCTTAGGCGCTCAGTACTGTTTTAGCTCCATTCCCCAAGTTCAGCACCTGTCCACATAAACATCCCTGGCCTTTTCATGGTAATTGGAGCACAGCTGTGTGAGACCTTCCCAACAGCCCTACTCTACAGCAGGTCACAGATCTGCTTCCTCCCTACTTCCTTCATTTACTCAAAAGGTACCTCCCCCTCAGCCATACTGAATGCATCCAGATCATACAGGAGGCAAGACACCAGCATAAATGCCAATTATTCTTATTACCTGTTGGAAAATAATCATTATCATTACGTTTCCAAAATTAGGTTCCACATTAATGTCTTCCTGTGGTGCCCTTTATATTAAACCACAAAAGTCTAATCTGCAACTAGTCTTTCTTGTTTCTGTGGGATTATTTTATCACCTTAATGTTCCTCTAATAGACAGTATTTTTGGCACATGAAATGATGAGTGTGTATTGTAAACCAATTAAGCTTTATTTTAAAAAGAAACTGTGATAGGCTATGAAAAAGCATCATGAAGCACTGAGAAATGCTTGAATTTTTTGATAGTTCCTGCCATCAGAAACTGTGTTGTTTAGTCATTCTGCTAAACCATTGGAACCGTTTTATTTTTAGATTATATGGCTCCTCTGCTAACATTTTTCTTGTTCTGTAGAACTAATTACCATCCCATACACTATTGCAAATACCTTGAGTTTAAAGCAAGAGTTAGATTTATTCAGTGATTCTTTCTAAAAGAGCAGGAAACAAAGACATGCATGCCCTCTAACTAATATTATTCCATGGAAAATTTCATTTTAGCCACCATCATATTTTAAAGAGTTAATTTCCATTTTGACTGTGTTTTATTAATAGGCCACTGGAAGCTTATAAACACTTCAAGGCTTTTAAGATTGTGTTTTTGCAAAAATGATTAATTATGCAGTGTTATGGATTATGATGCCCTCCTTTCCATGGTTTCCAGACTTCTTGCTTGTTGTCATGTAGCTCCAACAGTTTGATGAACACAAGAATATATTTTTCCCTGTGTGTTCTAAAAGGAAGTGCGATTCTTTATAAAGGACATATTGCAAATTGAAAAGCTGCCATCACACAGTCAGGTTGTCCTATGGTTTATATAATAAATAACAGCTCTACACTTCCTAAAGACTAGTTTAGCTCTTGTGCACATCTCAGACTATCAGCTGCAGAGACTGACAGGCTTGAAGCCAGTAGAGACAGTGGTAATCATCAAGACTGATTTCCCACACAGTACACACCATCTACATTCTCTCACTATTTCTTCCAAAGGAGACAATTTTTCTTCCTGGAGCATAAGAGCTATTTTTTCTCTTAGACATCAAAGGGATGGTGTCACCTTGTGCCATGTCACCTCATTTTTTGACAAAACAACATCTGAATAGTTCCTTAGTAATTCTTAGATTCTTTATGGATCGTGTGAACCAGACCTGAGTAAATCTTGAAACAGGTCTGTCTACTGGAGAGTATCAATTTCAGTTCTTAATTAATATAGACAGTGTGTCCCAGCCCTCCAAACACAGACATAGCTTTCCTAGTGTCTTCCTGAGAATATCACAGTGAGTGAGTGGATTTATTCCTAGGAACATTAGTGATTTTCTCAGTACACATATTAGTGATTTTCTCAGCACACAGACACTGCAGAGAAATTACACTTTTGACTTAATTGCAAATTCCCACATCAGAAACCTGATAGAACAGGCTTGCTGTACTCTGTTGGAAGGGCATCCCTGGGTTGCAACAAAACTGTTTTACAAATGCAGGCAGGAGACAAGTGATAGCCAGGAATTGTGCATGGATGCTGTCCGTCTGCAGGGCGGTGTGATGGCCAAGGGCATTCAGGAGCCCTGGGGCTTCTCTGCTGATGAGGCACCAGCAGAAAGATGTGGCAATCATGAAGAATCACATTTTGACCTGGCCTGTCCATCCATGTAGAGAAGGATGGTAGGGAGGTAGAGAAATTTCTTATTCCCTCGGGGATTTTTCTTGTGTACAGGAGACCAGCAATTCACGTCTTGTGCAGTAAACAGGCAGACAGGGGGGCCATTCCTCTTGTCCCTGATATAGTAGCAAGCCCAACTGAGCTTTCATGGCCAAGAAAATAGAAGAGCCTAGAAGGCAAAAATGACCTATCTCCTCTCTAGTCTGCAGCTGGGGGTGGAGGGGCTTGCTGTGACCTATAGTCTGGCATGCACTTTTCACACGGAGCTGGACAGACACATGAAGCCTTTCCTCCAGGGACACTGGGAGATGGAATTCTTATCTGCCATGAATAGTTAGCATGGAAACCATTTACTTTGTTTCATGGCTAAAATGCAGCAGCTATGCTTGCCATCACTCGGTTAGAATCTGACATAGCAATTCTTAATCACGCTTTGGCTCTTCTTTTTGCTTTCCATCCTTGTTCTTGGCGTGGTTGGCACAGCTGATGAATTCTACCTTGCATGAAATTCAGAAAATGACATCAAGCCCATGTTACAGACAGGACAGACAGAGCACACTGACCAAGAGCGTGTGGACACGTGGCACCTTTTACCTGCACCTCAGGTGACAGAAGGAGCTGCTGCAGCTCCCCCAGTGCTGTTGCAAATCACTGCTCTCACAGCAGAACCTACTGCTCCTTCAGACTCCTTCAGCTGCTCATGGAAAAGCTCCCCAACCATTCCAGCCCAGACAAGTGGGCCCTGTTTGAGAGGGTGGTGAGTAAATCTCTGCTATCCCACCTGGATTCAGGTACTTTCCTGAGAGCAGCTCAGGCTGTTTTGCCTCTGGCAAGGATGGGTAGCTAGGAGGCAGGGTTGGGCTGATAACCTCTGCAGCTGGCACTGCTGCTGCAGCTGGAAAAAGGATGCATGCTCACACAGTGACTAGCCCAGGGTCATACTGTAGCATAAAGAGACTTACAGTTGCTTTAGTTAATAGGCAGAAGAACAGCACAGGGAAGGTGGGAAAAAGTTCACAACAGAAATTCTATAGTGCAGTCAAAAGAGAAGAAACAAGAGAAGCAAAGGGGAATAACACTTTATTAGAGTAAAGTCCTTTATTCTATATTAGAAGAAAGCACATTTTCTGGCATTCTTCACTTTTTGCAACAAAGTCTGTATACAAACAACTCCTAGTTTTATTAGGCAGCTACAAAAAAAGTCCTTCTTCAAAACTGTTAGACAGTGATAATTAAAGATGCTTTTGAAGGGACTGGATTTGAACCACTGCTTGACAGGAGAGAGCATTATGCAGTACCCTGCATTTCCTCTGCATCATACAGCCTTTCTGTTGCAATGAACTCACTCCAAATGAAAGTTAAATCACATCAGACAAACACATAATGAGCTTGTGCTGCAATGTTTAATAAGTTAATCAAGTATGTTAATGATACATATTTACAAGAAAGGACTTTGACTCAAAATCAAGTCAGGAAACAACAAAGGCTAGTAATAAGAACAGCTTTGCATTGACAAAGTCCAGAAGAATATGAGATAATTTGGGCATCAAAAAGAGAACAGAGAAACTGGTAATAGATGGAGCTATGAAGAAGAGCTGAATTTCACAGCCCATCCAATTACAAAAGTCATTACTGATGGGAATAGCAAAAACAACTTGTCTATACATTATATGAGTGGAACTCAGTGGATTAAATTGTCTAAATCTGTACCACATTTCATATTTATTTTTAAAAGTGGTTTGATATGTGGAATCTGAATCCCAGACTCTTGGAACATCTGGAAGGTCTCGGGTTTTTGGTTGGTTCATTAGAAATTAGGGCAGTTATGAATTTAGGGTTTCAAACATTATTTCCCCCTTTACAACATAAGGCATGCTTGGATTGAGGTTTCTGTATTTCTGGTCAATTCTTATGCCTTTAAAAAGAAAATGACTGGAGTAGAATCATCTAATTGTGAAAGACCCTATTTTAGATAATGTGACTGGTTGACTGGCTGGATGTCAGATGCCCACCAAGACCACTCTATCACTCCCCTCCCCAGCTGGGAGAGGAAGAGAAAATATAATGAGATGCTCGTGGCTCAAGATAAGGATAGAGAGAGATCACTCACCAATTACTGTCACTGGTAAGAGAGATTCAACACGGAGAAATTAAGTGAATTTACTACCAATTAAAGTAGGGGAGGATAATGAGAAGTAAAACCAAATCTTAAAACACCAAGTCACTGCCAAGATCACTGATGAGCTCAGCCTCAACCAGCAGTGGGTTTGTCTTGGAGCCAGCTTACATCAGCTCTGTTGGGCATGGGGAAATTCCCAGCAGCTTCTCAGAGAAGCCCTCCTTGTAGATCTCCCACTGCCAACAGGTGGTCATTCAAACCCAATACAGATAAAAATGTTATTTTCTCTTGATCTCAAAACCTTGAGACACATTTAAATGGTTAAAAATGAAGGAAGACTAAAGTGTATCCCAGCTGGAACTTAGCTATATCTTTCACTGAAGAGAATTTTGTTTTCCACTCTCTTTCCTTTAAAGAGGAAAATTATTGATCCAGATGCAGAAATATTGCTTATAGTTCTTGTGCTATCTTGAACCAAGCCTGAACCAAACATCTCTGAGCTCAGATGCACACCTACCATACTGTATAATCCATTTACTTGGGTACGTTTTGTTCATGTCCCCATTCTCAAATCCTTCTTGGTCCCTCAAGAACATGTTATGACTATTGATGTTCAGTGTCTATTTGGTTGACTCTGGTGCACCCACTTTGCTTGAAGGAAAGCTCCTGGGGGTCAGATGGAACTGGACCTTAAATGGGTATTTAAAGTATCTGTGTTCTCTTTAAAATATTTTGCTTCCTTGAATTTTCTTAGGTTTATTCTCTGTCTTGGTAATAATCCAAACTTGGAATTCAATGATGTTCAACCATTTTAAAGTTCTTTCATCATACATGTTTATTTTCTTGCATATTTTCATGTATTTCAATTTAGTAATCTGTTTTTGTTTTAGAATATTTGTCCATAAATATCCATTAAATATCCTGTCCCAAAATGGGGGCTGTTCTTAAGCAATGTGCTCTCGACTATTTGAGCTTTGTGCCTGGTTAACTGAATAGTACAGACTCTTTTCTTGGAGGGCAGAAGTGTTGAGACTTAGACAGTAAGGAGCAAGAGAGCTCTTTGGATACCCAGCATTTTCTGTGCTTGAGTACCCAAGACTCCAAAGGACTGATTTATTTTTCAAGGTTAACACTTTTTAGCAAAGTGTGATTGTGAGCTGCCTAAAGTTTAATGTCCGAAATTCAACTTTACTTGTATTAGGGACTGCACTAATAGCTTAATCGGGTTAAACATTTTGCTGAAGGATGAAAGACATTGTGACAATGCTTGAATGGTTAATGCTTTTCCCTTGTAAACTTCATAGTTACAAGACGTTACAACCACTTGGAGCTACCAGTGATGACTCTTGTTAACTCATTATGTGTCATTGGCAGTGGCTTTCAAATAACAGCATCACAAAATCCCACTGAAGGCCAATGGCCAGCCGGATAGATCATCTGATGTCTCTAAAAGGTTTTTGTTGGGCTGCTTTGACAGCCAGAATTCAGCATGCCTCAGACCCTGGCAGAAAGGGAGACTACAAATGACTGCATAAAGGAACAGAAGCTTTCCTGGTGCGGCTTCTCTCTTGCTTTGTATCTTTCCTGCTCTCATCTTGAGGGTTGCTTTCCCTTGGTCCTTCTGACTGCTGCACTTTTGCCTCCCAGTTCCTCTCTCATCAGTTTTTCTCGTTTTTAGAGTAAAACCAGAGACATGGTCGCAAGAAGATGCTTTGTGCACTGCAGTGAATATCTTTTTCCTTCAGGGTTAACCTTATTGCACACACTGAAGTTTTCTTGTATTGTTCTTGGCAGTTTTGTTTTCTTTTTTTTACTTTCTGTACACTGAAAAGCTTAGCCTCAAAGTGCATTTTTCTCTCAGCACTTGCTGGGGGGGGAAAAAAGCAGCTGTGCCATAGCTTTAGTTTTTAAATTTCTTCTAATTGTTGGGCAGACTATTTTTTTTTCCACTACAGCAGACTGTCTATGTCTAGCTCAGAAATAATGGAAAATAATAATAAAGTAGTTAACACATTGAATAGTAAAGCAGTTAACACATTGAATAGTTCTGTGACACATGCACTTCATCCCAAGTCTTTTCTGCTCTTCATATGCTCCTGTTTAGTCCCTGTTATTGTTCACTCAGCATTTTATAATGACAGGCATATAAATATTATAGAATCATGCAGCTGGAGCCTGCCTGAATGCAAATTACCTCACAGAGGAAATTGTGTAGCACACACAGTACCTGAAAATAAAGATCCGGATAATGAACATGGAGAGTCTTTGGATGTGAGTGGAATTGCACTAATTTACAGCAGCTAAGGATTTGCTTATGCATATACCTCAACAAGCAGGTGAAAACCAGCTTGTCCTGTTCATAACTGGCATCTTTCTTGACACAATTCCTCTCACCAGCCCCTCAGAATCAGATGTAAATTTACTCCCTTCCCTCAAGATTGAAATACTGGGGCTTGAGGGATTTGACTTGTACATGATTTAGGTATAAAATGGTTTTAAGTGCACAGACATGTCAATCCAGCACAAAGGTTAAATTTCTTCAGGGAGAGAAATCTCTATAGTCTTGTCCCTTTCCTTGAACTGAAATGTCCTCCAGATAAAATGCCAGACAGTTCAGGAGGCAAGGAGCAGATTTAGAAAATTGTAATGAAGGCAAGACAGGCTCTTTGGCAAGGAGCTGATGCAGCATAGCTACCAGAGAAAGCAAGTCAATTGAGCTACGATGACAGAAACTGAGTCCTTCCCAGTCATTCTTTCTCTGCTTGTCCTTTACAAAATTTAAAAGGGTGTATTATATCCCCATGACAACTAATAGGAGCAGATCTAAAATTAATTAAATATACACAGTACTTTCACAAAGAAAATGAGCCTTGCACCAAAACCTCACCAACAGTTACTGTTTTGGATGTGGCAAATTATAGTAACAAATACTATAGAGAAAATAGTTTGGGCTAAAGTTCTAATCTATTTTCAAACTTGCACCAAGTTTGTGCTCTGTTTTAATTACTGCTTTGTGAAAAAGTCCAGTTGTCTCACATACCACACAAGCCTTAAGGAGGGATTTGTAGTGTTTCTTGCCCTTCCATTTTCCTCATGGAAAATGTTGACCTGTCTGCCTGAAGAGCCATTGAGGTTCTGAATCAAGGCAAGGAAGGAACAGAGAATACCCCTGCCTTACATCCTGAGTGGTTGTTTACACTTCAACAGGAGCAGACTAAATCAAAATGACACTTTCTGATACTTTGTGTGATGCAAATTGCTCCACACGGGGTGATGCCAGCACACAATGTGGTCCAAAGACCCACAGAAAGAAAACGACTTGCACAGAAATTAAATGTGAGCTGAGTGAAAGGCTGCTGTTAATTCCTAGGGCCAAGGGCCAAATGTCTTCATTTTGAAGCATGTGGAGGAACACTCAGGAATGAGGCAACAACTCAGAGCAAAATATAGAGTTCACATAAACCTTTAAAGACATTGCACAGGCACTTGGAATGAAAGACCTATGTGATAGCAGAACGTATCATCCTACCATCACACAAAAATTTCTCACATCTTTAATATAAAATGAATGAAGATGTCTCCAAATGATAGATATGAATTTTTCAGCACTGAATGCCAGCAGTGTTATCATTCTTGGTTCATTGTGACAGCAATGTAAAGCATGTTGCACACAAACCAACACACAACAAGTTCTGCTGCATGTTGGGAAATATGGTATCTGTCATAATAACACACTCCCCATGCATGCCCCCATCCTATTTTATTTTTGTAAGTTTTGTCAAAAAATGTGAATTCATCCATAGTTTAAGAGGGATTTTGCATATAAAGAAATCAGAATTAAGTTCAGAAGCTACCCAATAGTACAGGCAATCAGTATCCAAGTAATATCTCATTTATGCAAAAATTTAGCAGAAGACTAATTAGAAAAATACTTTAAAAGCTTTTCAAAACATAATCTTCAGCACTGTATAAATACTATTCAGTCATGGCATTCCTCAACTTGATTTGAAAACCTGCCTGAAGCTTCAGCTGGACCATCCCTATTCCTTCCTCAAACAGACCTGAGATAAAAGTGAGCTAGGGAAAAAGAGGGAAAGCCTCAATTGTGCTCTTGAGTGTCTGGCTAGGTTTCTTGGTAACGTGACATCAATGAACACGTTTGTTTTAAATTCCTTGAGTGGTCGCTAAGCAAAACGTGCAAAAAGGTCAGGGTAGCACAAAACCAATACTGGTTTTATTACTACTTTTTTCCTTATCAGCTCCCTAACAGGAAGAAACTACCACCTCCATCTCAGTGAAGAGCAAGAGGAGCAGGGAATCTTTCTGAGCTTGTCCTCTATGACACAATCATAATTTTGGTTTATTTCAGAGGACTCCTTTAGTTGTACTACACTAGACACCAATACTCTTCTGTTGACTTTTGGGGTGAACCATGTGTTATCATAGAATCATAGAATTGTTTGGTTCCAAAAAGATTTTTAAGATCATGAAGTCCAACTTGTAACCTACTGCTGCCCAGTCCACCATGAAACCATGTCCCCAAGTGACAAATTACACACCAGGGATGGTGACTCATCCACTTCCCTGGGTACCCTGTTCCAATGATTGATAGCATTTTTGGTGAAGGAATTTTTCCTAATATTTAATCTAAACCTCCCCTGATGCAACTTGAGGCCATTTTTCTCATTCTATTGCTTGTTCCCCAGGAGTAGAGCAACTCATACTTCAGTACAAATTCCTTTCAGGTAGATGTAGAGAATGATAAGATCTCCCCTGACCCTCGCCCTGAACTCCTTTTTCACCAAGCAAATTTCCAGACACTGTCCCCAACATCTAGTGCTGCATGGGGTTGTGGTGACCCCAGGGCAGGACCTTGTTGAGCCTCAGGCTGTGGATCTGTCCTGCCCAGATCCTTCTGCAGACCCTTCCTGCTCCTCTGCAGGAGGAGTCTTCTGTCCAGTTCAGTGTCATCTGCAAACTGATTGCAAGTGCACTTGATCCTGTTGGCCAGATCGTTGACAAAGATATTAAACAGGACTGGTCCCAGCTGAGACCTGGGGAACACCACTGCTGACCAGCTGCCAGCTGGATGTAACTCCATTCGCCACCTCTCTGGGCATGGTCATCCAAACAGTTTTATACCTAGCAAAGGCTGCTCACAAAATCCAGACAGTTTCTCCAGGACAAAGCTGTTGAAAATGTTGCCAAAGGCCTTACTAAAATCCGGGTAGACACCACCCACAGCTTTTCCTTCATCCACTAAGTGGGCTCATAGAAGGAGGTGCAGTGGGTCAAGCAAGAACTGCCTCTCATAAACTCACACCAAATGAGCCTGATCCACTGACTGTTCTGTGTGTGCTGTATGGTGGCACTCAAGATGATCTGCTCCATGACCTTTTCCAGCACTGAGAGCTCCCCAGGTCTTCCTTCCAATCCTTCTTGTAATTCTGTAATTTAGTGTACTGAAAAGTGCATTTATTTCAAGTTCTGTAAGGCCAGCAGAGGAAGACATTAATAAAAAAAATTTTTGAAGAGTGGTATGAAAAGTATGACATGTTTCAGGGTTTTGCTCTGGTCCTGTTAACATTTATGCACAATTGTGGTTAATAAACAAGAGCAATCATGTATCTAAGATGAGGGGCTGGTCATAGGGAGAGTAAGCAAAGCCCATTGATCAAAGATCAAAGCTGATGTCCTCTCATCCTTGGGGAACTTTGAGGAATGCGAAGTCAGAAATATGAACGTGGGCTTTTTCTCCTGGGCACCATTAAATTCCTGTTCTGTTTCACTTGATTGAATGGGATCCCCACTAAGGACGTCCTATGCTTCTGCCTAATCAGGGGAAAACACAGTGAAAGATGTGACTAGCCGTCTGTAGGGGACAGTTTCTGGGCTACAGACAGGAGTGCACTTTTGCCTTGCTATAAATTAATTCAGTCCCGGGATTCATCACCCTTCCTGAGGCCCCACTTCAAAATTCACTGTGATGGATTATATATGCCATTACCAAAAACATCTGAGAACATGTCTCTGTGGGCTACATTTATCAGCACAAATACAGATAGTCTTTGTTAAAATGGATCTTATACATAGTCCAGGTAGAAGTAAGGGTGATTGCTGCAGCCTTTTTTGGCTTTCATATTGGGATTGTAAAGAATGTCAGGAATGAAAGTTCTATTGCCTTTATTATTATTGGTTTTGGTTGTATTGTGGTTTGGTGGTTTTATTGTTGTTGTTGTTTTTTGGGGTTTTTTTCCCTTAGTTTTTTTTCTAGCTGAGAAAGGAGGCATAGGCCAGTGACAATAGATGTCCAGTGACACAAATATGAAATGAGCCCAACTCAATCAGTCACATAATGGTTGATGGCTGTTCCAGATGATGGAAAAAACAGGAGGAAAGGATCTACCACACACTGTGGAGACATAAAAAGAAGAAAAGAGAGGAAAGAGGCCAAATAGTTGCAGACAATAGACTGAATTCAAGGGAAGATGGTCTTACTGTGACATAGATGGGTAAGAGAAAAGGTTATGATTGACTGGATTATTAAGTGATTTACTGATGTTCTCAAGCAGCAGCTTTCCACATGAAGAGAGTTTTCTATTTGGCCTGTTCTTTGTGCTGGGAATACAGGTGCCTCTTTTGTCAGCATGTGAAATAATACAGTGCACAATAAGACTCAAGAAAACTTTTAAGACATGGGTGCAACAGTAAAGAGCTACTTTTCTTAGCATGTATTCAAAATAAGTGTCATCTTTGACATCAGCAACATCTTATGATGTGGCACATGTGACCATTTTCCACAGAAGTACAGTCATCTCTTTCTGTTTTAAGCCTCTGAAATAGGACTGGGAGATGTAGCAACTTGTGGAATCTCAGCAGTGAGTTTATGAATGATGCATGAAACAAAATCTACCTCCGCCTGACGCACAAAGGGAATATCAGACAGGGCTGCAAAACCACTGCTGGGCTGGGGTGCTTGATGTGATATTCAGTTCAGGCAAAGCCAGGAAAGTCCACCAAGTACACTTTCAAAGTGTATGTGTAAAAGTACAATGAGAAAAAAGAAAGAGATAATGATATTAGGTTGTCTGCACAGCGGGTTTTTCCCTTCTTCCTCCCCTTCCCTCTCTACCATTCTCTTTCCCAAAGCAATTTCCTTCACAACTTGGGCAAGAGTAAAGACTGTTTGCATCACTCCTTAAAGAGATTGTTTAGAAACTCGTTGTAGTGAAATATGCCTAATATATTTTCAACGAAGGTCTTCACTTAAAAGCAGTGTTCTGTGACCTTTTTAATAGTAAAACATTGTCCCATATTGCACATACTAGTACAGGGGTCTGAGAAGCACTGGAAAATATTTCTGTGGTGTAAAAAAAACCCCTGTATTTTCCCCAGATAATTCTGATTTTTCAGATGACAGAATAAGAAACAGTGGCAGTTACCAAACTAGTTCATACATGTATGTATCTAAAATATGGGGGGTTATTTCTTAAATGATCACCAAATAAGAATGCAAATCTTAACGAAGTCAAAAGGTCAAAAAACATCTTTCAACACCCCGATGATCTTATCCATCACTTAGAGTGTTAAATTTTAAGTCACAGAAACCTTATCTACAAAGCAGGAACGGAGGCAGAAAATGCAATAGAAAATATTTTCTTTCCTGGTCTACATTTCTCATAGGCAATATTTAGCTACTAAAACCTCTTTCTGGTTAGCAGGCATTTGTAATAGCCTATAACTGAATTTCTTGTGCCAATGGAGAGATGAGCATGAGGATCAATGCACCTGTCAGTACCAGCAGAGATGACAAATCAGCAGGCAGAAGAATTCACCTTCCTACTCTTATGAAAAAGCCAAGCACAGTATTTTCTTGATGCAGATGCACCCTTCCACATCACCATAATCTGAAAAAAAATGTTTTGTTCCATTTCCTTTTCAGAATGTAAGTGTTAAGACTGGCTCTTTTCTCCAGCATTTTGTTAAGATCTAGGGTTGCAAAAACTTTTATTAAATTTACAAAACCACTGGGTGAGGGGAGTGGGGGAGAAGTACAGATTTTGGAGTCCTCTTATAAACTCTGGTAAGAAACATCACCTTGAAAAGAAAGCTAAAAACAATTTTGATATATTTGGCTTAGTTTAATTTTGCTAATTGACTAGATCACTTGAGAGGAAATTAGTGATAAAGATGTGACGCACATCAGCAGGAAGAGAGTTGACAGATCCTATGGAACAGACACAAGAAAGAAACTATTCATGTCCATGGAAATAGGGTCAGATGGCTGACTGGAATAGCACATAATGACATATATTCATTATTGTCCTTTTGAGTAACCAAGGGAGTTACAAATTGTAATATATACCTATTATTTGAAGGGACTTGTAGGTCTCCCTTGAGGAATGCTACTGAAGAGCCAGAGATGCTTTGTGAAAAAATATGAAGATTTCTGCCCTTTATTGACTATCTGCAAAAGCTCTTGCTTCTGCACACACACATTATTCAATTTTTAAATGACAGCAATGGCTGACATTCTAATAATGTTTTTTTCCTTTGTATAATTTTCTAGGAAGAGTATATGTAAAATCAAAATACTTTAAGGGTCTACTTGTGGGGACATTCTTGTCATTCATTATATCAACCTGGAAGATTTGGGTCCATTTAATAAGTATTAGTGTTTGGAAAGGTTTCAAGAGTTTATTGAGGATGGTATTGTTTCAGAAGCAGAAATTAAATACTACAAGGTGGTATTTACATGCATTATTTCCAAGATCCCATTTCTGCTGTACAGTGCAGAATACAATGAGTGTATCTAACAGTGGTCAGGTAGAACTGTGTTTGAAAATAAATTATATGGGCAGATAAAAATGGTGTGTTCCAGTGCAGAATTATATCTGAAGATCAGCCCTTCAGTGGGGGCTTGGTACCTATTTATTTTTCTGAAGTTTTTCCAGGGAAGAGTTGCTCATTCCTTTCACTGCAGATGCCTATCATATTTGAAGCACTAAACAAACATGATTTTAATTCAGAGAAGTGAGGGCAGGACAAAAGACAATCAGAAGGCAGAAAACATGGGGGCAGCTCCTACATCATGAAGTTCACAGAATACCTCTCTAAGTCTGCTTTTGCTTCCACAGAGAAGTAAGAAAAAGCAGAAGTCCAGCACCCAAACTCAGGCCCTGGATATTCAACATATTCCCCTGGAGTGATGTGAACTGCACCTTCAGCAGCGCTGCATTTAACACATCTGACACAAGACAGCAAACTAAGACAGCTGCTTCCACCTGCTGTTGTCATTGGCCAGGAGAGAAGAATGGAGGAGGTGGCGAGATAAAGACAAAAAAAAGTGAGAACAATTAACCTCTGACATACAATATTATATATTATGGTCATCACCAGCTTAATTGAGGACAGAAGCTGCATCAGGAGTATGGTCTAACATGTGCATAAGCTTTTCAAGGTTCATTTGCAAAATGCCACGTATTTGCATTATCTAGGAGTAATTTGCATTTCTGTTCCCCAGACATTTTCAGACAGGTGAATGCTAATAAAGCTCCCTGGGTAACAAAATATGAAGAAGATTTAGAATGTGGAAAACCACTTAATGTGGTTAAGGGTAACCACATTAAAGTGCAGGTCATCTAACAGTTTAAAGGAAGATGTAATTCTCATTGTGTCTTAAGAAAACTTATGCAGCCTTCCAGTGACAAACACAGGCCAGCACACAGTATGCTGTCTTGAAGCCTGGAGACCAAAGGCATCTTTCTAGATCCACCAGTTGTTTCATTTTCTTGGGCATGTTGTTTTGCCATTTATCCAAGGGACAGGGAAAATATCTGCACAAAGACTGATTCTGCATCTCAGCACACATGAGCTCTACAAAGTACCTTGCTGACAGACACAAAACACACTTCAGCAAGCAGGGAAGAATGGGTGGTTTGGTTACAGTAAATAGGAGCTGGCAGAAAATGGGTAATATCTAATTAAGTCTAGCTCCACATTCCTCATCCCTAAAATGGAGCCATTGGAACTTCACTCCATTGTCATACGGTTTCACATCATGGGGATAAAACACAGCAAAATGTTTGGAATCGCTTGAATTCTCCATATTAATAGAGTGACCTGCCATCTGCTGCTCTGCCCACGCTTATGGTCTGTTGCTCCATAGTCAAGCATCCATTCACAAGAGAGGAATGTTTGTGTGGCAGGCAGCTAGGACTCTATTGTATAGGTCTTTACAAACATTGCACTGTGTTTTCCCAGGCATTTTTAGCTCTGTCTCTAAACACATAGCTTGCCTGTGTGGTTTTGTTTCTTGATTTTTATTTTTATTTTTTACCTCAAGGAATACAAATCTCACAGCTTAGTGAGTATTTTTGAAATTTAGAGATACACATGCATACATATATAATATTTTAATGTCGATTTCTATGGATATATACATATGTATAAAAGTACAATTACAGAGAAATTGGATGAATCTCAATTTTGGAATTAAATTCTGATATAGTTGATTCTAGAGAGACACTTTTGGGGCAATTAAATATTATTTTTGCTGACAAAACTGCCTTGGGAAGTTCCTCAGCATTGCCCTGACCCAGCTGCTGTCCCTCTGCTGCAGTTTGCTGTGTCCTTGATGGAGGCAATGCAATTGTTTGTCGAACACTCTGTGTCTCAGACCCTTGATGCAATCCAGGGCAAAAAGAAAAACACCAGGAGAAAAAGGCTTTTGTTCTTGTTTTTTGTTTGCTTGCTTGCTTTTCAGTACAGATCTCCCTAATCTGGTCCATGAAATGATCCCACAGGCAGTTGTGCTGGCACATCTCAATGAGTGTGGGGGCAGGCACAAAGGGCTGAAGGGCGGTGGAGGAAGGGCAGCTCATTTTGCCACCAAGGAACACATACCATGTAACTAATCCCAACAGCTCTCGGCAACAGTGAATCAGAACTTCAAACCTTCTAAACTATTACTATGTTTGATTCATGTATTTGACTCTTTAAATAATCTAGGTGTAGGGGTATATTTTTTAAAAAAATATTCTCTTTTGTTTTTTTCACTTAGGCATACTGACAAGAGACTATTAATTTCTTCCAAAATAGAGTGTCAGACAGTGAAATGCAGTTTTAAGTTAAGGAATTTTTTCTTTTATGTAACATCTTTCTTGCCAGTGAAATAAACAACCAGCATGTTTTTCCAGTTGGTGCTCAATTCTTCCTCATATTTCAGTCAGCTCTTGTACATTATTACATGAGTTCTATTGTTACAGCTAAATGTATACAGATCACTGGGTGTTAGTTCCTTGATGAAGCAATTTTTTCCCCATGGATAAATAATTGTGGGCATTTTATTTATGAAAAGCTCTGTACTCAACATGCTCATGCAGGTCCAGCAAATAATATAAGTATGTGCTTAACTTCAGGGGTATAATTTCTGCTGCACTCATCAGGGACAATATTTACCTGCTGAGAGCAAAGCATGGGTCTCACTGGATTACAGCCAGCACACTCAGAACTTCCCAATGCTGAGCTCATAGCTAATTGAAGTCACTACATTTGTTTCAGTACGAGTTAGTCACCTGAATACCATTGGAGATCTGGTCTTAAGGACTCTTTGGAATCCTACTGATCCCTTTTTCTCAGTTGTGTTTTACTGCAGTGTATACACAGCTGCATGCTATTCGTGCTTTCAGAACTATCCTTTTAACAGTTTTAAATTTCTTTTTTTATCATTTATGGTGTCTCTGTATTTTCTTTTCTAGTATGAAAGCAAACAGGTGCCTCTGTCTAACCTTCTGTGTTCTAGTCAGTACTGGATATATTTATGCTATGTCATAATTTATTTGCTCCTTTCTAAAGCATTCACCTTTATAATCACCATGCACACAAGAGATATCTTGCTATTCCTCTGATACTTTTTTTCTTGTCCTTCTCTGGATCCATTTGCTTTACCCTTTTTGGAGTGATACGCCCAGAATTGTAAGCAGTATTCAAGGTGAATGTACACTCTCAGTTTACATTATGAGACATTCTCAGTGGCATTCCTCTACTTTCTTAAGATAGACTTGTTTATTTTATTTGAATCTTGGCTTCCATCAACAGGTGATTTTCATCAAGGAGAGTACGATTAAGGCTGCTTTATATTTTTTACTGCCACATGGAACTCATAAGTCATCCTGCAGTTCAGTATTTTGCTGTAAATTTGCTTCCATTCGAATTCCTTGACTACTAACATTTTATCTTCCTCAGGCCCTTCTCAATCAACCCAAAGGTTCAAACATGGAGAAACAATGGTACTCATCTGCACTCCAAATCATGGCTGGATTCCTATTTAGTTTATCCTTCCTTCAACTGTTCCTCAGTTTAGGGGGGGAACTGTTCCACAGTTTAGGGCATTCTCCACATAGCAATCCTGTGGTATTCACATGCCCTCTGAACCGAGAGAAGCTGTGAGAGAAGCAGAGAAAAGAATGATCAAAACAATTCTTATCTCATTTGCTGCTCCTGTGTTTGTGCCCATGTGAAATGTGTTCTGAAGATTGTTTACCCAAGGTGATTGCTTGATTGGATTCCGGTGGAATTGTCTGTGTTAATTTGCCTATCAGGTCCAAGCTGTGTGGACTGTCGGTCTGGAGATAGGCAGTCACAAGGTAGTTAGTGATTGTTCTTGTTAGTGTAATACAGTGTAATATAGTATAGAATACTATAGTATAATAAAGCAATTATTTAGCCTTCTGATATCATGGAGTTCTGTCCATCATTCTTCCCTCCTGTCGGGCATCCTAGCATTGATACCATCCAGCTAAGGTGACAGTCCCACTGAGTATATAGGTAGGCAATACCTCTTCCCCTTCCATGCCTACAAATGCCTATGAATAAGCAAAAAAAACAAGCAGAAGTCCTACACATACAGATCTCCATGCTCCCAGGATGAAACTTCTTGTTTCTGCAGCAAGTTCCTCTACCCAGGAGTGAGGGGCTCCATTGTCCAGAGATTGGCACAGTCTGTGTTCCTAAGACAGGTCATTATTTTTCTCCTGCAACTATGCTATTTAGCATTGTTCGCAAGATTTGCTTTATCCACATTTTCTTCTTTACACAAACCTTGATGAATTTGCTGCACTCTTCCAGTCAAAGAGATGGGTTTTTTTTAATTTATTTTGCAGGCCAACCCCTCCCTGGACTGAAAACAAACTGCTTACTACAGCCTATGCTGCTGACAACTTCGCAATTTCTAATTAATTGTATAACCCTTCTTTCTCATCCCACAACTGCATAGCTCCCTTTATGATCTCCCAAGGGAAATTGTGAGGAAATCTACAGCAGGTGGGAGAGCTCATGTGTCATCTCCTACAAATGGAGGCTGAGAGACTACTTACCCAAGCTCAGGCACAGATAAGTACCCTAAAATTAGCTGGGCATTTGGTGGCAGCAGCTGTATGTAACAATGCACTGCAAGATGTAGAAACAGATGGCATTGCAGAAAACACGGATGTTGTGTTTATTGTCTGATGGGAGGCCTCTCTGCCTCCTTCCTCTAACATCTTCACAGAGCAATTGGGGGGATAAAATGGGATTCCCTTTCTCCTTCCCTTTCTACTGTTTCTGTAGTCAGCTTCTCTAGAACTTTATTCAGAGTTGGTAGTTGGTCATTCCTACTGCTTCTCTTCTGCTTTTGACTTTTTTATATTAGAGCCTTCTTCTTTTTTATCTTTTGCATGAGTCTTACTTCACATGGTAGCAATAAACATAAAAATATGGTTCCTAAACATGTTGACATTCATGAGAGGGGCAGGTGTATATATTAGCATTTACTTCAAAACCATCAAAGGACATATTTGAAATATTTATGCCAAAGGATGTGTATGGATGTATGTTCTCGGAAAAAACAAACAAACAAAAAACAAAACCAAAAAACCCACTAGAATACATAGAAAAAGCATTTTTTTTTTTTCCTTACAGAAAAGAACCAGAAATGGGAGACCAGTATAATTTTGACAAAGTTCAGGGAAACTTTCCAATTACTTTGTGAAAAAAGTAAAGGAATTTTTGTAGTTTAGTTGCATTTTGGGGACATTGAGTTCAAAGAGATTTCCTCAGCATGAGCTCTGTCATGTACAGATGGCTCCAGACCTGGGATACCCACTGTTTTTCTTAATGAAGGAGTAATATTACACTGCACTTCTTGGGGAGCAGGAGGAAATTTTTAAAAATTGAAAAATTTACTAATAAAACTAGCAATTTCAGAGGAGGTTAAGTGAGAGTATCACTGCACCCTCTTCTCAAGGTGTAAGAGGGTGCAGTATCCACTGAGGGAAGTGTTCCATGGCCTCCAGAACATGTGGGAATAGATTGCTGTTTCAAACACCCCAGAATCAGCTGATCCATCCCTACAGGATGAGGCGGCACAACCTGCAGGGAGACCAGTGACAATTAGGTATTTACACCCAAGGCCTAAGACAAACACACAAAAACAGAGCTAAACTTACCACTTCCAAACAGCTGGTGGTCTTCCCTCAGCAGCACCAGGACCATCCCTCTCCTCAAGAAGCACATCAACAGCTAAATCTTCTCTTGGGCCTTCTGCACCTCCACTCTGCTGCTCTATACCTTCCCCTTCTCAGTTCTTTCATACCAGTCTTCTCCTCACCCTCCCTAAGTGTCCCTCCATGGCATGGTTTTATGAAGTCACTCTGGCCTTTGATTTTGTTTTATTGGTGCTGATACAGCTCTCACAGTCTGGAAGACATAATCTCCTTCCAAAAGAGCTTCTTCACAGCTTCTTTATTTACCCTCTTCCCTTTGAAGTCCTCCCCTCTGTGAAGGGCAGAAGTTAACTAGGTCTACCCATCGCTATGATATTTTCTGAAAAACCCTTTTGATAGGATTTCTCCTGAGAAGCTGAGGAGCATCAGGAAAGAAATGTAAACAATAACTATCTGCTGCTGTGGAATGCAACAGGTGCATCTTCCATTGGTCCATGTGGATTGTTTTCACTTGACGACCAATCACAGCCACCTGTGTTGAGGTTGTGAGCAGTCACAAGATTTTGTTACCATTCTTTTCCTTTCAAGCTTTCTGACAGATCCTTTTCTATTTATTCTTTTTAGTACAGTTTTAGTGTAGCATTTTAATATAATATAAAATCATAATATAATAAATAAGCCTTCTGAAACATGGAGTCAAGATTCTCATCTCTTCCCTTGTCCTGGGACCCCCCCCAACACAACCATATCTACCCATGAGGGACCCACCCTGAAACAGGGACACTCAGAAGCAATGTGGCAGGAAAATGAGAGGGTGACAAGGGGCAGCAGAAGAACATCACTCTTTGCTTCTCCACCTCCAGTGTTGCCCATTGCCTCCCAAGGTCAGCAGAGACTCTAAATGGATGATTTACCAATGTGTTTGGAAGTCCTCAAATCCTTTTGTTCTTTCAACTGTAACTTTTTTATTTTGGTAATGAATTAAATAAAATTTTCTCACCTGAGTCTACTTTGTCCAGATGCCCTCTAAATTCACTCTGCCCATGGGATCTTCAGTCTACAAATGCAACTATATTTGGACAAAGGGAGGGGGTGTACGCTTATGCTCCATGATACAGCTTTCCCTAACTACTTTTACCCTATAATAGCTACGGATGTAAACCCTCTGCACTTGCAGACTAGATGACAAACTTGTGTTCACATACTCCTGACAAACACAAGCCACAAAATCCCCAGGCATTCACCAGCCTGCTGAACATTGTTGTGACCTTCACTCTGACATGGGATAGAGTGGCTGGGGGCAGAAAGGAGCTGCTGATCTGTGACTGCTTTTGAGGCAGTGAATCATAGTCATGTTATCCCAGAACAACAGGATTGTGTATCTTCCAAATCACTGAAAATTTCAATTTCAGCCCGTCAGTGGCATTGTATGATCTATTTTGATAAGAGCTTCTACCTATCTTTCATCAACTGAAAATAACTGAACTCCAATTTGCAGTCCTCTTTACCATTTCTACAATCTTTTCTTGTTAATTAACATCTGAAAATGAGATTTACATTGCATTACAGGATCTTCAGCCTACAAGTATTGTCAAGTGCAACAATGTTTGTAAACCAGCATGGTCATTAAGAACCACAGTGGTGAGACACTGGTGTCTTGTGGAAAGAAACTATCAGAATTTGGGGCACCAATTTATAAGGGTTTATTTTTGTTTAATTTTGGAGAAAAATCAAGGACTGTTGCTTCACAGGAGATGTTGGGGGTGATGCTGTTTGCTTGTGTTTCAGCAGCTATAAAGTAAAAATTTACATAGTTCCCAACCTCTGCCAGAGTACGCAATGAATGAAGAAGAAATAGACTCAAATTTATAAGTATAGGCATACCTTAAGGAATTGGATATCAAGGTATAAATGCTTTCTGTTCCTTAGGAAAAAATATTGTTGCAATCACAGGCTGCAGGAACTCACAGTTCTTCTGAAACTTAAAAGAAATCCACTTTTTGGCTATAAAATATGTATTATTCATTTTGCCCAGGTTAACTTTATTTTTCTTTTAAAGGAGCCTTGACACTTTAAACTGGCATTTGTGAATGTAGTGTAAATCTTTGCAATATAACCAGGTGACAAGTTGCCTGCAGAAAATGAGAAATATGACCTGTGGAATAGCCCATTTAAACAGAAGCATGAGTTAGGATTCAGTGTATTTACAACCACTAAACAAGGTTCTCAGACATCTTTGCACTGTGCTTTATCCCAGTGCCACAGTAGTTCTTGAGTTATATGTAAATTACTTTTCCCCCCAACCTCTTTCCTAAGAAATTAATTTTAAAATTAGTAGTACTAAGTAAAAATTTCCTGAGGACAGTCACTTAAATTCAGAATTGAATTAGGTCTGGCCATGTTCTAACCCACTTTGCCTTTGTCTTTCACATGCCTCTAAGCAAGTAAATTTTGCTAACATAAGTGCTGAATAAAAGTTTTTGAATTCACAGTGGAGACAGCGTATTTTAGGACATTCAGTGTTGTTTACTCAGAAAGTGTCTGACCTTCCAAAATCCTTTCACACATCCTTAGCATGGAGACCAGGCAATGATTCAGGAAATGTTTTGGCCACACCTTCTGATAATTGGGAGTGCAGATGCAGCCATATTACCAGAGTGGTAAATGTTCATTGCAAAGTTAATTTGGGGAATTAGCATTGGGAAGGATGAGCAGAAAAAGCAGTCAGGTTGAAAAGCCAGAGCATGTCGCTGTCTCTGCTGGTGATGCACTTGTGTTATTGCTTCTATATCTTATACTACTGTTAATTAAAGCTACAGAAAATGGGGCTGCTCCATCGCTGTGAAATACTGGAGAATCTGTCTTTTTGAACAAACTGCTGGAATATAGTCAACAATTTAGTGTTTTAGAATGGTCACTGTAGATATTTCCCAAAAGGAAACTACACTTGGTGCACCAAGTGTAGTTAAAGGGTGGGAAAATGTCATAGACTCCAGTGAATTCAGTTGCAGCTCTTCCTTTGTGGTAAAAAAGCCGTATCTTTCTCATATAAAAAAACATCTTTCTTTCCAACCATTATATGGATCTGTGCTACCCTACAGAAAAAACAAGACGGAGTTACTAGGACATTTTTCATGGTTGGGTATGACCGGTTTTGAGTGGGGACAACAGTGAAACAATACAAGGAGAAACCCACATTCCTTTCTTTTTTTCCTAGAAACACTGGCCTGAAAAAAAAATCAAGAGCTTGAAGCTAAATATTGACTGAAACGTATTTTGAACTGTGAGCAAATGCTTTGCCTCCCAGTGTTTAATTTTTCAACATTAAGTGCCCTAGGAATAGAAAGGTATTACCTAAGAGATACCCAGGTCACTCATCCATTTTTACTCCTAACACAGAGCTCTGAGGCTCATGAACTTTGACAAACATGAGAAGTCAAAAGTGTCTCTTCCTATACCAGCTGCAAATGAGGATAGGCAAAGGATGTCAGATATCAAATGGTGAGAGCAGTAATAGCAAATGAGTGAAATCATCCACCCAAGCAGCTAAGACTAGAGGGATTCCTAGGGAAATACTGAACAAGCCAGGCAGAGTATTTCAGTGCATATCAGCACAAGAGAAAAAAAGTCTCCAGAGGAGAAAAATTGAAAATCTCAACTCACACTGTGAAGGAGAAGAGGATTAACAAAATTCATTCACCTTTGAACTTACAGAGTGAACAAAATGAATGTTCCATTCAAAACATTAGAAGATTGTTGCACCCTGCACTTGGGTGCAACACTTGGTCTGAGAGAAAACTCTGCACTTGGTCATCATGTGTTCCCAGCAGCTGGCAAAAGAAGGCAAGGCATCTGATTACTTTGCAACAGCCTTTCAAATATCTTCCATATTGATGTTGGAAGATCCTGCAGAAAGAATAATTTCTAATAGATTTACAAATTATTTGAAAAATGAGGTGAGTCATAGCAGAAACTAGAGCAGCTATAATCTCCATAAAGTGTGTGGAGTCACACCAGGCAAAGAAAAATCTGTTCATGGCACAAGAACAAATGCAAAGGCTGACATAAGATTGCACAGTAAGCTCTGTTTAAAAGGAAATTGTGTGATAGCAGATCAAGGAAACAAATGCACACTTGTATTCAAGAAAGAGAATGAGCTTAGGCAAAAGTCCCCAACAAATCTCAGAGCTGTGAGCAGCTAACAAAATCCTCCTAGATGGCAGCTTTGAAGAAAAATAGTTTTACAGGAAAGGTACTGGGCTGAGCCTCAGGAGGTTGGTGTCCCCATTGCTATGCTGCTGCACATGTTTGCTGGGACTCTGGAGGAGAAAAAATATTCCGCAAAGCTGTCCTTTATAGAATGGAGAGGATATTTGCCTTTCCTGACATCCTTTGCCTTATGTATTCATGAGGTATGAACATCTTCGCATTCTCTCTCAGCGAAACCTGCCAGGATTTACTGTGGAAAACAGCATTCAAGGGACTCCTTATAGAAGAAAGTGTGTACCAAGAGAACTGTTCTGAAAACCTGCAGATTCAGGAGAATACGAGGCCATGAATACCACTTACACAGAGGGTGTCTTTCCTGAAATTGCAGGGAGGCTGAATCCACTCACTTCCTTTCATGTCAGTCTAGGTACTTTTATGCTCTACAGATTGTCAGCAGGCAAATCTTGCAACCAAAATGGAGTTTCTTGAAGTCCATTGGCACACATTTAACCAAAGAGACCATTTGACCTTGCTGTGGGCAGACTGAAAGACATCCCAAGATCCATTCCAGCCCAACTGATTCAGTGACTATTGTACTATGAAATATCCAAATTAATGACAAGATTTCTTCTAGCACATGGCAAAATTAGAGTCTGCTCTTATGATATGGTCTGAGACAAATAGCGTACCACGGTGTAAGTAGCAGGTTCAGCTTAATTCCTGAATATCTCCATCATTCCTGCTCCTAGCCATGCTCTCCTACTGCTCACTTTGAGATGACTTTCATACTTGTGTAAGTCACACAGCAAGACAAATCAGCTGGCAAAAAAGGACGAGACAAGACAGCTTGATTTGAGATCAGATAAGCCATTGTAATGGAATCAGGAGGGAAAATTGATAGCTGTGGTGAGAGATGGGGAGGCAAAAAGGGGAAGATGGAGAAAAGATGAGTCAGAAGAAAAGTTAGCACAGTTTCTCCCTTTAGTCACTGGTGAACTTGTACATAAGCTTGGCCATATTGTGAAAATGTATCCGAAGAGACATAGTTAATTTAGATCTACAATTAATCTCAAAATTATTCCACTCTACCCATATCCTATCAAGGTGTTGTTTGCAGTGAGCTGGGACTTTTGAACCTCAGCAGAACTCTGAACTCAAGAATTAAGTAGTGGTGACAATGACACAGGACAGAAAAAAACCTGTTTCGTTTGTGTGCTGTATGATGGCACTGCAACATGGTGAAAGTAATATTGGGAAAATGAGAATGGTAGAAAATACCTGGTCTGGAGGGGTTGATCCTTTACAACACAGACATAGTGTTATGAGTCAGGATGGAGGAAAACCGCAGCTTTCCATCAAGGAAAGGACTCCACTGTGCCTCCAAGACAGAGTTGGCTCAGAGTTTGTCAGCAGCAGAGACAAACTGAAACAGTGAGGCTGTGTGGAACAGGCAGGTGCTGGCACAGGGAAATCGAAGGCAGTTACCATTGCTGCATCTCCTCTGCTGCCTTCTTTCCTGCCAGACCCCACTAGCAAAGTCAGTCTTCTTTTCATTGCCTATTCCTTCTCACCAGAGGCAAATTTATTTTCACACCCCCTAGCTCTGCCAATGACCCTGCTCTCACACAAGAGAGCATTGCCGCCCATTGCAGGCAGTTGCTGGCTTTATTTTCGCCCAAAGCCAGCCCTGCTACCAAATCTATTCCTACCAAGAAGTGTAAACTTGAGGAGGAGAGTACACACCTACTCCCATTACAAATTATGCTAGGTTTTCCATCACCAGTGTCCTCACTGATGGCATCCTCTTTTCCCAAATATCCTAATTGTACACTTCCCTCTCTGATTTAATCTGAATGGAGCAACATGATGACTTCAGTGCAGTGCTCTGTAACCTCATATCAGGATATGTCTTTCTTCACATGTTTTTCTTCATATGTTTTTTGTAACCTATCTGTTACAGAAAAACAACATTGTGTGTGTATGTGTCTTTGATCCCAAGACTATGCAGCAAAAAAAGCCAACCCCAAAATGCACAAGGGCTATAAATGGAAAAAGACAAGTCTTTGATGCAGGAAAATTTATACATTGAGGCAAAATCTCAGGATAATCTACAGCTGTTCAGGTCATGATGAGTGGTACAAAAATATCAGTGATAATGGACACGCAGCTTGCTAGGCAGAACACATGCTATGTAGCAATGGCTTTCTGAGTAAATGCTATTTAGGGACAGTCAATCTAGAGATACAAAAGACTGTAAGAAATGACTGTAGAAGAAGCAAGAAAGCACCTTTCCAGACAGAATAATCCCAGAGCTGAAAGCATGAACTTGGTATTATTAAGGAAAATTTAATCCCAAAGACTGAAAATTAATCACTCCCCAATAATAGGAATGGATTTATATCACCATGCTTTTCTTCTAAATTTGACTTTCCTCACACCTTACAAGCATTTAAGGCCAGGTTTTCAAAGGAAATCTCTTCTAAAGAATTGCTGTTACCACTATGCTAAAGTGGCAGCAGTGGCTGTGCTCTTGAACAGAAAAAGACCTCCATCTCCTAGGGCTACCTAGAAATGGAGAGGAGTTTCTGTTCCCATCGTCTGACCAAATGAAGTGTAGCCTGAAGGAGACTGCATGGCTTAGGAAACTGAGGAGAAAATAATTTTTGAGGATACCTCTTGCTCATATCTGGTCTCTGTGTGGTCAGTAGGGCTTAGTACCAGAAAGGACCACCTTTTAGGGCAAGGAAGGGTAGCTAACTAGGGAACAGTGAATTCAAAACAGCCTGATTCACATTAGGACTGTTCACAGGTTGTGTGCACTGCTGACTCTGGCCATGTCTGAAAATAAAATTGTCTCCATTCTGATTGCTTTAATGTTGTATACAGCCATAGTCCATTTCAATTGTTTACTGATTGTCTTCAAGTTCTTCCTCTCCCTGGTCTGAATATGTGGGATAATACTTGGTAGGAACACAAACCTTTTTTTGGTTCAGCAGAATGTGTCAGTTCCTCAGCTACCACAGGCTACTTGCTTTATTTCCTTCACTGTTTGTGAATGGCACCAGTTAGTGCTACCACAGAAGAACAGCCCTATGGGCAGAACCACTGTAGCCTTGCAAAGCTCCAGCAGATGAGCTGGGACCACTTTTGGCATGGGATGGCAAACTGGTGGCTCCACTTGCCTGCTCTGCCCTCCTGTTGTCCACCCCAAAGCCTCAGAGAACATTCCTGTCCCTCAGTGGTACCCACTTTACAGTCCTACATGTTCATCTGATCCACCAGAGAGGGAAGTTTGGAAAGATTGATGGAGAGGACTGATGTGGCAACACATGGCCCTTTCTATTTTGGGGTGAAAGCTGCTGGTGGATGGGAGACAACAACAGCTGAGGCAGTATGCCTTCTGTGGCACTGAATGAGTGAGCTAGACCTGTTTGAGATACAAGGACAGGGTCTCTGTTTGAGCAAGTTGTTCCCTCAGAAGAGATATGCAGTTCATTCTTGCCAAGAAAAAACACTAATGTGACTTTTCAAAGTTTTTCCCTCCTATAAGGTCAACTCTTCTCTGAGTTAATCAAGCCCACAGCTGTATTTCTTTTCTCTGGATGAATGGCTACCCTAAATTGTTAGTGAGGTGCAGTTTAAGAGAGTTGGTAATAGATTTGCCAAAGTCTTCTCTGTAGAATCGATATTAGCCTGTACTCATAATAGCATTTCAAACCATCGTGTACTGAAGCCCTGACCATATGGGCCAGGAAATGGCAATGTGATTAGCATTTCTCCTCTGTTGGCCACCAGCATGCTACCCTGTGGCTATTACAGCCATCTATTTTGCATTCTGGCTCCCCTGTGATATCAACATAAACAGTAAACAGTGCACTTGGTAATAACTTCTCCAAAGGAAAAAAAAAACCCAAAACCAAACAACAAACAACCCTCAGCAAAAAAGCAGAATGTAGACACATTCTGTAGGAGTTTCCAAGATGGTTTGCAGCAGCTACCCAGGCATCAGTGCCAAACAAAATTATCTGAGTGGTAGAAATAGGTCCCCAAACAGCTGCCACCAGCTGTAGCAGGCCAAGATAGAAATAATGAAAGGAAGATTTTCTTTTTCCCTAAGCATTACAAGAAATGGAAGCAGAAATACATGAAGTATCTGCACCTTCTAAAGACTTTTTTGTTACACATAATCTTTATAGAAATTTACATATGTCACCATCTGCTGGCACCCTCCATTACTGCATCTCAATATTATGTTACTCTACAAGAAGATGATTCATAAAATTCCAATGACTGTGTTTAGAAAAGAGTGTATTGAAGACGTCAGTGTAATGAAAATGGCCAGAGTGGGGTAAAACCATCAGAGCCTGAGATTAGTTTGGGAAAGTTCAGCACATATTTTCTCCAGAACAAGAGGTTTTAGAAAGCCATGCCTGAGAATGGGAAAAGGGATTGCCATGCAGTGTAACTTGCTACAGAATGATAGAGGGATTTGTTTGATTGCTTGTTATGGATGAGAGAAAGGAGAAGGTCTACAGGCAGCCAGGGATGAAGAAACACTTTAATCAGTTTGCTGTCCAGTTGCTAGGACCTTTTGCCTTTCTATCCTTTCTTTTGCCTTTCCATCCTTTTTGCTTACATCTTCCTGAGTTCTCGTCCAAACTCCAATCCTGCAGTCACTAATTTCAAATTTTTTTTACAGTAACCTTCTTTGGCTTCTTTTGAAGGATGGCTGGAATCAGAACCTTGTAACTCTTTTGGTAAATCTGCCTAGTAATGCTTTGTTTGTCCAGAGACAAAATTCTTCAAATGGATCAGTGTAATGCTTACAGGCTAACACTGAGTAATGGTGAGTCCAGGGAGCTTTACAGATTTAATATAAAATAATCTTCCATAAATTAATCTCTGAGTGAAAATATAATGTAAAAAAAATATTTAAACCTGCCACTTGACAGATTTGTTTTCCTGAATACATGGGTTTGATATGTCCATTTCTCTCAGGGCTTCTTTTCAAACCAAAAAACGTTTCATTTTAAACTGCCGGGAAGGGACAGGGCACCCCATGAAGAACAGTTGGGTAACATTTCCTGACAGGTAAATTTACTGAAGCCTTAACTTTATGGGAGAAATGGTGTTGGTCAAAGTGAATTTACCGTGGAGAGAAACTGGAATGTTGATTTCATTATGCTTTTTTTTTTTTTGAGAGAGAGAAAACACTTCCCAAAACAAGAGAAAAAACCACGTTTTTTTAACAATGAAGACCAGACACCAGAGAAACATGAAAAAAAAGTGTAGAGAAGAATGGAAATCTCAGAGGACAAAATGTCAAAAATACACCACAATTGCTTTGTTTTGTGACCTTATTACTTCTGAAATTAACAATAAGGTTTCTCTCATTAATAAAAAAGGAGTTTGGGAATTATTTTTTGGTGAGGGTAGTTTTGTTGGAATGTCCATCCTCACATTCCAGGCTTGAACTCAGCTGCTAAAAACTGAAACTTCAAATCATCACTTTACTTTAATCATCAGTTTAGACATTAACCTATTAGTCTTTGTCCAGGTTTCATTGTATATATTTTACATGATTTTGTTACTTCACTTTTTTTGGTGGTTTTTTACATTCAGGGAACATGCTTTAAGCTTCAGATAAGATTTAAAGATAAGAGCTAAATTCTGTACTTTATTTTAAGGAACAAGTCACGTTTCAGAAACAGCTTTATCTAGAAAAGAATTTGAATTTTTCCATAGCTTATCATGTTTCTGTTTTATTCAGGCAAAATGTCGCACATGGGCATCTATAGGGGAGCTATTGTTAGTGACCTTTACACCACCTAGAAAAAGCAGTAGAAAGGGCTTTTTTTTTTTTTTCTATTTGCTCAAGCAAAGAATAAAGGAAACAACTCTGAACTCTTCCATTAGCAGTTGAATCTTCACTTCTTAACAACAGTCCTCGCCCAGAGTTGGTAACAAGCATGCCAAGTCAAGAAAAAGAACCTAAATAAAAGAAAAAAAAAAAAAAAGAACTGAGAAAACTTTAGAGTAAAGCTGTATTGTTTGTGGCATTAAAAAACACAGGTTTTTGCAAGCTCAAATATTTTGCTTTTTCTTGATAAGTCCCTCCACACAGGGCAACATAACTGTGAGTGCTCCACTGTTCAAAACCAAAATTAAGACCAGTTTGCACAGAGCTGTAGATTAAACAAGAGAAAATGTTAGGCAATTAAATGCTAATGATTCAAGCTGGGTGCTTATGTTTTGTGTTACTTGCCTAATAATGTTAGCATTTAAATGGTCAGCTTTGAAGTTAACAAACAGCCCATTAAGATGCAACCAGGGAGTTGTGGGCTCTTTGGGTGCTATTGTTTCAGTCTGGCTAGCTGCAGACTCAACAAAACAGCAGCGATGGGATTTACTTAGTGAAGACTATTTTTACAATTGGAAGAGCTAGAAGTTGGTTTCTTTTTTTTTTTCTTTTAGTGAAAGCTTGTATTATTGAAAACACAGCATGTGGGAAAAGCCAAAATCTACTCATTTTCTTCTGAGTGCTGGGATTTCTATTGTCCCTGCAGACCACTTAAATACAAATCAGTTGGTTCCCAAGCTCCATGCAGTGATCATCCTTCTGCAGCCATCAAATTTCTACCAGATTGCTGACTCCAAGCTGGTGTTTGTGGATACTTGCAGGGGTTAATATAAAAATGTACTCTTGGCAGCAAAAGTTAAAGGAGGTTCAGTGATGAAGATAGCATCACAAAATGAGAGATCCTCAAAGCAGCGGCTATTTAAGGACAGAAGTAAGATATAATTGTCAATGGAACAGAATATTATCCAGCATAATGGGCTCCTGCAGATGCAAGAACAGCAAGGCAAAGCCAAAGCATTGATGGAAAATAAATGGCATGGTGCAGCTCAGGTTTGTTCTTCTTCAAAGTGCACAACATTGATCCTGTGGCAACGGTCTCTTATTCCAAATCATTGATGTAGACTTAATTATTTTATGTAATAGAGGTTGATGTGGGAGTTACTTACTGTGCCTCTGTAGACCTATTGCATTAGGAGTGCCTCTGAAGAGAAAAGCACTGTGGATTTCAGTGCCTGGATTTCATCAAGCGTTTTGTTATCCCTACTGTGACTGCTATTCCCAGTACTTTCCATGTGGTGTTAACCAAGGAGAGCTAGTTTTCTGCTGTCAAAAGGCAAGTGCTGTGACAGTTTGATGTTTCCTGGTGGCAACTGTAAATATTGACATTTTAGTCAACAACATTTGATGCAACACATTAAACGTAATGGGGCTTTTTCACTGAATTTAAAGTGAATAATTTCAGGCCCTCTTTGATGCATTAGGAGGAACAGAACTGTTCTTAGACTGGCTTTGTTTTCTGAGGTACTCAACATGATGTATAAATGCCAGAACAACCTCCTAGTAAAACTATATTACTTCTTGGTTTTTGATCTTTTGTGGCCTGCTAAAGGGCTTATTTAAAATGCCACAAAATATGTACTGCTAGCTCTCACATCTTAATTGAAGAAATAGGTGGTCTGGCTGTTTTACAGAGAGACTTCTATGTGTCAGGAATATGAAATAGTGAACTAGTTCTTAGAAACATAAACCAGGTGCACTAAAACAATGCATTTCAGTTATTCACTTGCTATCTCTATGGTCATGATGTCATTTCTGTAATTTATCATAGGGGTTTTTTCTGAGAAATGTTAAATAAATCATAGCTATTTATTTTAGTCTACTGTTCCATCCCGGATTAACATAGGGAGACTAGCCTTTAAAAGATAATTCTACATATTGCCACCCACACATGACATGACTGGCAAAATGATGGTCATTTTAATGCTGTGTGGGCTGTGTGTAGCTGTACAAAAGATCACAGATTTGGTCCTCTGTTTCATGCAGAAACTGAATGCCAAATCTTAGCAGGTTGTGCAAAAAAGAAAAAAACCCACTCAGACAAAAAAAAAAAAAAAATCCAGAATAGCATAATGATATAGGTAAAGGGAGATCAATAGTATGATTAAAGTACTAGGATCCCACTGGGTTTTTTCCAAGTGTCTACAGCCTTTATAGAGAATGCCTGATGATTTTTCAACTAGCACAATTTTAATTGGGTAGGTGACTGAGGGAGTCATGTAGAGCCTGCCTTTCCTTCTGATGTCTTTTTTTTTTCTTTTCACAATGCTGTTAACAGCATACAGTCAGCTCTGTGACCTCGTGCAAGAACAGTCAACAAAGCACCCACCTCTGTCAAATCTTTCCAGATCATAGTGAAGATTATGCTATCTGCATCTTGAATTTCGCCTAAATTTCTCCTAGAGAAGCTGATGATCACTTTTTAGTGCAATCTATTTGGTTTTTGCCATATATAATTTTTTTTTTCTGTTTTTAACACTTGAGAATATGTGTGCATTCATTCTGAACAACTTGGCAGGCCTGTTATATTTAATTTCTCTGGCTCTGTAAATGGCCACTGTATGGATGTCGTAAGCAATGTAGATTGCTGCAGTTATTCCATATTTTTTTTATTATGTGTTGCAGCATTTTCAAATGGGGTCTGCCTCTGACCTCCAAGAAAGGCCAATTATAAACTAGCTGTGCCTGTCTGCCTGCTGAAACCATGTGGAAGCTGGGAACTACTGCACTGGCTTCTGTAACACCTTCTCATGATCACACTGTACTCCCAGGTTCTCTGCCTCAAAGAAGCAAATTCTTTGTTTAGCAGCATCTTGATGGGGGGACTGAAAAAACTTCTTGAGGAGCTACAGACCACCAGAATATATCTATTTTTCCTAATGCTCTTCTCAGAGACATAATTTTCAATGCACTGCACTGCTGACACATTTATGCACTGAATGACTAGTGTAGTCTACACCTCCTCTTCTTCAAGTCATTTCTCCTGTGCCAGAATATCAGACTGTAGGATTTACACAGCTGCTGGGAAGAAGTGATAAAACAACTTTCCAGAGAGCAGCTTTCAGGTGGGAAGGTATAAGCAGCCTGTGAGAGTGTGGCTGTATGGCAGGCGCAAGTTTCTCTTGCTAAATTTGCTGTTGAACGCACTCATAGATGTACCTACTTGATGATGATGTCATACCATAGAGAATTTACAATGCTTTTCAGAAAAGAGGCCTTATTTTCCTTCCTATGCCTGAAAGTCCTGCCTTGTGCATGTCCCAGGCTTTCTCCAAGGTTAGTCCTTGATTTCTGCCTTTATGTGGTTAGGGGATAATTTGCTTACAATATGTGAAGGTGCTTCAGATCTCCCTATCAGCTGAAAGACTCTCTGAGCCATTATTTCTGTAGGCTGCACTTACCTGGCCACCCGAGTTTGCCACTCTCTGTCACAAGGGACAGTTGTCCTGGTTCCTTCCTTGTGGAATTTCAGCAGTACTCACGAGAGTGTGGATCCTGCATTGCAAGGCTGAAGCCTACTGTCTTCAAGCCAAGAAAGTCAGTCCAGGAGAGTGTGGTTCTGCCCTGGTCCCAGGACTGACCTGTTCAATATTCAGATCCTGAAGAACAACCAGCACTGCTTATGGTGGGTACAGAGACATTGCTTCCAGAGCAGTCACCATTTGACACATAAATACAACCAAACTGTTCTCTATACCTACTGACTGTCCACTCTTAACAGGTATAGATAAAAATTATATAGAGCCATATCTTAATTCACCTTATGCTGCAGAAGGACATACAAGACAATTCAGAACTTGCCAAAAATATTCCCACCAAATCTCCACTAGTCAGCAATTTAAAATAAAAAGGGCAACTATTAAAATATTAATTTCTATATTTTCTGTATTACTCGAGGCAGAAAAATTATTCCAAAATTCTTTAATTCTCTAATTTAAAAATGTTTTAGAATTTAACTAATCTTAACAGAAAATTAGGTGTGCTTCAGTTTTAATTGAAACCCAAAGAGATGTCAACAAAGACTGCTCATATACAAAACACACTTTAAAAAATGTAAATTAAGTACTTTGAAATGTTGTTTTCTAGGGTAAAGTTATTTTATATCAGCCTAGCTGTATTCTCATGGAGGCAATGGAATGGTTTGCATTGCTGTCAGTGGAAATGGCTTAGTAGGTCTAACAGTTGCAGCACTGTGTATAACAGGTTAAAATGAGCTCAGAAGGCAGAAAATTAGAATTTCACGTGCCACTCTCACCCTCTGCTTCTTCAGATGACTAACTCTGCATCACTTTCTACCTGGATGTCATTCAGTGATTTTACTTTTTTGTCCAGATCTCTCCTTGATCCCACCACTTTTCTTTGCTTACCTCTACAATTAATAGATTTGCAATATCTCCATGCTGGCTCCCAAGATTTCATTCATTTGGAGTCACCAGCGGCTGGAATTGAGTAATAAGTTTTTTAAAAAAGAAACCTCATGAACAGTTTATTTATCAGCTTAGTAAGATGGAGGTGAAATGGGAGAGGCGAGGGGCCCACAGAAAACCCAGGGCCTTTGGAATACCTGTGGTACTGATGTTAGAGGCAGCTGCAGTGGAGGAGAGCACCCCACTGTTAGGTGTGATAGCAGAGTGGGAAGCCAGCTGTGCCTGTGACATTAGAGCCCCTCTACAACTGAACAAACATATCAAAGGGCTGCATCAGATTGTGAAAAGCAGAACTACTTGAAGCAATTCACTCGGCTGCTGCCACTCTGCTTTGATTGATATGAACAAGTCTTATCTTCAAAAATATATACAGCTAAAGTGAGTATTTCTAGAACCACTTCAGATTGCATCTTGGAAAGGAAGAAAATTTAGCCTCCTCCCTGCCCCTCCTCCTCCTCTTAGGCTTCCTTCACTCTGGAAAAGTCTTATACATGGCTAAAACATATGCTAAATGTGGGAGGAAAAAAAGGCACCTTCCAAAATCTTCATGTCTTTGACAGCAAAGCAGCTGTATAGATCCCTGTGCTTTAGAAGTATGAATTAGGGCTGAAGAACTACTACTCCAAAATTTCTTACCTTTTGACAGATCATTTTTGTTTGTGGCAGCTATGGTTGTCAGCTGCAGTTTGTCAAGCCTGGAACAGTAACTGATGTTGGAGGGAAGTACCACCTTTTTTCTTTTAAAGAAGGGAAAATCCAGGAGGAGAATGACTGCCCATGCACAGCTCTGCATGTATTTTCAGTTTGGCTCAACTAATCTTGTAGAAACTGTCCTTGTTCAACAGTGCAGATCTTGCACTCTACAGGGCAGAGTGCAATTTCTCAGGGATGGAGCCCCTACCTCCATCAACCTCAGCATGGAGACTCAACTCTTGGTCCAGATATAGCAGCTGTGCTAGGGGACAACACTTGAAGTATTAAAAAATTTCCTCCCACAAGGTACATTGAATGTGATTGTGGCTATACAGGGCTATTCAGTGCTCCATTTTCTTAATAGGTATTAAATTATTTTCTAAGAGTGCAAAAAAAAAAATTTGGTTTTAAAAGCTGGCTCTAACAAAGAAAAAAATTGTAAATATTAGGAGCTGACTACAAAAGCTTTAGGGAGAATAAAACAAGAGACCAACAGCCACAGGAAGACAGAAAAAAGCAGCAGATTTTGATGAAGAAAAAAATTCCCCTGAAAGGACAGCTGTATTTAAAAGTAAAGATGGAAAATGCAATCAACAAAATAAAGAGAACTGACTCTAGGTTGAAGACAATTCACACAGGTTGGCCAGTCATGGTCAATTGCTGTGTTGGTGGTCTTTATTTAAAGGTCAGAAAAAATTGTACCAAAATCCACAGGAGAATTATTAAAATGCTTATTTAAGACAGTGGGTTGCCTGCGGGAGACAGTGTTAGTTTCATTATATTTCTAACAGTGTTTAATTAGATTATTATTGCATTTGGACTTACCTTCTTAGAGAATTTTGTCTTTTTGTACAGTTCCAAATTTTGTATTTTTGTACTCGCTTCCATCCACATTTCTTGCCAGAGCTGCAACAGAAATATAATTTCTTGAGTTTAAATTCTATATCTTAATCTTTGCATTTTATCAAAGCTCTCAGGCTTCACCAAAAAGTTCTTTTGCAAACAATCAATCAAAATATTACCCTCTGCCCCATTTGTCAATGCTCATCTTCTGCCCCTGATATTGCAGCAACATGTCATGCACTCCATGCACTTCAGAACCTTGTCATTCCAAGATTGATGATGAAATCATGGCTGTTTACCCTTTGGAAAGCTTAGTTATCAAGTGCAAGGTGACAAAAATATTTATCTAGAATGGTCTTCTGACCTTCTGTTCTCACAGAAGCTGGATAATTGGAAAACATGTGCAGTAATACAGTCTGTAGGGCTGCACAAGCAACCAAAGTCTGTGCAGCTTCTGAATGTAACCAACACAGAATAGAAAACCTTTTTGGAGCAGGAACAGCATTGTTGGATATTCTCCTTTTTCCTGTAACACACGACAATGCTTTAAGTCAGGGACACAAGCTTGTGAACAGTTTCCCAGTGGTTGAGAATGCTCAGTATCTCTTTGCTAAAATATCTCATTCTCCTTACCCTTAGTGAAGGGAGGAGCTGAAACTTTTCAAAAGACAGTACTGTATGTGACTGCAGTACGTCCAAAAACCTTTTTCCCCCCAATCTTGCAGCTCAGACCTGTCCAAGGCCTTGCAGCTGGACCATTTAAAGCCTCCAGATACAATTCTTTAGCCAGTACCTAAATTCCAGTACAAAATGGGGCTACAGGAGAGCTGGAGAGGGACTTCTTGCATGAGCAGATAGTTGAAGGGCAAAGGGGAATGGCTTTAAATTAGAAGAGGGTAGGTTTAGATTGTACATTTGGAAGAAATTATTTACTGTGAGGTTGGTGAGACACTGGTACAGGTTGCCCAGAGAAGTTGCAGATGTCCCATCCCTGGAACTGTTCAAAGCCAGGTTGGATGGGGGTCTGAGCAACTTGGTCTAGTGAGAGGTGTCTCTGCCAAGGCAGAGGGGTTGAAAACAAATGTTCCTTAAGGCCCCTTCCAATTCCAGCCATTTTATGACTCCATGAGTTCATGATTCCACGATTTCATGATTCCATGATTCCACGATCCTATGAATATGTGAGCATACTGTGAAAGGCTTAGGTTGGAAACATTGTACTTGTTAGACTAAGCAGCTTAAAACACATTTTTGAGATTAAAAGGGATTGCCCACACAGGTCTCCTTCAGAAACTTCTTTTTCTCATATTTTTGAGCAGCCTTCAGCTCTTGGCCAGCACCTGGCTCCCTCAGCCAGCCCAGTGCTGCAGGCAGCGAGGGGCTGGAGGACAGCTATCAGGCAGCTGTCATCCCTGCCCTTCTGACATGATAAAAACCAGAGGGAATGAACACTCCATGAGAAACATGCAGTTAGTTGGTGCTTTGCTAAAAATCACCCTCCTATCCCAGTATGGTGTCAAAAACCAGAGTGTGTGCAGGATTTGAGCTTGTTGGATGTAGCTTGTTGTTTCAGACAGTTCATCCTTTTCTCTTGGCAGTAAAGTTATTGCCCTCTACAAGAAAAAGGCTGAATTGTTCCTAAAAGTGGTAAAGCTAAGCTTGCCTCAAGGAAAGTCCCTGCTACCAAGGAGAAGAAGATATTTCTTAGGAGTAGTGGTGTGGAAAGTGAACCTTGGTTTGTGGAGAAGAAATCAGATTCAACAACAATTTATAATGGAGCTACAAAGACCAGCACCTTGATGTCCTGGAAGAGTGAGGTGTTTAGTTTAAGCTGGTGCATGTATTGTAAAATCTAACTGGAACTTTCAAGATGAAAATTCTCAGGATGTGAACAATCCAGTCTCCATTTTTATTACTATGAGTTTAAGCTGAATTTTACGCAGGGCCTGAAATGGGACCACTGTTGGGTCCTTGCACAGCTCACTGTAATATAAATATATAAGGAGCCCAGCAACATACAGACCTACTTTAGGATTGAAACTACTCTGAAAATTGTCCTTTAAGGCAAAATTGATTTTGTAATATGTGAGTTCTGTAGGGAATATTTTCCACTTTTTTTCTTTTTTACAGAGAGTGTGCAAGTTGGTCTCTATCTTTCACAAAATGGTATTTGATATGAACTATTATTAGCTGAAAAAGATAATCAGTTCAGTGAAACATGCTCATTTTCTGGTCCTAAACTGTCTCTGCTCCCTAGAAGCAACAATGCCACAGTAATTCAGAACACAGGCTCTGCTAATGCTATGCTTCATGCACATATTTATCAATCTGATAATTATGCTTAAAATAAGGCAGGGAAATAAAAAAGGCTGACTGAGATAGAATTCTGATCAAATGCTAGAGGCAGACACAGTCCAGGTCTGCTAGCACAGAGTTTTACAAGAAAACAGAAAGATAAAATGCAATTTTATATTTTATTCAGTGCTGTTTATTCAGCTCTTTTTCCCTAAGAATCATTATCAATATTTTGAAGTTATTTATGCTTCCATTTCTGATGGAGCTTTGGCTTGGTCAGCAAGTCTTTTCCAGAATACAGTATTCATTCTTTGTTATATTTGCTCACAGATGTTTTAGGATAAGATATTGATTATCCTGCAAATGGACAAGAAAGCAGTTTCTTTTGAACCAAAGGGTTGTTTTCCTTATTACGCTTCTAAACCACTTGCTGTTTTTTTAAACCTATTCCATCTCCTGGTTATGTTTCATCAGCTTCCCTTCAAGGCTGTTTTTTCTTGGCCTCTCCTCTCTCAAATCCTTCAAGATTTGAGAGATTTGAAGATTGCAAAATTCCTGGGATATTTCACTGTTCTATTAATGCTGCAGAGCTGAAAGAACTAAGGGATAAGTGTGTGTGTGTTTCTTCCTATATATGTTTGAAAAGTTAATGATGCTGTGATACTGCCACTCAAATATTATTGGTGGTATGTTTTTGTGGTGGGCTGACCTGACTGACCACGAGGTGCCTACCCAGCTGCACTTTTGCTATCCCTCCTCAACGGATGGGTGAGAAAATAAGACAGGGTCAAGATACAGACAGGGAGATCACTCACCAATTACACTCAGGGGCAAAACAGTTTCAACCTGGGGAAAATGAGTTTAATTTATTGCCAATTAGAGTAGGATAGTGAGACAAACAGACAAAATTAAAACACTTTTCCCCATCCTTCCTTCTTGCTAGGTTCAATTTCACTCCCTCACTCCTGACTCTTTTATTCGAGGAAGTAGGGAGGGAGGAATGGGGGATGGGGCTTGTGGTAAGTCTATAACATTTCATCTCTGCTGCTCCTTCCTCTGCTCTCTTCCCTTTCTCCATCGTGGGGTGTCTCCCATGATGTACAGCTCCTCAAGAGCAGCTCCAGCATGGGTGCCCCATGGACAGCAGCTCCTTCCAGACAACATGCTCCTGGCAAGGGCTCCTTTCCACTGACTGCAGATTCCCTCAGGACATGTTCACCTGCTCCACCATGGTCCTTGATGGAGAACAACCTGGTCCATGACATTCTTCTCCAGAGGCTGCAGGAGAACCTCTCCTCCAGCATCTGGAGCACCTCTTCCCTCTCCTTCCTCCCTCACCTTGGTATCTGCAGAGCTGTTTTTGCAAATGTTTCTCACTCCCCTTTCTCACACAGCTGCTGCACTGTTTTTTCACTCTCCATAAATATGTTATCACAGAGACACACCAGCACTGCTGAAGGGCTCAGGTTCGAGCAGCAGCAGATCCTTTTTGGAACCAGCTGTGGGTCTCTGGCCCATATGGGGGAACTCCTGGTTTCTTCTCAGAGAGACCTTTCCCATTGCCCTCTCTGATACCAAAATCATTCAGCATGAGCCAAACGCTTTTTTATTGAGACTTCAAAAGAGTATTTGCCTTGGAATGTGATGATCATCAAGAACACTTTTGAAAATCTTGAAAATCTGATTTTTTTTTTGTTACTGATATCAAAATACTGTGAGCTGAATCTTAAGAGAAAAGTAAAAGGTTAAGAACAAAAGCTAATACAAGTGTCTTGTTTTCTTGTTAAACCAAGAAGGATTGTCCTCCTGAATAGGTGATTCACAGCCCTACCAGTTTCCTAAAGATCTGTTTGTACTAGGTACAGATACAGCTGGAAGCTCATGAGTTTGAAAAGCACAGGAAACATAGAGGACAGGGATGTGAGGGCTGAAATATCAGAAGAACATATATATAAAAGTAAATGGAGACATTTTGTGCATCTTTGACCTCAGATGATCTGCGTGATCACAGAATAAATATGAGAGAGCAGTAGTTTTCTGAAGTTCTGAACAAGAAAATTCATTGTAAGCATTCCCTTATTTGAATTTCACAGCCAAACTTTTTTTGTTTCCCAACTGCTGCAAACTTTTGTAATAGGCACCCCTATTTTTAAGTGAAAACGTGTGAACAAAAAGGAATCAGCACCTTCAGGCTTTGGGTGGTGAGGCAAAAATTGCTTTTGGCAGAAAAAAACATTTGAACTAGGAAGAGGTTTAACATCCAGAGGCTGCTGTTATAATAACCCACAAGTGTTGTAACACAATATCACACACCATCTAATGCCATCATCATTCTCCTACATGGATGGTTGTGGGTGCAACATTTGCCTCATGGTGATAAACATGAATGTGAAGTTACATTTGTGTAAAAACTGTGTTGTTGGAGGTTGTCATTTAGAAAAATGATGAATGGAATCACAATATTCTTTAAAAGTGTTCTTGAAGGAAGCTTGAGGCATAGCATCTGCTATAATCAGTGCTTCCTGAAATGACCCCCTTAATGAATGACTGACAAAAGCACAGGGAAGAAGAAGCATTTTGCATCTTCTCACATATTCTAGATCTAGATTAAGAGTTTTCTGTTGCAAGACCCTACCCTATGCTTCTGGTCAGTGAGAATGAAGCACATTCCAACTCACACGTGGGAACAGAGCTACTGAGCAAGGTGCAGGATGGAGGGCTGCTTCCTCTCCTGGCAAGGGCTGTCAAGAGGCAGCCCCCTGCCTTGCTGTACACCCATCACTGTGTGCTTTACACAACTTCCCTTTCCTTTTTCTGTTTACAGTGGGGCTGTAATTGATCCCGACTATTTCACACCTCCTTTCCCTTCCTGAGAAGTGGCTGAGCAACTTCCAGGCTCTGGTAGGACCCCGTCTCCCCATCAAGCTGACACTCATACATTCAAATCCTTTGACAGGCCACTTTATAAATACAAATGTTGGAAGAATTTGGAGAATTTGATAAGCAACAAATGTTTGGCTTGGTTAAAATTTTAAGCTAACCAAACCAAACTGAAAGCATTCACACCTGTTTTCCTCTTGTTTTCTGAGGTATGTAACAGGCTGAGCTGTCAGTATAAGACAAAGACCAACCAGTGAATATAACATAGACAGCAGCAGGAATTATTTTGATCTTTCAAGGACAGACATTCTCAGATAAAGAAGACCAAGCAGGTGAAAATTCTGTTTTGCCCGAGGAGTTTTGAAGGTCTGGAAAACATTTTGTGTATTGGAGAGCCCATGAGAGTCTGGAGGGAAAGTCAGCTAGGGAGTGGTGGCTCCAAGGGTACACATAATTCTGGGGCTAGACATGGTTACTGTGTTGCTCCTTCTATATCCTGCATCACTAAAACCTTACAGTTTTAGTGAGAGACACTAATGGAATTATACAGATAACTGATTTTTGTAAACACAATGTAAGTGAAATAAATAAAATTCTTACCTAGTGTAAATTAGCTTAGCCTGAATGGTTTTAGCAGTTATGCAACTCTGAAGCAGGAGATCAGAGTATTTTCCAATATACAAAATATTAAGTAGTATTAATTTATTAATAAATTATTAAATATTAAATACATGTCAGGGTATATGTATTATAATACCATAATACAATAGCAGCATTCTATTTTTATATTTTTTAAATTCAACCTCAAAATGGGTAAAGTTGATGATATTTTGAGGATACCAGCTTTTATTTAGAAAAAAAAAAAAGGACCAATTCTTGCAGCATATGAAGCTCTAGCTCAGTAATCATCTTTCCTATTTATGGCAAGTAGTCTATGTAGCAGTTCTTCAGAGCAGAACTGGAACAGGTCTCAGGTTGGGTGACACTGACATGGTTCTCTGACAAGATGAGCCACGCAAAAGTAGTATCATTAAAAAGAATGTGCCATTTTTTGACACAACTGAGTACAGGACTTTGCCTTCCAAAACCAGAAAAAAAGTTCTCTACCTGGAGCTTTTCTCATTTCTCTCAGAACGCCAATAAAAGCCTGCATGATTCCTCCCTGCTACCAAATTATTTTTGGCTTTTAAAACCTTACTTTTCCCTTTAGCTTCTGATGATTAACTCTCCTTGTAAACTGCTTTGTAATACTCTGCATGGAGGACAGTATATAAAAATAAATTGCATTGAGTTTGATCCAAACCTCATTTGACTCAAAATTACTGAGGTTTTGGGCTGCCTTTTTTTCTACCTCCACATTTCCAAGTCTGGCTGGCAAGCCAAATTATTTCTATTTGCTATCATAAAGGCTAAATAAAAGGGCAAACAACTCAATGCTTTTTCAATAAAATTCATGTTGTTATTTCAAAATGTAGTTCTCCTTTGTCAGTCCCCACCCCCATATACTCATTCACACACAACACTACTTGGATTGCTCGTGTCTTTGCATATTGCAGTCTGCAGAAATTATGGAATAAGGTTCTACCTCTTTTGGTAAACCTGATTGCTGAAGAAAGAGCGAGTCTGTTGGAAAATTAGCCTTTATTTACAACACTGACAACAGTGAAAAGATGCAGCTTTGTGTTATTGTGCTGAGGTTATTACCTTCCTAGTAGCAAATCTCAGGACACCCAATTAAAGTTCAACTTGCAGTTTTCAACAAGCAGCCTGTAAAGTTTGCTGGAAAGGAGCTGCCATATTGTCATTCAAAGTACTTTATATTAAACAGCAAAAGACAGCGACAAAACATCTAATTATCTGATTACACTGCAAGAATAGTTTCTTGCATGCACTGAATTTTGCATACCATCAATGAACACAGAATGTGTGCATCAGTGACTCACATAAACACAACAAAAAAAAAGGAAAATAAGATAGGACAAGATGTCTCTGCTACTCTTGTTCCTAAACTGGAGACAGTTTTGCTAGTACATCAAATTAACCATGGGGATTCTGGGGACACCCAGCTCAGGAACAGAAGTTTCTTCAGTTCTGGTTTTGGCCCTGTACAAGCTGCACAGATGCCACAGACTGGACAGTCTGGGTGGCCATCAAGGTGAGAGCTGTTTGGCAAATGGATGTGCTCCATGGAGTCAAAAGATTTTTCTGAGACAATGAAGTAAAAAAAATGCAGCCTTAGTCTTATTATTTCACATACGCCTGCCCCTGCCACTGCACAAGGAGCCCTTTGGAGGGTGGTTGGGTCTAATAATAATGTTCCTGTGGTGTGAAGCAGGAAGGGGATTAGCAGCTACTTAATGAAGAAGTTCTCATGCACTTGCTCGTACCCTGGAAAGATCCCAGAAAAACCATCCAGGAGCCCTGGTGGAAACTCAGACACAGACATTTAGAGAAAATGAATAAATTTCAGTTTTATGCCTAGGTTTATCCCACGGCTGCTCATTTCTCTGAGCAATTCAACAGGTGACAAAAGCAGAAGAGCACCAGCAAGGATGCTGCACTGTTTCCCATGGCTTTTCTGCTGGTAAGTCTAACCATGGCTGGGTTGCCAGCTGGTTGCACAGATAAAATATCTGGTACTGCACATGCACAACTAAACATGTGTAATGCACTCTTCTTTTGCTACAGTTTGGGGCCAGACAGGGGGGAGAAAAGGGTTTATTTTTATATCTTACACGAATAAGAAATTCAGTGGAGGCAGTTTTTTACCATGCCACTGCTTTACTCTGAGAATCTTCACATCAGCCGTAACACAGTCCAACTTTTTCACAGTTCCAACTCTTTACACCATTAAACACAAATCATGGCCTCTAGAGATTCCCTTTTACAGAATGGAGAAGCAATTTAGCCTCCATAACATATCAGTCTCCCGCTTGTCCTGAAAATGCTGTCAATTGTGCTGAATTATGTATAAAATCAATGCGAGGTGCTGTCTGCCAAAGATGGGTTGACATTAGCAATTTTATTTTCACTGAGGGGGGTCACAAGTCCCAAATCCTCAAGATCACAGAATAAATGCTCATTCCATCCTTACTTCTCTAGTTCTAAAATTATACTCATTTTGACTCTTTAGAATTTAAAAAAGTCACAATAAGATGCTGCTACTATGAAAAACCTCTTCAGTTGTCTGCAATGAGCAAATTTATATAATGTTGTTGATGGTCTACTATTATAATCTGCCCTTTCTACCTACTTTCATTATAATATCTGTTAAGTGGACATTCACAAACATATTCTTTTTGTCAGGTTTCCACAATATTCAGTAAACAAACTGAATATTGTTATATACAATTAACAAAAATTTACACTTAAGACTCACTAAGGATTTTCAAGCAGTGGAGAATATCTCCCCTGCAATAAGATGAATAAATATGCAGAAGTTAAACAATTCATGTGAATTGAAAGGACAACTAACCTTGTGATGATCTTCAGAGAAGCCTGATATTTAATTTGAGACTTAATATGAATCTTATCCTTGCAAAATCACCATCAGTGTGCAGGTGACCCACAGACCTACAATAAATACTTACACAGCATCTAGCTCATGACCCAGATTTTTACTTTATGTTTTTTCCTACTGTACTTATGAGTGGAGCAGTGTTAAAATCCAATTTTACAGCATCATCTTCTCCCTCTCCTCCAGAATGGCAGCTGATCTGATATTCCTGTGGCAGCTACTAAAAGTTTGAGTGTCTGGTGGTCTTTGAGATCATCAGCCAACAAAATTGCCATCAAAATTCTTTTTCAAATATTCAGTTCTGAAATAGATTTCTGTAAGAGCTCATTTAAACAGGGTCACTTGTCATCACAACACAGTCCAGAGTTCAGCAAACACAGCACCTTAGTGAATACAGTGAGTTACTACAAAATATGAAGTCATTAAACCACATTTTTCAAAAGGAAGTCAACTGATAATTGATAACAACTTGGAGTTGTTATGTCAGTCTCTGTTTTCTGGAAGAAGTGTATTCATGCATACATTATTGGTGATTCAAGGTTGTTTATCTTCAAATGCCATCGAATATAGCTGCAGGAATAATGTAGATGTAAACGTTTCCCTGAGCTGAATGCTTGGGGGGCATCCCCAATGGGAGCATCTCTGTTGACTCAGAAGCTTTGGGTCTGATCCCATTTTGGAAGGGCTGTGTTCTGCCACCTCACTTACCTCCTGTAACACACTGCTCCAGCATATATGTTGACACTACTCAGTTTCAAAGGGGAAACATTTTTTTCATGAGAACTTGACCTGATGGACTGCTATTCAGCAAAAAGGATTGCTTTCCAGCCTCTGAAGGTCAAGCCTAAAGGCTAGGGCTCAAAAGGTTTCCTTGTGGCCATCAACCCATATGAAAATCTTATTGCCATTTAAGTCTTGCCTTCAAATAGCTAAAGGGTGAGTGGAAATGTCCAGAAAACAATTCATTTTGTGAATAAATGCAAAGGATTTGTGAACTGTTTCCTTCACAATAAAATCTAGAGATTTCCACGAGACTTTAATGAAAAAACTCATTAGTTTCAAGATAATAGCATTCACTCAGCATATACAACACCAAGACACAGTTCCTGAGTGTGGGCTGGGGCTTCTTTACATCCCCATATAGTAGTTCAGGTGTTACAGTATTTTCTTAGGTATAGCAAGTATTTAATTAGTCATACCAAGAAGGAACAACGGGAAACACCCAAGTAACTAACTCTAAGTTAGGGCTTGGATTTAGACATTCTGCAGTCAGACAATTTGGTCTCTAGTCAGCGTGAACTTTTGCCACACAAAAAAATGGGAAGATCAAAAAACTTGGCAATAGCCTGGAATTCTTTGTTATGAAACATGACAGCAGAGCAGGTCTTTGAAGTTGCCTCTCCCATTCCATGAAGAGTTTTTAAGGGTTGGGTTGACTATTTTTGGTAGTTTTTCTTGTTTACTTTCATTTTGCCCAAATGAGGAAAAATCAGAAGTTCTCAGAAAGATAGGGCTCTGAATATTGCTTCCTGACTAGGTCACGCTAAAAGATAAATTTTTGTTTATTTCTCAGTTTATCTTGAAATACCCTTACTGAGCAAACTGCTCTTTGTTAACTTCAAGTCAAAACATACCAGCAATGAATCTACATTTTTAGTGTAATTCCCTCTAATCATCCTAGCACACTGCTTGTTTTTATAACTGCTTCACACAATGCCACCAGTAATGAATGTTCTAGAATTGGAACATAATTTTGATTATCTGGCCATTACTTCTGATTTATGGTGCACAGAGACAGCTGGGGTTTTTATAAGCTCGCTCTGCCGTACTGCAGATAACAAATGTAACGTAATAATCAAACTTTGGTAATTTGGAACCCAGAACGGGTGGGCCCATGGATCTGTCTGTATATACCCATACTGTATCAACACATTTTATCTTCAGAAGCAGGAGTGTAAAAGTAATTTGCACAATGCTACTATTCATTATTCATACCCAGAGCAAAATGTGTTTCTTTCAAAATCAGTATTTAGGCTCTTTGGGAGGGAGTGAACCACCTGAAGGTGGTTTCATGAAATTGCATAAATGTGTACCACCATGAGGTTTAAAAATGCACTAGTGCTTGAAAAAAAAGCCTCTCAAAATGAATATTTTTAAAGCAATAGTCATAAATAAAATCCATTGTGAACAACGAAAATTTTTTCCTGGGTTCAACACAGGAAAATAGGAACTGTACAAGCATGTTCTCTATTAGGAGGAAAAAATAGCCAATTTAAAGAAGAAGAGGTTGGTCACTGTTTTTTCACAGAATATTGATTTAAGGTCTTAAAAACAAGAGCAAAAGAGATTCTTACAAAAACTGAAAATGGGTAAGTAGAAACAGAAACAAATGTGGAAGCATTTTCTCAGCCTTGCCAAGAGAACTAAGAAAGCAGAATTTACATTATGGAAGGCAAACTATAAAAAAACCCCAACAAACTATATATTAAAAACCACATATTAGATGGGAAATGCAACAAGGAACAAGAATAATTCATAAACCAGAGTGCATTCCCTATGTTAATGAAAGACAAATGCTTTTAGGTATTTCCCAAAACATAGCTGGGAGAGAAAAATAAAAATGGAAGCAAATAGAAAATAATGACCATCTTGTTGAGGCAGTAAATGACTGTAAAGGTGGCAAGACATGCAGGAGATGATAATGTGTGAGCGATTTCCAGGGGTCCTACATGGGCAGCTTTTTTGTGCTCAGAGAAGAGTGGCAAGAGATCTGCAATTATGCGTAAATCTTCTGAGAGGCAACAAGTTAGACACACAGGAATGCATTCTCTGCAGCCAGAGCAACAGGAGAGCAGCTCAGAGAGCACATGTCCACAACCTCACCCTGACTGATCTTTCCAAAAAGCTCTCTGGGTGGGGTTGCAGTGTCACGTTGTCACCACAGGATATGGCAGAAATGTCAAGAGACCACATAAATGCGAAATCTGATTATAAGTACCTACTGTATCACTGGCAAATGCTGCATTTTTAGATGTCCTAGAAAACCACAGAGGTTTCGGGGGTAAAATACTGTTCAGGACACTGAACTTTGAAAAGGAAGACAAAGCCTTCCCAGCTATTGCTGTGTGGAGAACACATCCTCCAGCCTGCAGCAAAACAACCAAACCAAAACAAGACTTAAGACCTTGAATCTTTGTGGTTTGTAAACTGAAGGTTACATAAAACCTGGTGTGAGTTTTGGCACTCTTCAACTATCTAGGTAATCTGAGGAGGAAAACTGGAAAAGCACAGTAACGCAATACATACAAATGTAACCCAGCAGGACAGGAAGCAGCACTGACACCGAGAATTCCAGAGAAGGGACATCTCCAAGTTCTCCAAAGTTACACCCAAAAAGATGTTTGGCTAGTACAGAGGCACAGGCTGGCTGAAGTGTCTTGCATTGATTCATCAAAGGGTCCCTAACAAATGGGATGCTCTTCTCCTATCTGTGTGATGGAAAGCACCTCGGGTCCCTGTGGGGAACATTTAGCCTTTTTTCTTTAGCCTTTCTTCCTCACTTCTGTTTCCCAGCTGGGCTTTGTTGCTAAAGGGAAATATTTTCATTATTTCTGTGACATATATTAAGTAAAGAGGAATCATCCTATGCTTTAAAGAAATTCCTAGGAAAGATCCTTGTCTAGAGAGAGACTAAACATTAAAGTTTATTTAAGCAAATGCAGAACAAATAAAAAAATAAGGACACCATACAAATCTGGATCATCCCTGTCTGAAAATTGTGTATAAAATATACCCCTCTGGATTAGGCATTTAAGCATTTGTCTGACTTTTCTGATTTTTATTTGACTAATAAATATTGACTAAGGTAAATGCTGGAACTTTGCTTTCACATTCCTGAACCAGAAGGGCAAATCTGCCAAAATCATGCTACGATTGCTAGCAGGAAGGTTCCTTAGGAAGGTGGGAGTAGTTGTGTAAAGGAAGAAGTGGCAGTGGCTTACACGAGACATCTCTAATAACTACAGAACGGTTTTAGGGACCCTTTTGGGAATTGTGTGTCCCATCACCTGTCAGAAGATATTTCCCTTGGGTGTTAAGATGAATGATCCCATTGGATCACTGGGCCATGGCAGAGTAGATGTAAATGTTTGGGGTAAGTAGAGTCAAAAGAGAATTCCCCAGCAGCAGCCTTCATGTGGCTCTTAGTCGCTTTGCTACTTTGGTATCAAAAGTTGGGAGTTCAACTACCTTGAGGGAGCATGGTGAGTACATTTTAGACTGTTACGGGGTGAGTTTTAGCATATATTCATCAGAATTTGGCAATCCCAGAGAAAATGCAGTAGGGTAGACCCATCCACACATAAGGCCATTGGTATCCACCTGAAATGCTGATTTTCTGAAACCACTCTTCCTCACCTTTATCAGCCCTGAGGCTGAGAAGGATATAGGCTATGAAAGACTATCATTGAAAGAAAATACAAATTGCAGGAAGGCTGAAAGGTCAAAGTTGCTCAGGCCTCATTTCTTGCCAGTAACTTCCCTTGGATAGTGTCTACAAAGCAGAGGTAATATATGCCACTACCAAATGCCATTTACAAATTAGGTTGCCAAAATTTCTATTTTTAAAAAATACTGTATTCAGCCATCTTCCTCTCAGTGCAGCCCTCTGATGGGCATTGAAACAGGTATCACAGGTATAAAACCTGGTTTCACATTTCTAGAATATGGATGAATCTGAAACTTGATGAAAGGAGATCAGTTCAAACATCTTTTTTCTTCTTCTATAAGCATCTGAGATGCATAAAAATCACTTGCCTTTTGTTCTGTTCAGCAGACCCAATGCTGAACTATCACTAGGTCTGAGAACTGTTGCTACCATTTCAAAGGAGCTGTAGAGCTGGCTGTTTGTCTGATCAAGACAAAGCTCCTACTGCTGTGCAGAACAGCCAAGTGCTTATAAAAGATGACCTCTGTCCACTTTTAACAAAAAATTGTGTGCTATAGCCCAAACCGGAAATCTTTCACAGATCTCTCCCTCTCCCCCAGTCTGTCCTTTAGCATTCAATGTCAATGAATAAAGTTCATTTAGCATTTCCAGTTTGTTCATTCAAAGTAACAATACTATGCTTGAAATACATTTTTGCATAATTTTTTTGTGCTAAAAGCTGTCTTCTGCTTATTTAACATGCATTGACAGTTTAAAATCTGCCCTTTATGAAAGTTTTCCTTACTTAACTATGCATGGTCAGACTTTATTTCCACGTCCTGATCTACATCCTTTGTTCTGTATACTACAAATGGAATTTGAAAATAGCTTAACAGTGCTCATTGGTAACTTTGACAAATTACTCAAAAATCAAGGCTATATCACAGCATTAATTATAGTTGAAAATGCATTATATAAATAGTAGCCAGGTGTGCAGAAGCTGAAACAGTATATCCCAACCTGAGATGATTGCAACCTTTTGTCAGGAGCAAGAAAAAGGAAGGAGACATCCCCCACACAGTGTTAATGCTCCCCAAATCAGATTTTGGGATTTACGTCCCAAAGTCAAATTATGTCAATTATGGTGTGAGTTCTGGGGAAGCACTGAAGTGGCACCAGTGAAGAGCTTTCCCCCCAGATTAACTTGCTGCCAGAGTCTGGTTCTCCTCCACGTCCACTGATGTTATTTCGTTTGAGGCTCACACCATTCACAATTAGATCCTTAATGTCTGAATGTCTAAACTAAACCTGAGCAGACTGCTGCAAGAGAACAAAGACAGAACTGCTGTACCTACTACGCTTGCTTTTTTTGCAAGTAAATCATGGTAACAGGTCAGAAACATGTTTACTAATGACAAATCTCCTAATGGGGCTTTTTGATGGAGCTCCATGACTGTAAGCAGCTCCTTGAAGGACACGATTTGATGTGCACTCGGGTTAGCAGGGGCTTGTCATCAGCACAAGAAAGTCCAGGCAGCAGAGGACTGCCACAATCTGCAATTTATTTATGCAACCTGCAGCATAATCACACATTCATTAAACTGTCAGCCTAGAAATGAGCCAAAAATGATTCAAGGTCTTATTTAGATAATGCACATTAAATCAAAGAGCTAGCCATCACTGGGGAACTGAAAATTGTGAATTCCCAGAAATCCCAGCACAGATCACTTTGCTTTTACCTGGGAACTTGCCTTCCAAATTTGTGCTGGGCTTTCTTTTACATGCAGCTTGTTTTCAGTCTGGCAGTAGGAAATGCCAAAGCAGCACACACAACTTCTCACAGAACTCAAACACATTTTGGGTACTTTTTATTTACTGTAGTCAGGGCTGCTCAGGTGGAAGAAAAAATGCCAAACCAAGCACCAGATCCAAAATTAGCATTTTATTCAGAACGTTGGGGTCAGAGGTGTATCATTCATATTCTGGTACACAATACAGAGGCAAAGCTGTTCTCAGAAGTCTCTCCAGTTTGAAAGCTCCTTCCCCCCACCTCCCCACCCCGAAAACATACTGTATATTTTCTCGTGCCACCAGTATCAGGCCAACTCCCCTCCCCCCCCTTTTTTGGTACAAATTATGTAAAACCTTTTTGTGCTAAGAACTTTTCTCCCTCCCCAAACCAAAAAAATAATAAAAATAAAAATAAAAAAAATATTGAGTACTCTAACTACAGTTCAACAATTGAATCAATGTCACTTGTTTGCAACCTGTTTTGTAAATACTTTATCCATAAACGAAAGATATAAACATGCAAAAACCTGAATCCATAGTCCAAATAATACATACACGTGTTCTGAAGTTTCTGCACTTCTCCACAGACTATGCCAATAAAACATTATGTACACATACCATTTTTTACAGTGAAGTGGGAAAAAAATACTAGAAATTAAAAAAAAAACCCAACAAAAACCAAAATGTGTACATGGATTAAGACCAAAATGTATGTGTCTAACATTCTAGCATAAGAAAAAAAAATCAATTCTGCTACAAACTGGTGATATGAAAACTCCCTTTATTTGCAACCAGCTGCATAATTTTTAGAATTTTAGTGAAAAAAGTCCCCTAACATCTAAAACTAGAAGTAATGTACATTGTTCCACCTCATGGTCCTCTCTCCCAGATAATAAAATTGTTCCATGAGGATTTTTTTGTTTATTTTTAATCTCCTTATTTTAATAAAAGCAATGCGATGTAACAAAAGCATTGTGAAGTATATTGTGTTTCACCTTACTCCTCCCCACCCCAACATATTTTGTCTCTTTAATGTATCATTTCACAAATCAGTACCATTAAAGCCTTAAACATAAAACTAATTCCGATCTGAAAAAGGTACAAAAAGGCACATAAAATCCCAGTGCTTCTGTACTGTAAAATTCAAGTGTAACTGAGCTCAATATTTTTTTCCAAACAGCATTGGATCACTGATATTCCACGGAGCCCAAATTGGTTTGCAGCCTAAGCCAAAGCCTTCAGCAAGCACTTGTGCTAGTAGACTACAAAGTTAAAGCCTAGCTTCTGTATGCTTTTGGGGAATATCAGTTGAAATGTTTGTACTTGTCCAAAACCCAAGCTCACTTTGAAGTTCAGTCATCACCTCCACCGTACATATCAGCAAGTTTCTTGAAACGTGGGCCCCAGTCATTTAGGTAGTCATAGTCTTGCTCACCACCACTACTTGAGGAGTTAAGAGAGCTCAAGGATCCAGCAGTGGAGCCGCTTCCTTCGTAGTCAAAGACTAAGAGGGAGTCATACGGTGGGGCTGTAGGGTCATTGTCAGCTGCCTTAAGTCCCTGCAAGAAGGAGAGGGAGAAAAGAAGATAAAGTTCTGTATCTGAGAGTGAGACAAAAGCATATCCGGAATATCTGCAGCACAGTTATCTATCAAGCACCACTTGAGAAAACAAAGTTCTTCCTCTCCTGCCGTTCAGTGCAAAACAGCATTCCCATTTTTATAACTCCTTTTAGAATGGCCAGGTTTCCAGCACTGCAGCACTGGACATGTCGAATGTAGCTGCAATCACAGCCCTAACAAAACCTTAAGAGAGAGTCATGGCACTGGGACTGAAGCTAGTAAACAAACAGTTCCCAAGATATACAGCACACAACCTGTGCCACGGGCAATGTGGGAATGGTTAGACAGATGCGGAAGGAGAAATAAGCATGTTTGCAGAGATTCACTTCAACAGCCACCTCACATGGTCAATAGCATATCCACTGACTTTTCTGGCCTGCAGTCCATTTGCATGTGCCAAAATCCATATTTAGTCAGTCCTGCAAACTCATGTACCTCTGTAGGCTGCTGTGAGAAAAATATATGGTACGTTGTCTTAAGCCTTTTATGTTTTGCCACATCCACCCATGAAATCCACCTGCTCTTCAGAAAATACACACAGTGACATCAAAGCTGAATACAAGATGATGATGTTTTTGTTTCCTCATTTCCAAGTACTGAAGTTACCAACACACAAATAGCAGGCCATCAGCATTTTTACATTTCCAGTCCATGGAGTTGAATAGACAAAATTAAAAGCAACACAAATTGAATTGGAGGAAATGCTGGAGAATTGAAGAGGAAAAACCAGGAAAGAATCACACTTCTTCCAGAGAAAAGCTTCTACATTCTCTGTTTTGTTACGTAAGTCCAAACCTAAACGCTTATATGAGTAACTAACTTTAGAATATGAGACAATTTCTCTCTGCTTATCTGGGGAAGATTTACAAGCTGAATATAAAAGCCTGAAAACAAAAAGTCCTCTTATGATTTATATTTTTTTAACCTCATAGTTTCCTCCATGGGATTAACAACACTTTTTCAAGACCTTCCATTTTGAATCGGATCTACTCTGACAGCCACTGACAGGGGATAACGTATCTTTCAGAATTCCATAAAGCTGTGCTAGGATTTTAAATTGCTCACTATTAATTTTTACCAGTGATATTTGTGCTGGTTTTACTTTTAAGTTTTAATGGTCATTTATTTAAAGAATGGCATTATTATATTCCCACTTATTTGAAGGAATGAGTGTGCCTCCTTCAAATTATTTAAAATATTCTGGTTTTAGAAAAGTATGTTTCACTCTCAATTGTGTTTTGTCCAAATATGACAAAATGGAACCAGAAGCTGATTTTTCTTCTACAAATATGTATTATGGAGTACATACATATTAAACCCATTAATTAAAGCATTTGGCATTGATAAGGTATAAGTGAATCCTGGCTCTTTATTACCTATTTAAATAATTCAGAACTGTGCAAAATGTACCTAAAATAATTTCCAAATCAGTGGTGGAAAAGCCCAGCATATTTATCAATCTAATGACCTCTAATCAAGAACAAATTTTGGCCTTGAAATGATGATTTCATGTGGTACAACAACATCAAGCAGGTTATTAATAGCCTGCATTAAAAGTGTAATTTTGAATTATGAGATAAGAATAATTGGTGATGCTTGTTATCTCTCTCTGGCATTTTCCAACCTGATGGCCATAATAAGCAAAAAAGATGTGAGATTTTGAAAAGGCAACAGCTCAAGTGTTGGAAGACATCCCTTATCCAGCTTCCAAGGGGCAAGTTCTAAGGCTTTCTCTTATTTTCTGCTGCTGAAGCACAAAGACAACTTTACCTCTTAGGCAGTAACTGGCCTTATGGTATTCAGATCTTTCCTTAAGACTGCTTGGGGTGACAGACAACCATGTGTTGGAACACAGGTGACAGGGAAGGAGAATAAATACTGGCTGAGGTTAAGGAGTGCTGAGGTACAAATACCAGGTATCCATGTGTGAAAGTCATTTAGAAAGTTGGTTTGGAGACAAAATGTTATTTCCCTGCAGTTCTGCCTACTAATAGCCAGCCAACCATGGGATACCAATTTATTTTAAAAAATCAGTGAACAAAACATTTTCCTACATCACTGCAAAAATTCTGATACCTATCAGTCATCCATGACAAGGCAGAAGGCAGTCTCTTTCCATCTGTTTTTCCAAAGGGGAAGTTGTAATTTTTTTTTCAATTTGCTGCTGCTATCATGATAGCATTTCAGAGAAGGAAACTGGTTTTGAGTTACTGACTTACAAGATAGGATCTCACTAACAAATTCACTTTCTCAAAGATTGTGCTGGCAGTGTAATCCATTTCATTCTGAGAACGTAGCTATGGGTCATGTTTTGGAAGTATTGATTCAACTGCACAGCACAACTTACACTGACATTTTCACCTATCTTCTGGTTCACAGTGTAATGACTGAACTTAGTGTCTAACTCTTCAAATGACAAGATTTCTGCTATATTTGTGTCACAAGTTACATACTAAAATGAGAAAGAAGTACTACCGTGTTTTCTCATTCCCTCTGCTAAGCTGATTCTTTGAGCATACCCAGTGTACTGCTGCACATTGTTGTTGGGTTCTACAGCATGCCAGCCAGCCCTGGCAGTGCCATCAGCTCAGAAGCTCCCTTTGGTTTCAGCATTGCCACCTTTTTTCTTTTATTATGCTGTCCCTTTCAGTGGGTAGAGGTGGTACGGATACATGGCCTGCTGCAGAAAAGACAACAAATGGCTGCCAGGAGTGGCTTCTACTGACTTTTCTGCCAAGGCATTCATTGTCAGTTACTTCTAAAAAGAGATCTCAGTTTTTACCAGATGTGATCAGAGAGCAGCAGAGCTGTTGCAGTTACTTGGTTTACAGTTTCTTGGTCTGAAAACTCAAAGTTTTCATTAGAGTGAGAAGCTCATTCAACAATTTCTGGGGCACATCCTCAGGAGCAGGGGAACCTGCTGGGACAGTGAATTGTCACATTTCTTTACATGTGCTACACCACCAGCAGTCCCAGAAGAGCCACAGCAAGAGAGAGGCCAGCTTGAGACCTTGGACAGACTCACTTATTTCCTTTTCCTCTTTTATATACACAGTAGAGCTTTCACTAAGGAGGTGATAAGGAGCAGAACTGGAGAAATTACAGTGCCTTGGCTGAGGACCAACAGTAAACGTGCATTAATACAGGCAGCATTCTCCATTTCTCTCAAATTAAAGGAAAGCAACCCTCTCAAATTTTGAACTAACATGGAACATTGCTAATACTTCTATTTTCATTAATCCTACTACTTAATCAGATTCAGCAGACTTTTGATGAGAAGGAAAGAAAGAACAGAGACCTTCAGGGAAATATAAAAAAAAAAAAGGTTTATATCTGGAACTATCAAGGGAGTCCATTCTGCATGGAGGTGCACTGTATCAATAACCATTTACTAAAAATGAATTGAGGGTCCTCCATGTCACCATGGGATAAGACCTTTAGTTTGCAATTTAAATTTAAGTTTGCCTCAGGCTATATCCTCTATTGATTATAAATATATTCTTAGCCACAAATTCTCCACCACAATGTGGAGAATAGGGACAATATAGGTGGGTCTTGAAAACAGGATTAACAAAACTACTTCAAACAGGTCTAATTTATACTGTCCTGCAAATCCTGACTATTCTAAGTGTTAATTATGCTCCACACTCTGCAGGTTAGGCTTTGAAAGGCTCAAAATGGAAAACAAAGTCTACAGAGGATTCTTAACAACACATGACTTATTCCACTGACTTGTTTGTACACTGGACTGGAAGAAAAGGAGGTTTTTCCCTTCCCCTCTTAAATTACAGATTCATCTATCCATTGAAACAGACAAAACAAGAAAGTCCCTGAGGTCATTTAGCTTATGCCTGCAAAACCTATTTTGACTATCAGACACCTCTGGAACCTTCTTATTTTAAACAGTTCATAGCTTTCTGCATGTTATCTAAACTTTGTATTATAAAAATGCATGACTTTTTATTGTAATTCTAACTTGTTTTTCAACTGAGAAGTCACCAGAACACTACAAAATACCCTTACTTACGTATGTCTCATTGAGTTAAGAAGGTTGAATACAAGGGATGACAGGTACAATATAGTACACCAGAAGAAACAGAGTACTGCTAAAAGGAAAAAAATCCTAAATGACCCACTTGATTATTTTTGCTTTTTGTTTCTGACTCTGTAATGAAAATAAGAAAACTCCCATGCTTGCTTGGCAATGGGAGCTAAACCGTCCAGTATCTGAAATCAGTGACCTATAGTTATTTTTTTGTCCAAAGCTGAAGTAATTCACAAGCTAATCTAAACAATTTTGTCTGTGAGTCTTAGGTTCTGGTGAGCATTCAACAGATTAAATTCCCACATGTGGACCAGCACCCCAAAAGACCATACTGACCCACATCTCCTGGAACAGGGTCAAGTTCTCCGAAAGACTGGACTGATCTCCAAAAGTGTTACATCTTTTCAAACCAAGGGCTAATGCAGACTTTGCTACTGAAGTGCTGACAATTCAAAAGCAGCCTCTCCCTGCTCATCTAGGGACTGGGTTAGTTTGGTGGGTGGTTTGGGTTAGAGATGCCCTAGGGAAGAATTACGTCTAATAATATTGAAGTTGGATGCAGAGAGATATGAACTTTGCTCTTTCTTATCTTGCTATGTTGTTTCCACAGCTCAGCTTATCTTCTGTAGGAACTGCCTTAAGAAATGTCTGCTACAGGCTTTACTGAAGATATTTTTTCAATTTACCTCAAGTAAAACTGAGAGAAACTTACCAAGTTTCTTGGGTTTAATCACACCAGGACTGCAGGTGCAATTTTCTGGAGAGTCTGAAAACCTGTGCAGCTCTATTTATGCTCCAGACACTGATAATTTTGAAATTTAACTGTAACAATGAATACTCCTATGAAAGACAGACCCATTTTCTCCCACACCTAGCAGACAATTTAGAATCACACCTGTCATGGGAAATTTTTTACAGAAAACACAAATTAAGATGATGTTATTTTAGAGAAATAAAATGCCCACTTTGCTCAGTCTTTAGGAAAACAGCATGGAAAATCTTTGGGTGGCTACTGTCTGCTAGAGAGAGGGTTAGATGGAATGCTTCACAGTAAAACAACAGATTTCTATAAAATCCTAAGAAAAAAAAAAACGTATGAAGAAGACAAGCTAAATATATAATCCTTAAAACATAGAAACTACCTCACACAGTTCCTTTCAATCAGAGGATATAATTAATTCTGAGCTAACTTGCAGACAAGAAAATTGCCATGTTTTCTTTAACTTCATATATATTTCCATATATTTTCTTAATCAATGACACTATTTTACTGTGTATGAATAGCTGGGAGAAGCTTTCTTTTTTGGTGAATGGCAAGGGGAAGCATAAAGGGAGGTACTGATATAATACAATAGACAGCAGAAGAAAACGATTCCATGCTCGTCTGTAGTGCATTATAAACGTACGGGGTTAAATCAAGACAGCACGTACTGTTTCTTCTGCCTCATGTGTACACACTGATGCTATCATCTTCAAGAGTGATAACCTACTGAAAAATAACATTGAAAGAACAGCTTGCTAAGTCATTAAAAAAATGCAGGAGGCCAGAAAACCTCTGGCCCCTTTCTGGCCTTCCAGCAGGATCAGACCCATTCCCTGCCTTTGCTCCATAACAGAGCCTCCCTTGAGAACAACAAAAACCAGGGTTCTTCACTGCTGCCTGCCAGGTGGGCACTGTCTGGCCACAGCTGTGTGAGAACAGGATGGGAATCTCCGATTGTTTGGAAGCACAAGGAAGTTCTTGTGTGCACACTGCCTTGGCCAACAACGTGGGCCTATTATTGTCCCGTGTCTCTGCTATTTTCCAGAAGCCCATGATAACTGTAATATTTAGAAGTGTAAGGCAAGCAAAAACTGGAGCCTCTTAAAATACGTCCTAGAAGAATATTTGTACATTTCCTCCTAGTCAACTCCCCTCTAAGCTTTTTGACAATTGTATCACTGTATACCTTAAAAGGGGCAAATTCAATTTTCTGCAGCTTTCTAACACAAAAGACTTTCGTATATTAGCATGACTTTTCTTCAAGGCAAACAAGAATAAACACGTTTGCAGAAACTGTTCAGCAATACTCTGCAATATGTGTCCAGCTCCAGTTGACACGGAAGATATGAGAAAACCAGAGAAAATAATTAACTACTACAATTCAGTACAGAATAAAGTAAAAACAGAAGTAAATCCTGGGTTAGCTTTTTTTTCTATAACCAGCAAACATAGGAAACACGTTCTGTCATAAGTACCACAACACCAATGATTTAAGACTGACCAGCGACAGAAATAATGAGGATAATTCCTTTCAGAAATATCAGTACTCTGGTATAGAATGAATCTCAATTACATTTATTAGATTGAAGAATCAAAGATAATGCAAAATCTTTGAAAGCTCTATGACAAGACAAGTATTAAAAGCACTTACATAACATTTAATTTAGCTGCCCAGCTCACTAATCGTATTTGACGGAATTCTTTTGGTCTTATTGAAGGTACTGAATTTCCACTATTATCTGGATTCAAAGGGTAATGCATGAGGAGAATGAAAATGAACTTCTTCCATTATTAAATTACTGTGAGTTAATAAATGAGTTTAGGCTACACTACAATTTTGTTATTCTGTTTATTACTTGCAACCCATTGCATAATCCTGCTTGGAGATATTGTGGTTGCCGCTGATAACGTACTATGAATGTAATTAATACGAATGCACAGAAGTTAATTGATATATCTTGCTTTTCTGTTCGAATTAGTTAATTAAATTTGTCTACACTTTAAAAGACCGTATTTATTTCTGTCTGGTGAGACAATTTTAATTGTCTAAGGAAGTTTTAAAAAGTTACTATTTTCTAACATAACAGCTACTCATGCGGAATAGAATAAACAAAATATAAAAGCTTATCAGATCTTAGGAGGAAACTCTTTTTCGCTTCTTTACCTCATTAATGAAGTCCCCAATGTCCCCAGGATGAGGAGCAGCTGATCTCACTGGATACTGAGGTTCTGCATGGATTGGCCTTTCATCAAGACGTCTGATTCCAACAGGTTTGATGGCATCTGGTTCCAGAGTGTCAGGCTGCTGGAGCTGGCTCAAGTCATAATCCTGCAAAATATGAAACAGACACAGTACGTTAGCAGAATTTCAAACAATATCTGTCAGGGGGAAACATGAGAAGGAAGAAAAGGAAAATGCAAAGTATCATTTCACCAGAAGTCCTGTTTTCAGGGTTGTAATGCTTACTGAGAGTAAGTCAATAACACTGTTATTTGCATACCAACAGGATGTTATTTGATTTATACTCCCTGAATCTCCTGGTTTGATTCCATTCCATCAGATTTGTAGAGCTTCTCATAAGTTTTCCCTTGAGAAGCAGGGATTTGAGTAGTACTATTAAGGGACTAAACACTTTACCTAGTAATGATGATTTACAGCATAGAGCAAGGATGCCAAATCCAACTCTTATTTTTCTAAGAAAATAAATACCATCCATTCTGAGAGAAAAAAGCAAGCACAGTGTTCTGCAGTATTTTCTAATACCTTCAAAGCATGAATTTAAGACTCCTTGCTGATTTTATGTGGCTTCCATAATATGAAAGCCAAAGGGGGGAAAATGTCATAAGAAGTACAAAGCTCCTCAGATTTGGCCTTAATTCTAAGCACTTTCTAGAGATTACTCATGAATCTGTTCATTAAGTACTTGATGCTGCAGTTTCAAACTCTGGCAGACTGATGAAGTTAGCACAGCAGTATGAATTCCAATAAGCAGTATGTATGTATGTGAAAAATTTAATTAGATCAATGTTTATGCGTTGAACATAGATATTCCTGAATTCTCTCTGCACAGGGTGATGCATTTCATCATTGTCATTCTCCTCACGGTTGGCATGTCTAGAAGAAAGTCATGCTTTAGGATGCCTTAACACAGGGCATTGGTGAGAATGCACAACAAAGAACTGGACTTCGAGGCTTAAACAAAAGCCATTCAAGAACTATCATCAGATGGGAGCTCATGTCAACTCCGCTGTATGCCAGATACCCTGCCTCACAAATAATCCAAGCAGTTATAAACATCCTAAATAAGCTACTCTATCCATCAAAAATATCAGTTTTTCAACAATGTTGTTCTGGTAAAAAATCTTATTTATGATCTCAACTTGCTGGACATTGTCTGTTCAAACTATTTTTCATTAGTTCCTTACTGGCTCCTAAGGGAAGGAGTGCAAGCTTTTACTGCTGCTGCTACCTCATGGGATATAGATCCTTTCTGAGACTATGACCTCCTGTAACCCCAAACCCAGACTTTTCAACAGGAGAAAAATTATTTTTGACAGCAGTGATGGTAGTTTGTGGGGAGAACTGTAACTGATTATCAAATCCACTACACCTTCTGATTTGTTACTTGGGTTCTCAGATGAATGCACACAAATATATAGTCAAAAAAGGTGGAACAGCTCCACTGAGATCTGAGAACGCAGTTTCATATGCTTTAATTAGATTACAAGTTCCTTGGGGCAGAGCTTTAACTCCTAGCCTTCGGTACTTCATGTACCAAACAGAATAATAAGTGATCTCCAGGAAGCAGTATGAATCAGAGAAAAGTAAACAGAACAGAACTTTTTATCCTTCCCCTTTTTATTACATAAAATAAATCAAAATAGTTTAGAGACATGCTATCAGAAAATCCTATCAAACGGAGAAGAATGTACTTTTTAGAATTTATAAATATGTAACACGAGTGCTTTTCATACCCACCCAAAAGATAAAGGTGGAAAACACCAACAGGGAGAAATGAAACAGATATATTTTTTAAATCTAAGCATTTCGTTGTGGAGGAATTCAAACTGGTATGGTTAAATAACAATGTATTAAAACCAGAAGAGCATCTCTGTTCATTTCAATTCTGTAATTTTTTTCCCCACCCACACACATTTGTATACAATTCTTTCACTGGTTAGTGGTCATACAGAAATATAAATCAAGCTTGTCATTCTATAATGTCCACATCTAAGGCATCCTTTTGCGTGTATTTATCAGTTTGAGACATATCCAGACTCTAATAGCTAAAAAGTCAGCAAAAATAGACATCTGTGAGGTAACAGCAGTGCAGAACATGTCCTTACGTGGAATCCCACTTTGGTTTTCTTTTTAGGGGTAATTTATGACACTGTCGTTTAGCCTTCTCTCAGAGGAAATTTATCTTTCAGGTCTAATAGTGTCTGGATGGGAAAAGAAGATCCACTGTTGTATAACCTCGGGCTCTCAAACCCCTCCTATCACTAAAACCAGTACTAACTGCACACCAGCAGGGTTTGGCCAACTCATCCACCGCCTCCCCAAACCGGCGGAGTGAAAGGCACCGTGCAAACATTCCTGCTGTTTCAACATTCTGTCTGAAGTCAACTCTACTCAATTACTGCAAAGTAAAAGATGAGAAAAATGTTTTAAAATGCTGGGTCATAAGCTGTTTAGAGGTGCTGAGGTCCCATCTCTTCACTCAGTGATGCTTTCACAGACAGGAAAGCTTTTCACACACTACCTAAAGCTCCTGAATGGACTTAAAGGGTTGCCTCAAACAGAGTTTGTTAAGATAGTTAACTGTAGAAGTGACAGCTGAAAGGAAAACTGGCACATCAAAGAGAGAACAAAACATGGTGGGATAGGTTGGGACAGACAGCTTTGACCAGTATTTTGGATCATCATTTTTACTCTTAATTTCAGGACCACAATTCTACGGTGCTTTGGTTTTGCTCCAGTCTTTTCCCATATAACCTGTTTGTAGCTAAAATCTGCTTATGGATTACTGGCAGTTCACTGGGGAAAAAGTCTCGGCCCTCCACTGGAAATGTATTTCAGCGAGAGTTGTGAGTATCTAATTCATATGGCTGCCAATTTTTGTCAGAGTATTTATTTAGTTAGGGCTGTCTAGACCTAACTCCAGCAATTCTAGAAAAAAATTCCCTTCCTTCAGTTTGGACTTGAGCATGCTAAAACAGATGTTTCGTTCAAGTTTTCTCCTTGTCAAACTTCTGGACAAATTTAGGATTGTTGATGAAAGAGACAATCTACTTAGTTTTTCTCAGTTGCAATACTACTAATACATATTAAGTTTGCTCCCATTTTGCATGTAGAAAATCTCAAGCCTTTGGAAAACAGAAACCTGGACTAGTCTGATAGTCCAAACTTACAGTCAACAGAGAAACAGAAAACTCACATTCTACAACAGGGATGTAAGTGAAGCAAGCTAAATGATTTTTTGTTTTTCTGCTTGTTTATGAAGGTATCTGTTATCACTGGAGAAACTATAGTTGCCTTTTTGATAACTGGTGGCTAAAGAGATGACAACCTTCATGTGCAAGAAGGGCATTTTATCAGAAGTTCCATCTTGTGAAATCCATCTCACTGCCCCCCCCCCAAATTGATTAATATTGACATTATTAGGTCTTCACTTAGTTCTTACAGCTTTAAGAAAAGACTTCAACCATTATTAGTTCAAACCTTACATTCCTGAAATATGTAATCTCAGTGAAGAGTGCTAAATGTCAAAATCGGGTAGCCAAGACCTACAAATTACTAGAAATGTATGCAGAAGGCTCTAAAACCCCCCCAAAACACTTCTTTAAGGACATCTACACAGTAGTTCAAAGCACAGTTCGAGTATCTCAACTGGAATAGAAGAAAAGGCCATTTTACACTCCCCAGTAATCACTGAAAAACAGGATAATGCAGCCTTCAAAAATCTCCTTCTTAAACAACTTCCTCTTGGGCAAGGTAGCTACTCACTGAACAGCACCTGGGAATAATCCCTCATAGAGCAGTGATTGGTTACAGCAGAAGACATTTGAAAACATCTTTTATTTTTTTCATCCTCATTAGTTGTTCTAATTTAGAAGATTTACTTAAGTTCTTTGAAAAAAACCCCTAACAAATTAAAAAATGTTTACAATAATTGATAACTGCCTTATTTATGTGAATGCATCCTGGAGCATTATGATGCAGAACTGCAAACAACAGAAGGAAACCACAATAAACTAAAACTATAAAATGCTATGCAGAGACAGAAGAGACTTTTTTTTGAGAAAGAAAAACTCAGAAAATATTTTAATACATTACATCTGAATTGAGCTTTCCACTACTACAGCGCAGTGCCTGGAATGTGACTGACATTCATCAATGATTTATGACTCTGGCTTCTCTGCTGTCTCAGAGCTCTTGGTTTATTTCCTGGCTGTTCATGAGAATGTGTGTGAACTTCTAGGGAGGACTTGGGTTTTCACCTTCTACAGAATGAAAGCTTTGGCTAGGCAAGAACATAGGACTGGACACATGAATAATGTAACAAAACCACTATACCTGTTTCTCATTTTCAAGGAATGCACCCTTTGCAAACAAATATGGAAGTTCAGCTCTATCCCCACACAAGAAATAATCAACTTAACTGTCAGCAGATCACTTTGACTTAATGTGATGGTGAGACCTGTAAGTGTCTTTCACTGAACACAAATCATCTGTAGTGGTTTAGGTGCATATAAAGCAAGAGTAGCAGAAATTTGAATTTTACTTGCCCCTTTTAGAGGATGGAGCCTTAGTATAAACTCAGGTTTTTTATTTTCTGAAGAGAACAAAACTAATTATGACTCTGCAGTACCTCAGGATAAAACACGTGTTCTGCTTTGCCTTTTTGTCCCAAAGGCAATTACTGTCTACTACAATAGAGAAATGGGATGGAGAAGTAAGGAAAGAAATATTTTACTCCTGCATGCTCCCACTGAAATCTTAAAAAAAAAAAAGTGAAGATCAATCCTGCTATATATTCTACCCCAAACCCACCAAAAATCACCTTAAAATGCTATCAAAATTTTCACATAAAATATTGACTGAGTTCTGCAAAATATTATAACCCCCCCTAAATCTTACATTTCCTGAAACTATGAGACTTCAAAAAAAGCAAAGATAGAGAACTGACTAGATGTAGGCTGCAGGTGGGAGGATAGTTGAAATGCCTACACCAACAGTTGCTCTTTGTCACTTGCTTTTAGATTACTTTCTGCCATACTGCTTTTCCCATTTGTTTTTATTATAGATGCACCTGGAGTACTACAAGTTAATAACTTTTAAGATAACAAAGAAGCTAGCTTATCTTTTTCATAATAAAAAATGTGAAAGTTAAGCTCCAGCTGCAGATACAAGGCAGTAACAGGCAGAGGTTCTAGATATGATAAAATAAAACAAAACAATTTTGTAAGGGAATTATGAGAACATTACTTTTCATATCATGAGATAAAGATTCACCAAGGAATGACAGTAATTCCTCCACAGGAGCACTGTATGAGTCACTTATTCAAAAAAGTGAAGCTAATGTCTTAGTAAGCAAACACAATCCCTGAAATAACTACCTTTTAATTATACTATTGTATATTCATGGAGAATATCATAGCAACCTTTATTTCATTCATTATGTTTGAAATTTCAGAACATAAAACATGTTCTATTCTTAATGCAATGCAAAATGAAGGTTAAAAACTGAGAGTAAATGATCTTATTAACACACAGGGTGGTGAAAAAGAAAATCTAATCACATGGATTTATAAAGTTCATGGAGTAGGTAAGGACCATTATCATGTTTACAAGTGGTAAAAAGACCCAGCACAGAAGACTAATGCTATCTCAAAAATGTGGGCATACAGAAAGTTATGACAATACGAAAAAGAACCCCAAAACCCACACACAAAAATCAGAAGGATTACCTAATTTTGCTTTTATTTATGACACATAAATGCTGGAACACAGCTACCCTTTCATAAAGGAGAAATTTCTGTTGAGAATTTACATCCTGCACACATAACAATAAACCATCCATCTTTTATTTTTAATGTGATTAACACCATTAAAATAAATGCTACTATATTCTATCTTTATGTAAATATGTAAAAAATATGACAAAAAGCAAGCTAGTGATTAATGCAAAAAAACCCAACAACCTGATGTAGGAAGGACAATGAAGACCTCTCAGCAAGAAAACTACTTTGAATAATAGTAAAATCATTGCACTGAAATTCTTGTGCCGAAAAGATCTGAGGGCTAGATTATCCTACATGTTCAAAACAGCTCATCTGCAATACTTTAAAAGCATACCACCCACTTGCTCAGACAACTTGCTTCAACAGGACTACCTGCATGAGCAAGTACTGTTAAAATTCAGAAAACATTATAGAAATGAACTCAAAGGAGAGAATCATCTTGTGCAATGAGACGTATACAATAGCAATTAGATGAAAAAAAAGGTGTATCACAGTTATCAGGCTGACACATGCTGCACATATCCCAGTCAAGCACCCACCACCTTGATGCAAGTCACACAAATGGCCTGAGATATGTGACAAAAATGAGTTAGTGATGGTTATGGGTTGTGATGTGCTGTGTGCGCAAACTATGCTGCAGACATGTGCTAAGTGCTTCAACACTCAGTCAGCAGCAGGTTTGGGTTCTCTGGAACTGAGACTGGTGTTACAAGTTCAGAGCACATTATATCAGGAAAGAATATTCACTATTTGCACCTCACACCTCCCCATTTGCTGAACAACTACAAGTTACGGATCATGAGGTTCACTGACAATCAAGACAGGCACTCACTACGATTTCCTAATTTGAACTTTCTGTTTCAGCATGTAATAAACTATACTGTCCTCCATCCCCAAGAGTTTAAGATTCAGATACAGTTTCAGGGAAAACAAAACAAAATACCAGGGTTTAACAAACAAAACAAAACCAAATCAAACAAACCAACACCAAAAAAAAACCCGGCCCCAACACTTCTCCCCTTCCCAAACCAGTCACACTGACTTCTGTGGAATGATGCTGACTCAAACCCTCTCATGGCCCATCTCGTCTCTAAGTCAGGGAGCTCAACTGTTGAAAGTAGAAAATAGTAAACAGAATCATGAGAAGAATTCAAGGCTTTCTATCTGGAATACTTCTGCTTTCTCTCATTCTTTCCCTATCCCCAACTTCTGCTAGTACATTCATTGTTCAGAAAACCCAGACAGTTGCTGCCTGGAATGACAGGACTGCTGTGAACATTTTGGAGCCTGTTTTTCAGCCTGCTTTTTCTAGGTGAAAAAAGTCCAAAACATTTCCAGTGTTGACAATGCTCTTCGGGGGTGAGCAGGCTGACTTCAGTTATGACCCACAGATCAAAAGCTTTTCTGGCTTAGAGAATTAATAGCATTTTTCTCAGCTGCTGTGGAGATCACACGACCCTGTGTACATCATGCCAGGGTAGAAGACAACTATGAATCATTCAAGATCCTCAATTTTCTTGACAAGCATTCAGTCTTGTCAGACTGAACAAAGCAGGCCAAGATGGCCTCAGATGGGATTAACACAAGACCTTCATGAAGGACTAAACTGCTCTTTTATTACAGATTTCACTTCATAATTCCTTAGAATTGCTGGCACAGGAGAAAGAAAAAAACAAACACACCAACAAAACCAAAGAAGAATTCCAGCTTGTTTCTGGCAGTTGCTATGACTCAGAGGAACTAGCTGGAATTTGAACTCATCTAATTTCTTACAGGAGACATCACTCTGATACAATGTACAGAGAGTTAGAAAGGAACCTGCTGAACATGTTGTAGGAGTTTCTGAGTCTGCCATGAGAGCTAAGAAACCAACTCACATAGTTTCAAAATTTGAGAGTTTAAACCTCTCAAATAAATAAAGCATTTTAAGATAAAAACATCCCAAGTTTGATTTGTTTCAGGATAAAGAGAGATCTAAGTTCTATCACTTACCTTCAAGCCCTAACAGTCATATCTTCAGATAACCTAAACATCTGGGTAATATCAGGCCACACAGGGTAAATCTTCAAGCTGCCCTTCCAGAGAATCATGTGATTTTAAAAAGTAATTTTCTGGCTGTAAATAAAAGTAACTTTACTTTTTATGAAAATGTCAGAAGCTTTTAAAATACTGTTTTCACTGAGATGCACAAGAGGCTTTAAAATTCCCTTTTATTTCACACATGAGATGCACCCTGTGCTGGATGGCTCTGTGCTTGAGTCATCTTGTGTACTGAAGCTGCTTGTCTGATCAGTCCTCAGGATTTTAGGGATGGAGCACCATAAAAAAAGTTAATATTGACGCATTTTCCTGAAATTTACTGATGACTTATGGATCCAAGATTGACACAAAGCAATTTTTCTTGATTTTAACAGAACAGCGGCAGTTTTACCCTGTGAGGCCTCACTCTGAAAATACATTTTTGATGTTAGTCCCATACTTTTTTAGAACACTTGACACTTGAATACTTTCATTAACACTGACAAAAATGCAAAGATCTTTCTAGCCAATACCTTTTGCCCACAATGATGCACGTAGCTTTGCTTATGCAGTATTTTACTAAGCCATGGTTTGCAAAAATGAGATTACTGCTTACAGAGAACTTGTTGGGACATTCGAAAAGCTTTGCATTCTAAGTTCTGAAATCTCACATAAAACGTGTGCAAAACGAAATAAACCTCAATGAAGTATAATTCTCCCTCTTTCCTCTGGGTACAGGAGATGAAGGGGGCCAGGAGGGAACCAAGAAGAAACAAACCTAAGAATTATTACCATCTATTTAAGTACAAGAAGAACTTAGATTTTAAAAGACGTCTAACCAAAATAAAGTAAAACAATCTCCCTGAAAAGCAAGACAGAACATATTTACATCATCCACTTTAGACAAGAAAATAAGATGAAAAGTGTGTGCTCTCTCTTCATCCACTCTGCATAGGAACAAATTCCTAGCTTTGAAGCTATGGGAGAACTTACCCCCATTTTTCCTACTAGTTTATGGTATAAAACTAGCTACACTAGAAATGGTCACAGAAGCTTGTTACACTTTGTACAAGCTGTTCTTTTCTGGACAGGTTTTCTACATCTAGTGTGCAAGGGTGTTTCAGACCCCCAGAGACTGGCCTATTGTCAACGGATCAAAAAAGGGACCTGTGTACGTGAACAAAGTGGCTGCAGTGAAGATAACTGAATCGCAGTTGTGGCTTTAAAATGCATCTTTAGAAAGTAAGAAAGGGGGTTTGTCACTAAAAATAATTCATTTGTAAAGCCCTTAAAATTCTCTAGGTTTAGATGATTTCTATGTCCACTGTGAGAGGAAATGGTCCTAATTTCACATTCCTTACTGTTTTCCACCTGTTGGCAGTTCTCCTTTCTCTGCATGCAGCACACTCACCCACTGCCGGGAAAGGCTGCGATTACGGCTGGTTTACATCGCGCCGATCTCGGCAGCACTCACAGCATGTCTCACTCACTCCTGCCACACCACCCGAGCCATGCCTCTCACAAAGACAGCACTGCCAGCTGGAGAGGAGCACAGCACAGGATGGGCAGAGGAGGGACTTCAGAACCATTCCCGTTTTGTTCTCACTGTACACTGTTACTATGTTTAAGGTTTCTGATCTGCAGCACAACCCTCCCAACGCTACCCTACCATCACCTATGGCTTCCCAATGGCCTCTACTCAGAGAACCTAACTCACTTCTGTCCTGAACGTTGTGTGGACAGTAATTAAAAATCAAAGATCCATGACAATTGCTGAACAGGTCCTCCAGAGAATTCAGGATGAACAGGAGCTGGGAATATGTGAACTGAAAAATTACTTCTCACAGGACTGAGTTTTCCTAATTTTCTTTTAAGACTGCAACTTTTCTGTACAACAACAGATGCACGAACAGGATGCGGTTCTTGTACCAGAACTGTGTACAAATAACTGGAATACATGCACAGACTCAAAGGGTTGTTTTCACTTTATTTAACATAAGCATTTTTCCAAAACTGCATAAACTGAAGTTTCCTTTGAAAACTGCCTAAGAAGAGCATAATGCAGAAAAGCCAGGAAGTAGGAACAGTACTTGGGGAAATGCAGGAAGCATGGAAATTACTAAGGGGAACACAAATTTCAGATAAACAAACAAACGAGCAGAAGGAAACTATGAAAGTCTGTACCAGGGAAGGGAGACACTTTTCAGATAACTCAAGTGCCAGATGACTGAGACTGGGGATGTGTGGAAGAATTGCACTTAATTTTTCAAGGCTTTTAACTGGAAAATTTCTTAGACTCTATTATACGCACTGTTCTCTTTGTAATTACTATACTCACTTCTACCATTGATAATGTGCATAAATCTGCTGTTTGTCATGTCCATAAAGCACTTAATAAACGTCCTCTGAAGGAAGGAAATCACACTGCTTGAAAATCCACTAACTTGGAGAGGGAAGCGGGGAAAAGACACTATTCTTAGCATATACACATCACTCCTAGTCCTCTGACATATCAGCAGTGGTTCAACCAGAGGTGACATGAGAGTAAATGCATATGGCACCTGCCTGGGAAAGTATTTGAATAAACACAGATGTGCCCTGACAGCTACTTGAAACCTAAATGCTTTCCAAGCTTGAAATCCCAGTGGTGGCAAATCTGTCAATAGCCAACATTACTATTTATCTAGAAAGGCATTCACCCTCCACCAAGAAAGGGTTGTATTTGGATTAGATGATATTAGGCACCCTGCACTTGTGTTGCTGTACAAGTTCCCAGACAAGGAGTGAGCAAAGTTTACAGACAGCAATGACAGTGGATGTTAACTTTCATTTAAATATAACAGCCTTAGCTGGAATCTGGTCAGAATGCTTTTCTGCAAGAGGACAAGATAAGTTTTTACACCTTATCAAAATGGCAAGTAATTGGTCTATCTGTAATGGTAAAAAAAAAAAAAAAAAAAAGAAAAAAGAAAGAGAAAGCAATGTTTTATTTAAAGTTATTGCCTTCAGTACTTAATGTAAAAATTAGCTACCTACCAGAGTGTTTCAATGTAAACAAAATAAAGTGCAGTGAGAAGTGTAAATCTATACATAAAACCCCATTAACCTTTCCTCACCTGATCTTCTTCTCCACCTCCTTCTTCATCATATTTCAGAATGTTGTCCCTCACATCATCTTCAGGATCAATCAAGAGCTGCTTTGCCTGACGCTCTTTATCACGGCGTTTCATCCATACCACGAACATTAAAACTAAAACTGTAATGCAAAAATGGAAGAGACAAAACCACACCTTAATTCTGAACTACAGCCATTAAAACTGTAGAAATTTAATACTAAGATCTAAAAAAAGAAAAAAAAAGGAAAAAGCAATGAAGTTGGATTTGACTGCTCTGGATAAGGTAAAGGTTTTTTTTAAAATTATTAATTTGACAGAAGGCAGCTTAAGCAAGAGATGTTTCAACTCAGACCACGACAGGCAATTTGATTTAGGAATCAATCACATATTCAAGGTCGTAAGTAACAAATCCATTCCACATCTGCAAAATAAACTTGCCATGAAAAGAATTAAGAAAGACTATGCTTCATAAACCAATATATTCAGAAAGAAAGTTCTCCTTCAGTAAGGCTCTGTTAGTTTCATACCTAGCATTTAAAAAGTATCTTCTATCAAGAAAATAATTGCACTGAGTGCTTGTACAGAATCATGTGCTTATCCAGGCTCTTTTTTATTTTTTTTTTTAATTACTCCTTTCCATAATTTTCTATGTTCTAGACAGGTGCATGGTGTACTATGACCAGGCTAATCTCTCCCTTGTGCTCCATCACAATAGGCAATCAGTTAACTATAATGTGTAGGAGAGCTAGCTAATCTAATTATCTAATTTACTACACTGGACAGACACTTACTCATGATTTTTAGTAATTTCTCTTACTCAATGCACTTTATACAAAATAAAATAAACATTCAAATCACTGCAACACCTGCCTTTCTTGTCAGGCCTTACGTGAAGGGCTGTGATGTATTACTTTCCAACAGTTATTCCTACTTGTATTAATCTGAAGCCCAGTAGCAGTAACATCAGAGCACTCCTTAAAAGCACTGTTACCTGCTATGGGTGGCACTGAATCGCACAGTACTGGCAGCACAAGACAGATTAGAAGCCTGGGACTAATCACATCTTCAACCTGGCCACTCACTGATGTAACGCTACAAGTGAACTGGGTATAAATGGAAAATCTCTTTCACAAACCCACTGCAGGGCTTGACTGCCAAACAGGTGCTAGCCTGTACTCTGTCCAACTCCAAATCCTGTACTATCAGAAGTTTTCATACTTGTCCAAAACACTGAACCATGCAGCAACAATTCCTGGATCTGAGCCTTTAATAACTCCCCCATGTTCTTCAAGGTACCTGATACTAAAATAAGTAATATTGTATTGCAAAAAAAGAGTAAAGGAGTTAGAACTAAAAGAGCTATCTACTCACTGAGCAAGATGATGATACAAAGCAGAATTGCAATGATGGCACCAGTGCCCAGCCCTGCACCAACGATCCGGTCAACATCTGTGCAGTCTCCATTTAAGTCACACTGGCAAACTTTCACCTTCAGCAAGGAAGTGCTGGATGCATGTGGATTTCCAGAATCTGTGATCACTATGGGCACGTCGTAGATACCAGCCTCCAGGAACCGGATTCTTAAGGAGAGCTGGGCGTGATCGCCTGTGTGTGAAAATAAGGTGCTGGTTAGAAACTAATATATTGCTCACATGGGATTAAAACAGCATTGCCAAAAATAGCTCATGTTTCAGCTCAGTGTTAACTTCTTGGTCAAACTGCTATGTGCCACTCAGAGTAAAAGAATTCCAGACTGTTGTGACCATCTTTTCTTTCTTAAGATTTCTTGTCCTCCGAGGAACTTACACTAAGGTGCTTTCTTGTTCATACCAACCAAACTCATGTATGATGTGAAATAATACCAAAGGCAAGATATTTTCAGAATTTTCTTTAAAATTATGAAGACTTCCATAATGTTAATTACCGCTAATTCGAACAATGGTCCAATTCCTCTTAATACTAGCAGGTGTGTCAGGCAGCTCAAAGGCAAACGGGCCTGCATTTGGATCTATGTCAGGGTCTACAGCAGTGATGTTAATAGCATTAGGCTGCAGGGTTTCACAAGTTGTGGCTTCTTTTGGATGCACTTGGGGGGCATTATCATTGATGTCCAGCAGGTATATCTGAAGTGTGCCAGTTCCACTCATTGGGGGTATTCCTAAAAGAAAATGAAATAGCATTAATGCTGTTTCCAGCTGCAAAATTATTTAAACAAGGCTGTACCAACACACATTTATGTTTACCTCAGTTTTAGGATTCTGTCTTTTACAAAAGCAATCTAACACTGTCACTGGTCCTGCTAACACAGTAATTCTTATGTAGTCTGTGCTCAGAAAAATGGCCCTACTCAGCAAAATTCAGCAAGTAACTGCAGATCCATAGATCACAGACTCAGCCACTTCACTGACCAGACAGACAGTTAATCTCCAGAGATGGTCCACATCAAAGGCTTCAAAGAAGGTGCAAAATTTGGATGGTCTGTCCTCTGGACAAAGTATTTCCTAACTTTGAAGGCTTAAGATCACCCTTTACCATAAAAGTGGTATTTAAATTCTTTCTAATACTGACTTTCATCATGCTATTTCTAGACATTCCTGCCATCCATATTGAATGTGTGATGCTTCCATAAACCTTGCTGGAATCACACACTGATGTGATCATTTGGCACTGAAGTTTTCAGTATAACTAGCAATGGTTCTCATTCCACCTCCCATAATCTTCCAGCAGCATTTATGTATTTTCTCCAGAACAGAGGCAAAGTATAGAAACAGTTGATCTAGTGTCCAGTTCAGAAAATTTCACCATGTTTTCTTTCCAAGGCAAATAGCCCCAGTGTTTCAGTTTTCCCTTCTAATGTGAGAATGTCCCTAAATGTGCCTGCCCATCCTTCTGCTATCAGCTATGAACAGCACAGCACTCCAGCTGAAATCAAAGGACTCATTTCTGAGCAGTGTTAATTGTCATTAACAAACTGACAACAAAAAGATACTTTTCACTCTGCACTGCTGCAGCCTGAATGTGGGAAAATACAAAGCCCCACCAATGACACATTACTCCCCATAAAGCCCACTCATGCTGTGCATTCACTCAAGCTACCACACTCCCATGCAGGGCTTTTTCAATTTTCTGTCAACTCAACTAATGTAACCAAGACAGTGTTTTTCTATAAATTCAGAGAATTATTCTTCATCCATTTCCCAAGTAGCTGGGAAATTATACACAGTCTGATGGTAATACAGATTTTCAACGGATGTATTCTGAGCATATCCTGTTTTCTGCCCCAGTAAAACTGAATGCCATTAAATCACAAAGATGAAAGGCTTTTTGAAAAAAATACACAATATTGATACATACCATTATCAGAAGCAAGAAATGTTGCATTATACATATTGTTTTGCACATATATTGACTCTCTGTCCAAAACAGCTGTAGTAGTTATTTGTCCATTAACAGGGTCAATCTTCAGCCAGTTTGCAGGATCTGAAAGTTTTGAGTACCTGTGTATTTAATCATAAGTTGTGTTATTTATCTGCCAACATAAATATTGACAACAAAGACAGTATTAGTATTTTAATTTGTATTCTGAACATGTCTTTGGAATTTGAAGATAGCATTTTACAAATTTCCATTTATCAAGCCCTGTCAGTAAATTTCTTGGAAATACATATTAAAACCAGTCCTGCATTTTGATTCTTGAAGTGCCTTGCCCTGTAAGTTATCATGTAACTGGAGGAAATAATATAATTACCATAAACTATATAGCATTAATACTCAGCCTCAATTAAAATATTCAGTCAGGATCCTCCTTGTTTTTTCTATAGCTACAGAGCTATTCATACTAATTTTCATGTTGTCAGAGTACTGAGAGCAGGAGAGAGGTAAAAATGGATAGTGTTAGTTGCACTAACTGATATTGTTCTAGCGCTTCAGTATCACTTAATTTTCAGAGGCCCTGGTTTTACTGCATGTTTCTCATCTTGAAAGAGAAGTGTCTTTCAAAACCATTCTTCAATCTGGTAAGTTTCCTCTTTGACATTAATCAAGTGCAAGCTATCTTAGTATTAAAGTCCTCATGCTGTCATTTCTATCATGGTTATGTCCAGAAATGAGGTATTACAAACAGCTAACCAAAAATCAAGAGAAAATAAAATTGCAATAATCTTGATTTTGGAAGGAAAGACAGAACACGTTCTAGATTTTTTTCTACATGAGCTAAGGAAAAAAAAAAAGCTGGATATGGTGAGTCTTGACCCATGGGCAGTCACAGCCTTGGCTCTGCAAATAATGACCATGTCTTACACGAGGCTCGTCTAGAAAAGTTTTGGACATAAGAAAAATTATGATCGAATTATGATGCTAGCTGTCAGTACAAGAATTCACAGACAGATAACACCACTACTTTGCATTAATGGGGAAAAAATGAAAAGAAAACCCTTCAGATTTCATCAACAATCCAATTTCACTGCCATGTGAAAATTACTGGTGAATTTTAATTGCAAATGATCTTAGTTCAGAGAAGCACGTGTCTGCTCTGACTGAATTTGTTGTGATAGAACATATACTTTACCACAGAACTGCATGGAATGGGACTCATGATGAGAAAATGACCCAACGACTCAGAATGAGAAAATTAAATATCTACTGGTCAGGTCACCTTCTCTACAGCCAAAAATCCCTTTGGAGAGAGCTGCACAAAACCCACACAAGGTGTCGGGATAACTGTATGCTGTGGTAAATGCAGTCATTTCACAAGTCACCTCTTTGCTACCCACCCATTCCACAACACAAATATTGCAAAATGCTTATATAGACCTTAGAGATGTTTGCTGCATGTAACGATCCGGGTCCTGAGCAGTAAAAGTTGTCAACATGCTACCAGCCATCAGCCCTTCTTCCTGACGCACGAGCTTGGGGTTTGGAACAAAATATGGGCTCTCATTCACATCAATGACTGTAATGGACACAGTTGCTGTTGACTGAGGAGGATGCTGAATCCCCTTAGCCAAAGGCACTTGATTTTCCGCAGCTACGGTAAGTACAAACATCCTGTTGGTCTCGAAGTCAATAGGCTGGGAAGAGAAAAGAGCAGGAAGTGTTAATGTTTACTCACAGTAGCAATGGACACACAATCACATTTTAAGTTTAAAACACATTTTTGAAGATTACTTGTACTGCTTTTCTCAAAAATGAGCACAGATTCTGAAGAGAGCACAATCTCATCACCTCAACACAAGCCCATGTGCCGGGGTTTTGCTTAGCAGCATGTGGCAGTTTCAGTTCTGCACACAGCAGCTGCAGCAGATTTCAAGTCAGAAGTGCTAGAAACCTCACCATTCCAGGATTTAACCTACTCTGGTACTGCCATTAGAGACAAATGAGGAAATGAACAGTTAAATCACAAAATGATGAAGAAGCTCCCAGCTTTGTGCCAGGCACTCATATGTGCCTCCTGGTGATCTCTCCTGGGGACAGAAAGCTGCCTCTTTCTGTTAGAAGGATGGAAGTTTCATTCAAACAAGTTCATGACTATAGCTATTCCCACAGATCAGAGATTCTCATGTCCTCAACATTTCACTAGAAAGACTCTTGGTAATCCCAGTCAACCTGATTTCTGATATACCTACAGCTTCCACCTTCCTAGTGAAGAACCTTTCGTTTGGAGATTTCCTCACTGAGCCAGAAGTCCAATTTAAGAAGCAAAAACAGTGTGAATCCAGAGTTCCTCTGTCATGCTGCACAGGGTTGAGGTATTCCTGGAGACAGGATTTCCCTCTGTACTACTCACACAGATCCCAGATTGGAAGAAAACCCCGTACCTTACTGGGGCAGTTGGCATGTGACAATATGAAATAAGTGACAAGAGACAATCTAATCTTTATTACAGGTTGACACATCAACTTGTTGCACTGCCAATAAAAACTGTAGGCAGTTTTCCAACTCTTCCCGTGTCTGGGCACTTAAAGGAGTGCTAAAAACCACAGACACTCACATAATTCTTCCTGGAAGACTGCAATGCAACAACTGGTACCTCTGGGGAAGAGCAGTTATAAACCAGAGACAGTTATTAAAAAAACCCAATGTGAATTACTGTTAATGCTGCATGTAGGTTGTATCTTTTTGTCACCTTGATACTGGGAGGATTAAAATAAAACAAAACAAAATTCAATGAAATGAAACAAAATTAAATTAAACAAAACAAACAAAGAGAGAAAAGGAAAAGTGATTTTTAAAATTTCCAAATGGGATTACTGGCATTGCACATTTGACTTTGAAATGGTCAGCCAAAACCAGAGCTGGCCAATGCAGAGATGAGACTTTTATCAGTGGGTCATGAGGAAAGGTGGCTACTGCCTGGCAGGTTTAATTATAGAATCACATTGTTATTATCACTTGGAATAAGTCATCCCTCAACACAGAGCTGTGTTGGCTAGAGAATGAAGATAGACAGGTTATTCCATAAAAGGTATTTAAATGAGGTTTTAAAAATAGCCAGTCTTTAAATGTCTCTTGTAGAAGTACCCTCCCACCTATCATTTTTTCCTCTCTGATTGTGCTTTGACTGCCTGTATCTGCTCCTTAATGGAACATCTTGACATAAATTGTGCAGACAACACGCATGACTACTAATTGAGGAGGTAGGAAGCTGCTTTAGACTAGCAAAAAATACTAAGCAGACAATTTTTCACAGAGTGATTTTTAACTTTTAGCAAATAAAAGACTCAAGATTAGTAATTTCTAATAACCTAGCCTGATTTTTAAAACTGAGCAGGCGGAATACTATTGATAGCATAAGCAAAGTAACATTCGAAGAGACAGATTACTAGATTCCACAAGAAAGGGAGCATCAATTTTATTCCAGATTCATGCTGGCCTCAGGAATTCACATTTCCCCCCGCTCAGTGTTCCCCCATCTGCTGAACACTCTGAAATGCAGCACGCCTCACCTTCACGACAGTCACCAGCCCGTCGTTGCTGTTGGGGTCGGTGAGGATGGTGAAGCGGCCCGTCGGGTCCCCCCCGGTCATTCGGTACAGGGCGTTCCATGCCGGCGTGTGCGGCTGGTCTTTATCTGTCACCGTCAGGTTCGCCACGATCACATCCATCCTGTTCTCCGGTACTTCCCCGTAGAACTGCAAAATCCATGGAAACACTTCACCTCACCTGGAGGAGCACGCAAGAGCCACACCAGGCTGAACATTCATCAAAGTGGGGCAGCCCATCTCTCTTCACTGGAGCTCTGACAATTTATCTAATGAAGTTTACCTGAGGCCACCCAGAGAAACAACGGCTTGATTCCCTTGTCAGCTTTTGCCTCTTGGTCAAAAGCAGAACACAGCATGTACAGGATATATATTCTGCACATATTTTGGTTCTGCCTGGCAGTATGGTATTTAATAAGTAATAAATATTTACTGTCTGTGAATATAATGAGAGAAACAGAGAAGGGTTATAAATATGCACATCCTTCACTAACTCCTATCCTGTACTTACAGTCATGGCAGTGAACTCTGGAGGATTGTCATTGACATCTGTCACAGCGATGACAGCAGTTGCTGTGTTTGAAAGACCATATGTTGGGTTTCCTTCCATGTCCGTAGCTTGAATTATTAATGTATATTGTTGTACTTTCTAAAACACAAAATGACAACACAAGTTTTAGACAAAACTAACATTACCATAGAACAGCAGGTGTTCCCAAAAATTGCACTCTGCTAAGCAATGCAGCCTATCACACAGTTTATTCTAGTTAGCATCACCCAAAATGACAGGAGCGAAGTTTGTACCACAGGAATAGAGCAGCAGGCTGCTTATATTGAACTACTGTTTGACTTTCTTCAAAGTCCTTCTTTCATCAAGGTAAGGACAGGCTGACTGCTTCCTACTCTAATAAATCAAACCACTTTAGACAGTTAATGCATGATCACAGGTTTAACAATGCTTTTCAAACAGCAAAAAGAGAGCCAGAGTGCATTTTATACTAAAACAGGGAAAGTCCTCAAAAGCATTTGAGAGCCCTGAGCCAAGGTAGGTTTGTCGGCCAAACGGCCACAACTGCCAAGGTTTTGTTTCAGCCAAGCCTGAGTCTAAAACTGCTGCTGCAACTTCTTGTGATCTCTATGGAAACCAAAGATGTCGAGGCCAACAGAGACGAGTAAGGGCACTGGGAAGAAGGGGGAGGGAAGCACCAAACGGGCTATTTCCATAAATGTTAAACACCCTGGCCGACTATGGCAGCCATGGGCCCCCTCTCCCCCCACTGCTGCTAACGGCCCTTGAGCTGGGCACTTGCTCATTCCCACAGCTGGAGTGGGGCCAGGGTCCCTAAGCACCAGAAATGCCTGGTGGAAACCTGACCTCAGCCTGGTGAGCTGCTTAAAACAACATCAACAACGTTCTATTTGAAAAAAAAAAAAATCATGAAGATGTTTTGTGTGTGGAATTGCTGAAAAGTTTATTTTAACTCATTGCTCTCGAAATCTGTACGTGCTCCCTCATTTTTCCAGTTCATCGTCCTTCCTTGTAGAGAAGTGTTACCATTCAGTTCTTCCCAAAAGAAAGGACAAAAACCTAAGGAGCTGCTATTACTTTGAAACAGCACTTTCACAAAGGGTTTACTAATACTGGCAAAAACCTTCTGGCAAAATAAAACTATTTCAAGAAGGGCCTATTTTTATTTTTTTTGGGGTTTTTTTTCCACTTGGTAGACTATTTTCTTCCACTGTCTAAAGAGTGGGGTATATGACAGATTACTCCTCATGGAAACAATTTACAGAATCATGAAACATGTTGAGTTGGAACGGACGCATCAGGATCAGAGTGTCCAACTCCTGACCCTAAGCAGGACACCCTAGAATCCCAACATTTACAAAAAGGAATTACAGGTATTGATACAAAAAATAAGTAAGGATAACTCCACTGGTAGTATTTAGCCTTCTTTCAAACTTTGGCCAGACAGTATGATAGACATGAGAGGTTTAACAGTTTGCACATTTCCAAGCAGCAACAATGAGTCACGGAATAGAAAGTTTTTAAAATAAACTCTATGGATCTTTATCTCCCACTGAAGGTAACGATTTATGCTCATGCCCTCTTTCACACAGAAACCCTTACAAGACACCCCAAATGTGTACTGCTACATATGCATCCCACAATTCTTTAAAAAAGACTAGTATTAAGTCTGCAGAAATGCAGTATACATGTTTAATAACGCATAAATATATATACATAGATGTATGAGAATTCTGGCTTGGAAAATATACTTGCAAACTGACCTTCAATAGGCTTTAAACATCTTAAAGGTTTCCTTCATGACACCAGTAAGAGTAGCAGTCATGAGGGAATCAAAGAAATGCTTTTACCACTTTCATCCAGGAAAAAATCATACTTTACTTACTGTGAAGCAATAAAATCTAAAGCAGTATTGAAGCAAATCTCACTGCCATATGATTCTATGTTATTGAAACAGCAGGTGCTTCTGATTCATCTGGGTCTTAATACATTGATCCCAAGAAGCAAATTTCATTAAGGAAACTCCATTATTATTACACAGAGACTCAGCTTCCTTACAATCATCTTAATTCCAACAGAACCAGCACACTAAAAAACTTCCCCAGAAAGTGCCCCGAAAGACAGCAAATCAGTGTTTTTGTTTAGTTCCTTGGTTTTTTTCCCTCTTCCCAGCACTCACATAAAACAGAACAACTGCTGAGAGTGAAATTTCAGAAATCAACAAGCACACAACTTTCCAGGCACGGGGAAATTAAGGGAGGTGGGTCTCTTTTTACTGTGGTTTGAGAAGCAGCCAGGAATAAGCCGTGGAGCATGTGTCAGCAGCCTGCACAGAGACTTAGCAGCAACACATCTAAAAGCAAACTGGCAGCTTCAAGAAAGAACGCAGACCTCATCAGTTCACATCTTTCCACTTCAACACAGGCCAAATAAAAGAGCACTTCACTGAATTAACCTCACGTGAGGCAGGAATGTCAGTGTGTAAATTCAAGTACCCTGCCTGACTTCTTCAGCACCTCCAGCAGTAAGGCAGATGTTTTAATGCTGAAGTGAATTCCACAGCAATAATGGAAGAAATAAGAGCAGCTGGATCTCATGAAACAGCATCTTTTGAGATAACAAATGAAAGATTTCTTCTGCCTTAAGCTGAGTTTCCTTACCTAAGCAAATCTCTTCCTGTGCATGTTAGCACAGATAATGCATTGTGCATGTTAATCTAAAATACCAGCAGATGAGGAATGCTATCAGAGGAACCACTTTTTTTTTAATGCCTACAACACTTATGCTCCCATAAAAAATGTGTCACATTATTTAAGAATTTAAAATTCTGTCTAGTATTTTATGACTTTAATTAGAGCTTTATAAAGAGAGACAAGACTTATAGAAAAGAGTGGAAAGGCAGAAGTGGGCAGACCAGCTGGGGTACATGGACAACAAGGCACTCCCTGACAGTGACTCCCACTGACAGACCATTCAGCTTTGGCTCTCTAGACTCCTAGTCGTTTTAATTTAATTGACTTCCACAAAATGACTCAGGAAATGGAGGAAGCAAAGCTTGGGAAGGAAACCATTTTATTTCATATTAGTCTAATTTAATATTTGAATGATTTAACGTTAATCATTAATATCCAACATGTTCAAGAAATGTTTATATATTCTCATCTGGGTATCAGCAGAGTGATCCATCAGGAAAACTGATGGTGAATGACAAGGCTTTTCCAACTGTTAATGTGAGGGTCTAAGCTCCACAGGCAGCTGGTTTCTTCCGAGTTAAATCCCTCCAGTGTAGCTAGTCACCAAGTGATAAAACCTCAAGAATTATCGCTATGTCCTTCTCAAAGTTCATCTGTCAAAGATGACCAGGGGATTTTAAAAACAAGGGCAAAGCTGCCCATCATTCTTTTAATTTAATAGGGCAATACTGTAAAGTTCAGGGTTTTCCTTTGCTCAAATCCCTTCTCTTCAAAACCAACTTAAACAGAATGAATGTTAATAAAACCTCAAAAATTAATTGCAATATCTAACAGTCTGTTTAGCTTTTCAAATCTTCTGATTACCCCTTTCAAACTGAAATGCATCAGAATATTAATAGCAAACACAGAACTTCAGAAAGCATTTTTATTCTCCATATTAAATAACTATACACAAGCAGCTAAAAGATGAACAGCAAATCCAGTACTTTGGATTTAATGAGCTAAAATGAGGTTAGTAAAACAGAAGTTGAAACAAGATGTATTCAAAAGAGGTTTGTTAGGATTTTATAGCTTGTTTATAAAATAATGCTTATCTCTTGTGAAGTTTTCAAGTGGTTTAAAAGCACAGTTAGTGTGACAGATTTGGAGTTGGGAGGGAAATATTTTTATTCCCAACCTCACAGATGGGTGAATCAGAGCAGAGGATCTGGCACGCTCCTTCTCCACTGGTGGGCACAGTGAAGAACTGTCTAGACAGGATGGACCTTGCTCAGCACGTAGCAATGTATTACTGACAGATTATTTCTTTTTGTTATTATTATTATTGCATTGCTCTGCTTTAGTGTGTATCTGTTAGAGTGTATCTAAGAGCAAACAGATTCATAGGACAAGATCCTTTCCATGACCCCAGACAGCCACAAGTACATAGGTCCAATTTTCATCCCTAAAATAATTTTCTCTCCTCTGAGTTTTTGTACTCTGGGACTAGGAAAACAACCGGTGTCAACAGGGTGAAGAAAGGGAGTAAGTCAAGACTGAGGAGGGGGAGAAATATATCACAACATCATGAAATTGTATGGACTAGAAGTGATCTTAAAGATAATCTAGTTGCAGACACCCAGCCCCAGGTAGGGACAACTTCAACTCCACCAGGCTGCTCAGAACACCATCCAACAATTCCAGGGATGGGGCATCCACAACTTCTCTGGGCAACTTGTTCCTACATCTTACCACCCTCAGAGTAAAGAATTTCTTCCTTTTATCTTATCTAAATGCACCTGCTTTCAGTTCATAGCCATCTCCCCTTGTCCTATCTCTATATACCCTTATTAAAAATCCCTCTCCAGGCTCTCCTCTAGGCCCCATTTAGGTAGTGGCAAGCAGCAATAAGGTCTCCCCAGAGCCTTCCCTTTTCCAGGCTAAACAGCCCCAGCTCTCTCAGCCTATCTTCACAGGAGAGGTGCTCCCACCTTCTGATGATCTTCACACCCCTCCTCTGGACTTACTCAAGGCAGGTTCACTTATTTCCTGTGCTGAGAACCCTAGATCTGGATGCAGCACTCCAGGTGGGGTCTCACAGGAGCAGACAGAGGAGGAAGATGACCTCCCTTGACCTGCTGGCCATGCTGCTTCTGATGCAGCCCTGGATATGACTGCCTGCAGGTGCACACTGTCAGCTCATGTCCACCCCCTCACCCACCCACCCACCACCCTGAGCCGTGCATCTTTAAAATATTAAATGCAACCCAGCCCACGGGATTAGGACCTTCCCTACCTCTCTGTCAAGCCCAGCTGCTACAGTGATAATGTCACCAGTTTCGTTGTTGATTGTAAACATGTTTGGAGAGGGGCTGCTCGGGGCCTGTGACAAGATTCTGTATCTCAGCATCCCATTCTGGGCGTTGGGATCATCAGCATCGATGGCAGTAACAGTCATCACGTAGGTCCCTAGCAGCAGGATAAATAATTGATGTTATATAAACAGTTTACACTCAGATTATACAAGATCACTTTACAAGCAGTGGTCAAAGCACATATTTCTTTTGGTAAAATCTGCGCATTCCTTCTTTACTTAAAACAAACTGGCTAAAATCAAGACTCACCAACAGAGTAATTAAAATACATAAGAGGAGATAAAAATACTCTATGTTTATAAAAGACTCGTTTTGCTTATAACTGTAGAAGCTACATAAACAATGAAACTCTACAGTTCTGCCACAAATAACATTTCTGTAACAAAAGAACATCTCATGTTTAGGTACTTATGTTATTAATTGGGCCAAAGGAAATATACTTATTGTTCAGAATTGGTGGACATACTGATAGTGACTGAAAATCAATATAAATAATACTCTTTCAAAAGTCTTTGAGATAGATCTCAAATGCCAAGTAAACACTGCAAAGTTAGAAAACACATTTCTGGTGCTAACCTTTCATTTTGCACTTCTGACAAATTAAGGAAGTGGTTTCAGCCATAGTGCAAACTTTAGTCTGAGCTGATTAGAATTTTAATGAGATCTGAACAACACTTAGGTTTTCTCAAGAATTCAAATGACACTGATTTCAAATCCCAGTATTTGCAAAGCCTCTGGGAATCAGAACTAGAACTGTATCTAGTGACATTTCAGAAGTCTCTTATACCCTGACCTGTCAACTAAATGAACATCAATGTCCATCATAAAAATAAATGTAAGAACTGTGATGTTATAATTAGGATTTTGAAAACCATAAACCAGAAGTCATATACTTAAAATTTCCCCTGGTTTTAGTTCATGCACACAGCAATTTTGCCTTTTGGAAATGAATCCCAGCATGCTAAGAAGTGCATTAAAAATAGGATGAAATAAGAAGATAGAGGATCTGAGATTTTGCTCATCACACTGAAGACACCTTTCAAAGTATTACAAGGTCTGAAGGCACTCCCTTCATTACACCTTCAAAATGATACTATAATTATGATACTTCAAAATAATACACCTCTGCCTCCCAAAAGCCCATGTATTACCTGGCTTTGATCCCTCAGGGACTGTCCCATTCCAAACCTGGTGCAAGAATTCAGGTCTATTGTCATTCATGTCAATGACATTAATAACAATGTCAATAGGATTTTCCACCTGGTTTCCATTTACATCCACTGCGTGTGCTCTCAGCTGCAAAAATCATTAAAAGTATTATAATTTGCACAACATACAGGTGCAAATATATATAGCAATAGTGACAGGAAGTTTCAGGCCAGACATTTTAGCTCTTATCTGCCACTGCTCCCTCATATCAACCTTTTAAATTTCCAAGTTGCTAATGGGACTGATGTTCAGACTCCCAAACTACTCCAAGCTGCAGACTTCTTTCTTTGATTTAATAGAATTATTTTAGATCATGTAATTTTGATTACTACTAGTGCCTACTGTCTTATAAAATTGTGGTTTTAATAATGACTATTAGAAAACATTCTCCAAAAAGATGCAGATTTAAATGTAAATCTGTGTATTTAGACCAGAGTGTGGCCATTGCTAGGGAAAAGAGCAACTTTCTCCTACAGCAGTCCTGCTGATGCCCATTATATATATAGACACACACATATCTTATGGCTACAAAACTTCTAGAAAGCAGCAAGATGGCATTACTAACTCACCACTCTGGAAATGACTCATATAAATGTAAATTCCTAAGTCAGTAAATCCTGAATTGCCAATGTCAAATTCTCAGTTAAAATCTTACAGATGCCAGAGCTGTTGTTTGAGAGCCTTTCACCCACACCTCCCCCCCAGATGCCTCCTGCTGTGTCCTCTGTTTGGGAGCTGCACTCAAAGGGCTCCCCAGAGCACAAGGTAAGGAGTGTTTTAATCCACAACATGCTGGAAAACTCTCTCCAGGAGCTGGGTGATTTCAGCACGGTTTCCCAAAAGCACAGGAAACTTTAGGTCACAGCCTGCTCTCCCTGTCTTTCTTGCAACTTTCCTTTTCCACTGGTACTGGAAGCTGTGGTCTACTTTGTCAATTTCTTTAGAGCAAAGAATATCATTTTCATAAGCTGACAGGCCTAATTTACAATTCTATTAAAATGCTTAGATTTGCCCCTAAAATAAGAATTGGTACGTTATTCTTCCCATCCATTTCTCAAATCACAGCTGCTGCAATTCCAATAGCAGTCACATCCTAATTTAAGTTGCTGAATTAAAAATAAACTTCTGGAAAGTATACAAATCAGTGGAGACTGTGATCAATGGCCTGTACTTGAAATATAAGCCACAGTACCCAGATTTCAATCTTTTAAAATTACTTTACCTAAATACATTTAATCACTGTTTACATATGTTAATGTATTTAAGCTGCTTAAATATAGTAAGAGTTAGCTTATTAAGTACAATAAATACAAATCTGCTACAAACTCCTCAAATCATATCTCATACAAAACTAAATGCTGGCTGCTCAAGTCATGTTTGAAGCAGATGTTCATCTTCAATTTGATAATCTGATTTGTGGTAAATTAAACTCTTACATGAAAAGAAGCAATCTGCTCCCGGTCTAAAGGCTTTGTCACAGACAGCTGCCCTGAGATGGGGTTGATGATGAAGATGCCTGTTGGAGGCTGGTCAGCTCCTGGGCCAGTCACGCTGTACCGCAGCGAAAGGCTTTTATCACGATCAGACCTAATCTGTGTGTCAAAAAAGATGAAGTTTACATTAACTACAAGCAAGCGCAGGATGGGACTGCTGCTGAGACAAGCAGCAGCTCTATTTATTTTCTCCGTGCTCCTTGAGATGTACTTGCAAAAATAATTATTGTGGAAATGGTAAAGCGTTAGTATAAAGTCTGAAGTTCTTAACAGTGCTCTTTGTTAGAAACTGGTCAAAGAATATTCAGAAATATAAAATTATCCCTGTTTATTTCTCAAAATATAAATTGTTTGTGTTAAAACAAAAACAAGCAAATACTTTAGGCAGAATTGTTTAGATATTAGAGAAAACATATAGTATCATAAAATTACACATGAAATTAGAAGTCTGGTTTGTGTTTTCCTCCTTCTCCTATACCTTCTTAGCCCAAAGCTACAGGCTCTCTTCCATGACAGGCCAGCTCTTTAGAAACTCACCATTTTTGCTTAAACATTGCATTTGTTTCATATTCCAAGGAAACAACTGAAGGGCAGTGCATCTGTGAGGAGCAGATGAATCACTAGCGCACACATAAAACAGAACAGAGTGAAACTGTGTCCTATCAACTTGGGCTAATGTTCTGCCAAGTTCCAACACATTGATCATGACCAGCCAGTACCATGGTTGGAAGCCAGCCCAGAAGAGGTTGGCTCCTGCAGTGGATCCTTGCAGTGGCCACTTCTGGGCATCAGAATCCTGTGGAAGAGCTGCTGTCCTCACCCCATCAGATACAATTTCCTTTGGTCTCCTGGTGCACTCTGTTTCCTGCTCACTCCCACACCACTTTCCACAGAGAGAACTCCAGTGCAGGAGACTGGAGAACTCCTGAGCCAGCAGAGGTACCCCTTAACACACCACCCAAAACAAGGTCATCTTCCACCAGCAGAGATGCATAGGAACAAGTTAAACCCCAGGAAATCAGACACATCCCAGCATGCAATGCACAGGCAGCAGTAAGAAACCAACCCAAAAGACTCTGATAAATGTCTGGATGATGAACAAGACATCATTTACACAAAATCTCTTCAAGAGCTCTCTGAGGGACACTGAAACCACACTTCTATTAACTTCCTTACCCTAACTAATTCCTGAGGAAAAGGTCCTTTGGAATTTTCTGGTAGGTTGATTGGAGGAATAACCCAGTCTCTCTTCTGCCTCTTCAGAGGGCTGCTGTGCTTGTATTGTTGCCATGGAAATATGATTTCTTCAATTTTCCTTTGGTCCTTTCCCAGGTAAAAGATAAAATTAAGCACATGTTAGAAGGAGAATTACTAGCAGACATTATAAAGTAACTCAGGTACAATTACATAATTGACTGAAAGACTGTCTTTCCTCTGTGTTCATCGAACTGTTTTATTTGCATTCACAGTGCAGTTTGAAAATAACCAATATCATTTACAACTTCACTGCAAAATTGTAAGAACCCTTTCTTTCCTTATTTAACTAGGAAGAGAAAGGGAATTATAAACCATTTATAACATGGCACTACTGTGTAAACCATCTGGCACTTTCTAAGAAGTTGTTAATATTTTGCGGAATTTAATAGTATGCCTTTATGTATTTCTCATTAGCTAGAGCTTCAGTTCAGGTAATGTGCTACTGTACTCTAAATTTAGATCTGGGTGTGCTATAATGTAATTTGAGTTCCAAGAGAAGTTTAATACCTACTGGTAAGGAATGTCTCAAATATTTATGACCCTATTAAATCCCATAGAATTAATGCTGTAATTATTTTAAACCTATGTCAGCCATGATGGATGCAGTAGATGACCCACTTTACACACTGGGCATTAATCTCTGCTGGGTGTCAAACATTCTCTTCCTATTCCCCTCTGTGTCTGCAGTCATTTCATCCTTTGGATGACAGCACACACAGCTAGGCTGGAAACAGGGTAACAAAAACATCTTCCAAATCTTTTAAAAGAATAACTTTTTTTTAATCTAAGCAACTACATTGCAGAGCATGGACATATGCCCAGCTGAAGGCCAGATTCTACTCCTCTACATTCTGTTGATGGTAAGGATACCTGAATAGTGTCTTTGGAATAAACAGGGCATGCTCTGGCACATTTAAGCAGCTGCTCTTTTACTATGCTTCCACGAACAAAATGACAGTATTTTCATTGTAAAACATGCCTTAGCAGATTTAACACAATCACCAAGTAAGCAAACAAATCACTGAGGTTTACACAGCAGTGGTCTCCAGTGCGTTCTCAGGAAAAATGTATTGCATAACCACATTACCTACTTTTAACATTATGCTTAAATCTTAAATGTGTACCTATTACAGGTATGTTAATCTATGAATAAATTTTGTTCTTTATCTGTAAACTAAGCACTTCTTCACTAAGAAGGCGGCAAGAAACAGCAGGCAACAGGTAATATAACAGAAAAAGGTAAACAACCTAATACGCTTTTCTAAAGTAAACACGTTGCTAATTGCATATTGCTATGTCTGATTTTTGTTACAGTACATAGTTTATCCTACGGCAGCTTCCAGCAGAGGGAGACTATCTTCCTTACCAAGTAGTGCTGGAATCATGAATAATTTACAAACTCCAATTTGATTATGACGGGACAAGACAAAGCCAATATTCCCTGCCAGAAGTGCTTTCCTACTTACTGCTGTAAATCTACAGTTCCCATCTAATAAATGTGACTGATGCATTCTATCACAGATTCGTTTATTTTGTGGTTATATTTAACCGCTTGAATAAATACTATAATACTTTCAAGCAATTTAAAATAAAGAAATGGCTGTGTGAGACTTAAATTCAGGTATAAATCTCAAGCTATACAAACAAAAAGCTCAAACACAAAGAATCCTCTATAGTTAAATAGGCAAGTCTTTTCGTGCCTTAGCAAAACTACAGAATAAAAGATGATAAAAGTTCCTTCTAAAGCTCCAGCTTTGCATGCACTAGGTGTCCATTAATAAGCTGGTTCATGGAGAGGTTCATGACAGGCAAAACTAAACCCCTATTTTAGGCATCTTTGTGGAGATACATTTATACATGCTGCATTAAACTCTTGTTTTACCTTTTCTGAAGCCCCTGTGAAGGCTGGTTCAGGGGTTAGCTTCACCTTCATTTGCCATTCTTGCTGGGTTTCCTTGTCTTGAGCAGACACGACGAACTCTGTGGGCTCCGCTGAAAGCTGAAAGCTTCTCTCTGCATAGACCACACCATCCTCACCTACTCTGAAATCTTCTGGCTCACTGCTACCAAAGTGTATTTTTTTGTTTCTGTCACAGCTTCGAAACCTCACTGTAAAACAGACATAAAACAGTAAACAAAAAACTAAGTGAAAAAGCGGCCCACTTGAATTCACTGTGACACCAAATGCACTAACAACAAACTCAAAAGCAGAGATACTTGTTGCTGCTACTATCACATGCAGTTATAAGTTAGGACTTGTACTTTACCAGTCAGTACACGCCACGTAACAATGGTATTTTTCTGTGGACTGCTAGGCAGAGATTTTAACCCTAGACAGGAACAGTCTCCCTCCTCCAATTTTACTCCAGCACCAGAAAGAAAACCATCTCCTTCCATGTCCTATAGTACATTTCAGTCGGTTGCTAGTTGGGTTTGCATCTCAAGCTTCGCAAAAATCCATCAAGCTGATTCATTAAAAAACCTCAAAAAATTTCGTTACACTTCAACCATAACTGCAAACACAACTGTGTTTCCAGCATGCTCTCTCTGCCAATGGGGGCAAGGCAGAAACCTTGAAAATGTGTTAAAAATATTAAATTCTGTGCCCAAATCAGCCTGTGATTCAGCTGTGCCATCTCAGGAAGATTACTTATGAGCTCTGGGACTGAGTTTCCTTGTCCCTCATTGAGACAGTGAAGGAGGCAGTAAGTGCCTCACAGAGAAAACTTAAGTTAATGACCTTGAGTTTTTATTTTGGTTTGGGTTTTTGTGTTTGTTAGTTTGTGTTTTTTTCTGGTTGTTTTGGGGGTTTTTTTGTTTGGATTTTTTTTTTTAAAGCTATATTCTGTACCACACATGTCCCTTTATCTACTTAGGAATTACCTAGTGTTTAATTCCCTCCTCCCTCCTTCCTTTTGTTGTGTCTGAGAGACACACAGTGGAAAAAGAAGTCAGTAAAAGTGAATGTAGAGATAATGATGTGTTGTCCACAAAACAGAACTGGTAACAAGTTACTGCCTTCTCTACCCAATTCTTTTCACCACCAGTTATCTACTGGGTTACTGCAAATAATAGTAAGTTAAAAATGAAAGTGTGCTTTTATAACCAATGATCGCTCCTTAATGTTTCGAAAGCATTATGAAATATTTTGATTGTATGGGTAATAGAAGTGCAAAATACCATTATGAAGGTTGTGCTGAAATCCACATAGTGAAGATGAAATGAGGCTTTATGCCTCATTTCAGTTATTGCACTTTTTATATTGTGCTAAACCATGCAAAAACTATTTAGCTTCAAAACCTAAAGGTCCCTCTCAAGAAAAATCACTACTAAATGTCATGCATCATATGCTGTCTTCTGTAATGCACTGTTTTCAGGAAAGTACTAAGAGGAATCATATTTTTTCGTATTTGAACTTTAAGCACCAAGCTGATGTTCAGATGACAAACTAAATTTCTTTCCTTATTGCACCCTTTCAGTTATCCAGAATCCCCCATTTGCTCTCTCCTGACAGAAAAGACCATTTTAAAAGAGTCCATCAGATACAAAAAGGAGACAAAGAACAACACTACTCTAAATAAATGATACAGCATCAACCTTAACTTTCATCTTGCTAAACTGGGCAGGGATACTGCTCTTTCCAGATCCCAGAGTTTGAAGGTCTTTTCCTGCGAAAGGCCAGCCTCACCGAGAGGAGAAGAGCATGCCATGTCCACAAAGCACTGAGTCCTGGGTAAAAGGCTGAAGCCTCACCAGCAGGGCTGCTCCTGTCATCCTCCCTGCAGAGGTTGCCTCTGGTCTTCCTCTTAAGTGAGGAGGGTGGTTTTCTGAAACTCTAGTAAATACTCAGCCTCTCATGTAAGCTTTCATATGTTTGAGCAATTCCTATGGATCCTCAAGTCCATCCTACCTCCTTTATCAGGTACAATGACTTCCTTCCCTATAATCTACAGGTCTGCAGAATCTGGAGAAGATGACAGATCCTCTGGTTAAATGGGAGAAGAAAACTGACAGGCTGAAGTTCCAGTTCCCAGATATTAACCATCCCATTGACCCCCTGCTTTTTCCAACACGGGCCTTGCAGCTTGAGTCAGCTCACTGCAACACTAGGTTGAAATGTAACAGCCAACTGAGAACATGCATGACTCTAAACCAAGAATATAAAACTACTATTTAAAGCAACTACTCCAGTATGTAGAAATACTTACCACAGTCCTAATTCTGTAATTCTGATTGGCCCACCTTTAGAGCTGACTAGACTGTATTGCCCAGCACAGAAATAAAAGATGTCCAAGAAGAGCTTACTCCAAAGTCACTACATTTAATGATACAAGAATTTAATGACTGGACTATTGAACAGTGCTATTTGTACTTGGTTACAGAGGCACAGACGACCCAGACCCCAAGCATGGAGGAAGCTGAGAATCCTTAAAATGCCACCACTGTTCACAAACAAACCTCTCAGAAACAGTCCAGATAAGTAAAAAAAGCCCAAAAAAAACCACCAGCCAGCAACATAACCCATAGCTCTGTGCCTCTGCTAACCTCTCATCTCATCTCAGCTGCAACTGCTCTCCAAATCTGCTTTTCAAAAAAGTGTCTTGACCAAAAGGACAAACAGCTCTGGAGCTAGCTCCATCTCTGGCTCTTCTCACACTTCCGGAAACTACAACAGTGGGAAAGAGAATAATGATGAATCTAAACTTTGATCATTATTGTTTCTCAAAAAGATGAAAGCTAAAATGAATATTTGTCATTATGGTCCAACAGACCAAGATATCACAACATTTTGTTAAAAAATATTTCCTAACTATTGCACAGTAGCAGAATATATTCCTATTTTAGATATTCAAATTCATAAAGAAGATTTCTTTCCCCCAATCCCCTTACATACAGACTCCAGCAGTACAAAAATAAAACAAAAAACCCAGCCTGCTAGCCACTTCATTGATATTCTTCCCCCAGGCGACTGTGTATTATGAAATTCAATGAAAATCCCTTCCTCTGACAGTATCCTGGTAAAAACATATAAAATTGTCAATGTGAGAATTATTCTCCCTTTGCAAGGAGCACACATTAACGAATTATAGTCAAGTATAACCATCTATAATTAAATTCCCTTGACAGAGTACAGGTTGTGCAGTAGCTACTCTCCCCCCAACCACATGGTTATCAGTCTTGTAAATTCAATTTAGATCACTTTGCTTCATTTTTCAGTGTTCAACTAGTATGAACAAAGAGTGATTTCTGACAGTAGGTTTTCAGGCAAAGACTTTTTTTTTGCAAAAATGCTACAGGAAATATTTTTTTACTGTGAATAATGATTGGTTATGCAACCATGTTCTTTTCTAAAAACCACAGGAAAGGGAGGCATACTTTCCATAAGTCACTTTATGTTGATAGATCAATCACAGATTTTTTTTCCACTTAAAAAAGGTTAACTAGATATAATCTGCAGAATCTCAGTTACTTTATATGCAATAAAACCAGTAATCAAGTATCTGATTTTACTGCTTTTTAATAACACTCTGCATAAATGATCAGATAAGAGTATCATAATCTGTAAAAATAATTCATGGATTTTAAAGTATTTTTGAGTATCCTCTGTATCTTCTGAAAGTATGTGCTTTTTAGAAGTATAGTATTTGAAAGCCCTGGGAAGTACTGAATCAAACTCAAAGATTAACTGTTTCAGTTTTAAAGAAAATACTTTTGGTCATATAAAAGCAGTAATATGCAACATGGGAGAAAATGCACTCAGTTCACAGGCTCAAAATAGGGATGTGCACAAGGGTTTATACATGTAGGTCTTTAAACTGAAGAAAAATTGTATTTAGTATTAGCATATGATTATTATTAAATATTACACCCTACAACAAAAGACCATTAATACCCTAATTTGAGTCTTTGCTTGTCTTAAAACCGAGGCAAGTATATTCTATTAAATAAAGAGGACCTCTGAGACTACAACATTGTAAAATGAATGTCTACAGCTCCATGATATTAAAGGAAGCTTTCAGTTTAACACTCTTGCATGGAAGTAATTACAACATATGCACACGTGTAGTGTACAAAATGTTAAGAACTAGACATGCAAATTCATTTAAAGTGCACCTAGAGATCACCACCACTCCTGCTCAGGTCTAAGGAGATGAATGATTCATAGTATCTATAAAATACAGCTACTCATGTTGGTTTGCACTCTTTGACAACCTGCTCCTGCTCTTTTTTTCCTAGGCAAATAATATCAGAATTACTTGATCCAAACAAGGACTGAGAAAAAAAATTGCTGTTAATAATACAGCCCACTGTACAATATTTCATGAACATATATATTCATGTGCAACATAAAACATTAATACAGAATTTTCATTACTCATTTTGATCGTGAGACTGAGTTTGCCATCTGGATTTTCTGCACTTAGAAAATAATTCAATTCACATCTAGATAACATCCACATGCATACAAGCACACTAGTGTGCTTCCTTCTGTAAATTTGTTGGAACGCTGCTCCTCTTGAATGCTCTTCTCAATGCCTAACTATCAACCTCAAGGCAAAGGCTCACTTAGTAGACATTATGGAAAACTGCAACAAATGCCAAGTGCTAACAACACATGTACTTCAGCAATACAGTTAAGAGTGTGCATCATAGAACAGAAAACCTACAGCTATTTAATCCACTTGGGATCGTTTTGCAACAGACAAAATAAACAGAATAAGAAAGTATCTTAGGTACAACTACCTACTAGATACCACTTTTACCTTTGACAGATGGAGAAACTATATGGAAACATTCTGCTTGAACTGTCTAGCCATCTGCATATTTAATATCTGAACACTCTCCAAGAACACTCTGTATTAAAAAGTCTTTGCTTCTCAGAGAGAGAAGCAGGAGAAAACTACATGAGAAACCCCATATAATGTCCCCCCCATGCTCTTACTTTATAAATTAGTAATTTATTCATACTGCTTACTTCTGTATCTGTAAGATGATCTGTTAGTCCTACTGGCATAGTGCACATGCTCATATTTCAGTTCATGGCTTGTTGGAGTGGCATGTGTAATGCCCATGAGACATCCTTTACTATAATTATAGATGACCTTCAAAAGAACTGGGCTTTTGACATCCTGGCAAATTGTTATAATCACCATGAACTAAAATACATTCTAACTTGCCTTTTCCACCACCACCCTTAAATTTAGTCTGATTTTAGAACTTCCTGGAACCATCTTGAAATCTTATTAAATATTATTTACTATCTGATTTTCTGATATATGGGTTGTCTACATCAGCCAGAAAAATGTTGTTTGCATCTGCAAATTGAGAACATTAGCTACGGAAATTACTGAGTCAAAATAAATATGAAATATAATCAGGTTATTTTAGGCAACGGCATTTCCCTACCTGTATTGTAATTCCATTTGTCATTATATCCTTTAGAGATATTTCCATACACCAACATTGTTTCTAAAAGTTTCTTCTTGTTATTTTTCCTAATCCCTTTTTCTTCTCTGCTTTGGTATTTATGACCTGTAGTTTATCCCATACTCCAGACTACCCAAAAATCTCAAAGCGCTACTCATTTTGAGCCTTGCTGGACTAACCAAGCTGTGACACTTGAAAAGAAAGCCGGCTGTCAAAAGACAGCTACTTACCAAAGCCTGCTAATTCAATAATTGCTTTTGAAAACCTGTGCCTTGTGCTGAGCACTGTGTTCTGCCACCCCAGCCCACTTGGAGTAGAGGGCTGCTTCAGCAGGTCACGCAAGCCCAACTGGAGTTTTGCCATTTACTAAGGGCCAAATACAGCCCATTTGCTTCTAAATCCTATTTGCATTTGTCTTCAACATCTTTACAGGCTGGTTCCATGGGTAAGCCTGGTTATGGAGCTCTCGAGCGGTGGAGAAGTGTCACATCAGAAGGTTTCAACTGAGGTGAAACTGAAGATGTATTGAAGCTATTTACCAACTTTATGGGTTTCATGATCTGATTAATAGCAGCTTAACTTCCCACTTTACCATGCTGAACTGTTTGCTTAATTGTCTATTCAGTTAGGAAAATAATGATTAAAAGGGAAGGTGATTTGCAAGAATTAGGTTTAATTCATACTGTACACTTTTTTCATTAATTGAAAGCAGTTTGAGTGATCTGCAGCAGGCATTAGGTAAAACCTAGTACTGATATATGACTTTACTCTGGGGAAACAGGATGTTAAGTAGTCTACTGTACAAAACCCCTAAGTTTTTATAAAAGTTCTAGGTTATGCTGGTAAAAGTAATTTGTACTGGTTACCAAACTGCGACTCAGAGTGCAATTCTCACTCCTGCCCCATTCCTGAGACTGCTATTCTAGATAGATAAATATGCATGTTTCCTAAAATAACATACTTTCAAAGCAATCTGGCAGTCTACATGACAGAAGAACACTGGACATAAATCTCCCTCTCTCTGTATTTCTGCAATATTCTTTTTAATTCTTGATTTGTACAATTACTGTGAAAGTTTGTTTTTTTTTTAAAGTACTTTGTTGCAAGGTACAACTGGGAAATATTAAAGCTCCTTCCCACATTCATGAGGACTGCCTCCTTATGAACCCTAATAATTCAAACATTAAAGTCTATTTTTATAAGTATTTTCTTTCACAGGTAGCTATCACCAGACTGCCTAATTCTTGCATTCACAGGGAAAGACTCACACAGTTCTTTAATAAAATGCCATCTAGTTTCCAGTTCCCATAATCCTTTTTGTTTACAGAACAAAGTCGTAACAGGCATGCCAGAATGAAAATGGGGATAATGTTCTTTCTATTCGATAGAAATCCTCTGCAGCTTTTCAGTACGGGAATACCAGCCATCAGCAAAACACAGGACTGGTATCTCAAACAGAGTCCAAATTATATCTGATTCACTGACCCTTTTCAGTCTTTGCCTCTACCACTCACTGGCACAAAGATCTGTGCTTTTCACATCCCTTTTGTCTTTATTTTAGAAAAAATAAAATGTGGAAAAAGAGAATAATCATCTTAAAGAGGGAAAGCACTTGTATTTCGACAACTGCTTTTGTTTTAAAACACAAAAAGGTTTCTTTCCATTTCCCTCCACTCTGTATTGTTTAAGGCAGTTTCACTACAGATGAGCCTATAGGCCCCTGCAGAGTTCTGCACAGCTTTTTTCTAAATGATGCTAGCTGAAAGAAAACTCAGTAATAAATGTCATTTCTGTACTCTGGAGTATGCAATGCACCTTTAATACTTTCCCAAGCACACCATTCTACACAGTAATAAAAAGAAGGATTAAACACTAATCTCTTATACCCATAATGCATCAACTGACTACACCTGCTAAAATCCAATTTGGTAATTAAAAAATGTATCTACTGAACAGTCAAACCAGGAGACTAAAGGGAAAGTACTGTCTCTGCAGCTAGCTAGCAGAAAATGGTTTCAAAATTGAGGCACTTAACACAAACCTATTTTTACCTCTATTCGTTTTTATGTGACCTTAAGCAGCATAAGAAACAAATACCTACAATTACAGTGCAGCAATTAAAGGGCAGTTTTTGTGCTACAGTAATGACTTAAATATCTAGTAAAAAACTGGATAAGCCACTTTTCCTTTTATTCTATCTTTAGAAAATGCCAAAAAAGTTAGCTTTTTTTTTTTTCCTTTTCCCTCACTAGCAATAAGAAAAGTGAGAACAGAGAATAGATGCTTTTATATGTTCTCTATGCTAACTGTTCTTGGCCTGAAGTCCTTTTAGGCTTCAGGTTTCAAGGATTTTTATTCCTAACTCTCCTCTCTTTCTTCTTTATTGTTCCTTCTCCCTGCCTTTCCAAACATTCTGTTTTCTAGTTTAAAGAAACTTTATTCCCTGATGCTCCCATTTTTTCTGCCCCCTCTTTCAACTGTGCTCCTGACAGAGGTACTGAGGTGTCAAAGCACCTCTAAATTTCAGGCTGCAGCTTAGGCTTGGAGCACACCTAGGCAAAAAGATCATCGGAGGCTGTTTTTACAAAAATAAACAAATTAACTAACAAACTAAATATCCGGGCACCTACAGTTTCTGTAAAAAACCAGAACTTGCTGAAATATCAAATGGGTGCATACCCACAAATGAGCTGATGATCTATTTTCTAAATTCAACCACTCAGCAGCTTTAAACAGTGGCTTAAGCCCCCACACTAAAAGGGGTTTAGGAATAACAACAGAACATAGGAGAGAAGCATATATCACTTTTAGGCAATGTGTCACTTCTCACCAGGGAAATAAATAAAAAATAAAATTAGGGATTCTTCTCATTAAATTACAGGACTGCTCAGGCAGAAGTGAGTGTTGTATTTGAACAGCATTGCATCAAACAAAAATCCCCAGCACTGACAAAATGGCAGCACTCCTCTCAACAATCCATTAAAAAAAAAGTCTTGAAGCAGATGTGGGACCGCGTAATGTTCTGTATTCTGCTGCATTCCCCAGGATACCACCTGTTTCTTGAGATCACTTTGGCAGTCCCTCCCATGTGGCTATGGATGCTTCAAGGGGAAAGGGGACAACTCTCCCTAAACCCGCCTTTCAGCTTCACAAACCAGCACACATTTGAATGCAATGACCCTCCACAAACACCAATACAGATCTTCCCCTGCTTCCTTCCTTCCTCTGTCTGCTCAACACTGGTGGCTTTTGTCACTCTCCCGCAAGTCACTCCTCTGGGCATACTATGGTCTAATTTTCCAAAGCTGCAATTATTCTTTATGACTTTTAGAAGGTCCTTAGTCATACTCTAGTTACTGTGACAGCTCTGTGCACCACTTTGCTGAAAGACAAAGGCTGTCATTCTTTTGGGGGAACCTGGAGAACCTTCCAGCCAATGGACATGGACACAACTGCAGCAGCATCCCCACAGCAAACAGCAGGCATGGCTGATCTCAGAGCAGAACCACCCTGTGCCACAGGGATGCTCATTTCCTTAGCAAATGGATAATGGTGCAAAAATACCCTGCTTGAACACTGTGCTTTTGTATTAAACAAGGGCAAGAAACCTGCCAGTTGCCAAAGGGACTGGAAGAGACAGCAGAGACAGCCCAGCACTATTTACACTGATGTGGTTAGATAGCAATAAAACCCATAAATCCCACGGATTATAGTATCACTGGATCATGTCCAGTAGGCCTCAGGCAAAACACTAGTGGCATGGCAGCTTAATAGTATCTAGTCAGACCCTGGGTTTTCATCATTATTATTCTTAAACAGAGATACCTGACCTTAAAATTCAGAAAAAGCTCCTGGTGACTGGTGCAGGCTAGTACAGAGTATTTCACAACCAGGTCACAGTAGTGCTGCCCATAACAAAGCAGAGGATTCAAAAAAGTTGTATGTCTATCCTATTATGAGGGAGTACCTGTGGGTGAAAGTAAGCCCTAAATGGGTATTCACTCCATGTGTGTTGCTTTCAACATCTAAAATAGCTAAGGTGACATGGTAATTAAATGGTTACCATTAAAGAGGAGGAAGTATCAAGGGAACTATTAGGAAAATGCTTGCTCTCACATATTTTAAGATTATTATTTGGGTTGTTCACAGAATCTTGTTATAGCAACTCTCCAAATATGCCTCATATTCCCCCTCAGTCCAATATATGTGTGCAGATGACTTAAAAATAAATGAAGAACCACTGGTATTAGATTTAGACTTAATTAGAAATATGTAGGAAATTACTTGACCCTGCTGACTACGGAAGTTCACCTAAAACACTACAACATCATAGGGAAATCTTAATGTTATCATCAATCCACACCAGGGAGCGAAGAGTAATTAGTACATACATTACATATTTTTTCCTTAAGAGCTAAAGTAAGTCCAAATCAGAAAAAAAAATCCAATGCTGGAATACTTTCTAGTGACTGGCACTTGGTGAATGCTCTCAAATGATTATTATTTTTATCCTCCTGGTTGACTACCTAAACCATTTTCTCAAAGAGATGAAAACCACCCATCCTTGCAAAGTCACCAAGTATCAATAGCACAAAAGGAAAAACAAAAGAGGAGGAGAAACTTGGACTTTCTATGCCATGCTGCAGAGTGAGGACCTCAGACTTGAGTTTTTTCAAACAATATTTTTATTTCATGTAAGGCCCACCTGACTGTAGGTAAATTAGACAAACACTGGCTCCAAGCAGAAGTAGCACCGTTGCTTCATGTCTGACTGCACCATACTATACAAACTCATTAAAATGACCAAGATGAGGTTACTTGTGTACATGTGACACAGTGTAAGCCAAAATTTAAGTGATGCTACTTTCCTTCAAGATCTTTTACCATTTTTTTTTAATATCTTGTGAGGGATTACAAAATTACGAGGCTCAGATAATCCCCTCAAATTCAAATTGACAGTAATTGAATTGACAGGAATAAAAGAGGCGTTACACCAGGAAAAAAAAACAGATTAAAAAATGTTTTCTTAGCAAAATGCAGACAAGCATGACAGCAGCACAACATGGTACCAGGATTAATACAGGAAGGAGAAAAAGAAAATAAATCCTTGGATACAATTTGCAGACAAATGAGAGAAATACAGACTTCATTCAAGAGGGAACTTTCAGTACTGCAAAATTAAGACATACTTCAGGATTCTATGCCAAAGCAATCCTGTGCAAATTTATGCAATTTATTCCAGGTGGAAGGAGAAGAGACAGACCTGGCTGAACAGACACTTGTTTTACAATCATGATTCAGTCTAGTCACAGAAGAACAGAGAAGAAAAAGAACGAATCTTCTGATATACTCAAAGATACTCTTCCTATGATAAATGCAGCTTTTTTCTTTCTTTTTTTTTTTTCTGGTGTCTAGACTTTCCTGTGGGCCTTGTGAGCACAAAACAGAAGACACTTGACATTCAAATTGTGTTAGATTGGAATAATGCCTGAAAATAGCAGGGGCTTGACTGATTGAACTAGAACTGAAAATTCTACTTTTAGCAAAGCCTAAGGATGAGAGCAGGGTATTACCTTTCTGAACCCCTTTGCTGGATTCAACAGTTACACGAGCTTCGAGACCAAAGATTACAGTTATAAATATCTCAATGAAAACCCCACATGTGATAATGGCTCCTAGAGGGAATCATTAGGATTCATTTCTGGATGTGGCAATTAACCTATTACTGTCTGAGTCACAATTATTTTGCTGAGAAGCACTGAGCTGTTGCATTCTATGCAGTCTTCATTTTTCAATTATTAGTCACAACATTCTAAGTTCCTTTGCAAAGATTACACAGCAACACCCTCTGAATGCCCAGACTGCACCCCAAGTGTCTGGGGATTACTTCTACAGCAATTGGTATAACAGGATTGCTCCCTGATGGGGAGTTCCTAGGTACAAGATGAAAACTGGGTAACTTCTAACATTTACATGAATCAAATACAATACAAATACCTGAACAACGGAAATGCTCAGTAACTTGCAGAATCAATCCATCACAAAAATGAAACTACATCTTCCTTTAGAAACCCAAGTACTGTGTTATTCCAATAGAAAGCGCTTCTTGCTTTGCCTTCCAGAATACTAAATATTCATTTCCAAAAGGAATCTGAATGGAAAAGCCCCATTGTAATAAACATTTTAACATTTCAATGGCTATTTCAACTGCCATCTGTATTCTTCTCAATTTTCCTCAAATGTTTGAATTCCTCAAAAAGACACCTGTGGCATTCACTCACGAGAACAAGCATCTCTTTTCACTTCTTCTTCCCAAAAACAATGCCAGTTTGCAAAGGGAATAAAGAAAGCCACGCTACGCTTGCTGTATACTTCAGAAAATACTATCCAATGTGTTCTACAGTAATGACTGCTGATCCAGAGATATTTCTCCTTAGGATAAGCATTACCATGAACACCTTGTGCAAAAATCACGGAAATGCTGTGCTTTGATGGCTAATATAAGCAGATTCATGATCCATCTAAAAGACTGCTGAAGTTACTCATGGCAAAATTCTTTCCTTTCCTGGTGTATGATGCACTGTTCCTCTCTAATACTATACTCCAGATGTGTCTTTGTGTGCATGTGGATATGCTTTTGATCCGTAAATGCAATAGTGTCACCAACAGGGAGAACACCAAGTCATTCAGTGAAACAGCATACTGAGTTTCTGTTGAAACAAAACTGCAGAGCATGAAATAGCAACCTGTCATCAGATGTTGTGAGTCTGATGTTCATGAGTAGCAGATACAAAACTGCTCTCTCCTCTCACCTCTGTCTGAGGGACCTGACAGCCATCTGCAAGCAGGTGACCAGTCTGCATCCATAGGCAAGGACTGGAGTCTCTGCAGCAATATTAAGGATCTATTTCACTAGGATTTAGGGCTGTGTTTTAGGAAGTTAAAAAAAACCCCAAAAATAAACCAAACCAAAAAACAAAACAAACAAAAAACCCCCAAAACAAAAACAACAAAAAACCCCCTCCTCTAAAACAAAAACCCACCCTGAAATCCACAAACTAATCCATCACAAAAAGCTACAAATCAACCATCCCCTCCCACATGCACACCCTGAAAATAAAACAAAATAGCCCCCACAGCTAAATGCATTCTGTTCCTTTCAAGTAATTTTAGTGCACACATTCGCCACTACTTTGTACTTTCTATTCAAAGGTGCACATTCTAACTGGAACATATATCCTTACTCACGTCACCCTACCCCATTTTATAGTAAAGGTGAGGAATTCAGTTACCCTCAGGAGGAGGCTCCCAAGGAACACAGCCTGAGAACCTGCAAACACAGGCTCAGAAGTTCTCCACAAGGCACTATCCAGAACATATGGAATCATGTTTTCAGCTTGGTTTGGACAGGCTGCTCACAGTCTTTGTCTTGAAGACCTTACTGCCAGTGGGGAGAATCTACGTGGCTGGTGGAACACTTTGATGAGGTAATCAGACAGGTTAGCAAGCAATATAATCAATTTGATCTGCTCATCTTAGCTGAGCACTTGGACTTCAGAACAACTCTTATTAAGTCAGGCAATGCCTACAGTAAATGAGTGATGTGTTATTTTGATTTGCCTCTCAGGGCTCAAGATCATGGTATCTAAAGCTCACCTTCCCATGAGAAATGGATTTCTGCAAACTGAAAGCAGCCTCTCCCACAGCAGGAGGAAGCAGCAAGTGAAATGGAACAGATCTGACCTTACAATAAACATCTGAGCTACATTTTAAAATACTGGCACTGAAATGTTATTACTTTACTTTGATATGCTGCCAAGGGAAAGCAAAGAGCCACTGAAAATTGAACTTCATTTTGAGGTCCAGTCCATTTTTCAGTAATCCTTGTGGTACTGTGTACATAACTTAAGGATGTTACAAAAGGCAACACACTATGATGTCATAAAATAATAACATTCATGTGAAGTTCTTAACAGATTCATGCTTAGTAGTGTCATAAATAAAAAAAAAAAAACATCAAGGAACATACACATGATGCCACAAATTAAATACATACGGTACCCTGGGTATGGAGAAAGGCATTTGGGGAAAATTAACCAGATTTTTGGCTCACATGCACACAACATGGCTGCTGTTCCTTATTAGAAGTTAAAAATTTATAAAGTTCACTACAGTGTGGGTTTTTTTTTTTTAATAAATGCAGAGATGTCATTTTTAATGTACATCTGCTGGCATTTTGTACATTATAGCCATAACTTACAGATTTTCAAAACAAATGGTATAACCAATCTACATGGTTTTTCCTTAACTCTTTTATTGATGGATATCTCCAATATACAGTTCAATTTTTTTTTTTTTGAGTACCAAGGTAACAAAAGGAACTTGAGACGTGAAATTTTAGCCACCAAACTGATTTATCTGTGCTACTCCCAACAACCCCCATAATAAAAATCAGTAATAGCACTCAGTTCTGTCTTCAAATCACATTCAACTGACTCATGTCTCTCTATGCTACATAATTGTTTTTACAGTAGTTTACTTCCAGATCCAGCAGATTTCTGCACCTTCGCCAAGTACTGCAATGTCAGTTTATTTTGGTATTAATTAATATCCTTAATACAGCTTGACTCCACTATGTCTTTTCTTAGCCTACCTTCTTATACATGACACAACCCTATTCTCTGCCTTCACACTTTTCAACCACATGTCTTTGAGAGGCGTTTGCCATCAAATGTGTCCATGTTTTTCAGGGCAGTACCATTGCCATGTAGATGCTTGTTCTATCATTCTCCCAAATGGGAAAGATGGAGAAAAGTCTCTAAAGGTAGCAGACCCAATGGTCTTCCCAAAATCTTGGTGCAGAGTGGCAGAGCCAAGACCAACATCAATGTCTTAAACAAAAAGGTCTTCCTCACCTGAGAAAGCTTAACTCACAGTATTTTAGGGGACAACAACATGGAACACTTCACTTCTTTCCACTATTCTATCAAATGCATTCTCCCCATCACAACTAGAGATGCTGCTATCTAATGATGGATGAAAAGCAAACAGAATTCATGTTGTGTTTACAAAAATATCAGAAACAATTCTTAAATTAATTTTAAAAAGCAAGCAAAACCTAGGTTCAGAAAACTTCCACAAAGGAATCAGAAATCAGCACCAAAGTCTGTAAAGAAAAATTTGGAAGTCATACTGAAGTAATTAAGAAGTGCATGAGAGAACACAACATTACTCCCAAAACACTGTCCTGAAAATCTGTCACCACTTAAACTATGTACTGAAATCTTTGTTGCTTTATTTAGAAAAAAATAAATTAGTATGATCTGTGTCAATGTTTCCTCTCTTGTCAAAGAGAACCATTCTTTCTTTGTAGTCTCAGCAGGTCAAAAGCACAGGTGAGCTTGTGATTTTCATTTATCTGAAGGAAAAACTAGATGTTTAAGATCAAAAAAGCTATTTAATTTCTCTAGATGAAAATGGAAAGGGTGCATCTTTTCCTAAGAATGTCTTCTCAGTCATGTAGCACATTTTATTTTTTAAAAATTTGCTAATATTTGACATTTCACTGTGGTCATCAGCTGCAGAAGGCTGAAATTTGAGAGTTCTCTTATTAAAGTAAAAAAAGGTGGCTTTGTCCTTTCCTTTTTTCATCTGAGTCTGAAAAACATTTAGAAGGCCTGGTCCACAAACATATTTTGATAGTGCTTAATGCTGTGTTGCTAATTATCACTGTTTCCCAAAATTAAATTTACCAAGTTTTAAAAGGTGCATTTAGGTTTCCTGATATAGTACTTTACTACATTTACTGGACCAAATCTGCATTCCTCATCTGCTCATAAACATCATGCACACATAGTAATGGTTTGATTATTTGCTTTTCTTACAATAAATAATAAATTCAAATAAAAACAACACCCAGACTTTTTAAGGGCTTCAAATGCAGCTACTATAAAACACCATCTAAGGTAAATAAAACCTTCCAGTAAAGGAGGCAGGGAATGAGCCTATCCCTGCCTCTATGAATGCTGCTTTACTGGGTAACCCCAAGGAACACCACCCCCTGGTCAAACAGGAGGAGTTTTCCTGCAGATGGAGGTGGAGGTAAGAGGTGAGGAGGATCCACTGCTTCTGGTGCCACAGCTGAGCTGGGCTGGACACTGCACAGAGAAAGCACCACCTGAGCCTATACACGAGCAGCTTCTGCTCTTCCTGTAACTGATACAAACCTCTGCCTTCCCAGGCAAGAGAAGCCATCTCAGTCTCTGCTGAGATGAGGAATTTATGCCCTGACCCACAAACACGGAGCTCAGGAACAGGACATCAAAGCCACCCAAAGGCTGTAGCCCTGAGCTCTGCAGTGACGCTGCTGCAGGCACAGCTGTGCCATACAGGAGGGACAAGGGGAGGTCACACAGGTCAGCAAAATATCAAGGGCAGCAAATTGTTTAGTGACCATTTTGTTTACTGTGCGAGTGGCTTTTGACTAGGAGGGGTGGCAATTCTTTCCTGCTTGCCTTGGGCAGTGAAAGCTACAAAAATGTTTGTACATGACAGGTGTCCAGGGAAATCAGCAGTCTTAGGTCTGTTTCTTTATCAAGTTGGCCAAATTCTATGCTACATGTGGCACACATTCTTTTATCCCCTCTTTCCTCCCACCCCAATTATTCTACATAACATGTCCAGCAAGAGTGCTAAGTATGCCAGTTCAAAGACAAACAGAAAGCAGGCAAACAAATTCCTCCAAAACCACTTAGCAAGCTGTTTTTGCAAAGGTTTACAAATGGAGCAAGAATCTGCCCTCGCCTTCATAGCAAACCACAATGCCACAGAGATTCCTCATGAGAAAAATCTCTCTCAGGCTAAAGATTTTCATGGCAAGTCGAAGGAAGCGATATATGGCTGAAAAGTAGTTTTATTTACAGCAAGGCAGAAGTTAAAATGACAGAGCCCACTACAGGCATTACTGATGATAAAAACAGAAGCATGATTTGTGAAGTTTATTTGTGGGCCGTTGTGTAGCTTATGCTGTACCACTAGTACATGCAAAATAAGAAATTATAACACAGCTGGTGACAAAAGGGAATAATTTCATACTAACCTGAAATAATCAGTTATCTTTTCCCCAAAACTTTATCTTGGAAAAGGTGCATTTTTTGTTCAAAACCTCTAAAACTGAAGTCAATTGCAAATTATTACATTCATAGAAGAAGGTGACTTCAGCTAATACTGATCCATTTACAGAGAAACAAATTAAAGTACTAAACATGAAACACTGAAATGGTCAAAAATTTAACAGATTATGAATTGTGATTATTAAATGCAACTTAGAAAAGTAACTCAGAGAAAAGTGCATTGACTTACAGATTATTTTGATAGCACAGTAGATTAAAACTAATTATAGTTTTAAGTTCTTCATTATTGCATAACTCAATGCCCACCCACATCAGTCAATTTACTGAAAACATTACACATGCATGAAACAAATTATTTATGGTGCAACTGAACAACTAAAGGATGGCACCACATTATTAACCAACCTGAATTTAGTGAATTTAAGCAAGACCTGAAAACCTGAACCAACCAGCCACAGCCTGTTAATATATTAAGACCAATCACATCAACCTTAAGTTCTTGCAAGTTTAAAAATAAAATTTAAGTCTCCACAAAAATATTTTAGAAGTCACGTGTCCTCCCACCTCTCCAATTTTTAGGTGTTATTTACTCTACTGCTCAGCTAGAACTGCTGGAAATGTAATTTCATGCTGTTTTGAAAAAACTCCAAAAACAAACAAAAAAAAATCCCACACAAACACACAAACCAAAACAACTACACCAAAAACCACCTCAAAGATTGAAAGCATTAAAGTAATCTTGGTATTATTTATTCTTGCTTTAAATGAGGCAAGAAAGGAAAAGTTGAACAGACTGCTACACAAAAATGCATGAGTCTTCATTCATTACTTCATTTGAAAGTTGAACAAAAAAACCTTTCTGAACATGCATCTCAAATTGATAATAAATAAATAAAATATCAACAACCAAAGACCAGCTTTTCTAGAGTAGTCACTGTGTTTGCAAAGTGCTAAAGGGAAACAAGTAGGCACCAGAAAACTCTCTGTACTACAAAGGTATTGATTTGGGGGGGGGTTGATCTGCAGGAGCACTGCAAAACTGCTTCCTAGGGAAATGAAAAGGAGCTCCAATACATTTTCTGATGTCTGGAATCTTACCAACCACTGGAGGATTTGCTCCTGTGGCTTTTCCTAAAATTTCTGATGACTAACAGAGAAAGGGGAGGAGGAGGTTGCATGTGTGTGTGGGGGAATCAAGGCTGCCAAAGCATGAAGAGCATCCCAGTCTCCTCCTCCTTTACACCATATCCTCTTGCCTCTCAATTTGACTGCTCTGCTGAGATCAGGTAAAAAAACCAGAGGAAATGTTTCTAAACACAGTGCTAATGGAATATGTGACTGGTCTCACCAACTGCATGCAGGCAAGGGTGAATGCTTCTGCCAAGTTAGACATGGACCTGGTCACAGGCACCATAGCTTGCTCTCATTCATTCTATTGCAGACTATACCCCCACCAATACTGTCTTATTCACAGTCCTTGCTTACTGTCTAAAGGCAAGTTTTTGCTTATCCTTTTCAAAGTATACCAACACAGTGCTTGCAGAAATCAACTTTATCTCTAAGATACTGGATTCAGAAATACAAATAAAATAATAGGCTACAACAAACACTATTTAAGATGATGCATTCATTTAAAGATTTCCCAACATATATAAATGTTATCTACCTAGATTTTTATCTCCGTATTTTTACAGTACATTATTGATATATTTTTTACAGTACATTGAGGCTGCCAAGATAACAGAATTGCCACTGCTCAGGCTGGAATCTGCTATCAGAGAATTTTATTTCTTTTTCTTTTGTCTAAGCATGTGGGTCTCAGACATTGTGGAAAGTGATAGCAACAGTTGGTTGTTCTAAGAGTTAAGCATATACTTAACCATGCTAACCACCTTGACAAAGCCCATGGCAGGGAAGGGGCGGTGCTCTTGACTGTGGCAGCTGTAAACCACAAATAATTACATTATCTTTAACTACTCTTCACTTCAGCTGGAAGAAACATGCCCTGTATTCTGCTTCTCCTAGACAACTGTAAGGAAACAGAACAATGGTAATTCCCAAAGCCCCTGACCTCATGGAACTGTATTCCATTAACCAGTTTTCACTAAGCAAGTGGCAGAGAAGTACATTACACAGGAGGGGACACAGAGGCCACAGATCTGGGACAGCTGAACACGGGGAAAGGATTGTGATGACATTGCTCAGAGAACACATACCATGAGTGAGCACTCACCTCCTCCTCCCAAGTTTGTGGGCTTGCCAATCTGCAAACTGACAAGATAACTATACAGAAATCACAAAACCAGGTGTTTTGACGCTCTTCAACTTAAATTTGAAACTAGTAATCATTCAAGGAGGCAGCACACATTGGCAACAAAAGAGCAGGCAGAATGCAAGATTCAGTACATCTCTATTCAGCAGCAGGAAGGCATCTATTATCAGATGCAGAATGGACCCGAAATGCAAAGAAAGCCAGCATTGTTGCACACGTTAGGGAACATCCTAACTGCTCCTTACAGCTATTCAAAGAAAGACGAGCTGGGACAACCCCAAAACAATATCTTTAAAATCAGTATCTGATAAACCAAAGCTTAATTCTTGCAATAAAGCTGAAACCAAAGCAAGTACATGAAGTAACTTAGGCACTACCCAGAAAACACATGGATAAAAACTGGCTAGAGGCTGGCCCTCACAGCCAATCTCGGCAAGCTCGCTATAGAGCAGCAGTGAAAGATGCAGTCAGCCTTTTAGACATGGTTGTCTTGGAGACACAAGAACACACTGTATTGATGACAAAGGAAACAAAAAGCTGGATGCACTTTCTAAGGCTTTTAGTCTGCTCTCTTTCATGTGGAGTTTACGGAGGAGGGCCTCCCTGGGATGGGTATGTGGGGAATGCTGGCAGCAGGATCAGCTTATTGAGATAGAAATCTGCACTTGCTTAGGAGTTTCATGCAGCCTCAGAATACTCTTTATCCCAGGGAACAGGAGACTTCCACATGGAAACTAGCAAATGAGACTCACGTTTGCTCACTTTGAAGGTTTAGCCCTAAACAAACATTAAACCTTCCACCTAAGGGTCTTTAAGAGAAATAAAACAAGCAGTCTCTCCTGGTTTGTGCAAGGGCCCTGGAGCTGTTCTGGGGGCTCCCTCCAATTATTCAAGTGCTCTTCTGCTAGGCTCCTTCCAAACTTTGAAGTAGAAATCTAGCAAAGTACCTTGAGGTAACTAAGAGAGAAATGGCTAGTGACATTTAGGCTGTAACTGTGAAAACTCCAAGTTCTATTTCAGCGTAAATGAGGTAAGCCTGGGAAAGAATTTTGACAGAAGTTTATTTTTTAAAGATACCATGAGCAGCGAATGCTTCTTATTCCAATTACCGAGTCAGTCTTGTAATGCTGAAATGTAACTCCCGTACTAGACTGTCAGATTCTAGCTTTGTAAGAAGATAGCACTTAGTCAGTATATTGCACCCTAGTACGTACATTATATACAAGAATCTTCTCAATTTGTAATACTTTTCACTGATAATGCAATTTAGACTACATCAGAGGATGCCATGACAATAATAGTAAATACTGGCTTTAGGTACAGAGTCACATGCATCTATCAAGCCTTGAATTAAGCACTGCAACACTGAGGTCTAGCTGGACAGTGTGACTATTTAGCTGATAGTGCAATATTTGCTGCAAGGGGTCTGCCTCCCGCTCTCCACATCTTAACTTCCTGCAGGACAAGCATGACAAGGACTTCTTACCTGCAAATACAGTGCAGGGGCTGTAACTTCTCACAAGAAGAGATAGAAGGTCTCACCCTGCCACAGGCCGCCTGCTTGCATGGAAGTTTATAAATTTCCCGATTTCATAGGCTGCTGAGTTTTATATGCCCACTTTCAAATTCTGTGAGTACACTGAAAATTGTGCATGATATATCAACATTTAGCTCTGACAGCAGGATGGGTGAAGCAGGAAAAAACTGGTAGTTTTCCACATCATAATCTCCTCTTCTTTCATATTGCTCCTCTCTTTTGTCTGTAAGGGGGATTGAAGAGGAGGGAAGCAGTGAGGCTACACAGATAGGTGATAACTCCTTGCCTTTCCAGTCTCTTCAGAAGAGCTATAAAACAGATAGGAAATAGGCACCTGACAAAGGGATATTGATATAATCAGCACCAACACCATCTTAGAGGTTCTCTCAATGTCCTTATTTAAAACTGTGTATCTGTAGTAGATAATTGCTACCCTCTCATACATCTGACTGACAACATCAGAAAACCTGGGTCAAATGATGCAAGACACTCAACCTGATGGGAGCAATTGCTACTAGTGTATTTCCACAGTCAGAGGTGCCTACAAAATGAAGTAGTGCTGAAACACCCAACTCTGTTAATTCTGGCTCATTTGTTTTGTCACTAAATGCAAAACGCTGTGTTGAATTAACTGAATTGCTGACAGCAGCTGCGGTTTTTTGGGACCACTGAAAATCAAGCTATTTGTAAATACCACAATATGGATTTTCAAATCTCATTTCAGGCACCACATAGCTAAGGCATATCCAGACCAGGACAAACATTCAGACAGAATATCTCTCATCTGGAGAGCCTATTCATTGGTGTAGCTACTTCACATACCTGAAGTATCTGTGACAGTACAATTCAGCATTATTTGTGAGGAAAAAAATATTCTATTCCCTCAGTTAGTAAAATTAAAACCCTTCCTGCCACAGAGAGGTCCTCCAATATGGATACAGGTGAATTTTGCACTCATGGAATCATGACTTCTGCTGTGAAGTTTATAGGAACTAAATAGTCAAGCTGCGCTATCACCATCTCAGGTACTGATGCCAACAGTAAAGACTAGGCTCAGAAAACACAACCATGTGATTTTGATGATGATGAGCAAAGCAGAACACAATACACAACACATCCTTTCTCCATCTACTTCTATTTTTAAAGTAAGTGAAATATTTCATGAGATTAATGAACAACCATATCCATTTTGTGACATCATCCTAGAGACACAGAACAGGCAGGAAAAACAACCAGAGGATGAAGAAAGAAGGCACTTGTGTACGCTTTTGCATCAAAACCACTTTTCAGGTTGGATGATAATCTGCAGCCTACCTCATTCTGTTAGAGGAGGGCCTCAAATACTGCTTGGAACTGGGGCACAAGATGTTTTTACTTGACAAATCCATGGGCATTTAGTAAAACAGTTAGGCAATACCACAATGTATGTTCGTGGTAAGGAAATTTCTACCTAGAAGAATTGTTTCCCTAAATCCAATTCAAAAACCTCAAAACCACACACAAAAACATCTCTTCTTGACTCCCAGACCAAAAAAGAAATCAAAAATTAAAAGTTCTAATTCTACTTTTCAGGCAAACTGTAATTAAGATCTACCATATTTATGTACAGGCAAGTGAAATGGAATAGATAATATGCTTTTACTGATAGCTGAATTGGACCATTGTGGGCACGCCATATTGGATGTCTATTAAAATTATTTTACCATAACAAATCTGGGAAACAGTAAATTAGATGTTTGTTCTTCAAAGCACATTCCTCTCTTTCCCAGCTCAAAACCACTGCAATTCAGTTTACCAAAAATTTTTTAGAGGGCCTGGGCTTTATGTGATTTATGTACAAAGACCACCAAATTTCAGAGTTATCACTGATCCGCTTATTATGTTCTGATACAACAAAACCTAAAAGGAACAAGAAGGAACACAGCTGTAAAAACCAGAACCTACAATATTTTCTTCCTTCCTTTCATTATAAAAGAGAGTGAAACTCTGTGAACCTATTCATATTTGGGTAATAAATCTCTGTATATTTTCTGTATTTGGAATAATCAGCCAATAGATTACGTTTTCACAAGATCAATGACCACAATAAATACTTGCAAAGTAACATACTGAAACTTTTATTACTAGGTAGAACAGGTTTTCTAATTTTTTCACAGCAGAAGCTACTTTCTTGCATTACTCTGTTTTATGAGAATTCTGTTCTTTATTTAGACTTGAGCACTAAAGGCCGCATGGTTTATGGATACAATTATAACCACAAGTCTGTTTCCAATTTCCAAAGCCAAACCTTCATTGTAACAGATAAAGTCAGAATTATAGGAACAAAGCATGATCACGGAAGAATGATATTTGTAATGTAAACACACAAAATATTATACTACACAATCAAAAAACATATCTTGCAGCCTTAGCTAATACGAAACACCATGAGGTCAATTGTAGGATTTGCCTGACTGGAAAAAAAAAGCCTGAACCACTAAAATAATTTGTATTATTACAAATACTCATATGCTTTGGACTGGATATATGTATAAATCCTTGTGGAGATGCAGTCCTGGACTGTTAATATACACATCTCAGTATATTTTCACAGCAGCTGAAAAACTGAGGTTTTACTCTCCTGCTGCTAACACCACTTTCATAGCTCTAGCTGGTTATTACATCCATGCTATTCCTATGGTGGAAACAGGCAGGATAAAAAATTTGGTAGGAGACACTTAAGAAGGTATCTATGACTGATTGTTTTATTTAGTCATCTGCTTCCAAAGGAGAAAAATCACTTCAAACCCATCAGAGTAGGCTCTTAATACTATACTTGAACATTACTTCCTCTAGCTCATTTTCCCTTTACTTTTTAAAATCTGTGCATTATACCCCTTCCCTATTTTCTTCAGCTAAATCCCTTCTCTATTGTGCAGATGCAAAAAGAAATGCAAAACAAGCCTGTATTCCTGCTGTGGGATTGTGTCACCAAAGCAGAGAGAAGTTCACCAGAATTATATACTGCCAGCTCTGTTCTAACTCCCACTGATACTCACAGACATCTTACTGTACAGGAAGGAACAGAGGGGCCAAGCTCCAGCATATAGCAAATATGTATGGGGGGGGGGAGAAAAACAAAATGGGAATCCTGGTGTATAATAAATATTACAGATGCTGACTGTGTGCATAACAGATTGCTAAGCAGAAGCAACAGGAATTCTAGTTCTATAATCAGCAGTCTTCCAATTTGATGCCAAATTATAGGTGTGTATAACTCATGAAGTTGGGGGTAAATCACTGATTAAACTTAGTGATGTCAAATAAACTATACATTAACAATTAAATGTTTCTCCCTCCCTCTAAATGCAACATTCATAACACAAAGTCTGCAAAGTTCCTTTTCAGCTGAAATCACAACTAAATACACTTCACAGGAGAGATCTGGCTGCCTGTGAAGTTATTCAGGAGACTCAGAACCACTTCAGTTCTCATAGGAAAGTCATTCAAGTTTCTGATGGCTGGAAATTATTTCAACATCTAAGACTTCAAAATATATAGGTATTGCTACATTTATTCAAAAGTGGTCACATTCCTCCCTTAGATATTCTCAGACAGAGTCAAAATTTGCTAGTAACAGTGCATAACAACTTAGATTTTTCAAAGACTATCTGTAATTGATATTACAAGATCAATTTCCATTTTGAGAACAGAACAATAAAAGAGAAGTGAAACTTTTTGCATTAAAAAACTTCTTGCATTAAAATGTTTTCTTTAGCCTTTATCCAGAGACAAGGACTAGATACATAAAAGAACCTCACATATATTGTAAAAAGACCTTCAGCTAGTGTCTTCTCAGAATTTCAGCTTACTCTTAACAAGATTGATATTGTTAGGGGATACATAAAAATGCAGAATGTATTCAGAATGTAAAGTAACAGGTTTTCCTGTATCTTAGGACATTTGTGTTGTTTATATATGCACAGATGCCCTACACACAACACACTGTTAAATATATATGGATTCATAACAATGCCGTAGGATACCGAGTGCTATTTATCTCTGCCCTCAGTTAACTGTGAATTTAAGTCCTTGACATGGGGATGCTGCTGATGTATTCACATAATGGCTTCTGTCTTCAGGGGATCCTCAGAAGCAGACTTCCAGAAATTATCTGGCATGTTTTTACCCATTTTCTACTCAATTTATCAAATAAATGTAAACATTTTAAAGACAAGAACAACTAGCTGAAGATGGTGGAATTCCTTGCAACCAACTGTAGCAAATTCAAATGTGTCTCATAATCTGGACACTTACTCAACGGAAAGACAAATTGCTTTGCTAAAGAGTTAAGACAAACTGGGAAACCTGCCATCTAAAAATAACTCCCTCTTCACTGGAGAAGCCAGAGCCCAGACAACACAGACTAAAGGATTAACAATGAATGATAAGTTTTAGATGAAGAAGTATCTTTCATTAGGTCAACTCGTGTAGTTTTTAAAAATGACACAAAACTTGGGACAGACAAAGCCTTTTTTGTTTTAAAATCTTTCCAATGTTATTCTCAGCTGAGAAAGTATTCTTATTTTGGAGCCAAAGAAAGGCGCACGTACAAAGTCAAAAGATTTGCCCTGAGCTACGTGCAAACCACCCGCAAACTAAGATCAAAGATCAAGTGGTTCTAGATGTACATTTGGAGTGGGCTCCTTTCCCAGCTTACATCACTTCTGATACTTCTGGAGACCTTGCACTGAACAAAGAGAGACTTGTGCAAATGCCTTAAATGAGTTTTTGCAGGGCATATTCAAATGATAAAAGTATTTTGGTGTCATCTACCCAGCAAACATACTCACTGCTGATGATAAATGGTATCATTTGAAGACACAAGAAAACTTCATACCCCACCAAGAATCTATTTTTTCAAAATGTCTAATCCACCTATACAAGTATTTCCACAAAGTCAAAGTACAGCCAGCCACCTACAAAGAGGAAGAATGCTTTTTTTGGTTGCACTTGTGGTTGTTTGGTGTTTGGGGTTTTTTTGGTAAAATATCATAATGTTACACTGAAACAGATTTTTCCTAAGCAAGATTAACTGGACTAAAACAAGAGGCTGTTTTTAGGCAGTGTTTTTGAAAAGGAGAGAGAGTCAGAACATATCAGAAGTGGTTTATTTATAAATATATCCGGAGGGAAAAATTACTGAAATATTTGTTTACAGTTCTGAGGTTGAGACTGCCTACAGGCAAATAGTCTAGATGAGAATTAGCATCTGAGGGTGTCCAGTCTTTCAGAAGTCTCTATCTGATATGATCCCTTCACTGAGCTATAGATAGATATCTGTGTACTTGCCCCTTGGGGACTCAGACACCAGACCTGACCTCGAATGGATACCAGCTGGCCTGGCAAAGGCTCCTAGTTGGATCTGAAATAGCCTTGATGATACACCCAGTGTGGGTCACAATTAGCACGGCCTCTTGACGAGGAGCAATGCCTTCTCCAGTGTGCGCTGCAGTTGGCGGGCACAAACAAAAAGCTTCCCATAAATTGTTCAGCAGTGCCCAACAGAGCAGGAAGAATACAGAGGGAAGCTTTAATAGGCCATTGAAGAAAACTGTGATGAGCCAAGTATGAAACAGCAATAGAAATAATAGTGGAAGATTGAAAAACAATGTGCAAGGCCTAATATGAGAAGATGTGCCAGATGGAAGCAGACAGGAACTAACACTGGAAAGAAGAGATTGCAATGCAATTCTTAGAATTATGAATCAGATAAAAAAATATAAGGTTCCTCTTGTCATTAGCTTGTGATGCATTTAGTTTCATTGCATACACAGGGATGCTGCTTTGCTATTTGACTGCGCTCCCTGACTGGCTCCCAGCAGCTGTCGGCCAACTGTGCCACCAGCTCCTGCTGTGGTCCCAACAAAGCACCCAACAAACTCACATCCAAATTTGAAGATGCTCAAAGAGAAAGACTGATGATTGCTTTACGTTCTCCTCTGCTTCCCACAGCCTGTGACAGATAAACCCCTCAAGTATAAGTCTGAAATTTAAGGACTGGACATTGTGTCACTAAGCACTGCACACAACTCCCCAAGGAGCACTGGCTGCACTTCATGGAGGCTCTGCTTCTCTTTGGTACAACCTCACAGTGCTGCAGTGGCAGGGAAGATATTAGGACTAAAGCACGGTGAACAAACATCAGTTAGAAGATACTGTGAAGTTTCTAATTCGTATCTTTACAGAAAAAAAGGGACTTGTGATTACAAAAGGAAGTAAATGGGGAAGAGATGCCATTCAGGGCTGATTGGTTTTTTTCCCACTGAAAACACACTCTTGCTCTCAAAATGTCCAAGCAGCTAAAAAAATCTGTGAATTTAAGCAACTGTAACAAGGCACTCCCCAGTCAGGACCCATCCAGGCTTAAAATCACAGAATTGTTTAGTTTAGAAAAGACCTTTAAGATCATTGACTCCAACCATTAACATGACACTGTCAAGTGCACCACTAAACCATGTCCCTAGGTGCTACACATCTACATGTCTTCTAAACACCTCCAGGGATGGTGACTAGCCACTGGGCAGCCTGTTTCAATGCTTGACAACAATTTCAGTAAAGAATTTCTTCTTAAAATCCAATCAAAACCTCCTCTGGCACCACTTGAGGCCAAAAAATACCAGCTGCTCAGTACTAGCTAACAAAAATACATGATCTTGCACTCCAAGTCTTATAAAAGCCAGTCTTAAATACATTTTTTCTTTAGAATGGAGGATATATTCTCTTTAAAAATTTCTGAGATTTGAGGTAACGTAAGCCCATAGACCCAAGAGAACAAAATTAGCAGCTGGAAGCTGAGCCCTTCAGAGAAGGGCTGGTGGAAGAGAACACACACTCTCTAGAATGCAGAAGATCTATTGCTTGGAAGGCAGTCCATCCAAATATGTATGAGAGAAGTGTCCCTGCTATTTGTGCTTTGAGACTAGGAAAAAAGTCTTTTATATACAAGATTTCTTTATAAAATTCATTTATTCTAATAAGGTTTTTAATTCCTTTCATTCAACCTCTTCAGAAGTCGTTATTTTACTTACAAACAGGAAGGAGAAAAGCATGTAACAGGACACAGGAGTACCAGGCTGGCAGAGAGAAATCTCGTAACTACAGACTTTAACTAAGCTTGTGTAAGACTTTAAGTTCATGTACTTCACTGTATTAAAAACAGATGATGCAGCAGGTAGGACATGAAGGACATAAAGGGTGCTCCAGCAAGACTCTTAGGTCTGCTAGGGGATTTGGATCTCTAATTATTTACATAGTTCATAAGAGTTTATTTATTATGCATTTCACTAAATGGTGTACATGGTAAACTGACTGAGCAGCAAGAAACAGCATAGAATTCTATCCTGCCTCAAACAAGAATCACATCAATAACATCTATAAGGCTATTTTCATCTGGCAGTATTTCAGTAAGAAAAAGAAAATGTTTCTTATCTGCAGACAGCATTCTTAGAACCTGGATGCATGACACGTTTCACACTGGTCATGCAAAAATTGTTTAAAATAAATATCCTCTATTCCTTCTGCATTCTGAAGTGACCTTCAGTGGCAACAGTTATGCCCTTCCAGCTACATGGGCGAACATGGTATCTTCCATCCTGTCACTAACAGATTGTCACTCTGACAATGATTTACAGTGACCACAGTTAATGAGTAAGACTGCATAGTGAAGAACACAATGTTTCTCCCTATCAACTCGCTGAAGTAACTGAAAAGGTTAAATGGGATTTACAAGCCAAACAGTTTTAGATAGGAACAAAACAATTCACTTTGTTCAAAGAAAACACTGTTTGCTTTTCTAGGACACCTCACAAGTTCAGGATTTAGATGTCTTCAATAGCATAGCTGTATAAGTCACTCTGAGCACTCACAGAAGCAAATATGCCTGCAGATAAGTATGGGCCTGAGGGTCAGATTTGCCTCTGGAATATTAATGTTTGTAAAACTGTTTCTGTGTTTTTTAGCTCGTTACTTCAAAGGTAGTTCAAGGGTTAGAAAATGAGTACCAATTAAAAACAAACTCAAAAAGAATTATTGGGAGTGGAGCAGGTCATAGTTTTAATTTACCAACAGCCTTTACAGAAATGTAACATTTGTGTTTCCTGCATTTCAAACTGTGACATTCCAACTGGTAAATTCTTTTAATGTATTCTGTAATACGCTAGGTGTCAGTTGCCCAAACTGACCATTTCACTATAGGTTTTAAACTCTATACTATTTTCTTTACAAGAAAAGCCTGAAATTACATTTTGGTATTTACATACAAGTCCATCTGTGTCATCCCCCTGCCTGCCCCTTGCTCCTCACTGTGTTGGCTTCTGACTGGTGCTGAGCAACCTGCTGTTTTTAGCCTTTATTAATACTTCAATGGCTTTTTGCGGAACAAAGAAAGCCTAATCATCAGGAGGCAAGACCACAAATCCCAGCTTCACTACACATAACCAGCCTAGTTACTTACCAACATTATTATCACAGGAACAGAAAACTGTTTTTAGAGAAACAGCATAAAAGTTACAGGCAGATTTACTGCTCAGCTCTAAAAGGTATTCATGGAACAGCTGGACTGATAACAATGCAGGAACAAAAAATTTTCACTGTGTTATTATTATAGCAATGAGCCTGCCCTGTCATTAAGTCCCTACAGCTAACTTTTCCTCGTTAGATACTAACATGCAAAGAGACATGAAATGATGGTTTAAGTACTTCTATGTCTATCAGTCTCTCAAAAAACCGACTACTCCATTGCGGATGTTATGTTAGTATGTTACTTCTGAATTCAACTCTAAAGAAGGGAACAAAACTACAACTACTGTTGAGTCAGATGCTTGTTTAATGCTACCACTGGACAAAATGATAGTGGAGAGGAAAGAATGTGGCTATTGCTATTTACTACCAAGGTGGACAATAAACTTTTCCATGTTTACACTATGGAAAGCAATCCTTTCATCTCTGAATTTGAATCAACCAACTGCAAAATGCTTTTTAGAAATCCCTTTTAGTGGATTAAAGCATCTTTTAAGTCATAAATTTTACAAATGGTTAATTTTGCAAGCAATGGAATAAAACTTACCAAATCTAATATAAGAATTGTTAGCTTCAAAACAAATTATTACCTCTTCTTGAACAGAGACACATGCAAATTCATTTACCTCCTTAATGTTTCTACAATTCTGCTTCAAACCCCAAATTTCCGGGACAGGCTATGCTAGACAATATGTAATAGGCATAATATTTTTAGCCTGTCCATGATAAAGATGATAAATACTACAAGAAGCCCATGGCTATGCCAAGGACCATGAGAAGTCAGGGAATACTTTTGGTGTCCCTTTGAACTTTTAAGAATTAAAGGCTAATCGCCTTTTTAAAACGGAGATTGCTTAAAGCTTTCCACAGGAGATAAAACCTTTACTAGATGAACTACATCTGTTCATCACATCATTCAGACTCAGCCCCACCAGTCATCTTGGAATGAAACACAACAAATCTGGGTGGAGGCTAGAAAGTGATTATTCTGACTTCAGTCCTTGCACACACTGTTCAGTGTGAATCCCTGAGCTCAATGGGAGCTTGTGCTCAACTACCCTTTCCCAGCCCAAGCCCCCATCTAATTGCAATTTCTGTATCCTCTGGTCCTGCAGAACTCCCCCTTACCTTCCCTTGTGTTAAGGCACTGAAGACAGTAATTTACGTCTAATTAACGGAACTGAGTCATAACGAGCTTCTTTCTTTTACGAGACTTGAATGTTAAATGTCCGAAATAACCAATGAAACCCTGCTTTTAGTCCTGCTCCACATGTTAAGTTCCTGCAGCACAAAGCTGTTATTCAGGCCTTGCTTTGCATACAGTCGGAGGGTCGGGGGTTATTCACACTGACAAATTCTTAAGATGGCACGCACAGAGCCACCAGCTTCAATATTTTAGTTATGCAGCCATGCTGAAACAGGCTTATCCTCAGGGACCCACTGATTTTCTTCTCCAGCTTTGGGAGGGTATCCTTTTCTCCCTGACTGAATTTGACAGCACCCTTTAGGAGGGATCAATTTCCATGCCACAGAGACAAAAGGCGAGATGAAAGTTGGAAGGCAGGCACACAAAGAGCTGCACATCTGCCCAAAGAACAGCATGCAAAAGCAGTTCTGCTGTTGATCCAAGATGAACCATCAAGACGTCATGAGGTAAACCAAGGCTATCAAAGAAACCAACTACGCAGGAACAAAAGCTTGCACAAAAACATAAGAAACTGAGCTTCTCACTACACGAAAGCAGCAAGTGTTGCTGCTGCTGTTGATCCAGTGAATTGAACCACAATAACACAAAAAAGCAAAATGTACAAAGATAACAACATATCATCTATCTCAGAAGACAAGGCAAGTTTTCTATCATATTTTCATTGTCATGTTTTAAAAGTTATATAAACAGCAATGACCATGCACAGAGCATGCAAATACTAATTTGTTACTATAGCTGAAAGACAAGAAAAGAGCCTAAGAAGGACCAGGTAGATCGTCAACCTACAGTCTTAAACAACTTTGTTCTTCCAAGTCCATACGAGATACCGTAACTTTGGAAGTGTGGTCAAAAGGACGCTGCCACCTGCACATCCACTCAACTAGAAATGGATCCATGAAAGAAGAAGTTTCTATTCTGCTTCATGGTCTTGGGCCTCCCTGCTTCGTTTCACAGAAAATTACAAATATAGACTCTTTTGTGGGGTACTAGATGCAATAAAGACTGAGAATTATCACTGTATTAAAGCAATTCTATATGCTTGTTGTAACAACTAGATTTAAAAACTCTTTTTTCCAAACTAACTTTAGGATAAGAATCTTCTTTAATGTTCAACTACTATGCCTGATGTCAAGTGATACATAAAAAGTTATAAATTCACCTACTCATTTTTATCTGTAGTTTACCTAAAGTGCAAAGTAGTGAAAACAAAATAAAATCTTAAGACTATAGTTACTAATATTGAAATCCAGTTTGCATGGAAACTTTCATGGATTAGCCTTTGTGTCAGTATTGTCACCTTACCCACAGCGACTTACACTTCCATATATATTGTTGCCTCTAACTTCAAACTCAGCCTTTCTTAAAATGTCATGAAAAACAGCTTAAACTGGCATGGCATTTAGTTTTCAGCTGTTCTGACTTACCTCCCCAGTCCCTCTACATCACTCTTTTTGCACGAACTTGTGCTAGTAAGACAAAATCCAAACCTCACAGTCTTTCTACTATGAAATTAATGCAATTACGATTTACTGCTTAAACTTTTAGGGGTTTTTTGGTATTAACAGATTGAATGTATCAAGCAAAACCTACACAGTTTTCTTTCCTCTCATGTCAGTCAAAATAACTGAGGCACATTAAGTTAATAATCTAGTTACTTATTAAACTAGTAAAATATTTAATTTGCTTAAGAGAAAGAAAAGGTGATTATTTTTCAATTAGATAAAAGCACCATTTGTTGAAACTGAACATTAAGAGCACTTTTAATTTTACAGCCATATGCAATGAAAAAACATTGTACGCTTAAAGAATCATGCTTGTCAAACATTCATTTTGTTAATGTACTATTCTAGTCTCCCAAGTTAATGGCTTACTAAACGCACTTTTCAAAGAAATTTAACATATAAAGAAAACAATTTAAGCATATCCCAGTATATTAAAACTAATCTTCACTTGAATAAATACTGGTAATGAGCTAAGTTAGTAAGTGGAATTGCATTCAGAAGCAATACAAGTTCCCAATCAATTAGAGATATGATTAATCAAACATGAGTATCTTAGTAAAACTACTGCAGTCTCTTTAAACCTCACCCACCAAAAGCAAGACATTAAGTTTTTCTTTTCCCCATGTTATTTTTCTTTATACATAAATATAGAAAAAAAGACAACATGTCATGAGAACCACATATTATGAGTTTGTCAAGGATCCCATTCCTCTTTTCTCGTCGTTCCATTTCTGCTCCTTTCAAACTGAGTTAAATGGATTTGCAAAGGTTGATTATCATCAACCTTTATCATTTGCATGTAAAATGCATTTTTACTGGAGAAGTACACAGGGCAGATAAAAAGACAAGGGGGTGGGGAGCTGCTAATAAAAACATACACCAAACATGAAAAATTGTTTCCAGAATTGTTCTCCCCCAATATGAGCACACAGCTACAGCACAGAAACGGAAATTTGATGATGAGGCCACTCTGCTTCATCAGAGCACAAGGTTTAGGCTAATGTGCACCATGTTTTCTCAGAAATTTCCAGTGCACAGTTGCACAGAGGACATATTTTTGAAATAGTATACACAGTACTTCTACAAAAAAAGCAGAGTGTTAGGTGCATCACAGACTGCATGACTCTACACCTGAAAGAAAAAATAAGAAGTCTGACCAACAAAGCCACATATAATTTACTACTTCAATATTTGCAAAGAACTTTAGTAACTATAACTTTGATTTAATATTTATTTCATCCACATTATTTTCTGCTCTACAATTCAACATTTTTACGCATTATTTATACAAGTAAACTGAATTATGAAGAAAACCCTGACAGACTGACAGCGGGTCAATGGATGGCATTACGGTGCTAAACTCAGATTGCTTCAACACATGCTGTACCAGACCAGTAAGAATCTTACCTTTCCTTCACTATGAAAACTGAATATAAAAGCCTGCGTTCTCGTGTACCTAAAAGTTTAATTGTGTATAAGAAGAATCTACTGCTAAAATTTAAGAGTGGTAGTGAATGAAATTTTAATGGTAGACAAACATGCCAGATAGAATTCATTTCTGCAATTTAAATCTCAAGTCTCTTTATTTATGTAGCAATGTAGTCTACTATTTAACAGACTAGAAAAGCAGAACTTGCAAATCTACTGTATTCTGAAACAGGGATAAAGATGGATGGAACACTGCTAAAAAAACTGTTTGGTTCATTTTGTTAGTAGATGTCTTCAAAGGGGAAGCCCTTCTGCTGGCTCTTCCAAACACCAAGTTCTTAATTCTCAGTTATTGCTTCCACCTGGTTAGAAATACTATTCTTAACTCAGTCATAAAAACCCTTTTGTTCCTATACTTAGCGAACAACCAATAGGAACAATAACAGCAACAAAAATTCTGACTGGAGAGAACTGTTGAGTTTTAGGCCTCATCTCTACAAAAGGGTTTTTTTAATTGCTCAGTCAGATTCCTTTCTTTTGCATTTGTGCCCCAATGGAGCTGCACCAAAGCCCAACTCACAAAATAATGGATGCAACATTTTACAGCAGAGCAAAATGTGTGCATCACTACTACCACAGCATTACGTGAGGACAGGAGTTTCAATTTAAAATCAGTGGTGTTTTCCGCATCCTTAAGTCTTTGCTTTATAAGGCTTCTCTTTAGGAAACAAAATGAATTCCAAATAGATTAAATTAAGTGTTTTACAAAGGCATCAGTGGGGCCATTTTGCTGGGAGTTTTATTGTGGTATTAGTTTATCTTTACATAATATAGTTTCATCAGAAAATGTGAAAATGCTCTGAAGATCAAAACTGGCCAATGCATTTTTCCATGTCTGAGAACAAGGAAATACATGTTTTTCCTATACAGAGCAAGAGGTGTTTTGCAGATGTTTACATCGTCACACTAAGTAAAGAGCCAAGATCCAAGAGTTGGATACCAGATCCATCTTTTAAACATTACCTCTCCTTTCAATCATAGTTAAATTGTAATAAATTTTGTGCAAAGAAGTTTACCATCATGGTAACATTAAAAGAAAAATTAAATAAATATTAATTTTTTGCCAGTATCAAACCCAAATACTGCTTTTAAAATGCTCATCTAGGCTTTTATTAAGGAGCTAATGTTGACTGCTGCAACATCCAATCTTCTCTGCTTTCTAAGAGATCCCAACTTAAAATTGGAAATAATCTGAAATGTAACACTAAACACATTTAAAAATACATTATTTCAACACTTTGGGATATGGTGATTCAAAAGCTTTTTTTGTTCCTTTGTAAAATTTCTGAATAATTATACTAACAGAGACATGCAAAACCTCTTTTCAGAAAGGGAACGTGTTGTTGCCTTCACGGCAAAATTCACATCACAGTACACATTTGATGAGTACAGGACTCAACTGAGTAACGTTTTCACAGTACTGCAGAGCACAGTATAAATCCTGGGTCACAATTAAAGTGTCCCATAGCTCCACCATCAGCTGAAATTCCTCATGTGACCAAGTCCTGAAGAGACTGTGAGGGCAAGAGACATTGTGTTTATGACTGAGGGAGAGAAATACACTGCATAATACATGGTTCTCTCTGGAGCTCATTTCAGAAGCAAAAACATGCAGACAAATAAAGGCAGTACTTCATTTTGGCCAAAATTAAGCATGACTTCCACCAGCATGGGAACAAGAACAGAACACAATAAACTAATTCTAAAATTGCACTGCTGTTTTATTAAAAAAAAAAAAGGTAGTATCCAAGGAAGGTTCTTCTTTAGCTTCAGTATTATTTGATTAAGGTTTTTATTAAAGCATAACATAGTCTTTATAACATTAGGTAAGCGACCATCTCACTACTGGGTAGACTAGTTATGTATATTGGAATTTAGTCTTTGTAACACAGAAACTACTCCAAACTTCTGCTGAAGGTTTTTATGTTTGTACTTCTTTAGTTCTCTCCCCCACTCTGTGCAGAGCTAGTGTGATGTGCCCATGATTGTTAAAAAATAATTATGAAAAAGTCTCTTGGAAATATTGAACAAACTTCCAGAGAAACTATTCTCATTCACATGGTCCACACTTACCAGAGGTTTTTTTTTTGCCTCATATAATATAAATTAGTTTTCTAAGCATTGATTCTTCCAGGTATGAAAAATTATAAAGAAGCCAAGATTTATGGATGAAATAATTTTAAATCTAATTAGTCACCATTTTACTATAAGGGACTGTTCTACTCTTCATGTGGTAGTAGACGCAATACAGTATTAGTAACTTAAAAGAGGAAATAATAATGCTGTAGAAAGCAAAAAAAAAATTATTTCCCATGCAAAGAAAATGGGTATGCTTGCAAAAAAAGCTTTGCTATCCTGAATACACTTTGTTAAACAGCATTATTTCAGTAATAAATATCCAGCATCTAACATCCGATCAAGTCTGTTTCAAGCACAGGGAAAAATATTTTGTATAAACTGTGGTATCTGCTGATTTACATTAAAAAAACCCAAACCAATACATCTTAAAAGATGAACAAAACATTTAGAATTGTACTTCCAACAGGGTTCTAAAGTATTACTTTACTCACTGAAGCTGGTAAGAGGGCAAACTACCAGTCAGTGATTATATGTTCTCATATTCCAACTGCAAGTCACAAAAGAGGAAACACAGGGTTTGGAAAAGGGGCACTAATTCCAGAAAAGAAGCTAAAAATTCAAAAAGAATACACATAATGACAACTTTTTCAACTCTTCTCTTCTCCTTCACAGTCCAAAAGTCAGTTTTCAGAGGAGGGATAAAATGTGCATGAGGACATCTTAAAAGAGCTAGGAACACACGAAAACAAGCAGCTGTTGGATTTCCCCCCCCCCCTTTTTTGAAGAGGTCTAAAACATTTTCTACTGAACATGTACCTCTCCATCTAACAAACTTCAGCCTCCTGGTGAGACAGCTTCTTAACACATCTACAAGAGACTTCCTAAAACATATAAACAAGAAGCAAAAATCATAGCAATTGAATAACTATCCTCATTGCAACTACAGAGATACAGAACTGAGGCATCTGGCTGTAGAGACAAGGAAATCATGGCTGCTCAATAATTCTGCTCAACCAGAAAAAAACCAAACTTGGGACTACGAGATTTAACCTATCAAATAACAATTCTGGAAGGCAATAATCCTTTTATTTGCTTCAGTCTGGAAATCTGTCTTTCCTCAATGGTGCTTACAGGCACTCACAGTGGGAACAATGAAACTCAAACCACATATTTCTTAGAGGGCTGCTGTTAAATTTGGAATAGCATATATAATTTGGGGGAAAGAAGAAAAATAAATTATCCTTGCTTGCAGTGATTTCTTGCAGACATCTGCCAGATGGGACAATTCCCCAGACTGATCTGATTTCCAATTCTGTTTCAGATACCCAGCTTTCCTAAATAATTTTAATCGTCTGACATATCTGGCAGTAAATCATACATATTTCTTCTATAACTTGGTGTAAAAATTTTACCAGTTCTCACTGGAATATGAGTTGTCATTATTTACATACTTGTAATAACTTCTCTCTTTTGTTCTTTCTTTCATTCTGTCAACTGCTCCTTGATCTTTGTTTTAAAAACACCATTCAAATGTACAAAGTGACTCCTGGTTACCAGGTCAAGAAAATAGAGCTACAAAAGGACTACAAATCTACCACCTCTCTGATAACTGGACTAATGGCTAAGTTGCTATGCTTCTTTACATCAATTTCCCCTCCATCAAAAAAAAAAAATTCTTACATTTATTGCAACCAAAGGATGCAGGTGCTACTTTTTAAGTTAATGGAATACTAAAGATGACTTTCCTCTTCTAATGGCATAAGGTAAGAAAAAAGAACATACAGCCACATCATCCAGAAAGACTGGAGATAGGAAAATTAGTGATTATTAGCCATATTCTATTATCCTCCCTAACAGTATTCTAAGTCTGTTGTTTGTCCAAGTCTAAAAAAGAGAGGATAAAGACAAATCAAAAAGAAGTTAAGCAACAAACATAAGAAGCAGCCTGGCAAGAACAACTAATACTGGATGATTAAAGAGCTGAACATAATGGCTCACATATCTTAGTGAAGCAACAACTGAGGGAGGCATGATATCCTCTGCAAAGTATTTGAAGGACACATAATACGGAGGAGGATGAGGAATTCTGTAAGGCTGCATGACCCGAGAGGGTGCCAAGAGTGCACCAGCCTGTGAAGATAGGAACAATGGAAGCACAATATCAGCAAGGGTCTTTAATAAGAATCACTTAACATGCAGTTATGTTTGAAAGAGCAACACTTCCCCTGACTCTGGTAGCTTCCCAAACCTTCCACCACCTCCGGAAAAAAACAGCCTTTCATGTCAAAGCAGCTCTTAGCTCTTTGCAACCTATGTGACAGAAGCCAGGAGGAGGTGTTCACATGCAGATTTGTTTTCTTCTCTGCAATCTTGGTGCTTTTCCACATGGGCTTTGAAGTATGGCAGGAATTATAAAACATGGATTTAGAAAACCTTATCACTGGCTGTCCTGGGGTGATGTTAAGCGTATCCTCCTAACTAAATTTTTTCCTTGAACCAGGACACTAGCCATACAAGAGATTATGTAATTTAAAAAAACAAAACCAATAAACTGGAATAGCAAAATAAGAAATCCTTTGGAAAATCCTTCTAAAACATGAAAAAAACAAAACACTTGAATAAAAACCACACAATAAACCCATGAAATAACAACAAACACCCCACTTTACTTCCCCAGAAGAATCTGGAGGCAATACCCTGGCATGCTCTGGGGATGAACACCTTACCACGGACAAATATGTGAGAGAGATATGACTATCATAATTTTTTGCTTTTTCTAGGTAGTGAATAAGAGTTACATCAGCATCTGAAAAGTATCCATAAAACCATTTTATGAATCACTTTCCAGAGATTGCAATGAATAGGGCAGAGACAAAACAGCGAGGTTGTTGAACCCGCATATTCAGGTATGTGCCAAACAAGTGTAAAATAGAGCAGATGACAGAAAGGCTTAAATCCCAGAAGTTCCTGTAATTCCGTGTAGGAATTTCCTCAGATCAGCTTTCTAACCAGCATCGGTTTCAAAAAACTATCAGGGGGAAAGAAAAAGATCAGGTTTTCAGCTATGTTTCACTCATGAAAGCTCCATAAGATCAAGGATAAGGTGTGTGCTAAGGTTCAAGGTTAGGAACATCAACAACACTCTGGGAGAGCAAATTTACATCTAGTCTTTGAAAGGGCCTGTGATTCTCCGCTTCACTAAACTAGAGATGGAGATACAAAAATAAATCTATTAAAAAATAAGTTACCTAATCACCCAGGAAAAAAACCCAAATAAAACAACAAAACAGCCCCAAACAACAAATATACAAATGCATCACTGGATACATACTTCATAAGGATGAAGGAGACACCTTTGTGTATATAAAAGGAAAGGTGAAGAATGGCATTATAGCATCCTAGCATAAAAAAACCTTTCTTGAACAAATTATGCATTGATTGTAAACTGTGAGCCAAACGCAAGAAGCCAACACACCTGTGAGAATGCTAAGCAAAATTATTTTTAGAGGATGATGGGATGGTTGGTGTAAGTATCAAGAGAAAACAATTTCTTTTATTTATAAGTATACAGCATATCTCTTCCAGTATGGCCTCAACAGCTCCACTGGGCAAACCTGCCCGGAGTAGAGCTGCAAAAATAAAGGCTTAGATGAATCCACACAACATTTAATATTGAAGATGATAAAGCAAAATGCACTTTAAACTTAGATTCCAGACTGAAAATGCAAGACTAGCAGTTAGAAGGAACATAATTAAACTTGCACAGTAAGCATATTTGATGCACATCTCACTGCTGAACAATACACCAGGAAGTAACAAAGCCATTTTTACAGACATGCTTTAGAGAATACATGCACACAGACACTGACTTTAGGGTGACATCAGAATGGAGCATCCTCTGTTGACTTTTTGTCATTTCTCTGTCTCAATCCTACATATACCACAGCTTTCAACTCAGTATATAGCCTCCTAACTGATAATGGCTTGTTTGAATTTCTTAAAGAATGCTCTAGTAACACTGACCTTTGATGTTTGCTCCATACAGTAATTATGTCTAGAAGGAGAAAACATCATTACTTTCCTCTAAATGTGATAGTTATCTCTTAATAGCTGTAAATAGAAATAAGGGCCCAAGTAATGTCAAATTTATATGATGTTTTTTCCTCAATAAAAAGAAATTATTTCTAAGGTTAATTTTATTCAAACAAGTAATGTAATCATGTTTGCCTACCAGTCTTACCATAGGGTGGTGTCCCAAAGAGCTCCCCCGCAGCGCAGCCATCAGCCTGCTCTGACCATCCCTTCTGATTTTTCTCTTAATTTAAGTACAGTTCACAGAATTTACACTTCCTTTCTTGAACTCTAACTTTAAATCTTTATTCAATAAAGCATCCCTTAGCTCCACACACCAGGTAACACTTAGATTTTACCCTATTTAAGGGATGGCACGCAGTACCATGTGATCACTCCTCAATATGACTACTGCCCCCTTTAACAACTAAGTTCTTAAACAAAACTCATATTATTTACTTTTCCTTCTATTAAGTTTATTTGCAGCTTCCAATACAATTGGAAAACTAGGAAAAAGATATGCACCCAGGTTATCTGATCCACAAATCTAGACAGGCTGTCAAGTAAGATGCTTACTTACTGTCCTTTTAGACAGTGCCAAAATTACATTTCATCCTTTACTACCCTCCCTCCTCCCATAAATATACCTCTGGCAGAGGTTGTCAAGCAGAAGCATCTTAAATGGGCCATCTGCATGGAGTGAATTTCATCCACAAACCCCATTTACTGCTACTCAGTATTTGTATATTTTGTGCATGAATCTTCTACTATATAACTTATGCAGTCAGTTCAAAAGTACACAGAAGTCATTAGATGCAGCTGAACATTTAGACTACTCAGATTTATGTTATGGAACTCTGAGCAGCATCAGAAATGAGATTATCTGATTTGCAACAGAACAGAGAAGAAAGCATGGAGGAAGGGTCTTCAGTCAAACAGATCCTTGCTTTCCTGAGCTAACATTATGCATTTCAAGGTTGTTCGGGGGGGGGGAAGTTTTTGCACTGCCACACAGCATGGCATTTTGGTCATCTCCTTCCTGGATACTAAGCCACTGCCTTAAAACAATCAACCTCCCAGAACTTCATGAAAACCAAGAAACTTTAACTCATGTCCAAATGGCTGATGCAGATGAGAAAAGCATGATTTGGTGTCAAAACAACCACCACAAAATCCAAATAAAGTTTAATTAAAAACAAAAAATTGAAAACCAACAGCTCATGAAAACAATGGTTCTGCAAACACAAACCATTAAAGAAATTTAACCTTCTATCTTTTCTAAAGTTAACATAGCCATGAAAAATAGTTTGTAGGAGAAACTCACCAAGAATCCTCCTTTTTTGTCATTAGAAATTAGTTTTATGAAAATTATCTTATTGTATTAGAAACTGTGCTTGTCTGTAAATTTCTAGTTCTTATGCAATGAAAACATGCCATAGACAATTATTTATGTACATTGATCAATGCATGTTTCCAAAACTAAAAACTACGTCTTTAGTCCACTTGCACAAAGGCAAACATTACTGTTTACAGATGCCTCATTCTGAGGAAATACTTTTATGGAAGGGTTAAGCAAAAAAATTTCCATGCATTTTGGTTGGCTAGCTTGTAAACTAGAAAGGAGACCAAGACAAATTTAATATCTTCTGTAGCTATACTGGTTTTCCTTCAGTATCATTTTTGTACCCACTGACAAGATTTATCTTGAAAGAACTTCTTGTTTAAAGTACACATATTGTTCTGCTATTAATTAAATGCAATTATCCTTTTTTTTTTTTAACTGAAGCTATTTCAAAATTCTCTAGCACCGTTTCAGTCCGCAAACAAAACCATATCCCCACAGCTGATAGGAAGGGGTTGGGGTGTTTGGGAAGAAAAAATATGAGAGGAGAGGGGTCTTGGTAGACAATTAATTAAAAGAAATAAACCTGTATATGTCCAATGAGCATGACAAATGGTGAAGAGATAAACCGACTCATTTTCTAACACTTTAGCCTTGGCGTTTGACCAAGAGGTCCCTTCGTGGCAAGCAGCCCTGAAAGCTACTGACACTCAAAACATCTTTAAGTATAAACTTCTTCTGGACATTTATTCATTCCTAACATATGAGCTCATGAACTTTTTTCCTAATTGCAGTCTGAGTGATTTTTTTTTCTTCTTTTTTTTAAGAAAGAGAAGCAGAGTATTCAGCTAAACAGGTCCAGCTGCTGCAACAGCAGCAGCCGAAATGCAACTGCTAATGCCTGGGGCTCTGCCAGTGCCAATGCACCCAAGTGGGCTGGTGCTCAGGCCTTCATCACACAGTTGCTGCCCAAATCTTTTAGCTCATTAGAAGAGATTTCCACAGCAAAGCAAAACCCAGATTTTCTAAAAAGTCAGGTTTTTAGAATGAGCACGAAGGTGATTGGACTTTCGTGCTTTGTTTGTTCTGTAAGAATGTACAGTATTTATCTAAAAACTTTTCAAAAGGTGTATTATCTTGGTCATGTTGGGTATTTTTGGTATATAATCAACCAGTCAAGGGTGACCTCCCCCACCATACCACCAGCTTAAATGTAGGTCGACTTCAGTCTAGTCAGACTTATCATTGTTGCAAAGTTAAAAGTGGGGACAGAATTTCCCTCTCTGTTTTTAAACTGATGCCACTTCTCCCCACTCTGTAATCTTACTTTAAGAATGAGCACAGCCCTTTGAGCACTGCCATCTCGTGGAATGGCATCCTACAAAGGAAAACCACAAACATCTAAGTAACTTGATAAATTACAGGGCTCATGAGAAAATGAGTTAACTTTGGTCTTGCACCACATCCCAAGAGAGCAGGAGAAAACTGCAGCATAACTTCTCATTATCCCTGCAGAACCATTTATGCCTCTCTGCTATGTAATTCCTGAACTTCTGGTCTTTCATTACACTCTCAAGAATGCACATCATGTCTTGTAAAGAATAATTTCACTATTCAACACAGCATTTACATATAACTCTTGAGGAAGAACTTAAACCCATCCCTGCTCCACTATCTTATGAGATGATCAGTTCTCAGCACACAAAACTCACATGGGTTTGATAGCCCAACTCCCAATAATACACATTTCACAGGGCTCTGCATAGAAGATGGGAAGACTGTGCAAGATCGGAAAGGTGTATCCACTGAGCGATCTAGTCACAAGAAATAGCACTCAAATACATACCTTACACCTACAAATTTTTTGGCATGAACTAGCAATGAATGGTAGCATTCAGTTTGCCACCTTCTGGACGTGCCACCACTTGAGCATATGCACAAGGAGATTGTCAGCTGCCGCGTGACAATGGCAACCTGTTCAAACCTGAACAAAAAAGCTGAAGCAAAGGTGCATCTGAGGTACACACTTGAAAGATACGGCCTTTCTGGTTCAGCAGGTTGGGGATACACAGGAGGACAACAGCAGGAACTGTGGCAAAAGCAATGCTGGGGTCTGCATTTAGGAAAGCAGGATGAAAATGTGCAGAGGGGTAGGGCTGGGTCCTGTTTTCAGTAAGGTATGGATATAGTGGAAGTATAGGGAAGACAGATTTGAGAGCCCTTCAAGTAACTCCAGAGCCTCTTGTTGTATGGAACAAACTTAAGTCAAAAAAGTCAATTCAGCCTACATGCAACTATTCTGAAAACAAATGAAGAGTGGAGCAAGATGACACAAAAGTTTGAGGCTATTTTTGTAACACTGTCAGTAGTTCTTACATACAGAAAACCCTAGAGAATGTCTTCCAAGGTTTGCCACGAAGCAAAACCATCTTTCTGAAGAAAATTCAGCTAACTAGTAAAAAGGATGGAATGAACTTTACGTGGCATTTCAACAGCGCTGGCCTGCCAGAAGATTATAGACATCACAAAATGTGCATACTGTGCAATGGTTAGACCACGGATAGCAATAATGACAGCCTGCACTACCCAGGGCTTGTCATTGTCAGAGAGCTTTGCAAACAAAAAAGCATCACCCCAAAGATCCTTCCTAACAAAATTCTGCCTGGAAAAATATGAAAGAACTTTAAACCCCTGACATGTTCCTCTCAACTTTCCTTCTTGACCACATCCCTGTTTAGACTTCAGATGGCAAGGAAGTGTGCCAGCTTGAGCCTCTTTGCTCTTGGGGAGTGTAAAAGTTGATAGAAGACCAACTTTGCTTTAATGCAGTGGAACATTAACTGCCTCATGTATTAATTCTGTATGAGACCTCTGAACCATACTTGCCAGTGGTTCACAGGTCTAGCAATGAGAAATGGAGAGCATTGCCTTCTTTTAGGGAATGGAACATCAAAGAAGGCTCTACAGAATTAACAGTGTTTAGCTGGTATAAGAAACAACATTCTAAGGCCATCCACCCCCACCTTCCCAGTCAATATATTTGAGCAGCAACCTAGATCCATAAAAGACAAAAAAAAAACCCTTAACACCCACAAAAAATTTCTGTTGTCAAAGTTCCATCCCACTGCCAGAACGGTCACAATTTCTAGTTTTAGTACATAAAAAGTAACAACTTAAGGGTGCTGAACCCCCAGTGTAGTATTCTCCTCCCCTTAAATATTTTCTTTAGGCATATTAAAGAGCTCTGTTAATTTACTAGTCAAAGGATACTGACAGCTTGCATGTCAAGTCCAACCCTCTAACGACCAAAGATTCTTGTATTACTGCCTGGTAACTTTAAATTACTAAATCTACATTATTTTATATAGCTGGACAAACAAATGGGAAACATGAGGCTTTTACTCACATTGCTGTGATTTTTTAAATTAAGGGTATTTATTTCTTTTAACAGTATTTTTTTGTGCCACCTTTGCATGTTTGATTGTTCTATCTTACAGACTCTGGCAGTGGAGAAACAAGTAAGTTCATCCAGCATGGCAGGATTTGACCCCAATTCTTCCTCTTTTAGCTATAAAGGATGCCCACAGAAGCATGCTCAGGTACTCACTGCTATTAAAAGTATTCAGCATTTAAATCTGCACTGCATGTTTCCCTTAATGTCTTAATTTTTGCTTTACTTTTGACTGAAAATTTCACTTTTACATCTTAACTTCACTTAATGCATGAAGCAATAATGACTACCAACTAATTATAGATCTAGCAGAAAGTACAGCCAGAATCCATATGATGAAAGTTTATGGAACACCATGTCCCCTGCAGATAACTTAAATCACACCCACTACAGGCTCCTGGAGGCATGCAGTTCTTTGATTTTCCTATCTCTGCTTTGTGGACAAAGTCAGTGGACCAAAATAAACCACAGATACCTTCCGCTATTACCATCCTGGGAGCTGCCTGCAGATGACCAGAGGTGCCTCCAGCATCTGACCTCCACATAGCTGTGGTAGGACAGCATCTGGGAATGCAGCACACATTCTGCATGCCCAGGTCCCCATCAGATCTGACACGGAGGTGAGTCAGAGATAAGGGCCATCAGCTCACTGCCACACCTCTTCAGTCATTTTCCCAAAATAGCCTCGGTATCTGTGGCATTCAAAGAGAAGTTTGGTGCATGTGCATGTTCTGGTCTCTCTCTGAATTCACTCATTAGATTTTTTTTTCTTAAGTTGCAGAAAATAAAGACAAAATTGTAAGAATCATATCAAAAACCAGAAAGTACCTCGTCGCAACAAAAATCTTCATTCTCCAAAACCTAACACTAGATTAATATAGGCTAGAAAAATTGAGGGGAAGAAGAGGAAAAAGAAAGTAAAAGGTTAAACCACCATCCTCAGCATTCCCCACAACGAAAATACTGTCTGCAAAAGATTAGCAGTTACCAAAATCTGTCTTCAATGAGTATTTCAACTCCAGCCTCTGCTGAGGAGAGGAGGATTTCCCCATTTTTCTTACTTGTCTTTATAAAAGACTATTTCACCCAAATATGTAAGAAAACTTTTTTGTGAGGGTTCTTTACACTGTCTCTTCTGGGTGAAACAGAGAGTTGCTCTTTGAGAAGACTTATTTTTCTTTAAAGGCTGTTCTACTTCAGATGGTTTCTGGAAGCTTATCCTATGGCTAGACCCTTCCTAAATATAGAGATCACCTTTGATACTTGCTTTTTATTCTTTTTTAAAATGCATTTTTAAAAAATTCATCTCAAGTCTCCCAAGACTTTAAAGATTGCTATTGTGCCTTCATTCCCAGCGCAAGGGTGGAGCAGAGCTCTGATCTCCCTGGACAGAGATTAGCCTTGCTTGGTAGAACTGGTGGTACTCTGTGCCTCAGCAAACCCACTGTCCTCTCCCCTGTGGCATACAAATGCCACCATGCCCAGGGGCAGGAAGCAAGGCCTCCTTAGTATTGTGGTTCCATTTCAGAGCTGTCTGAACCCAAAGCTTTCCTTCCCATATGCACAAAACACAAAAGGTTTCCAGCCCTTCAGACTCACAGGACAGGAGCTACCTTGACCAATGGTGCAAAGCCAAACAGTAAGACAAACAGTGATGACTTAGGACATGTAAGGAGAAAATATCTCAGTAAAGGCAACCTGGTGCACTCCAACTAGCCTTACACTTACTTTAGTGAAATAATTTTTAATCCATATGCTGCTCTTCCCCCATATACAATGATAACCTTTTAGAAGCGAAGGATCATCACAGGAGATGAAAAAACTGGACTAGGTGTCAATAACTAGTATTGCTTACTGGGCTTTCCAACAGCATGAAACAAAAGACAAAGGCTGCAAAACACATTACATAAAACCAGGAGATTTTTGTTTTTATATATCAAAGGCTTTAGTAGATGGCAGAGTTATTGCATTATTGAAAAGCCCATTCCAATCTCAAGATTTTTACCGGGAAGTTTTCATGCTTAGTTGCTCTGAACCATGAAGACTGCTCTACATTTTTTAAACCATTCTTGGCATCCTGCTCTAAAAAACCTGCTCCTCCAAGGTTGTGCTTCCTGCCTAATTCAATGTCATACCACTTTAAAAGTGTTTCTAAATACCCAAAACTACTACTTTTGAAATTTAGGGAGGAGAGATTTTAAGCATAAGGACAGAGAGGTGGAGAAAGCACTCAGTAAATGCTTCAAGGGAGCAGGGTGGCTGAGCAAAGGGACAGACCCTTTTGGCCAGTGCAATCATCCATCCAAACTCTTCTACAAGCCAGTACTCAACCTCCAAATCACCTACAAACCTCTCACATTTCTGGTGACACACAACAGGATGGGGGCTCTTCCTCCCTACAGCATCAGTGACTAGAAAGTGAAATGATTCCCAAAAAAAAGGGATAATGTTCCCTGCAGTTCTGGGAAGTTGCTACACTAGAATCCACTCACAAATGCTGTCCAGCACAAATGGCATGGCACAAATCATCTCTGGTATTAACCACCAGTTTCTAGAAAACAAAATTCACTTCAAGGTTTGAATGCAGCTTTTGTACCGACAGTAAATGATGAAATCTCACTGTTTTCTGCCACTTCAAGAATGTAAAGGAGAAAAAACCAAAACAATTCACCTAATGAGAGCTGAGCCTATATAATTCAATTGCTATTGAGGTACTGCATTTACCATTTAAGAAAAACAGATGTCTCTTGTTTTCACATCTACTGCAGTTTGACAGAAGTACAAAAAGTTACAGAAACTACATCTAATAACCAATCTTAATGGCAAGTATGCAAGAACTACAGATTTCCATGTTTTATCATGTCACAAATTTCCCAACTTGTGACTTGGAATAAAAGAAAAGCCCATGGTGAACTCAATCAAGTAATTTTCTATCTTCTTGTGTTCTCCTCCTTCCTCACGTGGAATACTTGCAATAAAACCGAGATGCACATGAACTATCAGGAGCTATTTATTGATCTCTGCTTAACAGGTGCAATGTTGCAAGCGTATTACAATTGCTTCTTTTAAAATGTAATATTCACATTCAGTACCTTGCATAGCATTTCAGAAAAGCTGAACATTTCCAAGTTCCTAATACTCCTTAAAATTGCTCTATTTTTTTCAGTATTACAGTCTAGTTCTAAAGTTTTGCACCATGACAAGTATTCACCCATGCAAGGCAGGCAGTCATTGAATTCAGATGAGGAGGTTGTTCTGTGCTGCATCTGTCTAAACACTGGAGATTTATTTTCACAATTTTCTCATAAGAGCACAAAATAGTTCAGATGTACAAAAATTAATAGAAAATAAATGTCTTAATTAAATTTTTGATTCAACAATGAAAGCCTCCCCCCCCCTTAAAAGTCTGCTTAGAAAAATTAAAATTATTGGCAAAGCCACACTGTATTGCATTGAAAAGCCCCCTCTGGCCACAGCTGTCAGTTTTTACTTTTAGAATTGGGATCTGCCCATGGGCACACAGATAGCTTGTAGCTCATAGGCTCATTACAAGTCAAGGGCAAATAAAAAAAATAATCCATGTAAACCAGCAGGAAATACTAATATAACTTTGGATGTTTAGATTACACAACTGCACATCGATACTCTAAATAAAAAGAAAAGGTACTAACAAACATCCAGTTTTACGGGAAAATATGTAAGTTGTAAGTAAAAGCAAAAAAGTCTGACCACTGGGTCAGATTATAATAAAATCAGGTATCAAAAATCTTTCTGTGAAGAAACACACTGATGCCATCCAATACATTCTGTTCATCACATACAACAATCTTGAGATACACCTTTACTCCTATTCGTCCCTGAAGAAAAAACCAGCACCCTTGTCATTCCCTGTAACATTCACTTTAGATACATAAAAATAACTCTCAAATCTTTTCTAGAATGCAAGATCCATAGCAGATCTACAGAACTTCCCTTTCCCAGCTGAGATATTCCAAAATGAAAAAACGAATGAAAAGCCCAAACCCCTAAATACTAGAAGCTTACGAAGTTTGTGGTTGATTTTAGACTAGCCAGATTTGCCTTGAATTTCAAGTATTCTCAGAAACTCCAGACCTAGTTTTCATCTTTCTTATACCACATACTTATGTAAATCCACTGGTTTTGATGAATTACTTTTAAGCTGACCACTAATTTAGGAGGAGAGATAGATTGTGCTATTTAAAGAACTTCATAGTAGATAGCTTACAAGGCTGCTGGTTTGCTTTTTTTCCCTCCCTTAATGGGAAGCTTAGACGTGTTGTCCAAAACAAGTCACAGCCTTCAGCTTAAAAGAAAACATTCCAGTTGTTTCCATCCCAAACTTAATCAAACTGATTAGTACAAGGCGTGGGGGATGTGTCTATTTTGAGACACACCCAACTGCCACAGTACATACACCTGGAACAAGACTTCAGCCTTAGCAGGAGAGCAGCAAGCATGGCTACCAGAGGAATTTACTGCAGAAGGCACTGCAGACCATTTCCTGAAGACATTTTCAAAGGTCCATGTGACCAAGGGCCCTGGGGCTCTTTTGCCTTCCCAGCACAAAATACTTCCAACCCCAGATCCTGACTTTGCTAAGGACAGTGACAAGCAAGGCCTGACAGAAAGCCAGGCACATCCTTGTGCTGCTCTAGTTCTTGTGCTTGCTGCCCCGGTGTCAGCACATCCTTATCGATAATTCACGGGAGGCTCTGACCCTGCGAGGCACAGCGCAGACAGGCAGCCGGCGTCACCAGCCCTGCAGCAGCATGGCAGCCTCCAGCAGAGAGCCAGCATGCCTACACCGAGGCAGCAGCATCCTCTGTTACAGTAGGAGACTCCAGCAGAGCCAGCACTCAAATCTCTACACGTGGAAGAGTCTGAGGAACTGAGAATGCCACTGAAGCCCCTGCAGCAGCCCTGGCAGACTGTCATGTTTTACATCACCCCAGGTGACAAAAGGGAGTTCAACAGGGATTGCATGCAAAAACAACTTACAACTACGGTAGTCGGCTTTGTTTGCTTCATTTCATCTTTGCAATAAGCCCATGACTCTTCTTGTCTGGAGATACTGCCACTTACTTAGGGGTTTACTGCTGGATTGTTAGTGTGGAGGTGTGGGAAGGCAGGGAGAGAGACTGGACAGACTGAAGATTAAAATGCTGCACTTCGTTCTCATATTTCACAGAAGGGCTTGAGCTAATGGTGAAAATATCCATGATTTATACATTCATTAAAAAAAAAAAAGTAATCACAGTGAAAAGGTCATCTGATTTGCATACTAGATGCTCAAATCAACCACCCTGGTTCTGCAGATCTAAAAGGACAGCAAAGCAGTATGGCTGGCCAGTGAGAGATGAAGACCTCAGTAAAAAATGAGCAATATTTATGAACACAGCTAGGATGCACTTCTGGCATGACAATTAAAATGATTCAGGCACAAGATCATGCTAGAAGATGTGCTCTTGCAGCCCATGGTCCCATATCCCTCTTCTCCCAGAAGACACTGCAGTGCAGCTATAGGAGAAGTTCAGTCATCCTGCTGATCCACAGGAATATCACTTCTCTTTCACTTCAGCAGAAGTCTGCCATGTGATCAGACCAATGCATTGATTCATACTGAGGCTGCAAGACCACTCTAACTAGTGCAGAACACACACCTGAACCTCTGGGGAGGGTTAGGAAGAGATGTGGGACTGCCCTCTCCCATGGTAATTTAGATCACTTTGTTCCAATACAGGATTTAGACCTTAGACTTGAGAAGTAACACATGCCTGAGCTCCTCTGTCACCAGGGAAGATGCATACAGGGTGTGACTCACATCAGCAAGGTTGTACCATTCAGTCCCTCATCAAAACACCTCTTTCAGCCTACCCCTCCTTGGTCCTACTACCTTGTACAGAACCAAAAACAAGAGACCAAATTTTCATTTAGCTACCTTATCCACAGCAATGCAAATGCTTCTGCACAAAATTTCCCAATGCATTTGGGTCTGGGAGAGTAAGGCACTCTCCCAGAGTGGGGACTGTTTTCCAGTGGAAGCAGGACTGTTATCCACAAGCAGCACTATTATCAGCAAACCCTATTTTAATGTGCATCTGTTTTATGTTTGTCTCTCACTAGCAAGATATGCTTCTCTATTTGGGAACTGCTGATGGTGCTCTGCAATTCTTACACCCTCTAAATAGGGGGAACTGTTACTCTTGAAATGAGGGAACTTGGGGCAATCAGTCTTCCAAATTGGCCTCCTAATCTTCCCAGCCATTTTCAATATCCCCCATGACAGCACTCTTTAAGTCTTTCAATCACAGAGATTTAACTTTTTTTCAAGAGCCACAGATAGTGCCTGGAACCTGCAACACCCACCTCAGAGGGCTCTGAACAGCTGATGGTTCAAGTCACAGAACCACTAAAAATTCTGCAGCCTGTAGCAAAAGCTTTTTACAAGATAAACTTTAATTTTAGTATTTGCTATAATGAGGAAAACCTATTTTGAATGTTTAGTAGGAGCATCAGTTAAAACGATGAGATATACCGTGTTCGTCCACATGCATTCAGAAAGGCAGCAAGCATACAGACTATGCATAAATGAGAATTAATCCCCCAATCACATTATCAGAATTAACTGGGCGCATTCTGAAACAGCCTAAAACCATCTGTCTGTCCCATACTGAGTATTACAGACCCTCTGTCCCCTTGGTATCTCCAGGTCTTGCTAAAGATTTGTCTAATTTATAATTTTGCTAATTAAACAATTATTATATAATATTTTTTAAATGACTTTTTGCTGTTGGCAAAATTAGCAAATTTAACATAAAGTATGGAATACAAAATGAGCAATGTTATTGACACAGTTTGCATTTATGGCATAAAGGTGACCTTCTCTCTCAGTTCATGGGATGGTACACTCAGAACTTAATTTATCCCGTGCATGCAGATCTGTGCATGGCTTGCAGTAATTTTAAAATGTAAGACAGCAAGACTCTTACTAAAATAATAATACAGAGACTTTAGAACTCTAATGCCAAATGAAAACAAAGACCTACAAATAAAAAACCCCCATGTTTTGACCTGCAGTGACATTTTAACACTGCCCATTATCTGGAAAAGTCTCTGCATCATAAATACACATGGTTGATAGATATTATTAAAATACTCATGTAACAGTTTACCAAACTATTTATCTATCTCTACACCTTCTACAAAGGTGTAAATGCTTTACAAGAAGTTATTGCTGCTCATCTGCTAGGCTCATTCACAATTTTTTTATTGTTTGCAACAGAAGTCACACTATCATCTTCAAGCAGACAGCAAGTAGTCTTTAAAAGCAGCCATTTCCAAGACCTTATTTGCTCACCCTACAAAAACTTTAGGTACCTTTTCAAAGCTGACAGTCACTTACAGGAACAAATGTTTGGAGACAGCCGCTTCAGTTTTTTATCTATGTCCTACATGACAGACGGGACTTAAAAAATTAAGAATCTTTGTATACTATTGTTGGGTTTTGTGAAGAAAACACAACTCAGTACTGTCAGGACTCAATAACTTTTCTTTTTGGTTTAAATCAGCTGCAATATAAAATCCACAGACACTGAGACATTGGGCACTTTAAGCCAGGTTTCATCACTGCACCATAACCTGCCCAGCAGACTGGAACAGCCATGTTCTGCTGGGATGTCTCCTGCAAAATTGCTTCCTAAAGCCAGATGCACCTGTGCTTTTGTAGGCTTTGCTTCCTTTAAATAGCAAACTCACTGAAGGCTAACAAAAATCTTCCATTTTAGCCACACTATATTGTCTTTTTGGCATGCATCTGTAAATTACAGACTTTGTTTCACAAACTGGAAGGAGAAATAACTTCCAGATAATTTGCAGCTGTAACAACTGATATAATCACTTTCTCTGAGGAAAAAAGATCCATTTTTATAAATAATGACACATATCTTTCTTAAATAATTAACTGGCACAAAGGCACAACAAGAAGATTTTAATTAAATGAGATTTGGCATGGTCAGAAGTGCAGGTAGTGACACACAGGGTAAGGATGAGAGGGATTTCTTTTGCTGTTAATTTGTATTTGAAGTTTCAGTGTGATGCAGACTTCATTCCAGCTCTGGTAAACATACTGAATCAATTACATTTAGGCAAAAACACCTGCAGTACCTAAAATGCTGTATGTGCTATTTGCCCCAAGCTATTAAAACCACTGCCCTAACATATCACAGTTCTGCATAAACGCACTTCAAGAGGTTAAAATTCCCATCTGTTTCAGCGCTTCTCTCTTCCAGTCAGGAAAGCACTGTGATCTTGACCTTCTCCAGCTACCTTCATACACATGAGCACTCCCTGCCCACATGTGCTGACCCAGTTTCCACTAATTTCAGCAGTATTTCTGCTCTTGTGTAGGAAGTACCTTTTCAACAGAGCCTCCTTCAGAAGAAACCAAATCAACCGAAGCTCCTTTTGCATAACCTACCAAGCAGTTATAAGTTACTGGCTACTGGATGCAGATGACAGACTGATGTGAACCTGTGACCTCTGAGGGACCTACACTCCCCCATTAACCGTCCCCGAGAGCCAAGTTGATCAATTTTTTTTATAAAAGCACATACATGCACTAAAGCACTGCAAAGGGAAAAGTGGGGTTGAACAGAAAAGCACATACTGAATTGGAAAGTCCAAGACTTTCACTGATTGTGATTTCTGCAGTATAAATGCATACTTACTGCTTTACAGAAAACAACACAAGGGGGGTTTTGTTTTGGTTTTGTTTGAGTTTTTTCCCCCCTTGATGAATTCTGACAATAATCAGCACTGAAAGCTAAATCTATGCAAACATTAATTGGATTTAATGAATGCACAGTGACAAGAATTTGATTTAGGGAAGTACGTTCCAAAGAACTTTTACCATAGAAGATGATACTAAACAAACACCACAACAGCTGATGGAAGGAGTATTGGTGGTTGATAAAGCCACATACTTGACCCGCTGATACCGTTCACACTTCTGTCAGTAAAAATTATTCTTACAGAGGGTAGTTAGCAAGGTATCAGTGTGTGAGGTATCAATGAGTGAGAGATGTTTTATAGATTAGAAAATACAGACATTAAAAAGACCCTGAAAACCGAATTTTAAATGTATGATTTTTGTTTATCTTTCCCAGCAAGAGTTCTGATGCACCAGTTTTTTTGTATGGCTAGGAATAAATAATTTACTGTGAGGGCAGTGAGGCACTGGAATGGGTTGTCCAGAGAAGCTGCAGGTGTCCCATTCCTGGGAGTGTTCAAGGCCAGGCTGGATGCTGCTCTGAGCTACCTGGTCCAGTGGAAGGGCCCCTGCCCATGGCAGGGGGTTGGGACTAGATGGTCTTTAAGTTCCTTCCAACCCAAACCATCCTACGATTCTCCTCTGTACAAACCTACTTGTGTCAGGCATTCAGGTTTAAGAACCTGTACTACATACCACTGAAAACCTTACAACATAAACACCACTAACAGTTTATGCATTAAGTTTCTGCCACAAGGCTTGAAAATGAAACAGCTACACCATATAGCAATAATTTGAATAACGAACATAAATATGACCCAAATCCAGGAAAACTCAACAGAGTAACTTCCACTGACTCAGCTATGCATCTTACGTGCACAACTAGCTGACAAAAACCAGAAAAAATGAAGACAGGAAATAAACTCTTAGTTATGCACACATAGTATTATGTTACTAATGTTTAAAAGCCACTCACTTGTGGAAAAAAATAAAAAAGAGGAACTTATTTTTTCTCTTTTCATGTGCTTAAATTTAAAAAATGACCTACTGTAACCAGCGAGCTGCCATTAATAAAAGCTCCATGCTGAAAACAACTAAGAGCTTACCCTTTACCCACACATAATTTTGATACAGGTATGCTAAATGCAGACGTCAAAGTCTACTTACATAGATGTTTTGCTTGTATTTGATTGCCAGTTTACTTGTATTTGAATATCAATTTGCAAGCTAATTAGAGAACATTGCTTAGCCCATTACAGGAAAATAGTGCTTCACCATTAACTGCAGTGCTATCTCACTAATTCCTTTAAAGACTGGCTTCAAACACCATCTTCATCTCCATTCAAAACAATTAATGTACATTTATTTTCACATTTTAAACTGCAGCGAATCAAATTTTTAAACACTTTAACAGACTGCACTGCTATTTTGATAGCTTTTATATTATAAATTGTGCTTTTAGGGATTCTGACTTTCCTATTTAAAAGAATGTTAAACTGGAACTCACAGAGGGCCTTAAATATCCTTCTTCTCTACAATCTGAGAGGCATATGCCATTAACTTTCAAAACCAAACAAAATATACTTCTTAAAAGGCAGCACAGTGCACAAGAAAGAGCTGCAGGCAAGCAGACACGATCATAATATTTGCCACAGCTCACAGGTCTGCCAAAACACAGCAGACGGTAAAAAAGAAGAAAAAAAATAAATCTGAACGGGCCAGTTTCTGAACTCTGCAGGCAGCTCAGAGGAGGAGGAGATGCACCTGAGCCACGCTGCTCCTCTGCCCAGAGCATCAGTGCCTACAGGCAGGAGCTGCAGGCAGCAGGGCGAGGGATGGCAGCCGTGGGCAGCACTGGGTGCCCTGGTTCTCCGGGATTATCTGCAGCCAGGCTGGCAGGTTAATGGGATTGCTCACTGTCATCTGCAACCCAGCTAAGAACCGTCAGCACAATTCACTGCTGTGCCTGGGCAGCGCTGGGATGCAGCAGCCATCAAGGACAAGGGATGGCAGGGCACTGATCCTCACTGCCCAGTCCTGGATATATTAAAACAGCAGGAAGAAAGCACTGCAGAGAGAAAAGAGGGTGGAAAAAAACCTACCAGAGAATCTAACACAGTGGAGCTTAATTCAGTTATGACCTCCTTTTATCTCATCACCACTGACACACCTCTTTTCTCATTAATTTATCTCCTTTTTCACAGCAGATCCCAGCAAATCAACAACTAACCTGACCCAGAAGAGAAGGAGCCCAGAAAAAGAACAGTTTTGTGATGCATTATCTTGCTGATCAAATTCACTCACCTTGCAGCCACATCATTGTAATGCATTTGCAACAACAGGGAAGATTCAAACTTTGGGTATATCCTCTCATAGCTTAAATTAAGGCTGGTGTTTTCATATGCACTTAAACTGCATGTATAGACAGACACACAAGGTGAGAAAAGATGAAAAAACATTGGTAATACCAAATCACCTATAACAAAAAGCAGTAGTGAGTTTTAATACCACTTCACAGACACTGATGGACCCTTAGTGCTCAAACTTATTGTTTCCTCCAAAACAGTGCACAAGTCATGATGTGCAGCTGTAGGTACTGTAGCTAACCTCATGTCCTGGCTATGAGATCAGTTTATCTTCAAAAGGCATGTTCTTGTGCATGTTCTGATCTTGACTGAATACTCACATAATTATGGTTTTTTTAGCTAAAATGGCAAAAAAATGGAAGATGTGGGACACCGTGCTTTACACCATTTTGGTGTAAAGAAGGCCTGGTTATTCCCCCTAGAAAAGCTTCTCAGCACTACATGCTCACTTATTTCATACTGGTGAGCTCTACTGGGTCCTCAGCATTTCCCTTAGGGTGGATATTGGATGTCCATGGCTGGCTCAAAATGGATGCCATGAGGAAATCTGAAAATATTCCAAGATATTTTCCTTTTTACCTTCGGTTGCTTCTGCCTCCTCTTCCAACTAATGTGAAGTTTCTCTGCTCCTTCTAGGGTTGTGGAAAACCTCTGCTTTCCCTTCCCCCTTGAATAACACCCAGCTTCATAACTCCACCCTCCATTCATCAGCCTTCATCACCTGGATTCTTCTGCTTCCATCCTTTCCTCAGCTCCATTTTGCACTCCAGTGTTTCACTCCATTTATCCCCCAACATTATTTTCCCCATCCTCTGGAGGACACATCAACCTGTGAAGGCATATGGAAATGAGTAGAAAACCATCTGTGCTGTGTTAAATTGGAAAGATTTGCAGGGTACCAAAGGCCAGTTGCTCCTTCTACAGTCCAATTAGAAGATAATAGCAAGTCCAGCAAATTTCCTTTCCATCCAAAATATGACCCTGTTTTTTTGCACCTTCCTTCTGCTCCTCCTTTCTCCTGAGTTTATTTAGCAAAGCTAGCTCTGATGCCTAGGACATATTGTGAAAGCTTGGAAGTGAGCTCTTCCAAAAGTTATTATTTCCAGAATAAAAAAGTACCCTGACATTGAGTGTCCCAAGTTTAACCAAAAGCAATAAATCTACCTCACTGCATTAAATCAAAATCAGAGCAGTTCAAACCATACATAGGATTTGTTGACTGACATCCAAGTCTTCAAGGCAGTAGTATTTGATTTAATTTGGTTTTTAAGTATTTAAATACTAGAGGAGTTTATCTGTGTTTAGTATGGTAATATGTTTTGCAATAAAGGATATTTCCTGTAATATCAGTTCAGTAGGATGCTCTCGTCTTTCAGACAGAAGAATGACAAGTCAACAGAAGATGCAGTGTAGTCCTAAGTGACAATCTGAATTCCTAATTATGAATAACATTTTCTCCTATTATGTATACTAACACAGAAGGCTTCACCCGAGTTTCTGTTCCACGTATTCCATAAAGTAATGCACCGCACAAAAAAATCTTTTTTTTTTTCCCATGTGGCTCTTGCATGCAACAGCAACTTCCTTCTGTTACTAAATAAATCACCCAATACCTAGGGGCACCTTTGCAGAAAACCTCCCCTAGTTTGGGGAGGTTTTCTGCACAGCTTTGCAGCCATTATTCCTCCCAGCCTTCCCTAGAGCACTGGTCAGCACTGAAGAACACTCTAACTACAATGATTCCAAGAAAATAATGGCCCCTTGGGAATCAAAGCCAGATGGTATAGCTTAAAATTGAACTAAGGCTACACTAAATGGTGTTAGAAAGACTATAATGCTAGACCCAGCTTCAGAGGGCAGAAAGAAACATCCCCTTTGCCATCCTTCATTGAGCCACAGTCAGAGCTTAGTGAGGCAGCTACCAATTCTGCTGTTGTAATTCAGATTTCTGCACACAGAAAGGACACTGCATCTGAGACCCTCACAAGTAACCAGCTGAACATAGGAAAAGGGAATAAGTACTAATTAATTCAGTGCATTCCAAGTAAATGCACTACAGACAGAAATTACTATCTGAACTGGACTAATTAACTAAGATAGCAATTTACAGATCCCAGAACACTGCAACCATTCAAGATTTATATAATTTCTCTGTAGGTGTATTTTTCTCTTTACCAACATGGAGTTATAAGAATCTACACGAGAAACAGAAGCAGCGCTCCTTTTCCAGGGAATAAGGGAGAATCGTGTTTCTTCTTAGGAAAAACTGGACAGAGTAGTTTATTTAGGATTTTATTATAAACTGTATTTTCACCTGTATTAAAAACATTCCATGAAAAGTAAAAGTTTTGTTTAGTACATTTCTATACAATTTTTTTAGAATTCCTTTTTACCTAGAACTTGAGTCATAAATTCTTTGATACTGGATGTACAAATTGATTCACATACTACATGCAAGTCCACAGTAGCTTTACAGTCCACCAAGGGATAACAGAATTATGTTTCTGAAACAGTCCTTCGTACATATTTGTTAGTCCTTTGTATACATTCGTAACATCACTGCATTTCATTATTTATGCTTATTTTCCATTTATATCTATGTAACATTCAGCATACAAGGTTGAAACGAGATGATACCAACTTACAGCCAGTAGTTTAATACTCAAAAATAAAATCAGGTTTCACATACAAGTCAGACAAAAAAAGAAAAAAGAAGTCACCATTCAAATAGGAATATTACCACTGTTCTGCAAGGTGGATATATGATTCATATACTCTAGAATATAATCCATGTTTAAGTAGTTGGTAAAAGGGAATAAGGAAACAACATCTCAAGAAAAGCAGTCTCTTGCTTCAGCAAAAGAAAGCTCTAATTTTCAGGGGACAAGTATCCAAGAATAGATTAAGAGTTTGGTACATGAACAGACAACTGGTATCACAGAACAGGTACTGTGCTAGCATAGTGAAAGCAAACAAAAGCAGCTCTTCCAATCCAGGATAGCAAGCTCAAAACTGACACTGGAGAATTTAGGATGCTATGGGGTATGGAAAGAGTACAAATGGGAAAACTGCTTGAGAAAAGAAGATGAAAAGGATTAAAACGGCAAGAAACCAAGAACTGGAATGCAACTGTAACAGACAATAAAACAACAAGGCACAGCATCACCAATGTGATGCAATAGAATTTACTCTGCTTCTCAAAGAGGGCAAACTAAACCTACAAAATCTTAAGCATAACTCAGAGGGAAAAAATATCTTAACAGAAGCTTCTGGAAAAAAATTCACTCCCATAAGGCTTAAAAGAGTAACTAGAAGGGGATGGTAGGTTGTGGTGGTTTCTTTCTTTCTTTTTCTGCAAGAGGGGGCAGGGTGATGAGTACAGGAAAAGAATTTCAGAAAACAATACATTTGGGAAGAATTGAAACAATTTTTCCCCAGCTTGCCAGCAGCTCATAGAGAGACCCCATCTATCTGAGATTGTTTGGCTGTCTGCCTGGAAGGAACTTGTCAACTTGTCTTTTTGCTTAAGGCAAGGAGACTTCAAACAAAGCGGTTACTATTTTCATTTTTTTTAATAGAAGAAAAAAGAAAAAGCCAACATTTTTTTCCTGGGTAAAGACTAATTTCCCTCTTGGAAAATATAATTCTTCTAAGAACAGTTTCCTTGGCTCTACAGTTAATCCACCTTAAAAGATGTGCTGCTGTCTTCAGTTTTAAGCATTATAACTTTTTAAAAGGAATTTTATTCTTGGCTGACAGTAGACATTTGTATATGGAGAATAATAAAACAACACTAGCAACAAAGCCAAGTAGATTCACCTGGGACAGACAGCATCCATGTAACTCTCCACTACATCAGGAAAAAATGTCAAGTTACTCTTGAGCCACCAGGCCATGCCTGAGGGCCACACTACCAACAAGAACACATTTCTGGGTTGAGACAAATTGGTATTTTCAATGGTAAACTACAAAATAAGTCTGTGGGAATGCAAAAAACCAAGTTTTGCCACTCACTTTGAAAGCATCAAAACAAACACTACTCTCTAAGCATTCCACTGCTAGAGGAGAGAAGGCAGCAGGGACACCATGGCTCTGTTTAAGACTACAAGGTCACTCAGAAAAAAAGTCTAAAGGAGTGGGAGTGAAAGTTTACCCCAGATAAATTGGCTAACCCCATTTATTTAATGGTTTCATGAGCACTTGGTACCAGGCTCACAAAGGAGGGAAGGCATAAGCATGCCTTTTTTGGCAGAGCTGATGCTTACTGTGGCTTAAATGAAACTGCAGTGTTTATCATCCATAATCACTGCTTATCTCTGTGATCAACACCAAAATATTTTTTTTCTTTATCACTGTGCAACACAAAGACCTTAGAAATATTTTATAGCTATTCAGCATTCGAAGGAATGGTTTAGGAATGAATTTTCTTAGCAGAAAACTAAAACCATGCATTTAGTAGCAAGACAGGCAATGTTAAAATAACCTGTTGGAGAGATAAGAAACTGCTCCAATAATTATCAGCATAATAATCTCTACGAAATGATTCTGCAAACCATTCAAGTAACCTTTTGAGGTGAATTATTTCAGCTGAAAAAGCTTTATTTGTATCTTAAAATTTGCAGGATATAGAACAAAGATTAGATAAACATGCTGGACATATCAAACTGCCACAAGTACTTTTCCCTGGATGAACTACAAAAATGTGATAAAACCAGCGCAAGCAAGGGCATTTAATATATTAAACGGAACTCCCTTTTGACTTAACCTCTTCTTCTACAAATACTACATCTTATTTATGGCTCTCCAAACAGTAATCACATTATATTTACAGAAACCAGTCTTAAGTACTGTGCCCTCAATTTGGGTTAGATATCTACTTCTATTAGCTGATGACGGGAGACTTATTTGCATACTACTTATTTTCTTTTTTAAATGTTGGAGGATTTAAGTCCTAAAAATTTTCAAAGTATATTACATTTTAAAAGAGCTGGAGGCTCAAGTAGTTCCATGGTTGTCCAAAGACAATTTTTAGAAATGAATGAAGTTTCTCTTAATTCTGCTTCTGAAATTATTATTTTTTTTCCTCCTTTACAGAAATTAAGACAGTAGTTCTGAGGTCACCTAGTTCCTCGGTAAAGATCACTGTAATATCAATGAAATTGGTATCAAGTGAAACAACATGTCAAACATAGTAAATTAATTTAATATTACGGCTATAGGACTTATCTTAAATGTATCTAGTGACCTGAGAGTATTGTATCTTGAAGTCAGACTTGCCAGATATTGTACAAGACAAATTGTAAGGTATCAGCTTCAAAGAGTCTCCAAGGATATGACTAGTGAAGTCTGTTCCAGGGGAACACAGGACCATGGGGAACTGGTGACACTATGCCAGAAGGAGGCAATAGGGGACAGTCTATATGGTGCAGGTCACCTCCTACACAGCTCAGTCACAGCCTACAAATGGAGAAATTTCCACCTTCTGTGACCTCTCAACTAGAATCATCTTCTCCATTTCCTCATCCTGAAACCAAGGGCAACAAGGGCAGCTCTCTTTCTCTTCCTCAACCCCCCACCCCCATTAATAAATGTGGAGCATTTTTTCCCTTTTCCAAATTAAGTTATTCTGAATATATATTGCTTCACCAATTTTTCCACATACTGGGATAACTGATCACCTGGACAAGAACTGAATGTGTAGTTGCCTCTCATGCCCTCACGAACAAAAGTTAAAAATCAGCAGATGTTGTCATAATGTCCTAGCCATAGGAATGAACAAAGCCATTATGAATTATTCTTAAATGCAATGGGAACAAGTCCGATCCTCCATCAAAAACAAGTACACCTGAACACAGGATGAAAAACAAAAACCTCTTCAAAAAACATACAGAAAACATACAGTATAGTGCAGTGCAAGAAAATTTCTTATAGTAGCGTTTTAAAAGCCAGATGTCCTATGTTACTGCAACAAATGGAATGCAAAGACCAACAAGTGATATGATAATTCTAATTTTATTTAAATTTTGGTAAGACAGAAGCCAAAGAACTTAAGAGAAGCCTCTATCTTTTATCAAATATGAGTAGAAACATAGGGACAAAGAATGAGGAAAAGGCTGAGGTACTTGGTGCCTTGTTTGCCACAGTCCAGTCATAAAAAAACAGTTGCTCTCTGGGTACCCTGCCCCTGAGCTAGAAGACTGTAACAGAGAGCAGAGTAAAGCCCCCATAACACAATGAGAAATTGTCAGTGACTCGCAGCATCACTTAGACACACACAAGTCTATGGAGCCAGATGGGATCCACACAAAGGTGCTGAAGGAACCAGCAGAAGTGCTCAGCAAGCCACTTTCCAACGTTTATCAGCAGTCCTGGATGACCAGGAAGGTCACAGCTGACCAGAGGTGAGTAAATTTGATGCACAGCTACAAGAAGGATCTGCGGAGCTACAAGACTGTCAGCCTAATTTAGGGGCTGGGGAAGGACACGATCAAGGCAGATCACCTTGAGTGCCACCATGCAGCACATACATGACAACCAGGAGATCAGGCCCTGCCCATCTGAGTTCATGAAAGCCAGGTACTGCTTGACTGGCCTGATCTCCTGTTATGACAGTGACCCGCTTACTGGATGAGTGGAAGGCTGTAGGTATTGTCTACCTTGACTTTAGAAAAGCCTCTGACACTGATCAACACAGTATTCTCCTGGAGAAACTCCCTGCTCATGGCAGAGTTCACTGGGTAAAAACCCAAAAATTTTCCAGACAGCCAGGCCCAGGGAGTGGTGGCGAATGGAGTAACATCCAGCTGGCAGCTGGCCACCAGCGGTGTTCCCCAGGGCTCACTGCTGGGGCCAGTCCTGTTCAATATCTTTATCGATGATCAGATGATCGGGATGAGGGGATTAAGTGCACCTCAGCTGGGCACGAATGCTGATCTGCTGGAGGGCAGGAAGGTAATACAGAGGATCAGTGAGCCAAGGCCAAGTTTATGACCTTACTGCTCTCTACAACTACCTGAAAGCAGGTTGTAATGAAGCAGGGTCTGGTCGTTTCTTCCAGAAACAAGTGACAGGACAAGAGAAAATAGCATCACCATCCATCGGGGAGGTTTAGATTGGATATTAGGAGGAATTTCTTCAGCAAAAGGATTGGCAAGCATTGGAACAGGCATCCCAGGAAACTGTTGGAGTCACCATCTTAGGAGGTATTTAAAGGACATGCAGATGTAGTGCTTAGGGACGTAGTTTAGTGGTAAACTTGGCAGTGCTGGATTAATGCACTGACTTTATGGTTTTAGAGGTCTTTTCCAACTTAAATAATTCCATGCATTTAGATAGGCGAGGCGGCCAAGATCAGAATCAGGCACATGATTATCCCTACGAAGCAAATGTCATGCAACTATACTTAACTTCCAGCATCATCTGAATCTAGTTTAATAACCAGAAAATAGGCTTTTGACAACAATAGTATTTCAAAATGACAGTGTAATTAAATTTAAGTCAAAGCTATGCAATGATGGACTGTATGTTTATGTGTAACCAGCAAATTATATGCTTTTAAGCATGTCAAAATTTTCAAAAGAATTAACCACTGCAGTAATTCAGTTGAGGAAACGGTAGTAGGAAAAAGACTCCCCCAGGTCATTTTTCAACCAGCTGATATGATGTGATACATACTGTTTGCCTCATACAGTGTTTCCAATTCCTACTTCCCTAAAATGTTATGCATTTTAATACCATTCAAGGACAAACCAACAGTCATGCTTCACTCACTTCTGAGAAGCAAGGGAAGGGACTGTGGGACTGGGATGAATAATGAGACAGGAAGTCAGTTTGTCATCCTGCGTTACTAGTTCAGACTCAGTTAGAGCTGATCAGACATCATCATCAGGTTTCCATGAGCAACGACAACAGACAATTAATGCCCAGTCTACTATGGTTCCTAACTGGTGGGAAATGGAAAAACTGCAGAAACAGCCTTGATTCCATAGAAAGTAAAGAGAACTTCCACAGAACAAGGTAGATCTCAAAACTTGTGTGATCTCCATTTCAAGAGAACTGATGGTATGACAGTTAGCCTATAACAAACATTTGGTGGTTTCAAGGCAGAACCCTTAGAAAGCATTTGGCTGCATCCCTGTTTCTGCACCCTGCCTGTGTTTGCTCATCACATACCAGGGAATTCTCATGTTGATGTCTATTACAGGAGAATATAGAAGAGCCATCTATTAAGTCCCATTTGGTGAAAAAGTGAGGAATATTCTTTCCTCTTTATTATTTGCTCAATTGGCAGAACATTTGCTTCAATACATAAATTTCTAAGCCATCTTTTCATAAAAGAAAAGTCAGTGCTGGTAGAATATACTTTCTTGAAACTGAATACAGAAAGCTTTAATAACTCAAGTTTAAATACACTAAAGCTAATCAATTCATCCTGCATTCAAGTTTCCATTATACTTCTAAGAAAGCACAAAACAGGTCTGTAAAATATAATTAACGAGAGACTGCTACATACAGCATGTAAAATCAAGACTACAGCTTTTACTTCATTTGTTTGCAGACTCATTAGAATTTTTTTCATTTAAATGTCTCAAACTGTGTAGCCAAATTTATACGTGAAAGAAACAACAAATTAAATTAAATTAGTCCTTATTTAAGCTGTATTTGAAACTGTCTAAAACTGATGTTCTTAGTTCCACAATTTCCAAATTAGATTTAAAAAATTATGTTAGCGGTTCAGAAAACAGATAAATTAATGCAGATTTTTAAAAACCTTGTACTTCTGTAAGCTTGTATACTGAAACTTAACTGGCTGGGAAATCTAGGAAACATTCAGAGCATCTGCCTCTTTGTCCCACTCTATCCCTGCAAAATAGAGACACAAAAGGAACAGTGAACTGAATTCCCAACCTGGACAAACCTGGGCAGGTGTACTGACTGCAGGGCATCCCTGGTGGAGGAAAGGGCTTGTGCTCACCGAGCAGGTCATCCCCAGCCTGGGCACCGTGCCATTTGGATGCAGGTAGGTGCCAGGGTGAGAGAGCAGTGCACTGTCCCTGAGACAGCCCTGGCACCGTCCTGCCTCTCCTGGCATGCCTCCTTGCAGAGCCTGCAGCGCTGTGGTCACTGACCGGGGCTCACAGACAACCACTCTCTCATGCTGCTGCCCAGCCCACTACTTGCTTCCTACAGGTATCTCTCCTCAGACTGCCATGAAAAAGCAGTAAGGGAACCATCTCTGCACTAACATAAGCACTAGCACTGGCTGTAACTGCAGTTCTTCTATGAGAGGTAAAGCAAAAAGGAAATTTTGCTTACCTTACCTTACATAAATGGGCTGTAAGTACAGACTAATGGCATATATATTGTCAGTGGTAGGAAGAAACGTCAGTGTGAATGCTGTGCTGAGAACTAGAGGACAATAATGGGAAGTTCTGCAACACTCAGTGTTCTCAAATTACAGTCAGAGGTGCATGTGCTGTCACCAATGCCAACTGATTTTCCAAGTCCTATGACAGTGATCAAGAAATAATCACAAAGCAGCTGATGTTCTCTCCTGAAAGAGTTTGTGTCCTACTTAAGGATGAAAATGCTCCAGAGTGACTTATGGCTACAACGAGAAGAAACAAAAAAGTTCAAAATATGTTTTCTAACAGTACCATTGAGAAGAGGCTGTCCTCCATGTACACTCCTTGACACTACTGCACTGTGAACATCTTCAGGAAATCCAGTCTTGCATGACAAATCTTCACAGGTTGCTTTTATCGGTGCCTGAAACACAAGACAAAATGTATGTAATACTTGCAACCCACATTCACCAGAGAAACATTCCAGTTGGCAGATATTACACTTTGCTGCTGTTTTGTACAAGCAAAATCTTTGTTTCTGAACGACTGCAATTAGGACTGCGAGGGCAAAGGGTTAATCTTTCTGATAACTGGAATGGAAGGAACAAATCCCACTTGTCTGGTAAGATCTAAATAATACACCGTCTTGATTCTTCTGACAACTGAACATTTCCACTAAACCAGACATCTAGACTGAAGGGGAATCATAAAGGGAACAAAAACATTCTTTCCTCTGGAAATAAATGTTGCACAAAACACATCTCAACTTTTTCACAGCCAGACTGCTTGAACGGGATCACTTCAACCACTGGTGTAAAATGTTTTATATAGAATATTTCTATGTGAGGCTGCACCAGAACAAGTAAACTAAAACAAAATCTTACATTTGCAATAACTTAACAGAACTTACACTTTTGTTAGCATTCAAACAGATACCATATAAAGCCAAATGTTTCCAATGCAACTCCTATTTCAAAGGGACATTAAGTTAAAAGGAGAGCAGCTCATTAAATTTGCACAATGGAAGAGCTGAGCCACTGAAACTGTTTGTTCTCTCACTTATTAAAAAAGTTTACCCTCAAATCACATTCTTAAAAGAGCTGCATAAATGCTTTTCCATTAAGAAATATAATACAGCATTTGGAAACTTGTTTGTACTGTAGTCTTCCATGTTCAGAAGATAATTCTGGTAAGAAAGCTATTTTCCAGGACAGCTAGTTGCCTATTTGGAAGGGAAAAAAAAACCAAAAAAACCAACAACCAAAACCAAACACTTTTTGTGGCAAAGGACTAAGATTTCTTTTCAGTGGATTGGTTTCATCTCATTTTAGTACTGCACAAGAGAATGGACCACCTTACATGTGGCCACATGACTGTACATTGGCAAACCCCTTTCACACTGTACACAGCAGAGAGGTCAGCTCCCACTGCAGCCTGGGCTGAGACACAGCCAAGAAACCATGACCACTGCCACACAATCTCAAACACCTCTACATGCCAAACAAAGGCCTATCCACATGCATGCCCAGATGTAGTACATGGCCTTGGAGCAAGCAACTGTGTGATTATATCATACTTAAATCTGATCAAGACTTAAATTAGATTTTCCTGTTTGCTTTCCAGATAGGCTTCCATCAAGCAGACCTACTCAAGGCCATGCTACGTATCCCTGCATCGTGCAAAGAAAGCCCTGCAGGAAAAAATAAAAAAGGGAGGGAGAAAGAGGAGATAACAGTGTTACACCCATTCACCCCAGTAACCTCAGGGAAAGAGAGCATTAAAGCAGAGATGCTTTAACAGGAGCATCTCAAACAACAAGGGCTTCCTCAGGGAAAGGGGACCAGGTGGAAGTGTAATCTCTCCACTGACAAACATGGCCAAACTCAGCATGTCAACCCCTGCTGGAACAGTTTTATCACTAATACAAGGAGGCATTTGTAACCCACTGCACTGCATTTATACCAACAGTATCCTAATTGCACAGCTCAACACTGACACTAGCAAAACAAAAAAAAAAAATTTACTTACTCACAAGTTAATGCACCATCCAGGTATGCGCTCAGTAAGAGAATTTGTAATTATCAATTTTCAGATTAACTCAAACTGTTGTGATTTAAGATCTACATGGGTATCTCACCTGTGTACAATTACTTAACTAGTTTTTTTATGTTTATATGGAGACCCTAAAGAGAAAGCAAATGAATCAACGGTTTAGCTATCACAGAACCATGTTCCCTACAAAACTGGAACCAAGATCTGTAGCCATGTGCCAACAGTCTATTTATATACTGAGTTTTCAAGATAAAAAGATGGCAAATGAAAAATAACTAAAATTTCAACCAGCCAGTTTCCTCAGCTTTAGATCATATCACAGGATTGATAAAGTTTCCATAATCTGAAAGAAAAATAATAAGACTAATTTAAACTACTGCACAAAAGGTGACTTCAAAGTAATGTGGTGGAAAATGAAATATAAGTCTTCCATGGTATCTTTGAAACAAAAAGGTACTGGTTGGGCAGCTGAGGAGATAGCAGGATTTTTAACAAGACTGCACCAATGTGTTTGGGAATCTTTCAGCCTTTCCAGTAATCTATATGTACTAAACAGCTCTTATAAACTGAAACAATGCTTACTGAAACAAAGGCTGGGGAACATGAATAGAGAGCCTTCTTTATTCTTTCATTTGCAGCCATCAATTTTATCCAGAAACAAAAGACTCTACTCTGCTCTCCAAAAACAGCCCTTTGTAAAGGTTGTTTCAGAATAAAAACACAAGGGAAGAAGGAATTCAAATTTTCAGCAATTCTTAATCGCCCCGTGTTAAGCATTCTGAATTAAGTAGAAGTTGCAACTTCAGACACACTGGGTCACATTAAGTTCAGCCTAAGAGTACTGCAAGACTTAAACCATTTTAACTCTAAGAAAAGAAGGATGCTGAAATATTTTTATCCCCTTATCTGGGGCAAAAGGCAAAACCTAGTGAAGATTATGGGACACATTATTATAATTTACAGGATTTTGTGTGATTAGTACAATTCCCAAGACACTTTCAAATTTAAGATAATATTACTTGTACATTCATCTGCAGAAGGACACTACTTTAAAAAAAATCTCTTTAAGACAGAAAGCAATTACCTTAGCTTGTACCCACATAAAACCTGCTCAGTGGAGTCACAAAGCTTTAAACAAGCTCAGCACTTGGAAAATTCTCCTCTCAAGTACTATCAGACTTTGTGACAGCAAAAAAAAATTACTTCTAAAAAACTATCCTGCTTTCCTCATACTTTATGACTTGTTTAGCCATTTTTAACTGCTAAATGAGTGATAAGCATTACCATCTCCAGATGCCAGAGAGATAGTCACACATGGTATCAGATCATGCATATAAACTCAGTACTGTAGATCTCAGATATAAATGCAACAGGAAAACAGCAATTATGAAACAACATGATGTAAATTAGAAGTCTTCTGTCAAAACTGTTTTATTCAATCAATTAAAAGAATTCACCATTTTGATATAGTTAGGCAGTTAAGCCTGCAGTTTTGACATCCTGCTCCTCTGTTACTTTAGTTTCATCTCTAGATATGAAAACTGTGGTTTAATTCCAAAGCTGTATTCCAGTTTGATTAAAAAAAGGGAAAAAACAAAAAATCCCCACAACCCACCAAAAAAACCCCTGAAACCAAAAATACCATTAACAACCTGTTTACAATCTCAAGTGTATAATTCTAAGGAATTTGCATTTACATCTTTTTCAAAATACCACCAGTAAAAGTCTTCCAACAATACAAGTCTCAGAGTTTTGAAAAGTTTCTAACTAAAACAAGCATTGAGCCAGGCAGAATTTCTTCACTAGCACTGACAGATCTGGACTCATAACCGATTTCCATTGTTTTTAATAAGTAGACACATTTAAAATTCCAAATATCTGGAAATATCCATTTAAAGAAACATGTATTTCAAAATGTAATCTCACCACCTCCTCAGCATATGCCATACACCACTGGAGTTCAGCAGTAGCTACTATTCTGAAATATCCAAGTCTCTTCCACTTTGCATCTACTGCTTTGCATCTACATGTACTACTACACAAGATTTCTTAACAACAATTGTACCAAAATGCAAGGCAAGTTGTTTTTGGAAGACTGCTTTCTTTTTTAATCATTGTAACTTAGTCCCATAGGAAAAGAAGCCTAGATAGTAAAATGAGAAAGCAAGCAGGGTACGTATCAAAGACAATATCATACTACACAGTATAATTGAACACAGTACACTTACCAATTGCCAAGTATAGCCAATTCACAGGACATTATTGTGTGAAGTTCAAAACAATGTCTGACATAATTATATGTATGATGAAGCAAGAATGGGGTGTTTGAGCTCTTCCTCCTTAATAGCCAACATTCATTTACAACTACCACAGTAATATCCAGCTTAACCACAGATCACAGAAACATTTGTGACTTTGTTTAAAGACTGGGTGTTTCTCCATTAATTTAAAAGCCAGGATGATACCCAATACTCACTTGCAACTAGAGAACTCTAGAAACTCTAGAGAGTGTTCTGTCCATTTTTAGTTTTGTGTACAGACATTATTGACACAATGGGATATGCTGTACAAGGTAGTATTATTTAGTAACGAGTTTCTACTTACTGTCATAAAGCATAAGAAAGATACCCTGGATGACAGAAACATCTCAGAAAAGCTTTAGATACTGGAATTCAAAATGTTCAGCAAGTCTCTTAAATCCCAAACTTGCTGCACACAAAGCTGCCAACAGTTTATACTCTCACAGTACTCAGTACTTCAGCAGAAGTAGTCAAGTACAATTTGTTTTCAACCATAGAGTGCAACTAGAGAAAAATAAAAGTGCCTTTCATTCAAATTGTTCTGGAAGCCAAAAGCTTCCAAAGTGGGTGCCAGGCCACATCCTCCCAGAGGTCATTCAGTTACAGCAGAAAGGGCTTTCGTTACACCATCTTCACTTCTAATCAGTGCCCTACTTTGTGAACAAGGTTTTAGATCAGAAAATCCAATTTCTTAAACCAACACTTAGAGCTCTCAAGCACCTTCCCCAAGTAAGAGAATCTACAACTTTTATGCTACTATCTGGTTTGAAGTAACTTGCCTTAAACCACCAAAGGTTCATAGAATCATACAACGCCTTGAGTTGGAAAGGGCCATATAAGTCATAAATTTCTATCCTTCTTGCCCATGGGCAGGGACACCTTCCACTAAAACAGTGGGACTTGCTCGAAGCCCCACCCAACGTGGCCTTGAACACTTCCAGGGATGGGGCATCTACAACTTCTCTGGGCAACTGGTTCCACTGCCTTACCATGCTCCTAGTGAAGAGTAACTAATGTCAACCTCCTGGTTTCCAGTTTGTAGCTGTTTCTACTTATCCTATCTCTACATGCCCATGTAAAAAGTCTCTCTCTCTGGTCATATCCAGCCTCTCATCCACCAGCACCACCAAGCCCTGCTCTGCATCTGTTCTTCCCCCAGCTTTACAAACCATGTTCACAGCCTATCCTGTTAACCCCCAATGAGAGACGATATTCATTTGCTCTACTAAAAATTACAACAATTATTTAGTATACCCTACGTAGCTCAAACTCATGATCCAAGTTTGAATTTTCTCCCTCCCTCAACTAGGAGAACATAGGAGTGGCTGCACCTTCCAAAACACATGGCTCTTCAGGTAAGCCACAGCTCAGAGAAGGATATCTTAAAATTTCTGTATGTCTATGTTTTAATGATTGTTTTAATAATAACTTTAAAAAAATTGATCCATGCATTCTAATTTCTCTACAAGAAATGACATCTCTCTGATTTGGCAATAGCCATTGTATTGCTCACACTGAACATCTCAGCCCATAAAACTGCTGCTATTCCACACAGGAAGATGCTGCATTTTTCTGACCTTTGGGAGAGGCCTTGAAAGGCCTCTTCGGGGGAGATCACGAAATTTTAACTATGTCTTCAGCTGCTGGGTGATAATGATATGCTAATTATAAGGAAGGAGAGAGTCCTTAGAGGAGTCCGTTGGTAAAAATATATTTTTTAAACATGTCAAGGAGTGCCTAAAGGAGAGGATAAACACACTTTTTGGAAACATGGTATTTAATTAAATATATGAATACTGAATAAAATCAAATACTTTAAGTGAAATGCTGAAAATATTTGGCAGCGAATCACCTTCCATCTTGGAAGCTGCTGATACGCTGTTTTCATAAGTCATTTAAAAATAGAAAGCCTAATTTCCCTTCTTTATTCAGACAGAGCTCCCATGATCTTTCAGCAAGAAGTGCAGGATCAAATCAAATGATGAATCATGCACACTTGGATTATATACCTCTCAAAGTGAATAGCAACATGGTCCAACACCCAGGTGAAAAAGGTCCCTCTCAGCTCACTCACAAACTACAAACACACTTGAGGAAAATACAGATCTTCCTTAAACTAATCCTGCAATAATGTATGTTTCTTTCCTCTCAGGATTCACCTCACTATATGCCACTGTTGGCCAACAAGCGAATCTCAGCCAGTGGCAGGTGAGAAGTGAGAAGGATGTCAAGCATTCTTTTTGCCTTCATTACTCTCCACACAAAGTTTGGGCAATGCTCTCAGGCACATGGTGAGACTCTTGGGGATGATGCTGTGCATGGCCAGGAGCTGGACTCAGTGATCCTTGTCGGATCATCAGCTTATTCTGTAATCTGTCTCACTGAACCTTACGCACAGCTGGGGCTACTGGGTTAACAGAAGCACAGAGGCTACTCCGTAAGGCCACTATGGGATCCTTCTACCCTTTATAACAAGAATTTAAAATAAAAATTCCAGGGAACATTAAGAGATTGCACAGCTTTTGTGAACAGACTTGTGCTTTGTGTGTGTACATTGTTTGAAATAAGTTACGCTCTCATCCCAATGGGCATGCTGGTAACTACTGAAACTACTGCAAGCTTTCTGAACTTTTTGTTGCCCTAAAAAAGCACTCACAAAACCAGTGAGAAACAGAAAGAGAGTTTAATTGGTAAATGATTTTGTTAAGCAGGAAAAGCCATTCAAAAATTCCTCTTCCTTACCACATGGCAAGTCCCTTACACAATACTGTCTGTATTGAGTAAAAATAACTTTACTCACAGCTTCCTCAAGCTATTTTTAAATATAAACATGCAATTCTGTCACAACTAAACTGTCTCATGTGCTAGTACTCAGTTATTAAAAGAACTAATAAATTATATTACTGATATAAAGCATCAATGAAACCAAGCAAGACAGAACATGACACGGTTCTTCCAATGATGTTTCTGGGAAGCCTTTCACCTTCTAGAAACAGAAAGGCAAATAACAGGAAGTTTTTGAATTACACACTCTTGACTAGACGTAGTTCAAAAATATGGTAATTTTGGGCAATATTTTAAAAGCTGGTACCAAAACTATACATTCATCTTCCCAGCACACTGAGCTGCATGCCTAGGTAGCAGTACTACCCAGGAAGAGAGAGAGCAGTAGAAGGCTCTCTAGAAAACACACATTTATTAAAAATACATAGACTGACAACATAAGAATATATGCCTTATGGTACATAAGCAGAGTATGTATTTCTGAGCTTGCTGAAATACCTGCCCAGAAAATTCTGTGTATTAAAAAAATCTGATTATCTCCTGTTCTGTCAACCAATGACTTAAATTCAAAAAACTCATTGAATTACACAACCTTATCTGTCCTACAATAGATGCAAAAAGGAGATTTTTCAAATGTATTTTAACAAAATATATTTAAATAATACATTCAGTTTAATATCCAGGGAAATTCAGCTCAGCAATTATCTGAATTTTGAGGATGTGTCACTTAGACAAGACAGACAAGGATTGGAGAGCTCTCTGCTGCAATACCCTGACACATTTAACTTTTCCAATGGAGTCTTTGAAGACAAAACAAAACCAGAACACGAAGAGCTACATCGAAAAAGCCTGAGATACTCCACGTAACTACTCTGGTCAGGGGCTTATGAATGTGTTACAAAATGCACTCAATTCACTACATCCAGTGTACTTCGAAAAGAGTTAATGGTGTTGGTGTCTGTTAATGGAGTCATTTATCAGAGACACTGTAAAATTCATGCTTACAGAGATAAAGAAAAATAAATCTAAGACACAGGTATATTATGAGAGTCAGAAAATTTACCCACAATAGGGGTACGTTAAACTACGTTAATATTCCTCACCCCAATTCTGCCAGAGTCTACTGCTGCTGTTGGTAATTACTAGAGGGGTAGAGCTGGCAAGAAATGCCACTGTCAGATTCTCAGCTGAGGCAGCTTAACAGGAGTGTCATTTAGGGTAGTAGCTTTATCACCTGGATACATTCGCTAAGACCTGGAATAAGACCAAAACTGCCTGCAGAGGGTAATAACTTACGTCCTCTGTCATCATAATTCGAATTCAAACCAGTCACCTAGGCTCAAAAGGCTCCAATAACTGCTTTATTGTTTACTTGCCTTTGATTTAGAAACAGACAACATCTATGTAGTGATTCAATCAGCTTATTTGAAGAAAAATATTCCCTTTTTGAGCACTTGATTTCTAATTTGTGTTCCAGTTTATTCCTAATAGTAGTTTCATTCCTGTAAACTCATACTGGCTTTCCCATTCCTTCGTTTGATTGGAATTGTTAATTTAGCCAGAAAAACAAGATTAATTTCTTCCATCCTATCTTCTGTTAGGATTTTTTTCATGTAATACTCCCAGACTCATACTTATATGCTAACCAGCAAAACAGAGTGCAGTTTTCATTCCCTTCTTTCTTGTGCAGGTTACATACTGCCAAAACTCTTAAACCGTATTTCCTGTACATAAACAACATCCACAGATCTGCCCTTAAAATCTGACTCCAGTTACGATCTCTCAAGTAATTCCATAATGACAGCTTTTCTACAACACTAACGAATAACTGATTAATAACTCTAGAAAATAAAGGTAGATAGATGGTGTATTGCAGAGAGGAAAAACTGAGTGAAAAGGTTCAACATTTCAGAAGAACCTGATACAAATAACCTCCTACAAACCAAAAGCAGTAGGTGTGACAATGGGGACAAAAGTTAGCAATGCACCTAGCTGGTGAAGGCTCCTTCAGTATGCATGATGGAAGAAGGGGGGAGGAAAAACCAGCTCTTAAAATGAAAGTGTTGTACAGATACAGGTCTATAAATCTGATTTCATACTCAAGTTCCAATTTTATTACACACTATTAAAAATCAACCCTAACCTGATTTAATGGATACCCAAACAAGGGGGAAATTGGATTCCCCAACCATAACGTGCCAGTGACACTGAGTGATATGTAAAAGCAACAAGGCTAGTTCCTGTCCTTAATTCATAGCCTGTGCTTCAATTTCAAACCGGTCTTGGGTAAGGAGAAGGAAAAAAAAAAAAAGATGGAATAAAAGCTTACTGCAGATTTTGTGCTTTAAAGATTTATTGAGATAGGAAGACTAAGCAGAACTGAAAGCACATACAGTAAACAGCACATAAGGACTTAAAACAAAAAAACAAAAACACACGAAAAAACCAACCCAACACAACAACAGCCGGTAAGTGGCACACACAAGTTTCTGAACAGGGTGTCTGCTATCACATGCAGCCGCTCATGCCCAGCCGGACACTCCCGTGTCACGCCAGCCACCCTGCCGCGCGTCCTCCTAGGACTCAAGGGAAAATCCCCGGCTGCCGCGGAGCAGCGTTTCAGCACCTCGCTCGCCTGGTGCAAGTCATCAGCGCCTGAGAGCGCCTCAGAAACTGCGTGAAGGACTCAGCTGCCCGGGGACCCCGTGAAGGGACAGGAGCGTCAGAGAGACGGAGAAGCGGAGAGGAGACGGGAGGCCGGGCGGGCTCCTCCCGCCCCCGGTGCGGCGGAGGCAGCGGGGCCGCACCATGGACAGTGGCTGCGCCGGCCGCCTCCCCCTGCCCTGCGCCAGCCGCTGCGGGCGCGGCGGGAGGGCGCCCTGCCCGCCCGGCACCCCGGCCCCGCCGCCGGCCTCGCCTCAACCCGCTCCCCCGGCCCGACAGAAATGCCCCAATCGTAAATACCATTAAGAGGCGATGATCTGCGCCATCTGTCCCTCGGACTTACCGCCCTCTCCACCCCCGGCGCCGCGCCGGATACGAGCTCAGCGAGCAGAAAACGAACGGGGTACCCACCGGCTGCCCCGGCTCCGCTCCCGCCCCGCACACTCCTCGCCGCCCGAGGGGAGCCCAACCATCACCCCGCGGGCACTGCCCCTGCTGCCCCAACGGGATCCATTTTGTCGTCTCCCCGTCCTCCCCACACCCGCCCCGTTACTCCCATCTCTCGCCAGACCTCCACTTTCTGCACCCCACTGGGAGCACACCGCGGCTAGCGGTGCCCAGCGCTAGCCCGCGACCACCTGCCCGGGACCCCGTCCGTCACCCGCCGGAGCGCCCCGGCAAGGCCGCCGGGGGCAGGCAGCAGCAGGACTTTCATAATAATAAATTAAACACTTCGGGGCCCGAGCCCGTCCCAGTGGAAATTCCCGTTAGCGGCAGGGGGTGGGGAAGCCCAGCGTCCAGGCGGAGGCTGATTAAATTCTTCTCGGGGAAAGGATTAGCGGGCGAGGGAGCCGGGGGTGGCCGAAGCGCGGGGGCTGCTCTCTGCCCCGCACCTCTCTGGCACCACAGCCCGCCCTTCATCACGCGGGACGGAGGGGGGAATGCTCGCTCCGTCCTCCACTCCGGTACTTTGTCCCCCGCGCCGGCGGCGGGGCCGAGCTCCTGTGCTCCTGCCAGGAGCGCGGGTACCGGCAGCTGTCCCCCGCGTCCCGCAGCACCTGCTCTCCCGGGAATGAGGGGGGGATCAGTGCCCCCATCACCTCTCTCGCCTCGGGACCACCCTCTCTCTCTCAGCCGGCCCCGGGCAGGGGGCTCCCTCCTCTCTCTCTCTCTCCCCGCGGCGCGGAGCCCGGTGGCGGGGCTGCCCCGAGCAGGTGGCTCTGCACGAGCGGCCACAAGCCACCCCGGGGCACCCCGGCGGCGGGGCCGCTTTCCCCTACCCCCTCCCCGAGACCCCCACCACGAAGTGCAGCCTGCCTGTTCCCCCCCCCCCCCCCTTCTCCCCCCAGCTCTCCCGCCTTCCCCGGGCATCGCCGCCCGCGGGGGAACAAAGAGCCGCAGCCCGGCCCGCTCCCCGCCGGCGGTGCTTACCTGCTGCAGGGCCGCCAGCAGCATCAGCGCCAGCGGCGGCAGGATCCGCGGCGGCGCTCCCGCTACCCGGCACATGGAGGCGAGGAGGGGCGGCGGCAGGGCGGCCCCCAGCAGTTCCGGAGCGCGGCTGGAGCCCGCGGAGCGGGGCGAGGGGAGCGGCGGGGAGGGTCGGGTAGCGGCAGCTGCCGGGAGCTGCGGTCGGAGTCTGCCCCCGCCTGCCGGAGCCCGCTGCCGCTCTAGCTCATGGGCAGCGATGCAGCGGAGGGAGAGAGAGCGGGGGGCGGAGGATGGGTGAAACTCAGCTCTGGGTCAGCCTGCTTGTCTCTCGGCCGAGCCCCCTCCGCGGTGCAGAGGGTGGGCAGGGAAGAGGAGGAGGATGGGCAAACAAAAGGCTGGGAGATAAGAAAGAAGTAGTCGCTGCTGCTGCTACGAGGCCGGTGCGGCGGCGGCGGCTCCCTTCGGCTGGCAGCCTTCCCCACGGCTGGATCGTGCCCGCCTCGCTCCTCCCGCCGGTGCCCCCCAGCGAGCTCGGGCAGGCGGCTCCTCTCAGCGCCTCAGCCCAGGCACGCCAGCACCGCCGCTCCGCCGGCCCCAGCCCTGCTGCATGCTCGCCCCGCACTTTCTCTCTCCCTCTTTCTTCTCCTCCCTCCACCCCTCCCCCTGCAGGCAAAGCCCTCTGTCGAAGCACAATGATAACAATACCCCAGCAGCCTCTGCCTGCCGTGCGCCTGTCTACGCGCTCGCCCGGTGCCTGCCTGCCTGTCTGCTGCTGGCAGCTCCCTCTCCGCCTCCCGTCGCTCCCTGCCGGCCGCACGGCCAATGGGAACGGCACGGCACAGTGAGCGCCGGGGAAATTCGCCGCTGTGCCTGCGAATAGTGCTGCCCCTCCTCGGTCCCCGGAGAGCGGGCGCTGGGGGCAGCGGGGCAGGCGGCAGCGCCCGTTGACCGTGCAACACCAACAGCTAAAGAGCGGTGGAACGAAATAAATTCCAACCCCCACACTTAGTGTACTACAATGGTTTGGGGGGCGAGAACTTTCTGGGGAAGGAAGACGCGTCCCCGCCTTGCTCGGTAGGGCACAGTCGGTGCAGCGAGAAGCCGCGGGGGTGCCGCTGGTGCCCAGCCCGGGCGCCGTGGGACGGCCCTGCCCGCCGCCGGTGCTGCCGGCTCGGCAAGTTCCGCTCAGCTGTTACTGCTTAGCTTTACTCTTTTTCATTTATTTTTTTTTTTCCCTAAATTTTTCTTTATTTTTTTTCCTTTACCACCTTCCGTCCCCCTCATTCCGTATTTCTTTTCCTAAACTACCCGCTGAATTTTATTAGCAAATGTTTTCAAAAGCTTGGCTGGGTCCGCAGTCCGCGGGTCCAAAAATGTCAGCGTGCGGAACGGAGCTGGGGAGTGCTGCTGAGCGAACAGTTAGAGAAGCAAGTACCAAGTGCTGGGTCATTTGCCGAGCTGGCACGGGTTTTCGCTCGCCCATAGTAGGCAAAGTTGTTTTCTGTCTATGCATCAGAGCTTTCATCCCGGGACATAGTAGGGGGAGGATTCGTAGACATTGGCCCCTAGGCAACCTCGTGAAGCGTTCATTCAAAATGGTGCATTATTTATTTTAAAGCATCTTTGCATCCGAACTTGCAAGAAAAACACTCTTCCCAACATCCCCCCCCCCCTTCATTTAGAAAATAATGCAAACCGTCATGCTCCGTGTTTTGAAAGGAAACAGCGGATTTGCCTTTGTGTTTTTGTCGGGGAAAGGCGGGGTAAGTACGTGCTTTTACGATGCTGCTTTCATTAGCCTGGGAATTGAAAGTAGCGGTCACTCGTGAGCTGCGATGCAGCTGCGCACCCGAGGCAGCGGAGAGGCGGAGAAGGCCCCGGAGCCGCGGCGCTGCTGCGCGCCCGCCGCCTCCGCGGGGCACGGCACAGCCCGGGCACCGGCACAGCCCGGGCACCGGCACAGCCAGGCGCCACCTGCAAGGCTCAAACACCAAATGAGACTCAGCCGAGCAGAGGCGGCCTCAACCAGCACAACAGCCAGCCACCCCCCGCCGCCGCCTCCCTCCCCGCGCCCCCTTTAAAGTTGTAGCCCGTGCAATTGTACCCATCCCAGGAGTTGTGAAGAACAATGAGAGGAGGAAACTACGGCTGGTCATGAGTTTTCTGGATTAAAATTTAGCCAAAGCCTGAGGGAGAATAAGCAAGAAGGGCACAGCTGATGTTTATATCCTGTAACAAGGACGAGTTTCCCGGTTTTGCACCTGACGGAGCACGTGTTTGGTCTTTTTAGCAATTCTAAGGAGAAACGCTTGGATTTGCTTATGAAACAGTAACTTTCCCTGAGTAACGGATTCCTGTTTGTATTTTCTGATAGGTAGGCAAAATATTAGCATTTGCTAATGGCTGTATTTGAGCATTTATTCACTTTTACAAGTGTTTTACAGAATGCAGAGCATACATTATAAACTACTCCATAAACCAGCTGTCCAATGAGAATAATTATCTGTCACTTAAATGAGCCTGGCCCCTCACATCCTTCAATCCATCCATCCCTAAAGGCCTGAAAAACTAAAGGCTCTGCAGCGTATCTGGAAAGTTACCAGATCAGAGCTCTGGCTGATGCTTCTTATGGTTCTACTGCTGCCTTTAAATTTACTTGGCAGGATTAATAACACTGGCAGAAAAATTGCTCTCACCAATAGCATTTTACTGAATCTTCTAGCCTTGAACAAGTTTGAATAAAGCAGTGGGCTTCCCTCATTTACTTAAAACCAAAAGTTTCCTCTGTCTCATAGTTCCCTACTTCTGGGTATTGTGATAGAGAGGTAAAAGAGCCAGGTGGGTAGTACCTTTTGAGGTGTAATCTCTGCACCACATCTCTTCATTTGTTTGGGAGAGCAGAGAAGAATCTTGTGTGTTGCTTCCAAACATTAATGACTCTTCAGGGAATTCTTAATTTGTAGCATAGAGAGAAGAGAACACCTTTTTACTTTTTTTTCCACACATAAATAATCTAGCATTAAGTAATCATAGCTGGAAATTCAGCGTCCGTGCTGCTGCTAAAATGAGATCATCAACTTTTTTCATGTATATCATGCAAAACCCAGCAAGCTGGCAATTTCTGGCTAAAATTCAAACAAGTGATTTAGAACTCAAAGGGTTGATCTCCTAATTCAGCCTCAGATTGCATTTATGTGTTTTAACTAGTATGAAAATAGTGGACACAAGTTAATGTTCAAGCTAGGAGATCTCAAGGGCTTCCAGAAAAACCTTGTTAAAATTCCATGATTGAGTTGAAGAGAGGATTAGGGTAATTCCCATGTTAGTCATGGAGTTGAGTTTCTCTTTCAACTTGTCCAAATTAATTTTCATTTCTAAGGTTCATAAAAATTCTGTAAAAAAAAAAAAAAATGAATGCTTTCAATTTGGATCATACTAGATTGCTTATGGCTTCAAATATTTTGGAAAAGGAGACCCTTTCCCTTGTGGATCTAGTCTTACATTTAATCTGCCAGGTACTGCCACTACTACTCCTCTCCTCAACTCAAATAGTGCAAATTAAGTACTTTACTGACAGTTTAAGCTCTTATCTGACATTTATGCATGTGATTTTAGTGAGTTACACTGCACACATGCAAACCCCTATTCTTATGTCTACATATTTACAAGATGGAAGTGTAAATGCATTGAGCAAAAGTAATAAGGGGATATTAGTTTTTGTTCAGTTTTCTTGTATTCTTCATGGCTTATGAAGAAATACTTTTATTTGTTTAAAAAAACCCAATACCAAATCACACAATTAATGTGTCTGAGAACGTCCAATGCTTATTAATGAGTTTTATCACAATGGTGGAAAATGCAGCGAATGCTGTTTACTATGACACTAAGGCTGCATACACCATCAGCTAATCCAGATAAATTCTGCTAAAAGAAAAAGCTACTGACAAAAACAAAAATCCAGGTTTTTAAAACAGTGGTTTTAAATTTGGATGTTGTCATCCTAAGTCTCCAGATTTATTTTGAGTAGTCTGTGGCAGGCAATGGGGAAAGAGCATATTTGTATATTCTCTGTAGCAACTTCACACATGTGAAATTCCTAAGGGGAGGGAGATTTTTTCTGAATAGTAAGATTGTTAGTTGTTGGCACCACATGAAAATGATTTATTGCTTTAGGAAGTAAATAATCATGTATGGCCAAGAAGAAAGAAGTTTTATATAGATAGCATCAAGTGGGTAAAAAAAACCTGAGTGCCACAGAAACTAAAATAGCTTAAATATTTTAAAAATTGGAGTAATTTAAATGCTATTGTTAGTGTTGCTGTCTTTCTCTAACTTCAGTAAAATAAGTATGATGCTGAATTATTCAGTCTGAGTGTTCAGGTTTTTTAATATGCTTTTTCATGTTGATATGAACTAAAACCCCAAAAAGTTCAAATTGTCATTTTATTTAGGTACGCATTCTCAGAAAAAGGGGGGAAAAGGTGGTCTTAGCAGTAAATAAGTAATTTTTATTTTACTGTAGCTTGTAAGTCATTACAGAACTTGAACAGTTTGTCCTGGTGGGCTTTTCTAGCCCTATCAATACTTAAGATGCATAGCTCTACGTATTTTTCCAGGATTTTTACATCAAGGCAATGAAAGACATGGAAAGATAACTACAGCTGCAGCATTAGTGTGCTCACGTTTGAAAATCAGCTGGGTTAGGATAGAAAAATGTAGCATACAGCAGATCTGTTTCTGCTTTAGCAAGCCTCAGCAGCATTAATTGCTTTTTATTGAGATATACATAAGTGTATGTGTGTATACATACATATATGTATATGATTTGCAGGAAAGGATTTTCTTTTCCCTTTTCTGGTAGCTAAATTGTATCTGTCATCATAGTTATATTTCTTTTAATTGCTAATGATTTTTGTAAAGGATTTCTCTACGGAGAAGAAGCTGAGCATATGTAATCCAGCTGTGATACAATATATTTGCATATTGTGTAATTGGCTTCATGTTTATACCCTTAGTGTGAAGATCTGGGATCAACATATTCAAGCTGATTGCTTGTGCTACTTTCTTCCAGGAATCTCATTCAGCATCACTGCCCACTGCCTTCAAGCTGTTTGGCATGGAGAGTTTCTATTGAAAATCAAGATAGAGACCTTTGGATCAGCATAGCATCTCTATTCAGTGGGATATCTTAAAAAAAAAAAAAAAATCTTTTCCAGAACAAGGCTTTAATCATATGGTGTGAGAAAGGATGATTGACTTGTAACTGATTGACTGAAAGGATGATGACTTCTAACAAGGGCATATGATGATTTCTAATCTCTACAAAAGAAAGTTTTAGAGTTTCACAGAGCTGCTTCATATTGATCAGGCCAGTAGGTTCTTGCTTCTTAAAAAGCTGGCTTCAGTAAACACTTCTAAAATTATTTATGATATTAAGTATTTCATTTTTCTTGGTTGGCTTTCCAATGATATCAAGTAATAATTTTATTGTCTTGGGATCAGAAGTCTAGACTTTTTTCTGATTTGTGCAGTTTGCAGAGTCCCAGACTCCCTCTTTAACCAGAATTCACGGGTGTGAATGAAGCTGTTGACTTCTGTGAAGAGGTATGTATGTAACACCTACAAAAAGAAACAAAGAAATTTCCAAAAGACAAATCTTACTATTCCTGACTTCTTGGTAATAAAAATTAAGAAAGTGCAACCCTAATTGTTTGTAGTAAGCCAGCATAGACAAATAATAATTTAATTTAATGAAATTTTAATAATTTGCTTTAATAAAATTGTAAGAGCTGTCATGTGTCACTTTCATTATTAAATAGAATCTTTAACACTTATATTTAAATATGTCTAATATTTTCCATCAAATCTTATTTTCATTTACTGTAGTATTTTCTTTGTTTTAGTTAATAAGTTTTAATTCTATGTTTCATGCCAAGTGCTTTTTGAAAACTTCAGAAAAATTCTTTGTCCTTTTAGAAGAATGAGATCAGGGAAAATATGTAATTTTATTTTTGTTGAAAAATTCTTGCTGCCATTTCAGGTATTTTACTCCAGGCTCTAAAGCAGAGAGCTTAACTTTGGGTGGAACATGATCCTTACATTGAGGTTGTGCCTTTTTCAATTGCTGTTAAAATTAGCCAAAGTCTGGCATTTTTACAGATCTGAAAATTATGTTGTTACACTTCAGAAGAGTTTCACAGCCATATCCCCTGACAGACCCGTCTGCATCCAATATACCTCCTATTCCCCCAACAACTGCTGTTTTGCAAAAATTCTGCAAACAAGCCTTCTTCATAACACAAGTTAGTGTCCCTTATTTTCAGTATGGAAGAGATGCTCTGAGATTTCCAATACTTCCTGTTGGATTAAGCATGGGAGAGAGAGTAGGAGTTGTCTATATTCATGAGTTTGTTGCTCCCCTTTCAGACAATGTTCTCAAAAATTGCAGAAGGATTCAGAAGTTTAGAACAGTTAGAAGGTTAGGGAATCGTGGATTCAAGTATCTGAAAAATTGCTTTTATCAACAAGTATATTAATAACAGTAGTTTTCATTAAAAGCATTTACAATTTGTCTGCAAAAATTCAGTCCAAGTTAAAATTAATTAAATGCAGTGAAGTAGCCATGGAGAAATATTTTACATACTTGCAGAAAAATCTGATGATTTTTTTTAAAAATCCTCCTACTTTTTGAATAATTTTTACATTGGTATGACTCAAAAATGGCTTTCAACTTTAAAATGAAATTTTGTAGATCTTCTATATATTTTGCAGCCTACATCATCCCCAAATGCTATTTGAATTTATAAGACCGTATCATTAACCTGAATTTTAGGAAATCTCTGAAGAATTATTCCTAGGGAAGAGTATTCTGCCTTGGTTACATTAGACCCCTGGCAGCCTGGAGACTTGAGTTTTTGTCCTCACAGTGCCAGGTATATCCTGTGAGAAGTCTGATCTCTGCAGGCAAAGCTGTGTCTGCAATTTGAAACAAAACAAAACCGAACAAAAAGACCAAAAAAAAAAAGGGTTTTTTTCCTGTGGCACCATGGTTTGCTACTGTTGACAGCTGCCGACCTTGTCTCTTCCCAAGAGGTCTCCATCCTCAGAGCTGAGGGGAACATGTGCTTGTGTGCCTCTTCACCATTTTCTTGGTTGAGATGCTCCAAGAGCGACGTGAGCTGAAGAGCTGAGCGGCGCCCCTGGCAGCTGCCAGGTCATTAGACAGTGGCATGGTGACTCTGAGGCTGCGGGGCGGGAGCGTTGTTTGGGTTAAGGCGTTAACAACTTCCATGGCAAGATGGGCCAGGGCTCCTTTGTCAAAACACTAAACCTGTGTTCTTCCTGCTTATAAACGCCCCTCTGCTGCTTCTCACCTCAGGATCAGTGGGAGTTCCTGAGGACTTCTCAAGTTTGAAAGTTGGTCTGTTTTTTTTCCAAGAGTCTTAAAAAAAGTATTTAGGAGTTGAAGTTAAGGATTGATTTTTTTTTTTTTTAAAAAGCCCTAATTTATTTTTTGTGTTAAAGATCACAATTCAATACATGTGCAGATTCTGAAAACAACTAACTAGCTAATCAAAAAAATCTATTACTTTAGTTCTTTGGCTTTAAACATAAAATCTTTTTTTCTCTGCTACTAATGGATCATATTCATAGGTTTGTTTTTTTTATATTTTCTGAAGTCAGAAGGGGCCATTTAAATAATTTATGTGGACTTCATCAACGCACAGGCTTAAAAATACTACCTAGTAGTTTTCCTAACAAGGCCAAGAACTTGTGTAGAGCAAGGGGAAGTTTTCAAGGCAGACATAGAAGCTTGATTTAGAGTGGCAAGCCTTGCTAGTTATATTTTCCTAGTGAAATGTGGTTCTTCTGTGAGAAGTCTTACTTCACAAGTCAGGGACAGACATTTTTTCCACCTAGGCCTTTCTTTGAACCACTGTGGAGAGGGTGCCCTATGAGTTGCTGCTACAACCTCATCTGTTCACAGCTCCTGAGCTGCAGGCAACAGCAGGGAGCTCAGCACGGACTAAACACAAAGTGTTCACTTTGATTTGCAGAAGGATTTTGCATCCAGCACTGAGCTTTGTGCTACTGCCGTGGTATCTATGTTGTACCACAGCTATTGCATAGCCAAGAATAGTTTTTGGAGAAAAATAAATACTGAAAATGCCTCACAGAGTTTGTTGTCATTCTTCCTGCATGCTTGTGATTTGCCTTTAAATTGTTACTTTGGAAACAAAGCAGAAGTTACTGCCTAATTAGACATTTATTATTTTCTACAAAAATTTCCGATTTTCATTTCAAAATTGCTGGTGTTGCAAAGTCTAATGTTGCCTGTACTAAGTGGATGGTTATTCTTCTCTTTAAAAATGTCATAGGTGAATGTCATAGAATGGTTTAGGTTGGAAGGGACATTAAAGGTCATCTAGTTTCAACACCATTACAGTGGTTAGGGACAGCTTTCACTAGACCAAATTGCTCAGAACTCCATCAAACCTGGCCTTAAACCCTTCCAGGGAACTAATGAGTAAGCTATGTTTATCTAACATGTGTAATTTCTAGGCATTCACTCTTGTTACTTTTTTCAGCTCTGAAAGAGTTAACTTTTTCATGTGTCTTTTCACTGTATTGGAACAGACCAGTTACCTTTGATAAGATGAAGCTTTTCCTCCTTAAGCAAACTAAATCAAAGTCTTTGAGTATTTCATTAAATACATAGTTCCCAATAATTTAATAAATGTTCCAGTTCTCCCCTGACCCTCTAATTTTTAACATGCTGCTTGAAATGCTTGTACTAGAACTGCATGCTGTATTTTACCACCAGCTGTAGTAATTTGAAAAACAGAAGTAATACATGTACCAGACTCCTACTCAGTGCTCCCATGTTAGCAGATACAGTGATCATTTTAACCCTTGCATCACACCCTTGCTTTGGTTGTTACCAGATGACCCCCCATCAGAACCAGTTTCCCAGAATAATATCCTTTGCTGAGAAACACACCCTTCAGTATTTGCTCTTGGGCCAGGAGGAACCCTCATTTTCCTTTGCACTGAAGCTTTTGTAAATACATTCTTTGCAGTTCCATTCCTGGCAGTCTTCCACTTCCATCCCACGCTCATCACTTTATATCTCTCCGTATTCTCTCCTGACACTGATTTGGAGTCATCACCAGATTGCCTTTGCAAATAAATATCCTTGGGAAGCCAGGAGTGCTGATAAATAATGTTGAGTTTCCATATCCATTAAAGTAGCCATGTCCCTTTTGATTCTGCTTGAACATATCTTGAGCTTCTGAAGAGAAGAATGTCTATCCCACCTGGAGATGAGTCAGTAAATTGTAAACATATACAAGGCATTCAGAACTAGTGGCGAAATCCCTCAAATACGAGTTCTTGTGTCAGTGGCTAAGAAATGGCAACAAAAGAACTGAAGGATGAGAGAAACAGAGGAGGACTTATGATGATGAATGTACCACAGTTGTGAGGAGTCTGGAACTTAGTTGTGTCAAACCAAAGAGTTATGTACTGTTTAGTTATCCATCAAAACCACAATTGATATGATCCTTGGCTGTAACTTTGCACAAAATTACAGGCCTTGGGTTGGCTTGGAGATTTGTTTGTGCATATTACTTTGCTTTACATCTGTTCCTTCTCACTGCTGTTACTTCCCTAGAGTCAGGGTGCTGTGTAAACACCATAAACTTCAGCTTGGACTGGAGCAACATAGAACTTTTGGAAATGCTTAATTCTTTCAGTGGCTTTTTCCCACTTTCCATACACATCCATATAGTGACTCACAGCTCTACTCACAATACTGGCTCTTCTCGAGGAGTGCTAGGGAGACAAAAGTCTGGCAATACATTTGCTGCTGGAGACAGTATTTTAATAGAATCATAGAATTGTTTAAGGCTGACTGAGGATTCACTCAGTCCCGATAAAGATATTAAACAGGACTGGCCCCAACTCTGAGTCCAGCTGCCAGCTGGATGTAACTCCATTCACCACCACTCCCTGGACCTGGCCATCCAAACAGTTTTGGTTTCTTCACCCAGTGAATACTGCACCCACCCAAGCCATGAGCAGGCAGTTTCTCCATGAGAATACTGTGGTAATCAGTGTCAGAGGCTTTTCTAAAGTCAAGGTAGACAGCACCTACAGCCTTCCACTCATCCAATAAGCAGGTCACTCTGTCATAACAGATCAGGCCAGTCAGGCAGCACCTGGCTTTCATGAACTCAGATGGGCAGGGCATGATCTCCTGGTTGTCCTGTATGTGCTGCATGGTGGCACTCAAGGTGATCTGCTCCATGACATAAACAGCCAAAATCACATTACAGAGAAAATCCAGACACGTAGGACATTGCAAATTGCTTGGCTTTAAACAGCTATCGCAAAATGCTACTAATTTTACAGTGTATTTGTTAATTATTTGCAGGTATAATAAAAAAGAACTGAAAACTAAGGGCAAAGACTCCAAGGAAGACAAAATCTCCTGTGCTTGTTCTGATATTTGGTATTTGCCTTTACTCTTCCAGCAGCTAGAGTGCCTCTATGGTTGAGAGTAAGATGAGGAAAAGATCAAGATAAAGAGCACCCTTTCCAGTTTATCCACTGTCTGTTTTGAGTAAGATCCTTCTATCTGTCAGGAAAGTCTTGTCTCTGAGTAACACCCTAAAAAGTAAAAACAGCTTTAAGGGTAGCAGCAACCCTCAAATTGAGGGCTGTTTTCTAATTTATTTTTTTCTTGCCCCCAGTCTAACACATTCCTGGTTGAACAACCAACTGCTGTCACAGAAGCTTTAGGAAGAATAAAATTATTTCCAACATACTTCAGCCTCTCAAGGGATGTCAAATGAGAAGCTAAGATAGAAGAATATCTGGGAATGGCTCCCCAAAAACTATGGGGGAAGTGGGAAAGGGGAAAAGGATTGTCTTGTGTTGTTGACACTGATACTATAGAGAGGGGTCTCCAAGTTCCTGGGATGCTTCTTTCATGCTGCTGCTTGCATAAAGGGGATACCTTTTCTCCATTGAGAAGCAGACATCTCTGCAGGAAAAGAAAGAAAGAAGAAAAGATCTGTTTGGGGAATTATTACATTTGCTCTAAGAAAGCTATAAAGAGACAACTGAGAAGCAAATAGGTTCTTACACTAGGGCCAAGGAATCAAACTGGATAAAAAGAGTCAGGAAGGGTCAAAATAAAGCAAATAAGTGGAAAATGATGCCAATGGAAATCTTCAGCAAAAGGCTGGGCAGGATGGCCTCAGGCTTTGCTGCTGTCACTGTGGGGAGCACCTTTTCAAGCATTGGCTATAGGACCTTCCCACAGCAGTCACTTAATCCTCCTTTCCTTCCTTCTGAGTAAAACAGTCCTTTCCACATGTCCTTGGGAAAAATACAGCATTTAACTGTAAGTGGGCCAAAAGCATTTTCCAATTTTAAAGTAAGCAAAATTAAGCCAAACTATTATTTTTTGCTGTCTGTGGAGCACAGAGAAAGCACCATATGCTGGGGAACTGAAAATAAATTAGATATTCCCTAGTGAGGTGTGAATTCTCAGCGACGTTAATATCTAGATTATCCAGAGAACAGATTTTCCTTTGAACACTGTTGAAGATGAACCAAAGTTCTTGGCAATGTTGATGTTTCCACATTATTATTAGGGGACCTTCCTTAATAATGAGGCCCTATGGCAACATGAAAAAATATTTTGTCCTGTAGATGAAGATTTTGAAAGATGAAGGCTTGAAACCGTGTAAAGGTTAGTCATATACATCCCTCTACAAGTCCTAATAGTATTGGGAATGCAACTATACAATGCAATTCATAGGCAGCCTGTTGCACCTCTTCCATGAGCCAGATAACCATGACATCTGAAGGTACACAATACTGCACAGTGGTATCCATCTGCTATTAAATTCCTGATGCAAAGGCACAGCCTATTTCTATAAATAAGATTTATATTCACAGCATTATTCAAGATTTTTTCAAGTGTCCTGAAAGCAATTCATAAACAAAAATGGCAAAATTAATGAAGATCAGAAAACAAGGAGTATAAGTCTGAGTCAAAGTTTGACCTTCTTTTCTTCAGGGACTATCCTGTGCTGGGAACCCAAACATGTAGGATGGAGGTATGTGGTGGAACATTGTACCATGGTGCATTTTCTCAGACTACACAGTGACACAATTGAAAATATAGTTAACATTAAAATAGTCTCATTATAGTGAGATTACTCTCAGCTGGTGCCTAAAGTGACACAGACCCACTTGGGTTTGATACTGCTGAATTGCTGTGCTGAAGCTGATTTATGGTTTTTCTCTTGTGTATGGTCAGTTACAGGTGCAGCCTCAGAAAGGTGTATGTGAAGCATTTCTTCAGATGATTTTTACCCACTCTAGTTTGCTAGAACCTGTACCAGGAAGTATTATTATAGTACTGAGAAAGTTTATTTTATTGACCGCTGTGACTCTCCCCTGGCTCATTCTTTTCTAAAAACTGGGCACAGCCCCATAAACCACAGAAGTACAGAATCAAGATTAAAATTAACCTCAATGCCACTTAGTGAGATCATTTAAGCAGTTGGAGTCAGTGTGGTTTTACACCAATTAAGTACTGTTACAAGGCAAAATCCCATTGACTAGAATTATGTCAGTGTTTAGTGCAAAATAATGTACATTATCCTAGCTATATGAAGTCATGATGGAGTACGGTGCCAATACATTTTAAGAATGCTTTGCACAATCCTAGCAAAAAATTTAAATATTGCCAGTGTCAACTGAAGGACAGCATTCATTTTCTTGATGTCATGCTGGGTCTGAAGAAAACACCTAATGCAAAGTATTGAATATGCTATCAATGAAGGAAATGAAGGATTTTGTTTGTTTCAAACCAAACGGAAATGAAATAATAATACTATTACCATGAGGCACTCCACCCAGGTAATGATTCATCTAAATCCAAAATAAAACAAAAAAAGACCAAAACCAAACATTTCTTCCCCCCACTGCCAAAAAAAAAAAAGAAAGGAAAAAAAAAGAACTCACTTAAAAAAAAAAAGAAAAAAGAAACCAAACCCATTTACTCTCTGTTTGTGTTGGATGGAAGAATCAGAAATAGAACTCTGGCCAGCCAATACAGTCATCTATCTACACAACCATAATAGTTTTATAGATCTCTAACTATGTAACAATCAGTTCTGTTACCCTTTATTGGTGGAGAGGTACATGGAAAAGAGATTAAGATATTCATCCTTATAGAGCAAATAAATCTTAAAATAAATTCCCAAAAAGAAAAAACATTATTTATGTTTTACTAAAGGCATTAAGCAATGTCTTTTTAAGTGTCTTGCCAGCATTGAACTAACAAAACTGCTCCTGTAATCACCATAAAAATTAATAACCTTGAAGCTGGGAAGGTCTCAGTCTTGGATAAGGGAATCTGCACCTCCATTACATTGTTACCTTTATGACCAAATTTTTTCAATTGGTAATACTCTATTATAAAAGCTTCAAGTTTGCTTTCGTGTTCAATCAGGCACTGTATAGAGAAAAAAAAATCAGAAATTTTAAATGCCCTGGAAATTAGGCCCTGAGATACGAGTTTTTTTGACTCACAGAAGAAGCCTGCTGTTAGGATGAACTGGCTAATGAAATCCACAGGTCACCAGGAAAAAAAAAGTTAATAGTTTGAGCATATACTCAAATGGTCACATTTGAACCCTGCTTCTCCTTGGTGAAGCTCAAGTAACATTTACTGCTAGGAGTGGGTCCATGGACTTCTATTAATTTTCTTTCTTAAATTGATCACATTCTGAGAATCTGCCATTTCTCTGACCCCAAGTGCAGGGAATGAACAGCATGCCCTCTACTGTACTGTACTTTTGCTATCTTTTAGATGCTCCTTCACTTGCCTTAATCCTCTATGGCCAGGATTTATCCTAATTCCTTAAATTCAGCCTAATTTTCATTCAGCTCCATTGAAAATATCTCTTACATTCTGAGCAAATGGAGCATGAGGAACTCTCCTACATTATTAAATAAATGCAGCCAAGGTGATTAGACTTGGACAGCTGGCTGGTGTTGGAGTTTCTGTGTTAAAGATTCCTGTAGTTACTTTTTTCTTAATCAGTCTAGAAGCGACATGTTGCTGTAGGCAATCAATTTGTTTACCACAGAAAATAAAGTCTAATATTTATTATTCCGTGATCCAGCCATTCACATGTGTGTGTATGAATTACATACTGTATTCACCAAAAAAATTAAATTGAAAAGGCACAACATGAGGCAATTTTCATAAAAGACTAACAATGCTGACAGTAGGTGTCCTTTTTACTGAAGATTTTTTCTTCAGGTCTCTTCAGTAAGAGGGTAAGTTCTTTAAAATAACAAAGTTAATTGTAGCTAGCACTGAAATGATAAAATAAAAAAAGATTTGACTCTCTACGGGAGGCCATTTTTTCAGCTGATGAAAGGAGAGAGATATCTGACAGAATAATAGGATTAATTTTTAAAACATGCTCAGCTTTGGACATTATGTCCAAAAGCAACGACATGATTACTGTGGTCTTTAAAGAATGTACAAAAGTTTAATTTTAGGGAAAACACTGGAAATGCTAAGCAGTTGGCATTTGATTTGCTTTGATGACTTAATAGACAGTTTAGCTACCTTTAAATTGATGGCTGACAGTTGAAAAGGGTGCATTTTAAATAAGTTGTCTGGATTTCACAATCTTGGCTTCTACAGGCTTTACTGGAAATCATACTGTTAATACCTTTGGTAACAAGTCTAAGTTTTCTTGAGTCAGTTATTTTGGGCATCACCAATATTCCCTATCAAACAACATGGGCAAGGAACACCCAGCTTTACCATAATGATTTATAAGGAAAAGTCAATCACATTTTACACACTTTTTTGGAAGTGAAATCCTGATCACCTTGAAATTAGTCTATTTTCAGACTACTTAAAAAGGTATTTTGTTCCATGAACACACAGCTGTCTTAAAAATAAACTTTTACATGTTCACACACTGAAGCTGGATAAAGATAATATAAGAAGCTATTTTGAATTCTCTGACCTTCACAGATTGAAGTTTCAACTTCAATCAGTGCTAACACAGTTTTTCTTCTTCCCTCCCCTTTTCACAATACAATAAAATTTTATTTGAATATTGTAGTGTGGGTTATAAAATCTGAGAGAATTGAAGTGGCAAGTCTCCAGGATCTGACTGTGCTAGGGGAAGAGATAAATTACCTTTCTTGAAGAAGAGAGTGATTGCTTCATGTTTAAAATCTTTCTGCTATTAGGAATGGAAAACAAACACTTGGATTTTGGTCTGTGACCTCCCTACAATGTCCGTGAAGGAAATCACGTAAATGTCAGCTAAAGCAAGCCTTCACATAGGATGGGCTTTGAAACAATTTCCAGAGAGAATGGGGGCTTTGCCAGCTCAAAGAATAACATTTTTGAACGACATTTTGAAGACAGGTGTATTATTATGCATTACAGTAACTGAACTCTTCCAACTTCTGTTGTTTTAGGCAAAGGAAATATTAGGAAGATTTTAGATTAATATTAATATAACTTCTAGCTCTGAAACAGAGAACACTTTTACCACTTTAAAAGTCAATGAAGTACACTTAGAGGAGCATTCTTGTTTTACCAGAAATACACTTTTTAAGCAAACATATTGTTATTCTACAGGATTTGTTTGTCTCTTTCTATATAATAACAGAGTTCTAACATTAATAAGAAGAAACCTAAGTAATGTAAGTACCTTTTCTTAGAAAATTAGCTGCAATACTAACAGTCCTTGTCATTGTTAAGTTTTAAATCTTCATTGCCAAATACACATGAGACAAAATAAATAATTTTGTGTAACTGTAGAAACCTTTCTCCCCCAGATTCCTTTCTTTTCCGCTCTAAGACTTTTTCATGCTATTTTATGGCAGCATAACATGTTAACATCTTTATGCTGCAATTTGCTGATATGAAGTTTCATTGTACATGTTAATGTAGGAATGCTACAAGAAAGTTGCTTGATCTTCTTCCAAGTTTTAAATACCAATTTTAAGCAGCAATAGTCTCATTCACTAATTGCTGCTTATTTCTTACATGCTGCTGTATTTTTTCCTTTTCTTATTTTCTCTCTCTACCACTGCAGAGTCTATTTAATTGCAGCACAATTTTTCATTCTGCTCAGGTCAATTTTATTTCCCTTCTTCTCCCAGCTTTAACAATATTTGCACAGAAAAATACAGAGTGCTGTGTTATTTTTGGCTTTTGATAAAAGTAAGCAATATATTCTAGCTTTGCATTAAAACCAAGGTTAAGTAGTGTTATAAGCAAGGTGTGGACCAAAACTGAACAAGCTGCTTAGCTTAAATGTTGGGTTTTTTTTCAAGAGATCTTATTCACGTTCAAGCAATAATTTGCAGTGATACAAATCTGCAATCTCATTCTGAGAGAAAAAAAAATCAGTTTCCTCTCAAATTGGCCTCAAACTGGGACACCTTTTCATTAACAGGTTAAAAAAAGAAACAAGGGAAAAAACCTAATTTTTTTGTGCATTTCCAAACTTGTGTCTTCTTGTTGTGGATGCTGTAAGCCTGAAAGAGCCATAAAGTTCTGGCCTCCAGCCTTTCCTCCAACTTTGCCTCTTAGATTAAGAAATAGAAATGAAAATGTTAATGGAGATATTTCATTTAGTACCTAGACTTGAGGTCTCTTCAGGCATCCTGGAGTCTTTTTCTGAACTGCTTAATTCTTCAGGGGAAAAGTATAAGCTTTCTTGTACTGTTCTAGTGTTACCAAACTGAACTTTATTTAGTCTGAGCATACTTCAAGGAAAGAAGACATTGCCTTACTTTATGCTGTCTGTGTATCTATGTGTTCATAGCCAAATTAGTTCTTCAGTCTGATTCAAGTCTAAAAATTGGTCACAAATTAATAGAAGAAAAGCTCATATTCAATAAATGTTCTGTGTTCACTCTCTCTCATTGTTGTCTTCTCTGCACAGTTTTTTCTCCATCTTTATTTCCTACACTGTATTCGTAGTGCAGTGAAATCTCAAGATACTTAAACCAAAATAACTCAGCATTAGATAAAACAACAAATAAAATTGTGGGCTGATTTCCCCTCCTCCCACTCTTCTTTATATCCAAAAGTTATAAAAGACTATACAAAATCTCCACGGAAGGTGGGACGTAAGTGCAGCTTAATAATGAACTTTCCAAAATGCCTTTTGACATGCCTTTATTACTGACACTGCTTACCAGGCTCCTGCTGAGTTTAGGGCCTTTTTGTTCTGAGCATTGTGTAAACAAAGAAGAATCTTTATACTGCACAGGGGGAGTGAAAGTAGGAAGTGATTCTTCATCTTCAAGAAGGATGGTGAACAGGGACTATGTTGATTCTGTTTTCAAGAGTATCTCTGGACTGATAAGATTTGACCTGTTAAGACTGATACTACAGGAGATGTTATGGTTGAATGAACCTGTTAAGACAACCAAGAAAAGGTGGCTCTGTAAATTGAGTAGATGATGTCCTGTGTATTCTGAAATTTCATAAATCCCAATTTTAGAAACATTAGAGTCATAATAAGATTTAATACAGGACTTTCCAGCTGTCCACTATTACATAGTACTTGAAATAAATGTTGAATTATGTTGTTGGAGTTCTGATAAGTACTTATATTACAGTTATTTTTGGAACAGTCTGATGAGGTTTAAATAAAAACAGACAACTTGGAACTGCCATAAAAACTTTTATTAAAAAAAAACAAAACAACTTACATATAAATCCATATAAAAATCTTTTGGTGCCTAAGTGAATAAATACAGAAGAACACCCATAAAGAATCTTGAAAACCTCTGCTACAATTTTGTATTACTTTGTTGTAAAATTTATATTAAATAGGCCATTTTAATCTCAGCTCTTTAAGTTACATGTGAGCCTGTTAGATCTTCATTATCACTTCCATCTTCACTCCACATACCTTCTATTTAATGCTAGTGTAAAAGATGTTAAAATGCCTGTTTTCCATTGTTCAGAAAACTGGAATAGAGGACAGGTTTCAGTCATAGAGGAGAAACAAATTTTATAATGACAAAACAATTAAATTGATTTTCACAATTTGACTGAAATATGTATTTTTCTAATTGAGAAGCTAACAGTAAATATAGCCCTTTCAAAACACTGAAGTCTCCCTTTGAATCGTTCTTCCCATCTCATCACCAGACTTGTCAGGGATTTTGATGGCATGTATGCAGCAAATGTAAATGTTTAAGCTGGAGCTATAGTGTGGAAAGCATGGTCTGAAGGAGAGAAATGTAGAGTCTAGAAACTCCTGTCAATTTGTGTTACTTTTTAAAGTTGTAAAGGTAATGAAGTCACAGGATTTGTCTTAAAAAAGCCAATATTGCCTCTGTACAAGCACACAGTCTCACATCTCTTCTAGTTTTCTGTTATGCAGTACAATTTTACAAAAAATATTAGTTGTAAATAGCAAACAACTGGATCAAAAATAGACACTCTTTCCTTCTAATCTTGAGGCAGAATGAACAGCAAAATTATTCTCCTTTCTACTTCCAGTATATGCTCACACGGTCCATAATGTGATCAGAAGAAGTCCTCTCTCTTCAAGTTTCACAAGTCATGTTTTTCATTACAGAAATTAATTTCTCAACAGAGCAGCAATAAGATTTCCTTTAAAAAATATCAAATCCTGACATTTTTCTTGAATTTTTGATTTTTTAATGTCTGAACTTAATGATAATTGTTTAGTGGAAGTTTGACAGTTTGACAGTTTTTTACCATCGATGCTTCAGTGGCCATTTAGCTGTTCTAGCTGCTTCCAATATATCATAGACTTCTCTGTACTGGCTGTCCAGTCACATGCTGCTCAACCATTGCCAAAACCATCTTCACATTTTCTACTAATAAAACTGCATTACAGAGAAATTGTCATGTTTATAGTGCTACTAGAAATAATAACCCTTTAAGGTTTAATATATTAAAAAGGCAAATAAAACAGCATCCCTCAAGATGGCTGAAGCAGTGAAGCTCAGCTCTAAAGAGACTATTTTTCTGTACATTGCTTTTTCTTTTAGATTTTACCATCATTTCATCTCGTACTGTAGAAAACATAAATTGCTCAATAACAAAGTAAAAGTTTGGAGAATTTCTAACTCCTCAAAGAGATTAAAATACACCCAAACTCAAGAACATTTGTTAGAAAGCCAGTTTTACTCATGTTTTTGCATCCTTCCACCCACAGAAGCAACTGTAAAAACTGAATTTTGTGTTTTTCTGGGAAAAGAAAACTGCAAAACCAAAACTGTTAGTTTTTGGAGATCAGGTAGGTGAGCATAATAACTTTTTCTATCTATCTTCTTTTTCTTTCAAATGGTGCATTTATATGTTGACATGCCCTGAAAAGTCCTAATATTACATGAAGGAAGGGGGCTTGAGGAGGTAATCTGTTGTCAGTGGGAAACGTGAGATGTACAGTCTCTAGGGAAGGTTGCTGAGGGGATGGAAGGGCTCAATTTCTTGCATTAGACAGTCTCATTTGTGTGTGTTATCCAGAAAGGGGAGTGTGGTGCCTCTATCAGCTAATCTGCTCCTGTGGACTACCCAGTGATGCTGCATACTGCATCCAGCTCTGAGTCAGCACTGACACTCTCATATCACACCATGATCTCTCTGCCATGAAGGTTTTTGCATCTGATGTGCTTAACCTGAGTATTTGTATTATTCAAAACCACACTGGCAAGTAGCTCTCAGAAAGATGTTTATGCATTTCCTGTGAAATCTGGTATTTTTGGACTACATACAAACTAGCCCAGGTTTCTTTTAAGTGTCTGGCGCAGAAAATCCAAGCATGTTGGTGTGGTTGCATGACAAACTGTGCTTTAGATCCTGCTAGGATGTCCATTAAGTGACAGGCTTGTTTTCCCTCACCCATCACAGAAGATGAAGCCTTGAAGTCCCATAGCTCTGTATTCTCAGCAGTGCTGGCATTATGGATCTACTTACACCCAGCAAAAGCAAAAATTTCCCTATCAAAGAGCCTATGATCAGCACACTTGGTTAAAATTACTCAATTTTAGGCATTCATTAATTCATTCATTCATGCATTCATTCATTCATGGATTCATACATTCACAGAACACAGAAAAGCAGGAAAAAGATAAAAGGTTAGGCATATACCCACGTTTCCTCTTAACTACCTCTTAGTCTTTGCTTTCAATGCTTGGTAAACCAGCTTGCACCCAGTTCTGCTCTGGGAAAAATAAACTAAGCTTCTGCAATATGCTTTATTTAGCTAGGTGTAACTGCAGTGATATAGTGACAGCCTTAGGTCAAGAGGATTAAACTGAGCAATGCTTACAGTTGCTCATCATACTGCTTCATCCAGGTAGTGGGTGTACCTTTGGCTGCCTCTTAGTCTTAGAAGTAGGAGGTAGGTTAAGCATCCCAACTGGAAACAACACAAGAGGCCATCACTCCTAGAGAACCCAAGCTTGAGTTTTAAATAAGAGAAAGTTGTATTTGGAGTTCCATTGCATAGACTTAGTCCTTTTCTTTTTAAACACCATGAACTCTAAATGTATTATTAAAAGGAAGAAAAAAAAAAGGGAGGGGGGGATGGGGGAACTGAAATCTTGCTGTACATACTTGGTATGCAGGAAAACTGCAGTATTTTTTAATGAAAATAGTGTATTAGATGGTGGACTGAGTTCAGTTCTAGGTGTAAAAGCACAAGAATGAATGTAATCCAGATTTTGAAACACCTCAAGTTCCAGGCAAGACTGCATCATGAGATATTTTCCATAAGGAAAAGAGACAGGGAAAGGACATCATTATAAACTTCAAATATGTAGAGTTGCTGGTATTCTCTATGTCCATGGAAACTAATGTAGCAGAGGAAAAGAGAATGTGCAAGGAATGGGTGAGGAATAGTGATCTAAGGGCTGTCAGATCTCCATGTCTCATAGTAAGGAGGGGGAGAGGAGAGGATGATCAAGCTAAGGGCCACCCAGGTAATTAGATACAAGATGGGTCTCTGTGGGGTTACCTTGGAGGTTATTAAGAGGACTGGTCACTCTGAGGCTGCTGTTTGTCACCTCTGAAGTTGCATCCCACCCATGTCCCCACTTGCATGTGTAGTGAGATCTTCACTATCTCACAACTTGACAATCAAAGCTGGGCCACAGTTCTTGCTATCATTAAGTTGTCTAACAGCTAACATGTTAAAACTCTAAGAATTTCACCACTGAAATTCCTTTAATTACTTTAAGATTGCATGATGTTGTTTATGAATATTAACATGATACTACTTATGAATGCTAATATGCTGCTGCTTATGAATAAGTACATTACAGTGAGGTTTGCCATAAATTTCCTACCAGATCAGGGGCTTTTTTTTAATTCTGGAACTTGTTTCTTGACGTCTTTTTGTTCGTAGCTGAGGGTCAATTGTACCAGATACTCCTGCTATTCTCACATCTTTCTTTCTGAGTTTCCCAAATATGAGTCAGCCTGGTCTAGAGCTGTACCTGGAGCAGAAAGCTGAAAAGCAGAGTGTGTTAACACTCTTCTAATTTGCCTCTCTGGCTGCCAAGCCAAAGCACACGCACAGCTTCCTAGCTTGGAGTACAGCCAGGATAAATCTATGACTACACTTATCTGAGCAGATACACATTTCAACATCTAATTCCTTTTTACGAACATCATTCCAAGAACTCTTTCCTCTTTCAGGGTAGGAAGCCTCTGTCTTTATACATATCTTAGCATCAGTGTTGCTGGAAGCAGTGGGAAGCAGCAGCCATTTTGAAAGGGAATAATTCTTTTTTTCACTAGGTAAAAGCACCTGCTTTTAATGAAAGCAAGTTTCAGCTCTGTGTTTTTATTGATAGTTCAAACAATAGCAGAGGTGAGAAGCACAGGATAAGGAAGAGTGGCGATGAAGGTGTGCATTTAAACAGGGAGTGCTGAGAAGAACTATGAGAGAGTATCTATGGCAGAAGAGAGCATGTGTTGGGGATATGCAGACAGGGTACGGAGTGGTGAGGAAGTATAGCATGAACACTTCAGACATATGGGCTCCTGTTTCACCAGAAAGAGGAAGAAAAAAGGCACTTTTGCGTTTTCTGGGGAGTAATTACTTTTAATAAATATTCCACTGAAGGTGAAGAGCCAGACGAATGCCTCAGTCATGAGCTAGGGTTATTTCATGATTTCACTGGACATCGTAGACCAGTAATTAGTTGATTTGGTTCCTCTATTGTCCATAGCTGATGTTTGGGTTTTAGAACGAATGTTTAGCATTTTTTATTTATGTACATGTCATACTTCTAAGCTCTATTTTTGACTATATTGTGTATGATAGTTTTGGGCAGAAAAACATAGAGGTCTTTCTTGAGCATGATTTTTAAGCAGAACCACTTCCTGTGGAAGATTCTGATTTTGCAAGAAATTGACAGTTTAAAAAATTGCAAAACAAAGCTCTGTCTATAAAACAATAGAAACAATAATTTCATGAGTCGATAATTTTTCAATTGAATGTCTAAGTTAAACCTTTTAAATAAGTTCATTATTGAAATTTATTATACTGTTGAATTAATTGTTTAAATTGAGCTGTATTGTACTGCATATTCTTGAGATCTTAATTTTTTCCTTGATTTGGTGTGAGAAGAGATTATAAAATCTTGACTTTTTCATGATGATTAAACTATTTCCTATACAGTTTTAATTTTTAACAGTGTAAGAATATGTCTTAGTATAGATTTTAGATATATGCCATCAACGTTAACTCAATTTTATTGTAAATTTTTATAGCAATTTATTAACTGACACAAATACATTAAGACCATATTGTAAGCCAACCACTGATATAGACAAATTGAGGCTTAAATTCTATCTCAGCTCCTGTTCTCCCCTTCACCTTCCAGCACTACATTAAATGAAATTATTAACATTGATCACATACAGCTGTAGAAGAAAGTGGCAATATTTGTAAAGGCCATTATTTCATGTGGTAGCTTAATTGATAGTCCTGCAGACACCCTTAAAGAGTTGTGTCTCCTGCACAGACAAGCTTTACTTCTGTCATAAAACTGCCCTTGTGTCTGAAGAATAATACTTCCACCTCTCTCCCCATTTGAGAACTTTAGGTGATTTTTCAGTTACCTTGGCTCCACCCCAAATCTTGTCTGGAAAATAAAGACTGTAACCCAGCACAAGGAGTGAAAAACAGATCGAATCTACATATGGTAGGTTACAATATTGAAAACATGTGCTTAAGAATTTTTTTTTCCCCCTAAGGATTGATAATTTCCTGGCCAGATAACTTCCTGCAATAATGTTGTGATGGGACAAGACAATGGATGATGGTGTCATTTTCCTCTAGGTTGTGATGGAGGGATGAACCACCACCAGATTTACGTCATTAAATAGAAAAGACATTTAATGAATAAAGTTGTGGAGAAATCTGGTACAAAGTACTCCTCCAAAACTGAGTCAGGTTGACCAACTGCTCACGCATACTTTTAGCCAAAATGAACTCTAGCATGGTGAAGCACACTCCACAAAGTATATTCTGTTTACCTGCATGACCTTTGACTTGCTTTGATTCACCTGCATTTGGCTATACGTCATTCATTAAATGAGATAATCTGATTGCCATTCTAGCCATCTATGCTGAAGAGGAAGTAGAGTTAATTTTTTTCTTGAAGTACCATCTTTTTCCCTGCATTTCTTGCTTTCTCTATAATCCTGGTATTTTAAATGCAACATTCTTTATAATAGTTTTTTGTTTTGTTCTATTTTGTTTTTCAAATAATATTCCTTTGCCATGGGGGAAAAAAAAAACCAGCTGCTAACTAGCCAAATCCATTTGGTGGTATAGCACCTTTTATAACATGATTACTCATATTCTATGGAAAGATAACAAGGACTAGGTTATTGTATTATCTCGTATAAATAGAAAAGATACGCAGTTTGACAGAATTCAGCTTATCAAAACAGAGAGTTAATGAAATATAAGTGAGTAAATAGAAGATATAGGAAAGGGGTAGGAAATGATACAAATAATCCTAATGCTTTTCAACACTGACAGAGTAGCACAGGGCTGCAGTCATTTGGTGCTGGTAAAGGCTGGTACTGCCCTTTTCCCAAATTTTCCTGTGGAAGGATGTTTTAGGGAGGTATCAGCACAACTATTTAAGGGATATAAAATAGCATTGACAGCCTATGATTAGGACAGTGCTTGACAGCATATCCAAATATGTATATCTAGAAATACACAGGTGTGTATTACATGCATACATAGATACACAGACACATGTGTCTGTATATATATAGACAGAGGCATAAATGTGTAGCATGTGGTTAGGTATATATTTAGTGTGAAACATTCTACAGCTCGCTGTTGTGAAAATGACAAGTTTGATCACTCCGTGTCATCTATACATGTTTAGGGCTTACTGGTTAAAAAAAAAAAAAGATACAGGTTTTACTTTAATCTGAAAGGTGAGTGATATATGGTTTGTTCTGATTCATTTCATATCTGTGTAAATATAACGTGTATTTTAGCTGGAGAATTTTTGTTGTGAGTGGATGGAAAATGATGTATGGAATAGAAGGAACATGGTTTCATTTTTTTTTTAGGCAGAAGCTGAACAGGCAACATAGACGGTTGGATAAAAAAAGCAGTTAAAAAAAAAGTCACTTTTATTTTTAAACTGAGCAGATTTAATCTGGAAATCACCAAGGGAAAATAAAGAGGGTACATGATAGATGTAATTTTTATAGTGTCATTTTTTTTTTTACCAGAGTTACACTTTAGCAGTTCTGCTGACATGATAGATGTTCCAGAGGAGTCTTGCGCCTCACAGAATTTTAACTGCAAACCTTTATACTTAACACATATCTCCTAAGGCAAAAAGACACACCACAATCAACACTAACATCATTTAAAACTGCATCAGCCAGAAACTACACGTCTGTGTCAGTTATGATTGCTGCCCATTAATGCAATCCTTTGTTATTGTACCACCTATTATTTTACCACTTGTCATTATACCACCTATCCCTAGGTGGTATGAATGAAGTTTGCTTTTTTTTCAGTAGAAATAAAATGAAATTTTGTTGTCCCAGAAATGTGATTATCCATACTGCATTTTTTGAAAATCATGCAGCTTGAGTGATAAGTCTCATATGGGAAAAGAGAACTAGCAATGGTACCTAGAGATTAGTAGGGCATAGATTTGCTGCAGTAAGGCCACTAGAATAAGTGCAGACCCTGACAGATTGTAATTTTAGAGGAATAACACAGCATGAGAAATGACAGTAGAAAAGTAAAAGAACTGGAAATAAATGGAGAAGAGAAAGTGCCAAGTGAATAGTGCCTCTAAATCCAGCAAAGAGTAGTAAAGGAAAAAAAAACAACCCAGATATCCAGAGGAGTGAATAAGCCTTTAGTTATCCATAAGTGGTCCCATTACCAATTTAGAATTCATTACAAGCATTAGCATGGCAGCCATCAGCATCGTTTCTGGAACCTCCCTAAATGCTTTCTTTCATCCTTGTGAAAACCTCCAAAGCATAGCAATACAGCACACCTGGCGCAGCGCCAGCTTGCAGCTTCTCAGCTGCATAGCAAAAACAGAATTATGCTACCAGAGAGGGGGGAAAGTGGGGCCAGGCCAACGTCCTCTCCTGTCACTGGGATGGGCAGAGATGGGACAAAGGCTGGCCACGGGGAGGGAGGCTCGTTGCTGCGATGGATGAGGGGACGAGCTGTGTTCTTCACCCCTGACCTCCCACTGGCGCCCACTCAGCAGCAGGAGTGACAGCAGTGGTCAGGAAGATCTCCAGGGCTTTGGCACAGCAGCCCAGTTTGCTGAAAATCTATTGTTATCCCAAATGCGTTGTGGCTGGATTCCCTCTGCTGCCAGCTGAAGAGAAAGGGACACTGACCAAATCTCTTGATATTTTGGGCATCTCTGGTTTCATAATAACTGATAATGCGTGAATTGGTGTTCCCAGTGATGCTAGTTCAGAAAGCAGCAATGGAGATATGTTGAGTTGAGAATGCTTATCAAATTTTGCTGGAAAATATTTTTTGAGAATGGCTAAACCCTTGCAGAAAGTTCTACCAAATTTGACTTATTATTTTATTTGATGAAGGCTAAAATATTTTAATGTGTGGTAAATGTTTATTTGGTCTTGCTTTAAATATTTTATTTTAAAACATAAGTAAAAAATAACAATGCAAAATGTGTTAGAGAACATCCAAACCAAAGTAAAAGATATCTTTTTAAGTCAGACAAAAGTTTCAGTTTTCAAGAAGCAACCTTTTGATTTTTTTTCTAATTTCAGCAGTGGGAGAAATTTTCGAAAAATAGATGGTAAAATGAGAACTATGCCTGTAGCTTCTCTGAGGACCGCTGATCTTTCTTGTGTCCTTGGAAGGCATTTCTGCAGTCCTCCAGTACCTGCAGCAATATTGTTGTGGCATTTTGTTTTACTTAGGCAGTAGTAAACATTACAAATAACTGAATATCTCTCTCTTAATCAAATATTGAATTTGCCTGGGACACTTAGAGATTCAAAAACGTTTACAAAGACAGTTGTATCAATATAACATCCTTCATGGTGACCCTCAGAGTGTCTTCAGGGAAACTATACTAACAGCATAATGTTTTCTGAGAAACATATTGTTTCCCTTGTAAAAAGAAGCAGACAAGTTTGTACTTAGCTGAGGTAAGCTGTTGTTACTCTAATGGTCTATTAGGAAGAATTTTTGAAAATTATGATAGTCTCTGAGGCATTTCTGGTGTAAGACCATATGGCAGCCTAACACTGATATCCTTGTTATTCACAATGAGAAAAGTGTTTTTGTCTGAATTCTGAATCTAAACTTTTTCATTTCAAGAAGTGTAACAGAATTGTTAGTGTTGGACATTTTACAGTACATCACAGAAAGATTGGTCTAATTTCTCTTCTAATCTCATGTTTTCACATCCCTGGGTCAAGCTAGATTCCTTTATTCTGTGAATATTTACATGTCTTATGCTCTGATTATGTTTCCTTCTCTTTCATCTAGATCTCCAAATAATTATGAAGAAATGTTTACTGCAGATTTTTTCAACTTTTATAGTGACAAGTGGCATTCAAAATGCAGCTTAAAATACAGTTTTCTTCCTGCTTACCCCTTCTCTATCCATTAGGCAACATTCTGTGACAGCGATGAATTGGATGAGAAATAATACAGGCTTGGTCTTCATTGGCATTTTCATTAAGACATTGCGCCTTTGAAAGTGTGGGAGAAATCAGCAGCTTATTTGGGTGAGTCTTACCTGCTGTCAAGGAGCAGCTGATGCAGGCTGGAACATTGGTCTTCTCTTTCTTTTTGCTTTTCGTTTCCTCTTGTTGAAGCAGAGCAACATTTTTCATAGAACCATAGAATGGTTTGTGTTGGAAGAAACCATGAAGATCATCCAGTTCCACCCTCCCTGCCCTGGGCAGGGACACTTTCCACTTAGACCAGGTTGCTCTAAGGCCCATCTGACCTGGCTTTGAATGCTTCCAGGTATGGGACATCCACGACTTCTCTGGACAACCAGTTCCAGTGGCTCACCAACCTTCCAGTAAAAAAAATCTTCCTACTATCTAATCTAAACCTACCTTCTTTCAGTTTGAAGCCATTCCCCCTTGTCCTATCACTGCATGCCCACTATATGCCACTCCAGCTCTCCTGCAGGTTCCCTTTAGGTACTGGAAGGCTGCTCTATGGTCTCTCCAGAGCCCTCCCTTCCCCAGGATGAGCAAGCCAAGTCCATGTTTTCACCTAAAAGAACATCTGGCAGAACTTAAATGAAAGAGGTAGTCTCTGAGAGAGCCCTGCCTGGACCTGGTCTGTGTTTGGAGCATTACAGCAAGCACAGTGAAAATAATGTGAGTTCTGGGTTTCCAAAGCTTATGTAAAGTACTCAGAGTAAATGGTGGCTAAATACTGAAGTCAGATAAAACTGTGGGAGGCAGACTTGGGGGTCAGTGTAGCAAAGAAATGGGAGGCAAATGCATTCAAGGGGGAATGTTTACAGTGCTGGTGTGAAACCAGTGTTTTATACCACTGGTGTAAAGAAGTATGATTTCAGCAGTAACATCCTTGTAAGCAAATAGAAGTAACATGGACTTGAGTGAGATCAGAAAAAGTATTAAGTCTTGACCTGGTAAATTTAATGGTGATTGTTGTTATTGCTGTGACCATTATTATTATTATTATTATTATTATTATTATTATTATTGTTTTTAGTGTTTGCCTGAGCAGGCAAAAGAGACCAGGTACTGTGTTGTGGGGAACAGAGCAGCAAGATCTGGATTTTACAAACAGGAGGCAAAAGAAACCAGCAAAATGTAGTGTCTAAGTACATTTTTAAATACCCCGGTATTATTTTTCTAGGATGGCATTAGTGTGTAATTGTATACCAAATGAATCTCTGAGGTGCTTCCTACTTGTGAGCTCATCATCATAGCATATTTCCAGCTTGTCCCATCAGTCCCCCATGGGTTTTACATCTGTTGTAGAAACTGAAAGCCTTATTTCAAGCCTGGCCTTATTCTTTTTAGATATTAAATTGCCCCAGTTCAATGTAGAGGCTTTAGTATTTTCCTTGTTTATGTGCAAAAGAGAGATTCTAGAGAAGGAAAAAAACAACACATAAAAATTTTGTTACTGCTTGAGAAAAGCTTATCATCCAACATGTGCAAATATCCTATGCAACAGCTCAAGTGACTGATAGTATAAGGTCTGTAAAGCATATGGAGGTATTTACCACCACCAGTCCAGGACTTTGACAGGTGTCTCCTGGGCAGAGCAAGGGGCAGTGATTTTGGAGAAAATGAGAATGTCTATGGTAATACAGAGCCTGTGAGGAGAGGCTCATCTGAGAAAGGGAGCACAGGGAAGAGAAATACGAAAGTTTCCTTTGAAGGAAGATTCATTAAGCTAACAGACAACCTGCTAGGTCAGCAGGCCTTGGTTCAAATGAAAGAACCAAAAGCTGAAGAGTCCCTCACTATGCCCCAGTTGGTGTTAAGGTGAAGATGTCCTGTGCCCTCAGGCAAGGATGCCGAGTCAGAGGGTGGCCAAAACCCAAGAGGATTGCTTTTTGAAAAATCTCAAGGTAGTTGAGATTGACAGGAGATGTTAGCACACACAAGATGGAAACATTCTGATAGTTATCACTGAAAGAATATGATTAATCCATTAGAGAGTGAAATAAGGCTTTTGTAGTGGAGTGACCTGCACAATACAGTGAGGAGGTGGGTCTGGCTCCGTGGATATGTGTAAAGGTATTGATCAGTGTGTCTCGTCCCCCTTAATGCAGCCATCAGCTCTTAGACAGGGGGTTCTTGCATGGGCAAACTGGGCCCTTGCTCATCTCTGCCTCCTCACCAGTTAATCTCATCAGCACCACAAACCCAGCATTGCTGCCGGTCCTCATCAACATTACTGTTTGTTACTTGTTGTCATGGGGCTCGTCCAGTGAGGAATCCATATCGAATGGAGTAGAGAAAAGGTAGAGCAGTACAGCATGGGAGAAGGGAAGCTGGCTGTCTTTTCCTTTTGTGTACTGCTTTTTACTCCAAATCTCTGTAATTGAACACAGCTCCTTCCCTCACAGGAATCCCATTATTTCACTTTGAAAATCTGGTCAGTCATCATTAGGTTAAATCAGGATTCCCTATCCTGTGCCTAATGTGTTATGTGGGGAATTAAGTAATGACACTTAAAATCCCTTCTAATTTTAGTTTAATTCTTCTCTACAATTAAATCTTGCTTTCTTGGCAAAATTATTCTAGATTATTTTGAACAATTAAATTTGCTGCAGACACATGCCCCTTGATACGCAGAGCTTCACCCTCCTCTCCCAATCCTGGAGTGATTTGGAGTCATGTGTGCTTCTTGCCCTCTGAGAGAATATCTGAAGGACAAAAAAAGCTGTCAAGTGACAAGAACAAAGCACAAGGAAGTGCTGCTTGTCCTTGCTCTCCCACCCAGTCCCTAATAAAAAAAACTAATAATGCCCATTTTAGGTAGCTGTTTGTACAACTCTACTCTCATTATTTCAGTAAAGCAGTGCAAGCTGCCAGCTGGATCTTTTGTACCTCCAGACACACTTTGCAGAAGAGCTCTTTGCTGCTATTTTGAATGTGAGTTTCCCCCCTCCTCCCTCCTTTCTTCATGTTGCTTCTCTAGATCCTGACTGAAAGGAGAGTAGGGAGAGCACTGCATGCACGGCTAAGGACGACAGGCAGGGCAGGGGGTGAGCTGCAGCAATCCCTTCTATTACTTGTGTCATTTTCTCACTTCCTTACTAATACCCTGATAATTAGAAGGGTTCTTATTAAGCTTATCTCAGTTCCTTGATTTAAATGCTAACTATTTGTAATATCCAGAGGTATCCTGCCAACTGCTGCTCTGAATAGGAGCATTTCTGCTTCCATCCCCAAGGCTTTTCAGCTGCAGAGCCCTTTGGGCAGCCATCTCCCAGCTCCCAGTGTAGTTCTGACAGGGGATGGATTCTGGGAATGTACAGAGTGCCTCTGTAGGGCTGCAGCATGAGTGCTGCATCCTATCTCCTTTAGTGCTGTCCCTACTGGCCTAAAGCCAAGTTTAGCCCTTGCTGAACACAAGAAAAGTCCAAGTGTTTTTTGGCAGAAATACAAACCTCTTGGAGCACTTTGGCGTATGGATGTGAAGTGTTTTACAAGCATCCTTAGAAGCCCAGCACAGCTCTTTGTATCATAAATTTCTGTACTGTGGACAAGCCTTGAGAAAATACCTAGGAGAGAAATGGGAGGCAACTGACAGCATAATTACTGGTTTGAGGGAAAAGGAGGCCAGAAAGGGAGGGGTGAAGAGATACTTGTTGATTGGCCAAAATTTTAATAGTGCAGTTTGACCAGGAATTGGAGCACATTTCCATTTTGAGGCTTGTTTTTCCTTATTGATAACAAAACCTAAAAATTTGCCAAAATCAGAAGAAATTAATTTTATTAAGTAAAGCATTTAAATTTACTAAGTTTTCCCAAATTTCATTTTGGATTTAGATTTATTATGCTACCCTTATTTTACTGTTACTTCCATACCATAAAATCCTCTGATCTCCCTTTAATTTGCATGGGGACAATAAGAGTTGTCTGCAGAGATTATATTGTATTCCTGTCTGTACAAAGTCTCTGCATCATTACATTCTTCAGCATGCTAATGTTGATGCTAGTATTTTCTGCATGAATTTCCACATTTTTATTCTTCAACCAATGCCTTGGATGCAACCACAATTTAATTCCATCATAAGTGATGACAAATGTTCTTTGGTGAATCTGAAAGATGATATCAGAATATACTTTGTGTGCAGCGCTCTCATAAGTACATCAACAATCTATTTCTCTTGGCCTGATGAAAAGGAAAAGTTCCTGCATTAGAAAAATATAAAAATAAAGTGACTACACTGAGTTAAATTCTTGTCTCAGTTTCACTATTATGAATCTGAAGAGATAAAAATAAAGTAATATGATTTTTTTTGTCTTGCTCATCTGTATCACTCAAAGACTCACTGGTTAAATTTCAGTAGCTATGAAACAGGACACATTTGTGAAGCTGCTTGATGGTTAGTGGGTAGCCAAGACAATAAAGCAGTGATAGAATGACCCCAGGTAACAGATTTTATCTTGACAAGGAACTTAGTCCCACCTGCCTTAACAAGTTTAAAAGTAAAATAAAGAGAAGCTGTCAAGGTCTAGGGAGATGTGGGCATCACTTTTGAGTGTTAGTAGGGCAGTTTCACATAGCTGAGGAGGCTCAGGAAAAAAGTTGGAGGTCTCTGCTTAGCTCTGGTTCTTCTATTGCATTCAGACCACGCCAAGGACATCCCACCACTAACTGACACAGCATAGGATATCAAGTAAAATTATAGCAAATGGTTAAGCAGCTTTATACCCACTTCTTGTCAAACAGAGCAAACTCTCAAACATGGGGCAGAGAGCACACAGAGGTGTTCTGCCTCCTGTGTAAACCTGTAGAGACTATATATGCTCTCCCTACATGCTGTTCTTTTACCACATGGGGGTTTTGTGGTGAGTGAACCTAATGATGCTCCCTACTTATTCTTGCTTTTTCTTTGTTGAGGGGACAGAGCAGTCCCTGTGTTGAAAGCTACAGCTATTTGCTGATTTTCTATGGCTTGCAAAGTATATCTCCTTGTTTCCTATAATTAACCATGTACTTGCAGTTGGAAAATGATCCTGTGATATCACTGGTTTATTAGAGGAAACTGGAAGCAGAAGGAAAATCTGTGAAACTATGGGAGGGAAAAGAAACTGAAACTATGGGAGGGAAGAAAAACTGGATGAGAAACAAGTATTCAAGAAGATTGGGCATTCCATGTGTTTTTCTGGCATGGTGGCACTTTGAAGAAAGTATGGATGGTTTTTTTTCTGAACAGAGGAGACAGGCCCCTTTAGTTCTGCATCTAGTTCTGCATATAGTTCTGTCAGTGAATCCTCAGAAAAAGAGAAGAGAAAAACATTGGACTTCAGAAACTTAGAACAACTTCCTGGAGGCTGGAAAGCAATGTGAATGAATGACTCCAGCATGGGGAGAAGCAGCACAGTGCAAACTGTGAAAGGGGGTGCACTGCCTGAGACTTCCCTCCTCTGCTCCTCCTTCTGATGGCTGCTCCTGAGTTCCAAGTTACTCTAGGGGCTGCTTTGTCACAGACCATCTGGCAGCTGCTCCAGGAAGTGCTGCTTACCCTCTGCAGCCAGAAGGAGGTGGGATATCTTGCTCATTTCACCAGGATTTACCAGTGTGGCATATTCAGACTGCATCTGGTTAAGGAAGACTTGCAGGAACATTTTGTCCCTGGAATTGAAGGGTTGTCAGTCTTCAAGGGGGCAGTGGGGCCTTTGAGGAAGGAAATGGTGGCACTGCTAGTATCGGAAGATGATCATGCATAGACTTAATTGCAATGTCTGTTTAAAAATACACTGCTAGAAACTTTAACAAGGTGCAAGAAAATTTTTAAGGCAGTAGCTAAAGACAAACCTTTGGGTTGGTCCCAAATGCTGCATGTGTGGGAGAAATTATTGATACACAAATTTAGGAACACTGAGATGTAGGATACAGGGTACGGTTGATAATGAAAAAACAGTGATATTGATTGCTTCACCTTCAACAAGTAGGGCAGGGAACAATAAGGCAAATGGGGACACTCCCCTGCATGGTGAACTGCCAAATATCAAACATCAGTAAAGATTAAAAATAATTGTCATATATGCTTAGTACTTGTGCTTTGATATAGGCTGAGAAGAAGGCAATTTAATCAATTTGTTATACTCTGTGTGATATGCATGTCTCAGAAGTTTGTTGTTTTGAAGCTGGTTTTGAAAAAAAAAAGAAAAAAGTCAAAGAGATTTCATTTACAGATAATATGCTAAAAGTCAGTATCAGAGGGGCCTAGAAAAATATATTTGTATGTAGATGGTAATAGAATTTAAAGTTATAGGACTAGAGAATAACATGGTAAGGAATTTTGGCCATACAGGTAGGCAGGATTCCTTTCAGTGTATAGCATCAGCATATACCATTCCTGACTCCTACAAAATATTGTCTATACACTCTCAGTTTTTCTTGTGAGGATATCTCGACTAGTATTACTTTGGGTTTGTTTATGTATCTGCAAATTCTCCTTCCTTACTGATGCTCGATTTATTTTAATTGTGGGGGTTTTTTTCTTTTTTTTTTTTTAAGATTATTAATACATAGCACGTCAAGCTTTGCATAAAATCCCTGTCAGAGAAATATATTAGACTATGGAATCTGCCATACAAAAATAAGATAAATACAGTAGTTTGCTATTATAAAAATGTGGCCAGTAACAATTCACAGCCCCAGCAAAAGAAAAACTGATGTTGAAAATTGGCACATTGAGACATTTTCACTGTTCAAGTCCAATTATCTCCTTGGTAACAAGTTCTTTCATTCATTACATATTGTGTTGTCAGAATAAACCATGTACTAGTGCTGTATCTGGGTTTGTACTGCTCCCAAAAATATGGAATATGGAAGCCTAAGTATGCAACCTGCTAAACATTTTCTTATGCTTGCTGGAAAATTAAAATACCCATATGAATCCAAATTTGTCAGACTATAGTGGTCTTCATTTTTCATGTGTAAGTTTCTTTTAAGATACAAGTCCTCAGAAGTTAATGGATTCTGAGTTATTTACTGTCTGATGAAAGAAAAAACTCTGCCTGGCTATGATTTAAAATACCCCTCTCACCAGTAAACTGTGATTTTGCCATGCTAATAACCTCATTCTAATAAACATGTTTTATACATTTCAAGCTTCTACAAAAGTTGAGTGGACTTTACCCAAAGCACAGGTGCAATACGCTGAGGTGATTTACACAGCACCCCAGACTCAAATTAAGTGGTTGCAGCTTTGTCTGCTGAAGGTATAACTTGATGATGTTGATTTTGTGGGATTTTTTTCTCCTGATTCCAGCTTGACTGTAATTAGGATAATGGTTGCTGGGGGCTGAGAGTGGAAGAGGCCATTCATTCAATAATTATCAGGTCTAGTGTCAAGGAAACTGCTATGTGTGAAAAAGAACAAGGCAAAGCTGCGCTATTATAGCCCTGTGTACTCTGCTATCTGTTTTGGGCCAAGATCCAAAAGCATTTTGTGGTCTAAAACAGCATCCAGAGATTTCAGCTGGGATAGGAGCCCATTTCTCTTTGCTGCACAAGCACATAGGAAGAAATATTCTGCCACCCAAGACTTTTCAGTCTTACTACAGCTACAGACTTTAGGAAGGGGATGGAAAGATGAAGGCAACTGGGACTGGAACACAGCATGTATGTGGCTTTGACGTGGCATCTCTCGTGAAGTCATGGCAGCATGGAAAGAGAATACCAGAATATTCATCTCTCAACTGGTTCCTTCTGGACAGACAAAAAAATCTAAACTATAGTTTTTGGAGTGAAGGAATAATATAATATAATGCCGGTACAATTAGAAACCAAGAAAGACACAATGTAGGAATGATGGGCGTGGCTCCCTTATGTAGGAGAGAGTATTACCATTTGCAGCAGGAGTTGTGTGCCTTTTAGGCTAGAGCCTGCCAGCCTGCTTATGTCCTGCTTCTAAGTTATTGGTATTAACTTGGCATGTTCTGTCAGTCATTACCTTCAATGTCAATCCCAAGCTTTTCTTGTTAGTAATAGAAGTGGGAGCATGAGGACAGACAGCACTGTTGTGCATGAAGTAAATAAGAAGTCTGCCCTCCTCTGATAAAAGCTACTCCCTGTTAAAGTGATGTTTGCTGCTGCAGCTGCTGATGGCACCCCATGCAGGGGTGAGTGAGTTGAAGGGAAAAAATTAGTGTAGGCATATACTTATCATAAAGTAATCAATTTTTAGGTTGGTTAGGGAGAAAGTAAATTGAGGAATGAGTCAAAGATGTGATACTAATATTAGTATTCATGTAATGTCTGAAAGACCAAATATCTGAATGTCCTAGAGAAAGCAGTGTCTCCCAAAGTCAGATGAAACATCGAAACCAGTGCATATGTGATTCAAAAATGCTGATGGGAATGCAACTGTATTGACACAGTTACATGTGTGTGAACCCATGAACTTGTGATGATTTTGTACATCACAGAGGTGATGCTTGCTTGAGTCCTGCTGTGTATGGTGCAGCTGACCCACATCTGGGCTTACCCTGGCATGTACAGTTGTGTAGTTTTATCCATAAGCACTCAACGTTCCTAGCCTGAAAGCTCTTCAGCTACACATGATATGTATATGTTGGCTGACAAATGCACACTCTGGAGTGTGTAAATGGTTACTTAGGAACAGTTGTACTTTCCTTTGCCAGCTTCATCTGGAAAGTTGACTGAACACAGACATCTTCTCAATTGCAAGGACTGCCATGATTGTGGGACAGCAGGTCCATGAAGAACATGACATTATTTTTATGCTGGACTTTTCAGAGGAAACTGCCACAATCAGAAATCTGATCTTGGACTCTGTCACTTGGGGTATTTCTGTTTTATCATCTGACAAAAGAGAAAAAAAATCACTTATAGCACTGCTTTTCTGCTCACCCTTTCCAAGTTTAACATCAATGAAACTTGCTATTTTTTTCCTGTGATGACTGAAAAGAGAAGAGTTTCTCATTGAGACATGCTGGGAAAATGTTTTAACACAGAGCAAAAAGCTGCAGCCTATGGAACAGATCTATAAAGGCCTGGGAAAGTCTTTCGCAACTGCATGTTGAAGCAATTTCTCATAAAATGATAAAAGAAAAAGGGGTTGGTTTTGTAATCTTGTTAGGTCCTGACTGCTGTTTCAGTATTACACATGCTGTCACATGGAAGAGAAGCATGACATCAGCATTTAAAAAAGCAACTTGAGTGATCGTTCAAATACTCCATGTAAAGTTAAGGGTACAAAGAATGCATAAGTTGACCATACACCACCCACTGGAGTCTCAGAGAGAGAGATAAGTTAGATATGAAATTAGATAAGCTACATAAGAATTTGGTTAGTCCAAAAAGAACAAAGGTTTCACTCCACAAGGCAGTCATAATGCCACGTAAAATACCACTGTATTTCTAAGCTAGCTGCTGTCCTCTGTAACATCAGATGTATTTTAGGATTACTAGTGTTGAATTTGTGAAGAACTTGAGGTTTAATACAAATATTAGAGTCAAAAGAGATTTACAGATATGCATATTGCAGGGTGCTTTCACAAGATTCTGATACTGGAAGCTAAACAGAAATTAAAGTACTTCCAAAAGGAATTTGAATAGGGAATAGGGATTTTCGCAGCCCTGTAACAAGTTTATGAAATCTGTTTGATGTGTGTTTTTGAGGAGGACAGAGAGCCCTATGTTTAAGTTTTGAAATCATTTAGAGATCCAAGTAGGCACTATTAACCTTCCACACTGGCTTTTCTAATTGCTGTGGATTTCAGTGACTTTCAACCATGAACTAACCCTGTCTTCCGTGATTAAACCGTGACAAAATTCTGACTCATAAAAATACTGCATATCCATGGTGGGATTTAATACTAGGGCTGTAAATTCTAGGCGGGTGGGAATTTATATCAGCTCCATAGAATTTATACAGGTGTCTTTTTCATTGTCTCAGCTAAACACTGATGTTCTCTGCTAAATTAAAGGCATTAAGGGAGTTGGTCCTGATGGGACTGAGGTTATACTCCTGCTGACAAGAAGGGATGATTTTCCCTTTGCAAGTGAAGTTGCTCCATTTTATGTGGTCTTGACTTCCTAAATTAGCCCTTTTCCTGTGCAATTGCTTTGACTTTGCTTTAGTTTCTCCAGCAATGATTTAAGTCTTAGTAGCTGACAGTGTTTTAAATACAACAGTGCTTGATCAAAGCAGATCTAGAATTTCAAAACCTACCTTTATTACTCACTCATATTTTTCCTATGCAGATTATTCTTCCTGCTGGTATGATAGGTCCTGCTGGTGAATGATAGGATTTACCTCAATGGGGTACATGACTCCAGGCTCTTCTCTTCTTTCAAGCCCTTTTCTATGTATTATGCATGTTTCTCTGTTTATTTACTTATGAATGCACTAAACTTTTTGACTGACCTTAGTTCCAAAGTGACTGTGGCATGTATCATCCTTTCCAAGTTAGAGGTATCACAAAAGACAGAGATTGCCCGGGGGCACCTGAAGTGAGATGGACATGAGGGCAAAAGAAGAGACTCATAGAAAATCTTCTTTTATAGGTTCTTCCTCTTATGGAATAAAATGTAACAACAACAACAACAACAACAACACTACTACTACTACTACTAATAATAATAAGTAGTAGTAGTAGTAGTGGTGGTGGTGGTGGTGGTAGAAGTAATCATCTCCTAAGGGCTGGAAATTCAGTGCTCTTTAAAGGAAAAATAAGTAAAAAAAAAAAAAAAAGGTGAGAGATTGTAACTCCTGAAGCTGGGGATATTTCTTATAGCATTTCTTCTTCCCAGCTCATTATCTGTATGTCTCATTGTCCCAGTGCTGTGTCTCCCACAGAGAGTTAAAAAGCGATAAACAAATAGATCTCAATTTAGCAGCAAATCCTTCTGGGAGGATATTGTAAAGCTGGATTTTTTCCATCTTCCAAATTTCCTGGTGATTTTGTATCTAAATGTTTTTCACATATGAAAGTCTTTTCATATCAGCTTGACAGGAAGCATTGCACATACCACACTACTGAAAGCACCTAGAGTTTAAAATGAGAGCTGAACAACCTGGCTTAGCAGGGGATGCAGTAAGAATTTGTTCAGTCATCAAGCCAAATCTCAAAATGACCCCAAACTAATTTGTGTCTGGCTGAATGTTGTCTTTGAATCTTATGTGTTCCAGGGTCTCCTGGAGAAAAAAGATAGAAGTTCATTCCCTCTTATGTAGGGAAGCCCCATAGCTCATGAGATTTGAAAAGAGCATCTGGTGAAAGCTCAGTAAAGGGTTGAAAAGGATGCATAAAAGAAAGAAATAGGGCCCCAGTTCCTCAGAAGCTGTTTATCCTGTCTGCTAAAATGTCTCTTTGGCTGTTTCTCTGAGTCATGCCATGATAGTAACAATGCTCTGTGCTATTACAAGAGAGGTTGGTGAGGGAATAGAAAAAGTAAGGTAGTTCCCTTTGCTCTAAGGCACCCTCAGTGAGTAATACATATGAGTCTTCACATTCAATTCCAGCTATCTTCAATAAAAGGATTGTTTATTTGCCACAGGGTAGAAAAACAAAGGTAAGCCAAAGAAGAAATGAACAAAAAATAAAAGTTAAGCAGACTGTAAACACAATAGACCAAATTACTTCAGGGATACGTTTGACCCAGCTAAATATATTATTAAAAAAAAAAAACCAAAATATTCAAGCTGGGCATGAAAGCTGACATCTTAAAACTTGTTTAGTCCAAAGTCAGACATCTAAATCTGGAATCTAGAATGAGAGTGCTTAAAAAAAAAAAAAAAAAAAAAAAGAAAAGAAAAAAGAAAGAAAAAAGGAATCTTTCCTAAGGCAGTCACATTTTTGCAGTTCTCAAAATGTGAGCAGCACCTGAGGGGAACTGTGTTTTGCACCTTTACAGTTCAAGCACTCCACTTGAAACAACCCAGCACAGAGCTGTAGTGAAACTTCAGGGCACAGTGTCGCTTTGGCATCTCTCCTCCCTGCCTTCCTGCCTCTGGAGATGCAATGAAAATTCAGTAAAATACACAAACGAGCAGTTTTGAATCTGGATTACAGCTTTGCCATAGGAAATGGGTATTTATAAGCACTTAACTGCTGTCCTCATTGTGTTTGTTCCTAATTTGCAGTATTTTTGCCTATGTTGTGGGCTTTCCAGTCTCTTCTAGCTTTTGCCATCTTGCTTGTTTAAACGCTCTCTGTTATCTGTGGAAACAGGGGAATGGGCTGCATTCAAGCAAGGATTGTGAAATATAAGCTGTCCTTTCCTTTCCTCTTGTGATATACTCTTAATTTCTGAGAAAAAGAAAACTTCCAACTCAAGACCATTTTTAAAGGGATTTAAGTCACATAGTTTGGATCTAAAAATTGTACATTATTCATACTTTCAGTTGATTTCAGTGGGAAATGAAGGAGGTAAATAAGAGTTATAAATACTTTTGTCAACCTAGAGCCCATGCTCAGTATTGCAATACATCTCTCCCAGTCAATCAAATGGATCTGTTTTTGCTATACCAGAAACCTCTTATTTTTACTGTGAAATTGCCTTAGCAGATACTGTGGAAACTGCATGATCTGATCTGTGCATTTTAAGCAATATAAAGCCCATTTTTCTCTCATTATTTCACATTCAGTTTAGGTTTACTCTCTTTTTGTATTGTTTATGACATTAATGGTTTGCATTTAATCAAATAATTCCGGTCCAGTTCCATTGTATAAATTTGTTCTCCAAGTGTTCATAAAATCCTATTAGTGTATTTTCTCTCAGCACATTTTGGGATACAATGGCCCATTACTATGAAAATGGGAATAACTGTACTCCCAGGCAGGTGAAGTGTTGCATGGCATAACTGCTGTGCTACTAAATTTTACACTCACATTTTGTTATACAGTATAATTCATATCAGAAATGCAGGATGGTGACTTGTCACACGTGGTATGTGCTGTGGGGTTTTTTTTAAGTTTTAGCAAAAATCAATCTAGCTGCATGAGCTGTGAGAGCAGGAGCTCCCTCCCCCACCTCTTCCATATGTTCTGAATTAACTGCTGCATTCACATGAGCAAAACAGAGCTGGAAATAGAAACTGGAGCCCAGATCCTCCTTTGGCATAAACTGCATAAACTAGTACAGTTACACTGCAGCTAAAATGCATGGGTTGATGTAAATAAGTAAAGATATGGCCCTTAAGATTTCACTTATTTGATCATCTTAGCCACTAAAAGAAAAGCATCTGTGCTTTGCAGACTACAAGCCCACTGTTGTAAAAGAGGATGTCCCTTTGAAAGTGCTGTGCTATACATCTTCTCAAAAAGTCGTGGTAGAAAATTTAAGAAATGTTAAGTCATTAAGTTTTATGAACTTTATATGCTTTCACAATACCATTAAAATTGCTCAGACTAGAATATTAACTATAGAAAATGAGGAATCTCAGCTGTTTTTTTCAATGTGTGGTTAAGTTAAGGACACCATACTAAAGCAACTGGGAAATCCTGAGAGAGCTCTGAAGCCAGGAAGGGTTTACTGAAAGCAATTTGTGCTTGAATAGCCTCAGTTCTTTCTGTGGTGAAATGGCAGGCTCTGTGGATAAGTGGAGAGCAGTGGATGTTTGCCTCAAATTTAGCAAGCCTTTTGACATACCCTGGAAAAACATCCACATAACTTCACTGAGGAGATAAGGTCTGGATGTGCAGTAGTAGTTAATGACAGGAAGTTGAATTGGCAGCAGTCTGATGTTCCTGGGAATGTGACCTTGGTGTTGATCCTGTTCATCATCTTCACTAAAAGCCTGGGTGATGGGCTGGCATGGATGATTCCTCTGCAAGTTATGGATGGTACAAGTCTGGGGGTTGCAGCTGGCATGCTGCAGGGCAGGGCTTGCCAGGGAGGAACCTCAACAAAGTGGATGAGTGGGGAGTAAGAACACTGTGAGGTTCAACAAAAGCAGAGGTAAATTCCTGTGCCTGGGATGGAATAAACACGTGAATGGACACCAGCTGCAGTTTACTGGGGTAGCAGCAGTTCTCCAGAAATGGGCCTTCCAATCCTGGCAGTGTTAAATGTGTCAACACTGTGTCTTTAAGGGAAAGAAAGCTAATCACATCCTGGGCTACATTAGCAAAAATATATTCAGCAGGCTAAACAAAGTGATTTTCCCTTCTGTTCGGTACTGACAAACCACACTTGAAGTGCTGGGTCCAGCTTAGCAGCACTTCAAAAGAATTGTTGACAAACTAGAAAGAGTCCAGAGGAGGGCTGCTAAGGCATTGAGGAGATTGGAGGATGTGACATACAAGGAAAGTCTACATTTGTGTCTGCGTGTATCTAATTGCAGTCTTTCATTACCTGAGGAAGCATTAGAGGCAGCACAGAGCCCAATTCTTCATGCACAAAAAGGGGATGAGAGATACAGCAATGAGTTGCAGAAAGAGAAATTCTGACTAAAACATTCTCAACACAAAGTGTGTTGAGACAGATTCACATGCATGGAGGTGTATCAGCAAGGTCCATCCATAGCTGCTTGTGTACAGAGTAATTTCTAGGGAAAAAGAAGAGGGTAAGAGAAGGAGAAAAGACAGGTGGAAAGAAGGTGGTGGGTAAACTTCTCATGGGTCAGCTGGGAAGAGAAGTGATGAGGATCCTCAGAGGAACACCTTCCTGCATCCTATGCAGCAGGGTTCCCTTATAGTAATTTTTCCACAGTAACTCTGTAGCTTCCACCATCCCTTGCTCAAACTCTCGGCTGGTGGCTCCTGCTGAGGAGCATTAGCACTGCCTGGAGAGTGCTCTGATGATCGGCAGGTACAATGCCCTGCTTGGTAGCTGAGCTTTGTGGATGTACTTTGTTGGTTCTCTAATGTAATCCAAATGGTACAGCTGGAGGGAAAAGGGGAGAAGGGGAGGAAGAAAAGGTGACTGTCACACCAGCAGAAACCACCTCCCTGCCACAACAACACTCTCACTGTTTGCAGGTGCTTGAGAGAAACAGCATGAAGCAGCTTGCGAGCAACAAAAGAAAGGCACCATGGCAGAGGCTCTGGAAAGCACTACCCTGGCAGCTGGTGTGAAGTGGAGTGAAGCTGGGCATGGAAAAGGAGAAAAGAAGGTCCATAACATTGCAGGCAGAAGGCACTTTGCAAGCCAGCCCGCTAAGGCATCTATGGCACTGTGCAGCAAGGCTTAAAGGGAGAGTCCTTTACTGAGACACTGGGACTGGATCCCAGAGAGACTGTGAAATCTCACTCCCCACGGACACCCAAAGCTTGACTGGACAAGGCCCTGAGCAGCCCCACCCAAAAGTAGCCTTGTTCTGAGTGTGAGTTTGGACTAGGTCATGCCCAGAGCCCTCCTCCAAGTCAATTCCCTATAATCCTCTGTAATTAGTGTTGTGTACCATAAGCAGTGTACATATATTTCAGTTGGTGACTAAAGGCTTAAAATCTTATCTAAAAATTCCTGTAAGAGGAGAAGACAGAGCTCATGCTCACATTGAACATATTTTGATCTTCCTAGCAAGATGATTAAAAAAAGATTACTTTAATTGACATAATTTTTATGGGGACTTAATCTTTTTTCACTTTCTTTGGATTGAGACTTATGAAAAATGTAAAAGATGATTCAAGCATAAGTACCAAAGACATTGAAGATTTTGCAGCTATATTTGACTCAATAGTGAATTCAAGGAAAACTATAATAATGAAGCTTTCTTAATATAATGAAATCTCCTTAATAATACTATTAATAAAAATAAAAGTGTTTACTGCTTGAACTAAATGCAAACTTTACAAAATCATCTACACGTATCAATTCTATTTTCTTTCCCAGGCTTTCCAATAGATATTCTTGGAGAGATCGTCTTTTCCTAGGTTTATGAAAAGGAACAAGAACAGGCGAGTAAATTTATGTAGAATATGCATCTTCAGGGAGTTATGTAAGTGAAACCTGAATTTTTCTATTTACTATAAATCAGAGTTCAGATAAATGAGGCGCTGGAATTCAGTCAATTCATGTTAGGTTCAAATTTAAAAACAGCTTCCAGTACAGTGACCAGACACTGTGCAACCTAGCCAGCTACATAACAAAAAAGTTTCATTAGAGTTACAGGTCCTAACTAGCACTTGAAAACTGCAGGAATTATTTTTATATGCTCTAGAAGGGAAAGTGAAACAGTCATGGAACTGATGTCATTCCTGTACAAGTGCGTGGACTACAACATTTTCGTGAGCAGGAATTTGGGATGGTGTTTTACTCTATATCAGGTCATGGAAAAATTCCTACACAGAGCTAGATCCAGTTTATAAGAAAACTAAATGCATATTTTGCCTATTTAGTGTAATATTTCCATCTTGGTGGCCTTTTAGAAAACGTGGGGATTTGGTTGGGGTTTTTCCCCACTTTATCTGATTAACTACATGAATATGACTGATGGATGTACACCACTATAAAAATTATCAGAACTGTACTTTTCAGGAGAGAATTATTCTGTCCATTTATTTATTTATTTATTTGCATAGGGAGGCACTAGTGGTCCCTACAAATAAACACAAGAAATCAAGAGCAAAGCATGGGATATCAGGGTTATGCTCTCTCCGTGTTTAAAGCTAGCCAAGGGCACAGTGCCATTTACTCTGGTGGAAATCCAGCTGCATACCTTTGCCTGGGATGAAGAAGAAATTCTCTGAAAGTGCTATTTGATATGTGCAGGCTCATTCTTAGCTTACAAGAGTAAAGTGTCTACTTTTTTGAGATAACTAAGAACACCATCTTTTTGTCCTTTACGTTTTGGTTGTACTTATTCTATTTTCGAACCACTAGTGCTTTATGGAGAGATAAACTAAAAGAGGAACCTCTGAATGTCTAATCCTAGATTTAGAGAAGGGAAGGAGGTAGTAAGGATATCCTAAGGCTGTTTTGCTTTGCCATTTTGTCTCCTGGTTTATTGTAAATGAAACTAGTATGAATAAGACTGTTTGGCCACCACTTGCTCAGATAATGGTTGGAGGGCAGCTGAAAAGACCAGCTGGTTTTAGTCCATCTCCTTGATCTGAATCTTATTCTTGTTTTGAATATTAGAAATCTATTCCGACTAACAAATTTTTACTGTCAAATAATGGAAAACTTTGGGGTGCTGTACTTACCAGAGTGATCTCTTGCTTTCTGCTCAGTCTGCCATCAACCATTCACTGCAGCATCTGCTGAAATAAGTTTGATGGAAGAACTGAAAATGGAGGAACAACACAACACACAGTTTTCCTTGCTTTCTTCTTCATTGCAGAGATCAAGAGACGACTGACTAATGTATTCTATTGTTAATTTGCCTTTGTAAGATATTACTCCCTGAGCCTTAAGATAGAAGGATATATCTTCTGCTAATCCAACCCTCTCGAGGCATTTTAGCAGCTAATCTGGTTGAATCAAATCAGTCCTGCTGCATATGATTAATTTTGGGCCAATTTAATTTTTATTAGTCATGGGTTTCCGTCACCTACAGTTGCGTGACTATAATTGCCCTTGAGCACACAGAATTCCTTTGTAAATTTGATTTGAAAACACTTCAGGGTAGCCCTGCCTCCTCTTCATCTATTTGTGCACTGCTGATCTTATCATGCCTAGATTCGTGCCCTCTTAAATATAGGTTGGCAAAATAAGACCTTTACAGGCAAAATTGGTGAGTCAATTTGCCTTCTAATTGTGGGATTTCTCAAGTGAATTTAGTGCTTTAGAATGTGGTGCCTATGGCACCCATGAAAGGATTAGTTTATGAGGGCCAGCTCTTAGAAACAGCCCAACAATAGTGCCTTATCCTCAGGATCACTTATCAGTCAATGGGAGTTTGTTCTCAGGAGGGCCAGAGCCAATGGGTAAACTCCTGTTTATGCTAGCTGAGGAACTCTGTCTTCAATGTTTGGATAAATTATCACTTTGTATCCTGTCGAGGTAGAGTAGTATGGGGAGCTTAGAGGAGTCTTCAGCTTTTACTCAGGCAGCTTTGAGTAGCTTCACTCCTGTCTGTGCAACAGAATAAATTTACTTTCACATGGATATATGTTGCCTGATCTTATGCTTCCCCTTTCCCACCCATAAATCCCCTCCAGTTGAACCAATGAAGCTGGAGCATTCCCAAGAACTGCATGGGTCTTATGGGATCTGGACAACCTGGGAATTCATAACAAGGAAGGTAACAGTGCCTCTAATGAGTTCCAGAAAGAATAATGATTTTTCTGCCATGGTTAGTGAAGAGGAAGTGACAACTCACTTAGTAACAACAGTGTTGGTTTTGAGAGCTGGTTTGGAACTAATGTTCCTGCTACCCCATTACACCACTCCCAGGCACCCATCTGGCTTTGTATGGACTGGATTTCTGCATCTGATGATGAACATTAGGTCCTAGATGCTTGTGTTTGATTGGTGTGACTTGAAAAACTGCTTCTGGTTTAACAAATATAGGGTAAGAAAAAATGAAGGCAAAGCCACACTATCTCTTCTAATAACATTCTCTTTTCACTAAAATCCCATGCAGATGAAGCAGACATCAGTGGTATTAATATTATGGGACTTAGCTGATGCTAAGCAGCATTTGGGAAAACCTTGACTGACTGGCTCAGGCAGTTGCTAATGAGGATATATCACTTACAGGGATATGGCAGAGCAAAGAGGTTTATTTCTCAGTGTGCTACTGCCCCATCTAAGAGATGAGAAAAACATTCAAGCAAATGGGAAACATGAGGAGTTGTAAACCTCTGCCCTGCCTCAGCCCTGATGACATGAAGCAGTTAAGAAAGGTTTCCTCCCTACCTTATCACAGCATAGAGACACTATGATGCTGTGGGCTGCAGGAGGGACCTTTTTTTCATGGAGATCAACACCCAGGGGCAACGGCCTGGAGAGAATACAGCCAAGAGCTGCTATCCTAGGCAGAGCCTGATGAGAAGTGGCTTGAGGCACCCAGGGGGCTTCCCTGTTCAAAACACTCCCCCCGGATGAAAGAACAGAAATGTTGCTGATTTCAGACACACCAAAAGTTTCAGGATGTAGCTCTGCCTGCCTCTGCGGAAGCAACTCATCATCCTTGTTACCCTTGAGACTTCTGGCTGATGTATCCTTCTTCCATTAGCCACCTAATTCTCTGAGGCTTCTCTGGGAAGGAATCATTCTGCTTTTCTCAAAGAACAGGAAAAGAGATTTATTTATTTGTTTAGGTGTTTTTCTGGGCTGTGCTTTTCCCTTCTGACAGTAGAGGTGGTTGGAATGTGTGAATAGAGATAATGTGGACAGATTGATCTGCACTAAATGAATCTCAAGACAGTTTCTGTGAGAAACCTATTTGAAATGTCTTTATTATTTTAAAAGAGAAAACTTCAGCCACAAGATTTTACCAATGACTTATTGTGTTATGGACTCCCATAAACCTTGGATTCCAAAATAGATACAGTCACTATGAAATTATGTGCATGAAATTTTCAGATTTATTCCCAACCTTGGAGTGTATTTGCAAGTATACAATTCTTAATAGTGTGTTTCACCTAATACAACTGAATTCTCGTGCTGTCATTGTGGGAAGTAATGTGGCATTAGGTTTAGTCCCGCTGAAGCTAATGAAGTTCTCTGGGGACTACTCAACGTAGCCAAAATTGTTTCAACCCTAGTGTAATGCAGAATAACAATAATTGTTCAGGATATATGCATTTCACTGTACAACTCCCTCAACTGTTTCAAAAAACCAGTGTTATACACGGTCTTTAAGTATCTGTATTTTTCCATACAGATGGAAAAAAAACCAATAACAAAACCTCAGCTGTAAACTTCGGGGTTAAAACATTTCTACATTTCTGCTCATGCCCTTCATGGTATCTTTCAGAAGGAGGGTAAGCATAACTGGAAACCCGTAAGCACAATTTATATGCATTTTAAATGGGCTGAGCTAACGTTCAGTTTAATTGGAAAGAGTCCTGAATGCAAAGCGAAGCCTTCCCACACTGTAGAAATCCATATGTTAAAATGCTTCTTTTTTTTTTCAGACTTTCACAGCTCTGTAGCCAAGAGTTGCTAGAACAAAGACCCTGTGCCGTCCTGTTTTGAAAATAAAGAAATCGACAAATCTGTTCTTTGGGCCACAGTCACCAGTTCCTCGGTACATTTGCAAATGCAGAAACATAAAGTTGAATAATCTGCTTCTCTCAAGACTGCACATTAGGCAATTAAGGGGGTATGTTTGCAGGCAGACACGCTGGGCATTAGGCACACAACTATTAACAATAGTAAGAATTGGGCATTTAATTCCCTTCATAGGGATGAAAATGTATCTCTGCTGTTTAATGCAAGCCAGTGTAGTATTATGTGATAAACATGGATCAATAGCAAAGGATTTTTAAATTTAGAATGCTGTTCCTATACCACAGAATTGGCAATAGAGAGTGTTTCCCAGTAATAGAACCAGTCTACCTTTGCTGAGACAGGAGCAAAGTTATCTGAGGAAGTAGCAACACTGTCATTTATTTTAATGAGGCTCCAACAAATGCTGTTTCCGCACTCTTGGGAAGGTTCCAGTAATGCTATAAAAAATGAAAAAGCCCTAACAAATGCTTGAACATGTCTGTGTTTATATAACCTCAGATGATGGCATATATACTCTCAGATCAGGGCCCTGTGTTCATGCAGTAGCAGAATTATTTAACTGTGTGTGCCTGCCCTTGTTGAATATTCAGCTTTTTAGTCCAGCTGATAAACTGATTGTCACGTATCCTTAGGTGATTCATCTGTTTGTTGAGCACTAAAACCTCAGATTCAAACTTCCCCAGATGGATATTGAAAAACCTGTTGCTTTTGGGACATTAGGGATTCATTATCTTCATTTCTTTCTATGGCATTTTTATACAACCTTTTGGTTTGCCAGTCCCATCCCAGTTGGTTGGATGAAAAAATCCCCCGATAAATCAATTTTGTTGTGGGGTTTGCCAGTGTGAGTCTGGGGAGAAAGCCATGCCAAAAGTGATGCACAGGCTCCATTTACTTTAAGTTTCTATTTCATCAGTTTAGCAAACCCAATGGGAAATTTAATTTCTAAACATGAACATTGTTAAATTGCAGAAGTTGTATTTAGATCAATGCCAAAACTATTAGACTTCACTGCGAAAAAATAATTTTTTGACTAGAAATATCAGCAGACTTATCAGCACTACTTGTGTTAAATGTAATAACTGTACTTTAATGCACTCTTACCTGATGCTGAAGACCCAGCGTCTACTTCTGACATTTTGAAAAACCTGAGATATTTGTACCTGGATTTTTACAAATATTTTCTTTGTCAGGTAATCACAAAGTCTGGGTTAGACAGATATTTCTGTTAGGGGAGTGCACTTGACCATTTTTTTCCCCTGTCTGTGCCTCTTTTTCTTCATGCTAGTGCAAATTTATGATTAGGGAGAGCTTGTTCAAAAAGCCAGTCTGGGAAAATTAAGATCTAGAAAAGGAGGAGGGAAATTTAGAGAATATAAACAGAAGAAGCAGCAAAAGGAAAATTATGCAATGGTATAGAACCAGTATAAGCATGTGGTGAAAACCTAATGTTCTTTTAGCAGGCATGTTTTTTTGAGTGTGCTAGTTCAGAGTTTCTTTTACAGCAATGAGTTGTCATGCCTTGTCACATACAAAGCTGTGGTTTTATTATAGATTAACTTGTGACATTTTTAACTTTCCCGAAGCAATTTTGAAATGAAAGTTAGAATAAAAGCTTACACAATGTTTGTTCCACGAAGCAGTAATTGATGAAAAAATGTTTGATGAGTAAAAGTTATGGACCTCTCGTTGGCAATTAAACATTATTCATGGACAAATTTCACGCTAAGAAACTGGGGTTGTCGTGTTTTATGATTCAGAAAGAGTGGGCAATGCTTGTAGCAGTGTGAAATGGAGCTTGAGCTCAGCAACAAAATAATTTCTTCTCGTATACCAGCAACAACTTATTCCTGATTCCTCTAAGGAAAAACCAGCTTAAACTGGAAAAGAAAAATCAGAAAAACACAGACTTTCTCTGCAATGTATAGTAAATGACACTTGTTAACACTTGCATTTAAGGTAGCAGTCAGTTTACTGTAGTCCACAGTAAGGTTTATAATCTTCATGGTAGTCTTTGATACTTCTCTTTTACAAGAAACCACCAAAGATAAAGCATAATTGAAGAATTCTGTGGTAAAGATGGTGATCAGTTGCCCTTTCACCTTGTCATTTCTCTATTGTGAGCTTCAAGAGAGGGTGATAAAATATCTTGCTGGCAAAAATGCTACATTGTGTGGGATTTTTTCACTGTTAAACTCTATTTTATAAATAAAAGCCAAATTCCACATGTGATGAATCCTTTTTATTCTGTTGTAGTACAGGCTTGTAAAAGGTTAAACTAAAGTGGTCTGATTCTATTTTCAATGTATATTCTATGGACAAAAAGGAAAAAAAAGCAGATACAATGCCTTTTTTTTATAATCATGTCTTTGTTTGGCAAGTTCAGCCTGTAAAATTGTATAAATTGGAATATCATTCAAGGTTAATCCAAGGTTATCCATGAAATAGTGGCAGATTTATGCGATGTCACCCTTCCCTGTGCTTCTTAGATAAACCCAGTCGTATGCAATACATGACTTTAAATATGTAGGGAAAAAAAACACCAATCCCTTTGAAACCAGCAGAAGATTTACCAGAGAAAACACCCAGGCAGTAAAAATGCTACAAGGGATAAGCAAAACCCACTTGACTGTTTAGATGTTTATTAGGGGTCAATGGCTTAATGCAGAAGCTACTCCTGTTTGCCATAGCAGCATAACAGAGTTGTTTTCTGTCAGAGGCAGTGCCACCCAGCTGAGGTGTCTGGCCAGGTGTATCAGGGGATAGATACAGTGCAAAACGTGGATCCATGCTTTACAAATACCTGTGTCTCACTACTGACAATGTATCTGCTACTATGACATTTCTCAGAGGAATTAAGGAGCCCAGGCTGCTGTCCTGAGCAGACACTGAGGAACTGATTGGTGTAAGCTAGTTAATGCCACAAAATGAAGGGAATTATCTTTCAGAAATAAAGTAGCGATCAGATTCTTCAAATGCTGTGAGTCTAAAAATGAATGACTTAGCCCAATCCTAGAAATAGTCCTGCCTAATTTTATAATTCCTCCAAATTAGACTAGCCACATGCTTACTGCTAAGCTCAAATCTGTCTGCAGGATCTAACATATGTTAAATCATGTGTCTGAGTCCCTGCAACCTATTCTGTTATTCAAAAATGCACCAAAAAGCTGTCCTGTAATTTGCATGATCTACCGGTGACTGAAAACAAATTGTGACTGTGTTGCTGAAATTTTCTTGACCCAGGAACATTTTGTGATAAGTGTGTTTGTACAAAAACCCATCAAGCCCAAAAAGGAGGAGAAATCTGTGTTTCCAGGGAATATTTTACTTTCTTGCAAAAAGAAAAAGCTGCAATGGAAATCACTTTTCTCACTACAGAAATACAGTCACCTCCAAATAACTATTTTTGGAAGTTTCTTGTTATAGCTATAATGACAATCTGTGAAGAGTTACTTCTTTTGAATATGTTGAACATTAGTAATTCCTTTTCTGATTTTGTGAAAATGCAAAATTAAGTGTGATTTTTTAAGTATGTACTCTATTTGGAAGGGAAGTGGTTTATGGTACATTGAAGCTAAGAAATAAAATTCAGGTCACACTTGCGAAGGACTGCCCTGATTTCTTTACAGACAACTGATTTCAGCATGTAATATTAGGCACTCGGATAATTTTCAACCTGAATTTTTACTCATGGCTTCTTGACTTAAGCAGCCTTGTTTCTCCTAGATACAATTGCCTGATGCTTGGTTTTTATACAAGTGAGTGGGGAAAGCTCTTTTATGATGCTGGTGCAAAACCCGATTGAAATCCCTTATAAACTCTCTGGCTTGGGCAGGCCAACCTGTTCCTTGTTTTCTTTCCTAAGAATTACCATCTGCATCAGGCTAAAATGACTGGTAACTCAGGAAAACCTCAGACCCTGATTAATTTCAAGGTTAGCCATCGCACAGCCCTTGGCTTGGTGAGTGTTACTTCCGACACTGCCCCGTAATTGACCTGGACACTGGGCTTGTGGAGGGAGCACTGATAAGGGGTGAATGACAGTTCAGCTGCATGCAAGCTCTGAGCCAGGTGACTGAGTCGCCCAGACCTTATGAATCACCTTCTCTACGTGGGTGATGCTGCAGGCTGTGACCTTTATGCTGAGGGTGCTGAGCTGAAAGCACCGAACCTGTCCCTTTCAGTGCCCGGTTTGCTTCCAAATGTCACTGGTTTTATAAGGTAGCAGAATCACTCTTTTGACAGGTCCAGAAGGCAAAAGAGTAAAAAAAACAAAAACCGAAAAAAACCAAAAAACAAAACAAAACAATAAAATCAAAAAACCCCAAAAACCCCAAACTAAACAAAACCAGACCAAACCAAAAAAACCCCAAACCAAAAAAACCCCAAGCCTGGGAAAAAAGCTTCTGCTTTTTAAAACAGAGAAAAGTTCCACCTAGTGACTGCAGAGTCACGCAGTGTCAATGCTTACCCTCCCATAATCAGTTGTTAGCTATCATCTCCCCACTCTGATAGTAACCTCTCACCTTCTTAATCAAATTGTCATAAATAGGTCAGGAATTCTTGCTACTTTTTTATTTGATAACACCTCTTTATCTCTTACTTGTCCTAAGTCCCATCTAATTTTCTCCTACTTTTCCATGTGCTCTGTTCTCATGACAATCACTTCTGTTTGATTGCTACTACAAGGCCCTGATTGCAATTCTTCACTGATGAAAGAGTGCTGGGAATTGGGGATTAGGGTTGTATTCCAAATTCTGCCACAAACATCCTGACTTCAGGCAGTGCGTTCTGGATACATGTTTGGTTATACAGAATATTTGTTTACTCCAGAAGAAAAGAATAAACGAGAATCAGAAAAATGAATCCCAAAATGATTTTATATATTTCCTGGCAGCATTCATGGGCTATAGCTTACAATTATTTTAAATCCATTTTACCTCTAATAAGGTAGTGCTTCTCTTGTGGGAGTCTGGAGGTGTATCCCTGTTAATGATTGTGAGATTGTCCCTAACAAGCTTTCCCAGAACAGGGCTGCTCTCTGACACCAGCCTGGTAAGTGTGAATAAACGATTAACAACCTTAGTTCATTAACAATGGACCAGGTTGGTTTGGCTTCCTTATTTCATTGTGGCTTCGTTTTTGCCGATTCCGTGTATTACAATAGGATTTATCTTAGTAAAAGTATTTAATTGTAGGATTATACTGAGTAATTCCCAGCTCCCCATGGGAATTCAGCTGTTTTTCCCCAATGACTATAAGGAGATGAGTTTTCTACTGGTTATTGCACAAGCCTGGGAACTGGGGAGTCCAGCTTTTATTCCCAGTTGTGTCTGTGATTTACTTTGGGATTTCCCAGCACCTCAGTTTTACCCAAATAATAGCGTTACTTACCTTTTGATAGGAGTGCTAGGAAAATCCCTGGGTTGTTTGCTGCTTCACTGAACATGAAGTTGCTCTGCACTTACTGAGGGCAGATCAGTCATTCAACTAATTCAAGCAATAGCTGCAGACACTGTGATTCTACAGAAGGTTACAGCCTGTGTGTCGGTGTGTAATGTTGTGCATAAACTGAGTATCACTGTTGTCCCAGCTCTATTGGGTGCTCTCTCCATGGTTTAAATGGGAGCATTGGATGATGCTGCGGCAATCTGAGCAACTGAATCTTATGAGGCTCTCTGCAGCATCTGAACTTCTTTGAATCTTTCCTAATTAAGTTTCCAATCTGTTTAAAATATTCCCATTGTTTTTATCTACCCCTCCACCCCACCTACATGAGTAAATATACAAACATACATTCACACATACTCTTTAGACAGTCACCTTCTTAGTCTTCTTTGTCCAGGCTGACAAAAGTATGCACCAGAAATACAATTGCCAAAAAATCCCCAACAACTGAGAAGCAAGGGAAGATTTTAAATAGCTGTTCCTTTCACATAAATTGTTCTAAGGGATTAGAAATGAAAAGACACCTTTGTTTTTATTCAGGGGTGATATTGTGAAGCTAATTAATTATTAATTTTTTTCCAACACCCTCCTGTATATTATCATTATGCCAAGAGTAGGTGTACAATGTTTCCTCCTCTATAGTGAAATTACTTAGTTATATAATCATATCAAGATGACTAAGGAGAGAAAATAATATTTGGAAAATGCTTTTAGATTTCAGGAGATTTTAGTCCCACATATATATGTATGAATATATCAATATACATGCATAATGTGCATGCATACATATATTCTCTCATACACACACACATATATATATATATACACACACACATGCATATAGCTATAGCTCATTTGCCTCTCCACTGTGCACCAAAAAGACTTTCATAATGTCCCTTTCACAGGCTATTTGATGTCACAAAACTTTCTTCTCTCCAATTGACCAGTTTTAATTACTATTACCTAAAAAGGTACAATAAAATAAGTATCAGAAACCAATCACTTAATCAAGCCAATAACAGGTTATACCTACACTGCTCCACTGTGCCTATTCATAGCACCAGCAGAAGCTTCTGCTGTTCCATCTTTGTTATTTTTTTTTTTATTTTCTACCCTGCAGCAGAAGCAGCAGCAGCAGCAGCAGCTCTGACTGCGACAACCAATAGACATGGTTGGCAGGATGAAATGTAAAATAACAAAACCTACAGTCTGCCTTGCTTTGTGGATAATATGCTGCAACAACCAGCCATTTCCTGCCTGTGGCTGTGTCAGCTGAGCCATCCACAGTCCATTTTTTCATTGGTATTATTTTTTTTTCAGTGTCTATGCAATCTGGAATGGGACACAGCATGCTTGGAATGTGGCCAGTATCCTGTTGAGTTAGTAGAATGGAGAGAAAATAAAAAGTACACTGACCCAATTTCTTTGACTAAATATACTGGGCCATAACAGCAAAAGCTAGGAATGTGTTTATTCTTTGAATCATTTTTAAGATGAAGTGGTTTAGGACAATAGATTACAAACAGATATGGAGATCAGGTAGTCAAACATACTCATCAGGCTCTCCATTGGCTTCAAACATTTCTTTACATTCCAGGTCTCAAAGATTTGAAAGTAAGCTTCATATTTCTTTTTTTTGTTGTTTTTCTACCTAATTTAATTTGCCTGAAAGTTTCTGTCCACCTTTTCTTTTTTTTTCCTTTTTTTCCCCTTTACCTGTTTCAATTTAAGTAGTGAAGCAAAAAGCAAACAAACAAAAAAAATCTGTCAGTGTATTTTTCCTTTCTGTGACAAGTACCAACACTTAGGATTTGTGGAGATTGTGTTCCTGACTCTCTGGTGTGAGCAGAAATGCAGCTGGATGCATCTGGAAGTGAAGAGAAACATAATAGCACAATCAGTTAGTTTTTCAAATGCAAAGTGGAGGGTGCACTTAAAACCTGATGATAATCTACACTGAACAGCTTGTGCCTACCTTTGGCTCCCCACACCTGTGCCATTCATGCTGCCATGCCAGGCAACAGTGCTGCCCCAGCGAAGAGCGTGCCAAGGGGTCGCCTGCTCTGTTCTGGGAGCTGTGTCCCAAGAAGGACCAGGCAAACCCTGTGACCTCTTTCTCAGTTTCCTCATTCATAAAACGGGGACAATGATTTGCCTCCATCTTTTCAGAACACCTGGGTGTATCTGATTGCAAAGTGGTAGGGCACAATGCGAGCCAAACAGAACTGTTCTCCAATGCCATATGGCCAGACAGGTTGCCAGCATTCAGGGATAAAAAAGCCAGATTAAATTATAAAAAGGCCAAACCCAACAAAAACAACAAGAAAGCCAAAAGCCCCAAGAACAAACAGCAATTAAAGGCTTAATTTAGCACTAATAATCAAAATGGATTTCAGAAATGCCTGGCCAAATAAACATTCCCTTGCAGCACCCCACCTGCTGGTACTGGCAGAATAATCATAGTACCTGCAGTACTACTCTAGTTTATCCCTGCTTTTGTTGTCTTCTTCAGACCTACAACATAAGGTCTTACTGCTCTCCTGCTTTTTAGCTTTCCCTTCCAGAGATCCCTCCCAGAATGCTTAAAAACTCTTGAAAGAATTATGCATTAGGTGAGAATGAGAGAAAAATATCAGCAGCCATGTGAATTTGGATTTGACTTGTCCTGAGCTCTTGCCTAAATCAGAGATCATTCAAGGTGAATCTGAGTTTGTTTTTGGCAGCGTCTGTCCTCAGCATTGAACTCCTCTGTCATGGGACAGAGGGGCCAAGACCTGAAGAGAGAGAAGGGAGGGATCAAACAGCTGAGTGAGGGCAAAAAAGACATTTTGATGAAACTTGTAGATATTTCTGTCCAGGTGAGTTTTCCTTTCCCTTATGACCAGGGATGAAGATGAGCCAAAGTGCTTTAAGGTATCCTGCTTGACTTGGCAGAGGAGTGAAGAGTGGTCTGTCCAAAATGATGGCTTGGGGAGTTCTGAAGACAAAAGCCTAGGCTAAAGCATGCACTGGTATTACTCCAAACAGCCCAAAAAACAAAAGCAGGAATCCCAGGGTCCCAGCAATTTATGGGTCGGACTGTAGTTGTTTTTCAGGGTAAGAGCTTTCCATGCAAGAGTTTCAGAGGCAACAGCTGTTTTATAGAACATTCCTGTTAGCAGGGCTGGGTGAGCAGAGCTAGCAGGGTGGTCATACAAGGTCTGGGCAACAATTTCAGGGAAACACTATTATTTGGTCCATTTTTATTTCAAACAAGAGGTTTCTTTGCATGTGAATCCCCAACCAAAATCTATTCATTGTAAGAACTGACAGAAGTGAAACTAAGTGAAGGAAAGCAGATGGCTGAAACATGCTGAAAAGAATCAATAGCCCCAGTTCTGATGCATCGATATTTTGGTGTGTACACATCCAGAATTGATGTTTAAATGTCAGCTGGGCCCAATTTGCAGCATTTCAAAGCTGCCTTTGTGTTTCGAATTCAGCAGGACTGAAGGTCAGAAGTTTTGCTAAGTATTTGAATCCAATGGTACATTTTGCAAACATTCATTTTTATTTGAAAGTATATTCTTTTATCTTGTTCCACTGGTAAAGTCAAGGTGGAAGAACATAGAGCAAGCATAAGTTCAGAGCTTGGTCAAAGGATGACAGTTGCTTATGCTATCTTGACTCTAACACTCCCATTATAGCTCCTGAAAAACTAGATAGCTTCAAGTCTGATTTTTTTCCAGTGTAGAATTATATTACATTAATAAGTTCCTTTCTGTCCGAATGCATAAAGATACTGTGGAAAATAAAACTCTTCACTGAGTTGGTTGGTTTTGATGTGCACATCTTTTGTAGTAGAAAGAAGACTGTGTGGTTATTTAATAGGCAGTGTTGATAGTGCAGAAAAGAAGAACATAAAAGATATGTATTCCCTTTTTAATGCTATACATTTAAATTACCAGATTTTCAATTAGTGCAATGTAGCGGAGTCTCTTTAGAACTAATAGAAATGTGAATTTAAACCATCTGAAGAGTTAGTTATGAACCTTAAAATGCATTAGAAAAAAGAGCTACATGAAATTATATTGAAAAATATTAAGTGTATCAACATTCAGTAGAATAGATTTTTTTCAAAACTGATTTAAAGATGTTTTTAGGCTTGTCAGGGTTACAAAACAATATTTTGGACCTGGAGAAATCATAGTTCAGTTGTCCATTTCACAAATGTGAGCAAAGTCCTCCCTTCTTTAAACACAGTAGGGACTTTGGGAAGTAATTGAAATTTAGGTAAAAAGGACATTATGAACAGCATTTTGCTAAGTAAATTCAAAGGGACAGTTTTAAACCCACTCTATCTGAAGCACATGTCGCTTAGTGTGTGCCACTGTGGTGGCATTCATATGTGCTTTGCAGGGGAGCAAAGGACTGCAGGAACAAAACTAGTTTTCAGACCTGTTAATAGGCTACAGTCCCTTGGAATTAGTAGGACTGGAGGGTGTTCAGAGTTTTCCAAGAGAGTTGCATTTATTTTCATCTCAGCTACATTACATTCTATGAGTGACAGATGTGTGGCAAAATAGAGTACTGAAATTTTACTTTCAGTTCTGAACTGTAAAGAGAGAACAATACTTGTCACATTTCAAAAAGGCTACAAAGGAATTATCCTAAATAGTTAACAGAGACACTAGAAGGAAACAAAATAGAAGAACTTAAAAAAAAAAGAGAGACAGAGAAATCCACCTATATTGATATCTGTAAAACAAGGAATCTTCAGAAGTTTTATGAGTAACAGAGGAAAAGAATTATCTCAAAATCCCAGGCAGAAAAATGAATTTGAAACTGTTTTTTATTTTGAAGAAAATCTTGGATGTACTTCTGTTGAGCAGAAGATTCTGTTTGTGAGGAGGGTGCTAGGAGAGGCACAAGAGGAAAACATTCCCAGTTTGCATGACACAGTCAGGATGCATTGTCTGAAGGATCAGAATAGGATGCAGTTATGAAATCATCCAGACATGAAGGTCAGCTTGTCCAAAAGTCATGTTAGGAGGATTGTGGTTAGGAATCAAGCAGGCAGGCAGTTAAATAGACCACCAAAACCAAAATCAAACCCAAAATCATCTTTAATCCCCTTGTAACAGAAAAAAAAAAGGGCAGAATTTAAAATTAATGTAAGATTTGGTACTTTGATATTTGAATATTACAGTAAAATTTGGAGATTCAGCATGCTCTGAATAATATCTCATTGAATCAAAGGTGCAGGAATGGAAACATACCATGAGATACCCTCTCTGGATGAAAGCTGAGTCCTTGAAAGAGGTCTTTCAGTGCTACTGTGAATCCTTTACTGAAGAAGATGTACTTTTATTTAGGAGCCTTTAAAAGTTGAAAGAAATTACATGCCATGTTTCCTTGTCTATCTTACAATTACTTAGAAAACACAAAGGTCTCTTTTGTCCTCATTTATTCTGTATAAGAGGAAAGAATAATTAAGTAGAGCTCTGAAAATCCAAAACAAAAGAAAACAGGATCAACTTCACTGCCATGTGCACCATTCAGACCTTAGAGGCATGTTATGTCTTTAATATTGTGAAAGAAAACTTTATTCACAAAGACCCTTTCGACTTTCTTGGAATGACATTTTACTTGCGGTGATTTTTAGTGGCTGGCTTGTTGGCTTGTTTGTTTGTTTTCATTAGAGGAGTCTGCTAAAGCATATTGACTTAACACAAAGTCACCTTGGTATCAGTTGCAATAGCCCCCAAAGCAGTGCTTGGATTTGCAGCCCTTACTGGCATTGTGTTCTGATGCTTTTTGAAGACTTTTGAAAGTTAGGGTTGCATCACTCCTTAACACCACTAACCATGCACCTGCTTCTTGACCCTAACTATTTGAGACATAACCTTCTTTATCATTGCTCCCCAAGTCTTAAAAAAAAAAAAAAATTAAAAAAAATAAAAGGTCTTATTCCCTATGCTCACATTCCTGTAAGATTTTGTGATTAACAGTCCACATCATTGAATTTCTGACTGTAGAGATCCCCCCACAGCATGGGAGTCTCAAAAATTTCACTTACTCCATGCGTGCTCTCTGCACTGTGAGCAACGGGGAGATTTCATCCCTCAGGGTTATCTCAGCAGTATCTTCCACAAACACATCCCTTCTCTAAAAGAAGAAAGGATCTACCTTTTCATCCAGCTTAACTTTGTCTAGACAACAAATGCAGCCAGGTTTTGTACAGCTGATTTATCTTCCCCAGCTGACTAAGCTAGAGTGAATGTGATTCACAAAGATTTTCTTTTTATCCCATGTTTGTCTTTCAAACTTCTCTGTCTGCTTATCTATGCTTGTACCTGGGAAACCTGGGAAACTCTAAGCAGCTATCCCACTCCACAGGCTAAATGTCAGTCACCTCAGCAGGGATACACTAGTGGTAAAATGAGAGTTTGGAGAGTCTTATGGGTAACATGCAGTGCAGATGATGCAGATTTCTTTGTTTTCCATTTCAGAAGTTCTTAGTGTTTCTTCATGCGGTACAGTTTCATCTGTAGTTCTCTTATACAACACAAGTGTCTTTACAGCTCAGGATATGTGTTTTGCTGCATTCTTATTAATTTAAAGAAATAAATATCTTGATGAGAATGACCTTCATTATACTTCAGACCTGATCATTGCTCCCTGTGGGCTCCATTACCTCAGTGAAAGCCAAAGACAAAGTTCACTCAATAATTAGAGGGACTGGAGTTGTTCTGGTCTGAGAACCTGACACCCCTGCTGTGCTGAATGGCACTGTACAGATGAGAGATTCGAGAGCTAAGAGACCAAACTAAATTAAAGCTTCCCAAGGTCTCCCTTGTGCATTAACTTGCAAATAAGGTGGGGGCACAACAAAAAGTGAGTGATCCTTCTCCTAAGCAGCCTTAAATCATTCCAATTTAGGATATGCTTGAACAGGTTGATGTTAGCTTTTGTTTGCGATTCAAACCTACAGTAAGATAAGATGAATGTATAATAAAAAATATTGTTGTGTGTCAACTGACAAGTCTAGTACTTATCCAACAAAACTTGCTGCATCTTTCTGTGCAACCATCTGTTTAGAAAAGACATAATACATAAGAAATTGTTATAATATAAAATGTGTATAAATGTATATTTGCATAGACATGTGCATGTACATACATATGTGCGCACATATCTGAACTAACCAGTGCATAGCAGGAGCATTTATTACAAAAAGCAGATTTATTCATGTTAAATTAATGGACAAAATTTGTGTGTTCAATGGCATATCCCTTCTATGTTACCTACACCTACACCTGCTCTGAAGGACTATCTGGAAGCGTGACCCACAGACAGCCTGTCCTATAACTGTCCTGTGCACCAGGTCAGGGCCCAGGACAGCTCCTGTGATACAGAGTGGACACAGAGTTTGTCTGAGTACCTCTCAGAAAGGCTGCATCCAGCTTGGTTTTTTGGAAAAACCTGAAGCCATATATAGATATAACTGAGATTTGGGGGCCAACAATGAATGAAGGTGCTTAAAATGGGACTTTGTGCAATGTAGAACTGCTAGTGGGTAACACAGCACATGTCTAGCTATGGCAGGGCCGTCCATTTCAGGTGGGATAGAGTTAATTTTCTTCCTAAGAGCTGGTATAATGCTATGTTTTGGGTTCTGTATGAGAATAATGTGGATCACATGCTGATGTTTTACTTGTGGCTAAGCAGAGCTTACTCTAAGTCCTAGATTTTTTGGTTTCCCCTGTTCTGCCAGAAAGCAGGTGCACAAGAAGCTGCGAGGGAGCATGGCCAGGACTGCTGCCCTGAACTGGCCCAAGGAACTGGCCACACCGTGAAATCGTGAAATGCCATGCCCAGTACATAAATTTGGAAAGTTGGCTGGAATGGACTGATCACTTTTCAGGGATGGGCTGGACATCTCTCAGCAGGTGGTAAGAATGGTATTGTGCATCACTTTTTTTGGGTTTTGCTCCTCTCTCTCCTTTTAATAGCTATTATCATTAGTAGTAGGTTTTCTATATTATTATTATTATTATTGCTGCTGCTATTGTTGTATTTTATTTTGCTGCAATTTCTAAGCTGTTCCTATCACAACCCACAAAGTTTACCTTTTCTTCCTGATTTTTCTCTCCACCGGGGGTTGGGGTGGGAGTGAATGAATGGCTATGTGGTACTTGTTTGCCAGCTGGGGTTAAGCCATGATGTGTGTTGGGAGATAGGAGTGAACTTTGTGGCTTCTGTGGTCTTTCTCAATGTGTTATTTCTCTGGAACAAGTTTGTTTGCTTTTCAACTTCCAGCATCTGTTTTTGTAGGAATCTAGTTAAGGCATCTGGCCCACCTGCAATCCCAAAACCAGGAACAGATACTGCATTGTATTTGAATGTGCTCTTGATGCACACCAATCTGTATTAGCTGTAGAGGGCACTTTCCAAAATGTGAATCAGGCCATTTCATTTTTAATGTGTATTTTTAAAGACCCCAGTTTTCCAAAGAGTATAACAACTAACCCCTTGGTTAGGTGCTGCTGGGGAGGGAAGCAGGAAGGTGAGGCTGCCTTTCATCTCTGCTTTTGAAGCCAAGGGAAAGGCAATGTCAGGCTGTTCCATCGACTTTTCCAGTTTGTCCTTTTGAATCAAGATTCTGACTGAGGGGAAGCAATGAGCAGAGCTGGTCTCAGATGCCTGGATGGTGGATGTCTGTCTCTCTGGGCTTCCTGAGGAGCCCAGCCTGCCCTCATTTGAGGGTATGGGGGTCCTGGGCAGGCAGGAGGGGTGAGTAATTTGATTATACCCTTCTTTTTTAGCTTTTCAAGGGATTGGAGCAGAGCATAGCAGTACTGGGGAAAGAAGTGTGAATGTGATGGCACACAGCACAGAATGGCTAAATTCACATTCCAATAGTGTGGTCTTCAGCAATCATCACCTCTTCATTTGTTTCTTTCCATAACAGCCTTTCTTTTCACTGTCATTTATGCTAGTTAAGTTTTCAAGTGGAAGCAACTCCTCTATTCAGGGCTTAAGAAGGAACAGTGCCCGGAAAAGTAAGGGTGTGGTGTGGAAAAATGGCAGTAGGAAAGGAATGTAGATGGGAATTCTCAAAATCATTTTAAACCTCACTGTTGCTGAGCAAAAAGCTATTAGCAGAGTGTGCCGTTAATTGTTGACATCATGACAGCAAAAGTCTTCTTGATTCTCCACCTATTTTTTGCCATCTTTCTTGGATGCAGCTCCTTGGCTTTTTTCCTTTCTTTGTCACTTTGCCAGACTCTTTTTAGATCCTCTGCTCACAGATGTGTTTCATGCTATGGTCACCAAGAGCGTGGGATTCTTCCTGCTGTTCTCTGACACCTAGATGTGTTATACCAGCTGAAGGAGTCCTCTCCTGCATTTGTTTCTTCCTGGTGATGATTATCCCTCTGTTGTGGGGTCTCTGACACACACTCAATGCTGTTGGGTGTCTAAGAGCCACCTGTGGGCCCTGCCTGGGGACTGAGCTGTCACCAGCCTCCACCCACTCCTGTTTGCATGGCCGTGGGTGAGGCAAGAGGAGCAGAATGTACAATGTGTTAATAAGAAATTTATACCATATTTGACAGCATTGCTCTATTGATGGCTGCCAAGAATATGACTGGCATAACTTTCTTGGGTCTTTCTGTGATCTCAGATATAAATCTGATATGTGTTCAGGCAAACACATATTTCAGGATAATTTTAAAGAAAAATTTATTCCATATATAGCTGCATTACAAGTATTTACTCTGCTGAACTGAATTCTAGCCATCTTCACCATTTCTCTTCATTTAATGTGAGTAATCACCTATAACTGTGCAAGTAATTTTCGGAATCAGACATTTTAAAATCCCAACTGTGAACTTCCAAGAAATTTACTCTTGCTCTTGTTTGGGTTTTTTTTCTTTGTTTGTTTTGTTTTGTTTTGTTTTGTTTTGACACATGGCACTGAGATCCTATTGCAATGGACAATTAAAACCAAACACCTGCCCAGCCCTCTTTTATAGAGAACATTGTGCCTTCTTCATGTCACATTTTAGAAATGTTGCCTTACAGGAGTGTTACACCACCACCCCAGATAATTCTAAAAGTAGTGTGTGTTAATACTCTTGGATGGTGCTTTCAGTTTTGAAAGAGGAAGTTTTTGAAGGAAACAAAGGCAGCTAAGTAGGTTGACAGGAATTACATATCTCTATTTGCTTTTATAAACACCTTACTGTAACATATTGTGGCATCAAATGTGCACATATTCTCTATTTGCAATTTTTCATACTTGATATATACTTTGTCTAGGCAAATTTCTGTACTCCTTCTTGATGGAGGACAGAGTACTGACTTAGTTTAAGTAAATATGTGATATATTAGTGTCCATCATTGCTCTTACAGCTGAAGAACATACAAATTGCCTCACTTCTATGTGTTCTACAGGAAACATGAAAACTTAAAAATAATTCTTAGATAGCAGAGAAGGAAAGTCACAAAAATAATGTTTGGATTTTAAAAAATATATATTAGAAAATTTCTTTGCACAGGATGAGTGAAAATTAAAAAGAGAGAGCAAAGTAGCAGTGAAATGGAGAAGCCAAGGTTTAATGGAGTCCTGAGCCCCTTTGCTACCATGTGTCCAGGTAAAGCACTGTTTTATTTTCTGAGATGAGGTCAGCTTCATTATTCGTTTGCTCCAAGTCAGAGATCAGCAGTAGAAATACTGGTGTGTCTGGCAGAAAGGAGTCAAAGGAGCACCAAGCAGCAGGGTGACAAAGTGGCCTACTGGCTCCTGGACTGACTTAATGTCACAGAGGGCTGCATGACAGCATGTAAAAAAGGAAATGCAGGAACTGCAGGGAGCAGGGAACTCTTCAGAGGACTGAGGGTCCAGTTCCTCTGAGCTTTCCCTAAAAAAATTAAACAATGAAGAAAAAAGGTACAGTAGCAGATAGCAATGGAAGTTGAAGAATTGCTTAACTCCAAAGCTGTATCATATGAAAACAGATTGAGAGAAAGGAGAAACATCAAGGGCTAGAAAAGGAAGGCTGGGAAAGGGGGAGAGGGAAGACAGACTATTTGTGGATGACATCTTGCAGCCTGAGAAGAAACAAAAAAATTATTGTTGCTTCCCAGTCAGTCACCAGGACAACAGCAGATTGAATTTGGAGCTGTCTGTAATAATTTATAACTACTTTGTCTTGGTTGGATTATTGTGTTGCTTTTCCTGCTTTTGTTGGATTCATTAGCTTGGCAGAGCTTCAACCAGAAAGGCAAGGTAAGAGGAGAAGAAAGGGGAATTTTTTGAAAAATTAGTCTCTACAAAACTATGCTATGAAAATACTGGTGAACTCAGCACTCTTGTTGCTTTGGTCACATTTTGTGCTATGATCTCTTCCCAGGGTTAAGAGAGGTGCACACAAAGAGAAGTGGCAATGAGATCCTTCATTGCTGTACAAGGACCTTCTGCTCCCTGTGTCCACTGCCAATCTTAAGCACCCAAAAAGAAAGTTCAAGAATGTGCTGGGATCTGGTAGGACCCCTTGGGCCTGACAGCCCACTGGAAGGAAAATTGTGGTGTTTGCACTACTGGAAAGGAGGGTAGCAGGCCTGGAGCCTGTGGAGGTGGGAGGTGTTAATGGAGCTGAAGCATGGTCCTGCAGAAGTTGTGTCTGGTACGTTTTGAAGACAGGAATGATAGGGATGATGGGGAAGCTGCAAACAGCTGTCTGAAAAGACCAGGTTAAAAAGTAACCTAGTGGTGGCATAGAAGAGATAGGCAAGCATCAGGCAGCATGCTGCACTTTGCCATTCAGCTGTCTGGAGGACAGAGTGATGGAGACTGGTAGTGAGGGAGGGTGCCCTTTCACAGCAGGCAAACAGCTGAGTGACAAAAATCCCATTAGTCCATTCCTGCTGTGATATCCACACCTGTTAGGGGCAAAGCTGGTAAACTGCGCACATGGGCAAATTGCTCACCATATGGTCTAAATTCTTTTGGAACCAGTGTGTGGTGAAATGCAGAAGAAACCATCTTAGAGCATGCAAATAAATTGTAGTGCTATGACACTGGATCTTTTAGGTTTGCTTTTTCAAAAGCCAAAGGTTTTACTAGGAATTGGCTGTCCTGCAGACTTAAATTTCTGGGATATGTCAGAGGCATATCAAAACTTTCAAGCAACAATAGTAAGAGGGTATAAATGATTGCAGGGAAAACTCTTTTACAGCTCTGAATTCTATCCTAATATCCAACTCTTGAATAACCTAAAAGGGTGGAGATCTCTCTGTTCTGCTCCACCTATAAACCTATCCAGCCTCATGACAAAATAGCCACATTCCACCCAAGTATTAAAAAAAGCCCCAAACACCACTGATTCCTTTGTCCTCACTCTAGGCCCAAGACTTATGGCTTCATTAAAGTGACAAATGTGAGGAAGAAGAAGTTTGGTATGTGTCATGCTTTGCGCATTGCACTGATTTTATTGCCTCTAACATTTTAAGGTGTCAGGGTAGAAAACAACCTGTCCATATGCATACAAAGGACTTGTTCAATATGGCGGTTTCTGAACAGTTGGAATTAGGGCACATCCCACACAAACATATTTGTGTAAATTATTCAGTATTGTAGCCTGTTTGGGTTGAAACATCCATTTATTTGCCTGTATTTTTCTTGACTTGTAGCTTTCCCTTCCAAAGATATTACTGCAGACCTCCCTTTCCCCTGAGGCTGGGGTCAGATTATTGTGCTGTTTTAGGATTACAGTAAATAAACTTACAGAAAACATAAACAAGAAAAAGAAATGGCAACTCTGAGATGCACATAATTTTTCCTTCACTTTTTCTTTCACCCTATAGCTATTACTTTAGTCCTTTATGAACCCCAAAGACTCCTTGCTCTACTGTGGCAAGCACTTTGTGAATTGTTTATTAGCTTGGAAAACTGTTCCTGTCTCTCAGGACAGGTGTCAGTAGAAACTATCCGGGACAAATACTCTGTGAAGAAAGTACCTTTGCCTTTGGAATCAATGAACTATTCCAAAAGAAACAGTGCTGTGAACCACGCTGAACTGAAGACCAGCAAATGTTACCTTCCATCTCTTCCAGTGACTTTAGTGCTGTCTTCATTATCATCTTCTGTTCTCCCTAGCCAATTCACTCAGCAGTTTGCCTCCTCTGCTACACACCAGCTGACAGATGTATCCTTTTCATTTCACATACTCTTAAAGCCTTGGGCACTGCTTTCTGGAGATATTTATACAGCTCTGGGACCCAGTTGCTGGAAAAGTAGTTTGTACTGAATATTTGTTACATGTTCTACAAGATCCCACACACTATTACTTTGCATAGAGTAAAACAACAACAAAAAATGCTGATGCCTTTGCATCTATTTTGGATGAAACTTAAACAGTGCACCTTGCTGACAGTACACTTCATACCAACAGTCTTTCAGTTTCCCTCTGTAACAGCCTGAATTACGTGACTAAAAATTTTCATATGTGCCAGTGCCTTCAGAACCTACCTACCACCAAGTTTCTTCATCTCCCACCAGCAAATAGAGTAGGAGAATATCTTCCTTCTGCTCATCACAGGACATTTCTTGTGTCCCTAACTCAAACAGTGGTAGAGGAAGGACATCTGCAACCAAACACACCACTGAGTCTGTCCCCCAACATTAGTCAGGAAGAGCAATCTGTTTTGTGCTAATTCTGCTGTTGTAATTTCTTCCCCTTATTTTAGTCAACACTGGGCAAAGTGTGGAACTGATAAGGGAATCAGTTGGTTTTATGTTGGATTTCTCTTTATGTGTGTTTCACTTTCAGCATACCTTATAGATATGTTAGCTGTCTATTGAATAACCATTTCATGGCTCTGCCAGAGGAAGGTGTCAGAATCTGAAGGTTTTTTTGCCATGTGTTTTGCCACTGTTTTCTCATTTAGATGGTCTGCTAGAAAAAGCGATAAACACAGAATATTTGAAAAATGCCACAGCAGAACCCTTAAGGTAAACCAGCTGGCCTTTGCTTCAGTTTCTAGGGCAGCATTTTAATAAACATTAGTCATGGTGATTATGGAACATTTTTATCAAGGATACATCATTTCCATCATTATCCCATTTTTGAGTCTATATTAGCATAATAACTTGCATTATTAGTATAATTTGAGACATTTTAAGGACATGGCTGGAGAATAAGAAGCTCAGGATGGAAAGCCTCTGATTGCCAATTGCTTGTCTTGCTTGCCAGGGCCAATTAACATATTTCTTCCATTTTCGCTTTTGTTTGACTTATCAAAACACGAATGTGCAGCAGACTTTCAGAATCACTTAGGCTCCTTGTTCAGGCTTTAGAAGCACATAGCAACACGAAGCACATTCATGCAGATTAAGTGCTCTTTGGAGTATTAGAAACCACTTAATCTGTATAAATATGCTTCAGGTTGTTCAGTTTTTACAACACCTTGAGAAGAAACTGCAGTGGTTCATAAAAGTGTGTGATGCATTATTTAAAAGATATATAATCCATTATAATTTTATCTTCCAAGTGGCTATTGTCAGAATCATAGTTTATATTTTTATATTTTGGACTTCATTGCACTGTGTTAATGCAAGTGACAAAGAGAATTTCCTATTATATACTCTATTACTTTCAAAATTCTGGCTTTATCACTGTTGATTTAGAAGATAAGCATGAGAAATGTATAAGTACTGAGCAATTTTACTTTACAAATTTGTGCAGCAGGAAGAATTTGCATTTTTAAACAGAAAAAGGTAAACAGTATTTATTTTCTCACTGAGTTGATATGTTATTCCATGCATAAAATACCTTTTTAGTTTTCATTGACTCTAATTTTCATTTGCAGTAGAGCTGAAAAGAATGAGGTATAAGACAGAACTAAGAACATCATATTGTGATGTTAGATATTTTGCTTTTGGGGTTTACAGTGTCATTTAGTCTAATAACTCTTCATAGTACAGTTTAATTATTGCCAAAAATAGAAAGCATGGTTGCATTGTGCAGCTTCCCCAGAGGATGTCTTATGTGTCCTGAGATAAATTTAAGCTCTTTATTTTAACATATGTGCAACTGTAACTGTGTTGCATTCTGAAATCCCTTGTTAGACAAAAGCTTGCAGCAGCCATTAATAATTGGAAAGTAATATGGACAAGACGGTGTTCATCTTAAAATACTGACTCCAAAAAAGTAAATAAGACTTTTCTAGACTGGATGCCCTCATGAAGAGCTGATATATTTTCATATTTCAATATATTGAATTCCATTTTTTTGGTGAAAACGTTGGACTTTTACCATCAATAGATACCTATTGTAGGAAAGAGTCTCTGTGGTTGATCTCAAAGGATGATTTAGTAACTGCCTCTCTTCCATGCTTGTACCTGTGGGGCTATTTGCCCCCTGAGTTGGTGGGCAGCATCCTTCCCAGCTGTGGCAAATAAATGCCAGCCACTGGAGATGACTGCCAAGTGTTCTACCCTTCACCAGAGAGCTTCTTCATTTGCTGAGGAGATACCACTGCAAGCCAACCCATGCAGGTTCACCTCCTGGAGAGTATCCTAGATGGGCCACAATCTCCACAGTGGTTTATATTCAGGTCCCAGAGGAGCACTTCCCTTGGCAATATGATCTTAACCTCACTGTGGCTGTAAGAGCAGCTGCCAGGGCTGATGTTTCTGGCCCTGATACCTGTGCAGAGGTTGGGAGCAGGGGAATTCTGGTTTGTATAAAAGAGCAGGGGGAAGACTCCTTTGAAAGATGTTTAGTAACACAAATAGGAGTTGCAAAGGGCAGAAGAAGGCCTGCTTTTGGAGACAGTTGAATTTTAACCTTCCTTTTCTCCTTTTACATAAAATAACTAAGGACATGTCTTAAGCTGTGAAAGAAACTGGTCATTTCATTGTCCCTGTAATGAAGCTATTTATTTTACAGTTATTTGCAATTTTTTTTTCTTTTGGTAAGAATTACAAATATTCTCTTTTGTAAAAATAAATCTAAAGAAATTATAAAGAAACTTTGGAAATTATAATATTATGCTGTGATATTAACATCCAACTGCAGTAAACTAAACTATGTGAAAAAGGTTTCTCACATTCAAAATGGATTAAAAAATTCAATTAAATAATTAAATTATTGGATTCAAAAAGAAGACTAGGTAATTAAGGAAAATTTCCTAATTTTAATCCAATTTAAGGTGCAGGTTGCATTGTTTATGAAGCACACAAAAATACCAAGATTTTTTCCACTGTAAACTTGGAATTAATTCCCTGGGTTATATCCAGTGCCAACACTGAAACGTTATATGACCTCTATTGCACAGAGGTCTTTTGCCAAAAGCTCATTGCAGTAATGGGCTTTAATATTTTTTGCATTGGATTTTACTCTACTGTTGGTTTTATCATTTTTGATCTCGGCAAATGTGCTTTATTGTCTGGATCATTTAATTTTGTTAGGCAAACGTGCTTCATTTTTTAATGGTAAAATGTTAGCATACTCTTCAATAATAACTGTTTTTCCTTTCAGAGCTACTCATGCATAAAGTCTAATCTTTTGTAGTTGAAGGAAGATGTTCTTTAAGAACTGATTTAGGGTCTGCCTTTGTTTTACTAATTTTTAATTACATGCAGTCAGACCTGATTAATCTGAATTAGCATGCAAAGCCCCTTTTTAGAACTAAATAAAATCAGATTAACAAGTAAAGGATACATACAAGGATGTGTTCTAAGGTGGGTTAAAAGTTAAATCCTTCTTATTCTTAAACATACAGACATTTCTGTCTGAACAATTTATGTATTCTAATTGGGTACACAGTTTTGCTGTGTAACAGAGCTTTAATTCCTTTTGACTTTTGAGCAAAGCATCTAGGCATCATAATAATATTATGCAAGGAAATGCCTTTGCAGGGTTTTATAACTGGAACTGGACCTAACAAGATCAGTTCATCCAATGCCCTTACGAACACAAATGCATTTAAAGAGGTGGGATTATGTTGCAATTTCAGAAGTCACATTACTTTTTTAGAGGTACCTATTGCAACCTGATATGAACTAAGAGCAGCTTCTATGATGATGAAGCCCCTACCTTTCCTCCAAGCTCTCTTGTGCTCTTGCTCCTGGTTACCCACTTATTTTGTACTGGCTTTGGTGATGGAGCTCAGCAAAGCATCTCAATGAAATAAAATGGCAGAACATTACCTGGAAAAAAAGTGTATATGGAATTTTTCTGTTTGTAAAGCAAATGGAAGGAATTTTCCTAGGGGTCAGCCAATCACTGAATCTGATGAGATGGAGGGGAGAGGGTAAATCTCTAGTGAAGCAGCATGAAGGGGAATAGAAGGAAGGAAGGAACAGAAAAGATAGGGCAAAATCTCTCAGGCATTGTGGACCATTTGTCACTTCACTCCCAGTGTGGGCCTGTGCTCTGAGGCCAAAGTCTTCAGATCAGCTGTGCTTTAGCACCCTGGTTACCTCACAGGAGCAGTGTCAGTAAATTCAGCTGGATTTAAGTATGTGCTTAAAGCAGAGATAGATTTGACAATCCATTGTGAGCATTTAATTAAAATGTTTTTCTGGCTATGGTTCACATATGTGCCCCTGCCTTGGTGTGAGCACACAACTCTCCTGGTGCGTCACTAATAGGAGCAAACCTGCTTTTCTCTGGGCAGAGGCCACAGGTATGCAGAAACCTCCTTGGAGACAATTGCCTTTTGAAATTGATTGCAGACTATTATACTACTACTAAACAATTACTTCTAGTTGTAAGAACTGCACACTGTATTAACTCTACATCTCATCTCCATGTTTTTAAACTAAAACATGGCAAATTGATCACACTGTTAGCATTTTGATGGGGAAAATATTTTCAAACACAATGGAAAAGGTTACTGTAGCAAGATGTTGGTTATTTTAATTTGAAATTATAAATACACATCTAGTAGAGGACAAAAAAGCCTTTATACTTGACTAACCCATGCCCTATTTATACTACATTTTGCCGTGATGAATTTCCGTACTGTGTACAATAAAATACAAATGACTCAAATTCATCAAGAGGGGATTAATTGGCATATAATAGGGGATCTGGCTACTATACTGGCAAGATGCCAAAAGGATAGATGAAAGAAACTTGTGGAGAAGGGGGCACAAAAATGCATGTGATTGCAAAAAGCCGGCAACTATAGGAATAAGTTTATGTGCAAGCTAAGTCCAACTATGTGACCTGGCTTGTATCAAAAAACAGTAGTGACATTATGAGATTCCCAACATGGAATTATTTCTGTGAGTCATTCATATATTTAATTTTATTTAGGCTGAAACTGAATTGCTTGAGCAGACAAGTGGAGTTTTGATATGGCTGTTTGGAAGCTGTAGGAACCCAGATGAGCAGAAACCACAACCATGCTAGCATGCTGATCACATCTTTTCAAGCTGAGAGGCCAAACACTGCAAATCCTTAGCTCTCTGATTAGACATTTTGCTTAGCTGGGGCCGAAGTCAGGAAAACTCATTACTCTTTTCTTCTTTTTTTACTTTTCTATTTTCCTTTTTCTTAAGACTAAATTCTCCATTCATTTCTTGTACTGCTGTAGATTTTCAACAATGATCACATTATTGGTCAAATCCAGACCCTCTTTCCCATCCCCCATCTGGAAAGAACAAACAGTTTCTTACAGTTTCTTAAAAATCTGCTCTTGCACTTATGAACTTTAGCTGTCAGGCACTTAGATGCAATGTTTTTCAGGAGGGAATACAAATCTGTCCATTTCAGTGCTATTCCGCTTACCCTTAATTCTCCTCCTTCATTCTGGATAAATAAAAAGATTAATTCCCACACATTCTTGGAGCTCTGCTTGGCTCTAAATTAGATCTAGTTGGGAGTTTTGCTCATTACAGCTCTTCTTCCCTGCTGGCAGAGAGACTCTTGTATTTGTCACTTGTATTCTTCCTGTCCTCCTGTCCTTACAATTCAATTGTAAATCCCACATGACTATCATTCAAGCAAAGAACAGACTGTCGGGGCTTTTGAACATGTTTCTTTCTGTAAAAAGTGTACAAATAAACACACGTTACTCCCAGACAAACCCTTACACCGTTAATAAAGTTTTAGATGAACAGAAAATAATGCAGTTGAAAATACAGTGGAGAACAAATTCTAAATGCTGCTTATCTCATTCGAATGGCATTTCAGCATTTCAGAGTGCCAGCGTGTTGCTTCTGTTCTGTGGGTTCTCCCCTTCAAGAAGAATTACTGTGTCTCTTTAGGCAGGCATATTCTGCAACAACAGTTCCCACCATGTTTTTAATGCATATGCATATATATCTCAGGCGCAGAAAAAGCTATACATAGGATGAATCATCTGTTTCATAAACTCAACTGTGCTGTTGTCAGAACCTATAAAAATAATGTGACAGGCAGGCCTCAGCAGAGTGTCTATCCACCAGCTATTGTGAAGACAATCTTCCACCTTCAATCTTCATCATGTTGGCTGGAAACCTGCCCCTGGAAGCCCGAGGGAATACAGACAGTCAGGAAGCCAAAAGTTTGACAGATCTGATTTTTCAATAACCAGGAATATGTGTTCCCTAGCAGAGGGTTTTGAAAACACCTTGTCAGTCCCACCTTCCTGTTTATAGTGAAAGAGTTCCAGGCTGAGCAATTTTGTTGATTACAGCACCAGTGTGACTGGCCAATATGATACCATCTAGAAGCACCTCTACTTTATAAACCTTGCAACATTTTTAATAGCACACTGAAAGTTCATGCAGACCCGTGAGGTATGGCATGCTCCTGAACATGAGCACACACACAGGAGTTCTCTTTCCTGCTTGTCATTCTAGATGGCCACTGACAAGCACCACTGAAAAGATTTTTCAATAGCTTAATATGTTTGTATTATACTCAGCAAGGTCAGGTTGAGATTGCTAATGTTTGCTTTTTCTCACAAAGCCAAATGACAAAATGCAGTGGCAAAAGATGGCAGTAGATTCTGGTCTTCTTTCACCAGAAAAAAAAAATCAACACACTTCAATCCTAATTCACAGGAGTTTTTTTCTTATAAAGGTGCTAAAACACCAGGACTGATCAACACAAAGTGGCGAAATCATACAACAAATTGGCTTACAAAACTATTAGTTCTGTGGACAAGGAGCCAAGGAAATTATCTTGGCACTTTTATCCCTTTGTAATCTCTAAGACAATTTGAGTGGCTGGTGTGGACATGGGGATTTTGATTATCACTACATCAGTGAGACCATATTACTTTTGTCATCATCCAAAAGTGTAGGAAAAATAGTAAAATAACCCCCAAAACAACTTTGGAAATTCAACAAATTCAAATTTTGTTTTAAAATAACAAAAGAAGCCAAAATAATGTTGAGTTCAGCGATCAGAAAGTAAGAGTAGTGCCTACTATGCAATTATGTGAAATTCTATGTGATTTTTTTTTACGAGGTTTATGATTATGGGCTTCATAATAAATCCTTCTATATTTGCACAGTTGAGCTGAATTCCATGGAAGGAACTTGGATTTAGAGGAAATTAGTAGGTTTTTGTACTGAAAAGTATTAATGAATGAGAACAAGAAATTGTACATATTTTTCTATTTTTCTTGAACTATCATGTTCCTTAAGGACGTTAAACAACAGTTTAATTCATGCTTGACCATGAGCCCTTATCTGGGCTTGACTTTAATTATATGCAATTTCTCATTTGATCTAGAGCATAGATTGAAGCCTCTTCAAAAGTGACGATAAATTTCCATAATGCAGATTTGTCTGAAATTCAGATAAGACACAGACAGGTGAAATGTTACATCATGTTGATATACCATACATGGCTTTTTCTTCAAAGTTTTCACCTGTCAACCCCTATATCCTGGTTACCATATTCAGAGACATGGAAAAGTTCAGAAAATAATAATTCTCTTTTCCTAAATTTCAGTAACCTCAATTCTGCCTAAATATGAGACACAAAGCTGTCTTAAAGAAAATAAAGTTTTAATTTAAATTAAGATGTAATTGTAGCAAACATTTGGCTAGTACAGAGGCATTTCTGAAAGTGAAAAATGTGTATTTAATAATAACACTTGTGAAAGTAGAGAGCATATAAGGGGTGACTGTCTGGTGAGATGAACTCAGCCACATTTCTGTTTCCCTGGTTCAGCACTGGAAGTCCCCTTGCTTCTTTGAGAAACTGCTTGAACAAAACACTAATGAATATACATAGACGATGCAACAAATCCTGTGCTGGCAGAGGTACAGATTTTATGACCTAATAGGTCTTTTTTCTCTCCAAAGGCTATAATTCTCTGAAAAATGAATTCCTTTTCCATGGAAATGTGCACAACACAATATTATTTTACAGAGTGATGTGACTTGGTTATACTATGTGGAGATCACCTGCACTTTGAGAAAGGTAGAAAATGAAGAGATAACCAGTCTGTTAACAATAAAAGCCCCAGGAGTGTAAATGACTTCTTTTTTTAACTACCTTAAACAATTACCCCATTTCTAGGCAACCCAGCCTGCTGCCTCAACAGTTTTGTTTTCCATAATCCCACTAAAGTCTTACAGAGTCTTGCTGAATTTAATTTCTTCAGTTTCCTACTTGTATCCCTGTACTTTCTCAAATCAGCCATTATTCCAGTGATGTTGAATTATACAGAACCTTTTGATTATAGTGCTACAAAACACAAGGAACCTTCAATGTAATTGAGGCTTCTACAGTGGTCAAACCAGCCTCATCTACTTCTTTATGCAAAATTATAGAAACCGTGTGACGTGGCACACATTCCTCACCACTTTGGCAACCCAAAACATTGTTTAAACAAGAAGGTACTCTGGCACTGCATATAATTCCCAGAAATACAAAGAAGAAAATTTCAGAAGAGTATGACTCAACAAACAGCCTTAAAAGAAAGATCTGCTTTCATTTCCTGCTGGAATCAGTAAAAATAAATTTCAGGCTCCCCCCCTTCCCCCACCCCCACCATCCTTCTTATTTTTTGACCAGCATTAAAATCAGCTCTTTCCAATGTGGGCCAAACTCTGCTGCTGTTCATTTGGTACTGCTTTCCTTTGTGCTCTAGGCTAGAGTATGCAATTAATTTTTACCAAGGTCTGTTGTATAATTTTACTGAAGATCACTAATTTTTACCAAAGTCCTCTGGATAATTTTATTCAGATCTTCTCAGCAGGAAGCTGCTCTGGCTTCTGCTCTGATGGTCTAGCCAAATGTTGGATGCTGCCCTCATATCTGGAACAGGAGCAGTGCCCTGCAAGGGCTTCTGAAAAGAGCAGGGCATGTTACAGATACAGTGGCAGGAATGTGCCTGCAGTCTGGGCGAGGTCTGCTCAAAAATGCTTTTATTCCTAATCCACCTGGAATCTCTTGTTTGAGCTGATGCAGTGTGCATTTTATTAATCTGATGTTTTCTTATCCCATAGTGGTGTAATTCCATGAACTTTCAGAATTATTTTTATTTATAGTATTGTTAGGAGGGAAGAAACAGATCCTTTACTCAGGAGTTTTTTCTCAAATTTAGAGCTCACTGTCTGCTATTTGTGACAGTTTATATGACAACCTCTTTTTGATGTGATGATTATATTATTTGTGAATGCATTTTGTCCTCCTTTTCCATAATAGGTTAAACTGTAGCTATTTCAGTGCCTTGACTTAATGAGGTCTTTCCTAACCTAGTAAGCATAGTTTTCTACCTTCTATGTATGAAATAAAAGGTGAACAGACAAAGGGATTTTTTTCTTCCTTTTCATGTGAATAACATTTTTTCTCCACACACATACATAACTTACCAACAATAATAAAATTGTTGGTAAGTTATGTATGTCTGTGGAGAATAAAGACAATGGAGTCATGTATCTAAAAGCCATTTTGAAATCCACAGGGACTGGAAGTTCTTCAGGGAGGGAACATCAATTCTTCCTAAAGTATGAAAACTTCAGAAAATATTTCAATTGTCCATCTTATTTCAATAGTAACATCTACTTTTGCTTCAAACCATTGCCTGACATATTGATGTGTGTATTTTCCATATGCTCCCTTGAATGAACTGAGGAATCAGATGATGAAGGCTTTGCTTCTGAAAGCACACATTCCTTTTTGAAAAGCAGGAGAAATTGTTTCAAAACCCCAACAACCCCTACATTACTTAGGAGATATAACCTTAGTGCTATGGATACCAGAAATCTCAGCATGGAAAGGTTTCCTCTTGTCCCCTTGATATTCTGCAATCAATGTTGTCTTCTACCTGTAACAAGGAGTCTAGAAGAAGCAGAAACTTCTGTCATTTACATACGAGCTGAATCCACAAAGCCATTTAAACTCTTTTTCTCATTGATTTTTATTGAGCAATGGCTCCTAAATGCTTTTGTGGATCTAACAAGTAATATTTTCATCTCTTTATTGAGAAAAATGGTAATTTTATGGCCAAATTCCTTCAAAAACCAAGAATATCCATGTCACTGTAATGCATGATTTTGAAAACTTGTCAGTGATTTTACTGCTGTGCTCAGAAACATAATTGCATATTTTATAAAGCATAATTCATATTAGCAGGCTAAGGTAGAGAACAACCTAGATCTCCTATTTTGTGTGGTTTCCATATTATTACATTTTGCAATATGTTTGGCAACATTAGCGCTTAAGTACCATCATGACTTTGAGAGGGAATTAGAAATAGCCTGGGTCTGGGCTTCCAGCTCCTCTTGTGGTTCTTTAGAAATATGAAACTATCTCAAATGGTGTTTGTCTGACCTATTAGACTAGTTTTATATCTTCTTTCTATAGCTGGGGCTGTGCAGAATGGCCAGAACATGCTGATGACTTTGGCTCATTAATTTTAGTGAGGCACTGGGTCTGAAGGTTGTTTCATACTTCTGGACTGATGCTTTCTCTGCCTCTTTGGAGGCCTGATGAATGGAGTTGGCAGTGCCATGTCTAGAGCACCAGTCTTCTGACTAACACTTGGAGCCACACTGAAACATAGCAATGAATACAGCTATCCAACAATTAAAAAATGCTTCCTTCTATTTCCTTGCTGCACTTTATGGCCAGCTTGTTTCCACAGGAAAAAATGCTCCCTTTTTAGGAGGCAAAAGGGCAATGGTGGAGGAGCAAGTCTGCTCTGCTCTGCCAACTTGCAGTGGTCCCATAGGGCAGTTACCACCCATTTGAATCACTGAAAGAAGTTGCTCTATTTACCTCATTCTTACTATACAAGAGCAGTGCATGAAAGAACTTGTGTGGAAATCCTAAGCTGCTGTTACAAGGCTTTTTTTAAGTATCTTACAATGTCAAGAGTCAGTTTGGCCCTAGTATACCTTAACTTCATACTTAAGATCAATGGGGCAACCCTAACATAAAAATGAGGAATGCATAACACTATTAATCTGAAAAGGTACTACATTTAATGACACATTAGCTAAAATATATTGTCTACTCGTTTCAAAGTTAACACAAAAATATAACACGCAGGTGGCTCAGTCTGTGAGATAAGGTTTATGTCTAGAGGTTGTCCTGGTTGTTACTGGAACACCATCAAACTCTCTTCCCCCCATAAATATCAGACTTTGGAATGCTCCAGAGCAGGGACAGCTATAAAAAATGTTGTTTGCTATTAAGAAACTCTGTGCACTATCCAAACAACATTATGGAATTCTAGAAGCTGGCCATGAATATGTAATTAGACAAACTAAACAATTCTATGATTCTATGATTTCAGCAGAAACACTGTAAGGTCTAATATTAAGAAACTAACTAATTAGTTAGTTAGTTTCTTAATATTAGACCTTACAGTGTTTAGTCTAACTAAGAAACTAATTAACTAACCTCTTAACAACCTCAGAAAGAAAATCAGATTTCAATATTAGACTTACTTACAGAAGTTAGCTGATACCACTAATCATTAAATTGCGCTACTGAGATACAAGCCAAACCCATATATTTGTCAGTCCAGGGAAAATCTTGAGTTACTTAAAAAAAAAACAAAACAAAACAAAACCACACACACAAAAAAAACCCCCAAAAAAACCCAAAAAAACCCCAAAACAAAAAAACACCCCAACAACAACAAAAAAAACAAACCCAAACCCCCCCCCCCAAAAAAACAAACCCAAAACCAAACCCAAACAAGCAAAGAAACCGAACCATTTTTTCCAATATTGAACCATCATGGGATGCCATAGGGGTATGATCTCTGACCCTGCACCAAGTCCAGCCACCTCAAAATTCTATAAGTATATGTTTACCCAAATCCTTCCTTCTGACTAAAACTCTACATTTATTTTTCAAAATGGATCTTTTGTGCTCCTTCCCCATTATCTGCTCTTACTAACTGAAAATTACCAGAGGTGCCAACCAGTCCACAGACAGGATGAGGCAAAACTCCAACACTTCAAGGTTCAAGTGCTTCTGACCCAGCAGCAGCCCTAACCAGCCTCCCAAAAGAGCCCCACCAGTCAATAGTCAATAGCCACCTGTCAGCCCACTCCTCCCAACCTCACCCCTTCCTACCTGCCGGCTAATGAGGGAGCTCACTGCAGGGGCAGAGTTGCTGTGCCCAGAGGCAGCTGCTTTGAATAATGCCCATTTACATTGGTATTCTAGTCCTGCTTTCTCTTAAAGCCGAAAATGTAGGGGCTTAAGCAGTTAACTGTCCTTATGCATCCTTATGAGGATGTGAAGTTGAGCCTATAGGGCTTCCCTTTATGGGTGTTCTTCAAGGAAGGAAAGGGGAAAATCGATGAGTACAGAAAGTAGCATAAAATTAAATCTCGTGAAACACAGAATCCTACATTTATTTATGCTCGTTTAACATGGTAAATGGGCTATTAGGAGGCCATAACTTTTCCAAGTGTCTCCGAATAATCCAGGCCTTACATTGCTTCCTCTTTAACACTTCTAGAAAAAGTGAGACAGCAAAGAGATTTAAAGTTCATTTGTAACTGGTTTCTGTGAACAGCAGTGCGCTGGCTGCATGTTTATCAATGTGCCTTCCAGTTTTGGAAGCAGAAAAATAGGTGTTTTCCTCTCAGCACTTGCACCCTGTTAACAGAGTAGTGCACAGTTGTCAGCTCCTCTGAACTGTTTCAGCAGCTAGGGCTGAAAACTGAACAGAAGAGGAAAACACAATCCAAACAAAATTGGCAGCTGTGAAGCAGCACAAATATCTGTCTGTTCACAGAGACCCTGCACCTTGTCACCTTTCTGTCGTGATACGATATGAGGAAAAATGAGGGAGACATCTGGAAGAACACTTAGAAATGCACAGGAAAGAAAAGTAAAAGAGCCAGCAGCAGACAAAGTAGCTTACTAAGCAGTTACATCTTGGAGGGACTCTCCGAGGCCACTTTGCTTGGTGTTTGTACAAACTTGAATTGCCTTCCTGAGCCATAGTCCCATTTCTCTCTCGATGTTTGCATCTCTGTTGTCCTTATATACCCCAGCTCATCAGTTTTGTCTAGCTTTCTTACAAAAAAAATGAAATGAAACTTAAAGCAAAAGAAAGGAGAACATCTATCAGTACATAAAATGCTTCAGGCAGATTTTCATCTGGAAAAATATTAAGGAATGAAAAGGAATGTATAAGTGAGCTGCTATGAACAACAATGAAATGTAGTGATAAAAAGTACATGTAAAATGGAGCCAAGCCATCGGCAGGTTGCTCCTGCAGCACACAAATGTCCACCCTGACATTTGAATGCCCAAAAGGTCTGTATCATTTGCTTCCTCTGTGTGCTGTGAACAGTGTTCTTTAACAGTCATTCTAATAAATGGTTTGAGGGAAGCACCCTCGTATTTTCCATTGATATGCAAAATGTTTCCTTAGAGAAAATAAATAAACCAAGCATGAATAAATTTAGGCTGTTAGATTGTGACATTCTTTACAAGTGAAAATCTGGGCCAAGAGTCAGCTAAATGCAACAAATATATCTCCTGGAAAAAAAAAAAAACCAGCCCAATCAAAACTTAACAACTCTGGAAGAAAAGGTATGATACAGAAAACAATTTTAGAAATTATAATTATAATTATTATTATTATTATTAGTAGTAGTAGTAGTAGTATTTCATTGTATAACTGTCTCCAAAAGAGGCTCATCAGAGCTGAACCTTCACTGTATTTATCTATTAGTGGCTGCTCAAAACATCCCTCCAGGTTAGTGTTACTGATTCTGTTCCACAAATGGTGTTTGAGAAGAACATAAGATGTATAAAAGAACATAAGGAGTGCCTTTCCCCTTTGTATTGCTTATCTGCATCAACAATCCATTTAAAGAATGAGCAGGGAGAAAAAAAAAAAAGAAACAGAAAGAGCAGGTTGTTCTAAAACCTCTAACTCCTTTCAAAGTTGAGAAACAAGTCAGGAGGCAATAGGGACCAGGGTAGAAAGGAAGTCTTGCTGTGATTACTTTCTTCATGGAGATAAAAAGGACCAATGTGGGGCACTTGTGCCTCTTCATTGCTTTGGGCAAAGAATTTGCTCAGCAGTTGTGTTAGGTTGCAGGGCTAAGCCAGGCTCAGACCTCTTGACCATGGCTTCCTGCCTGTGGCGAAGCTGCAAGCAAGTTTGTATTTATTTACTTTGAACTTGGTAGCCTGCACATGTGGTTTCACTGTAAATGAAGGCTCTCTCTGCGATTCCTGATGTGGTCTTTCCCTTCCTCCTTCTGTGGCCCTTCCTTTGTGGAGGGATTTGGGCAGAACAGTCCTCATTTGGCAGTAGTTGCTGTGGGACCTCACCCTATGCATGGGGCACACCTTCTGCCCTAATAAAAGGGTCATATTGCAGAAGAGTATGTGTCCTTCTGTGGGATCACCTGCAGTCTGCTGAGTCCTTGCTCTCTGGTGCTGTGGTGTTGGGAACCTTTCTGTGGGATATGGGTGGTCTTGTGAAGTTTGGCCTCTGATTTCTTGGGGGCCAAATATCTGCTACAGGGCAGCCAGTGAGGGGCACTGGACTCAGTAATGCCAATGTACACCTTGACACTACCCTTGGAGAAACATGGAAAATCCTATCCTTTACATATCAAGAAACAATCTTACTTGTATCAAGGTTAATGGCAAATTTGCAGTTTATTTAAGTGGAAACAAGATCAGGTCACAGGTTGCTAGAATTAGAGCTTGGAGCAGGAAAAGACATTGAAAGTTAAGAAGGTGGTTGTGGTTACATGGACATTTTTTCATTGTTGTGCTGAGTGGAACAGCCCTGCAGTCACTTGTACTTGCCCTATTTGTTACACTGACCCTGGAGTTTGTACATGGAGCTAAATTACTTTTCTGGGTGGAAAACAAGGAGTATTGGTGGGGTTAATTTGCAAATGCATGTAATCCCTTATGTTGTTCATTCTGTGCTCCCACTTATGCTTTGCAGTTGCAACTGCGAGTGACAGGGAACAAGGACAAGTTGCCAGAGAAGTTGGGAGCTGCTTAAACTACTTTTAACACCACCTCCATTTACCTTTTTCCTATTTCCATTTTCAGACATGAAATATAAAAAGAAAATGATATTTCATCTCGTCTCATCATTGCCATTGCTGCCTGGGTGGCCCTGGCATTATCTGTCTTTTAGAGATGGTTCTGGCTGGAAGTGCTGAGGGCAAGTCTGTGTAGATGAGGTCCAGCTTCTTACCCTAACTGGAAGACAGAAAGTTGGCCAACACCCTCACAAGACTTTGTGTTCACTAGATACTAAGAGTGTGTGAATTAACAGCCCACAGCTTATCAGTCGGAGTACAATAGGTGAAAACCTGTGTGTCCTCAAGCAAAAATAAAGTGAGCTGCCTGCCTTATTTAAGGCTCTCTTGTAGTACCCTGAACTAGGACAAATTGCCTCAAATTTCCTGGGTCAGACCATAGTGCTGATGCATGGTGACCTGCATCTGAGTCCTTAGTCCAATAGGAAGAAAATTAATATTTTAAAGGACCAACTCCTAAATATTAAGGCATTAGTCTATATGTCATCATGCAACTGTAGTATGACATTCCCTTCTGGGAAATAATACACTGTAACTTACCCTGCCTTACAGTTTATTTGCCTTCTAGTTTTGCACCTTTTGCCCATGAACATTCTTGTTTCTTAACCTTCTTTTAGAAGTGCCATTAATGCCATGGGCCCGTATCCAGCTGCCGTTGCTGATGTTGGTTCCTCCCCCAAGCTCCTCTGACTCAGCATTTTGTGAAACCACACTTGGCAGGAAACACACTTTTAGAGGGACCAACTGTAATTTAGACAAAAAAGACCATTAGCTGCACTCAGCAGCAATGGCAAGGCTGCTATTTTGCTGCTGTGTTAAACCAGACCAAGGCCAGAAAGAAATATATTATTTATGTTCACTAAGTTTTGGATAGACAGTTTTTCAAAACTTACCCTGCTTCTTTTGCAGTATTTTGTTCAAACAGATGACAGGCTCTGCTGAGAGATCCTGCTCTGTGGCATAAAGTAGTTAACATTTAACAAGGATCAACCCACAAGTCCACAGATGTTTCTGTGAGTGCTTCAAAGGAATGTGGAATTTTCTAAAATGGGAAGACCATAGCATGTGGCAACCAACAACATCATGGTCTTTGAATTTGATTCCTTCTCCCTGTAGATTGGATTCCCTCCAGAATTGCCTGTTATCCTCATTAGGACAGAATTACCATTTCTTCCACAGCCAACCAGTCACACACCCTGGTTCTCCTTTTGGATGTCAAACACAGAAGAAAAGAAGAGGAGCTTTAGGTGATATATTTACTTCTTGTCAAGGCTAGGGGATATTTCTTTTAAAAGAGCAGAACTCTTTGCTGGTACAGCCAAGGTCTCTTGGAATTGTCAAGGTAGACACTTAAAAAAAAACCTGTATGGCTTTTGACAGAAAAAAACCAGAAGTTTTCTGTGATAACAGGGCAGTCAAAAAGTCTCTTCAGCCCTTACTACAGCATTAAGGGCAGGTCAAGGATAATGAGCTGTGATTGTAAGAGTCATGTGTAACAGAAAGATGTAGCAATGTGTCATTTGAATCACGGGAGAGTGAGTGGGAAGGGTATTTGTCCTGTGCCTTCTCATGGAGAAGTCTGTTTCCTCCTGCAGCACCGTCATTGCCTCACAGCAGTTATTGGTCTGAACTGGCAGGTTCTGCTCTTGTTTCTTGACCTCTGGAGAGGGGTAAGAGCCCCTGTATCTTTTGATCTGTTGCAGTGCCTGGCTGCAAGACAGCAGACTGGGTATTGCAATGCGGTGAAAAAAGCCATCAGCAATTAAGCAGAATATTCATGACAGTGATTGAAGATGACTTTATTTCCTGCTGCCTTTGTTTAAAGAATGTCCTTTCCATATACTCATAATGTACACGACAAATGGCTCTGTAGCTGTGGGGGAAATACATAATGCTCTCTGTCTCTACTCCAAGGTTGACCACCAAATGATTAAAGCAGTGTTTTTTAAGGTTATTCCCAGGAAGGACTTGCTAACTTCTTTGTTGTTGATGCTTATTTGGGCAATTTTACCAATGTATGTTATGTCTGCAATTGAAAAACATTTTAACCTCGTATCTGAACTCATGTGTGTCTGCATGTGTAAACATATCTATGTGTAAGTAATTTAAAATATTAATTATATTTTAATGTCTTTCTGAGAAAGAAATTATTGTGGAGACAAGCATGAGCAAAGGTAAGTGAACACACATTTGTTTTAGCATGAAATCCATTCTCTTTCATTGGAAAATTTGAACCTTTTGGCTAAATAAATTCTGAGAAAGATTAGGGTATTTATTTTTTATTTCTTTTTTTTTTTTTTTTTCTTTTTTTGGCATGGGAAGGAGGCAGGTGTGATGTGTCAGCACAAATGGAAAACAAACAAACCAAACAAAAACCCAACCATAACCCTCTGAATGCCACAGGTTGGAAGACATTGATCTCAATGGAAAAGAGATGCTCACTGGTTGAAATCTCTCCCAGGAATATTCTGATGTGGATTTTGTAAAGAATTAATTTAAAAAGAAATTTTTAAGAAATTATCTGACAGTCTGAGAATTTAGCTTTTTCAAGCAGTTTTCCAGGACTGCTAGCCTGCTTGAGGTATATGCTCTCTTTTTAAATAAAATTCCAGTTATTTTAAAACAGAGCAGAACTAAAAGCACTAGAGACAATCAGCAGATCTGATTACAAATTTAATGGCCTGATTCACCCCTGCTCTCCTTCAATTTTGGAGCAGTGTGAATCCAGTGCTTTTTATCTTCTCACCCCAGACACAATCTGGACTAGCACAGCAAGAAACAAGTTTCTGGGAGCTTAAGCTTGTTCCGCTTTATTTGTTTGGGGTTTTTTTTTTTTTTTTTTTTTTTTTTTTTTTTTTTTTTTTTTTTTGAGAGCAGCTGTCTTTGAGATTTGTGATCTTTTCTAAAAGCATGACCGTAGTGATCATAAGGGCTTGGTGAATTTATTAACTCTACTTGACTAAATCCTCCTTTGACTCCATTTTGAAAGAATTAGTTCCGGAACACAGATTTAGATCTCCTCTACCGTGTATTTGCCAGATGTAGGATGGACTTTATAAGCACTTTTATTGCTTTGGACCCAAACAAGAAATATCACAATATGTGGTGTAAACCACTAAATTCAGAAGTTAAAGATCATTAATGTTTCTTATGCCAGGCCCTGAACTCTGGAAATGGATTATCCAATGGTACCCACTTTCCCTTGCAGTCCAGGGATGAAGGTGTGACCCTGGCTTGACAGGTAAGTGGTATTTTGAGGGATCCATAAGTGGTTATGTGTTATCCCTGAACAGTGTTTTCCTGACCAAAAAAAAACTTTGTTGAAGGAGGTTGTATTTTAATCATAGCATTAGGTATTTCTGAAAAGAGATTAAGCTTATTAGATCTCCAATGCAAAGACATCTAAAGGCTGAACATTTCGCTCAGGAAAAAAACAACCTGAACTTCTAAGTTGTGGAAATTATATTTTCATCACATCTACTTAGATATTAGCAATGATTTCTTTTGTTTAAATATGATGATAACCATCCTCTCCTTCTCTCTTTCCTTTTATGAGGATTTTTTTTCCCACAGAAATCATTAAGTTAATCCTTGATAATCCAAGAGAAAAAAAACAGAGGCAGTAGTTCATGCTCTTCTCTGTGTGTGTGTGTGTGTTCAGTAAAATGTGATACAACTCCACCATTAAAACTCTTGGATTTCTATCCAAATTCTAATAAATTCTATATGATGTATAAACTCATAAATGTTCACAGCACACGAATGGGCTGCCTCTAGAAATTATATGGCTTGAGCACAGTATGATTAGATGTAAAGGAAAGGAAAGAATTTGTTATGACATTTTAAAGCTTCTTATAGCACAGTACCCTCACCTACACTTGCCAGCCTGTGACCTCAGGGCTGTGGATTGTTATTTAAAAGGCTTATAAAGGTTTTTATTTCTTAAAAATAATCATGAAATTAAACATTGTCATTTAAAAATCTTTTTAAAACAGGGTTCATCTCCCATTCAGTAGCAGTGCATGACGTAGGGAAGTGAAGAGGATGTGCATGATTAGCTAATGTCAGATGATGTCCTAAATGACACTGTGTAGTGATTAAGACACTTGGATTTTTCTTAACTTATATTTTAGTGCTATATAGAGGTGTTAAAATGACAGCTCTGGAAGCTGAAGTCTCCTCTTTCCTCAGCAGTGGTCAGAAGACAGGATAATCCTGTCTTTGCTGCATTCAGGTTGGTTTTCCTCTGTCTTCTACAGCTGCTGTTTGTTTTCCAATCAACCAAAGTTTGCAGGAAGGATTTCTCAGGACAACTTAAAAATTAGATTAAATGTGGAAGACCACTGGTATCTTTTTACCTAGGAATCCATTGTCTGTAGCTTTTCTTTCTTGAATTCATGGGTGAGTGATCTAGAGGCAGAGACTCATTTTATAATAATCTTTGACTTCATTTTTTACCTGCTTTCTATGCACCTTATAACATGCAAAGCCTTGCAGACTGGTTTTTGGGGTGAAAGTGTATTTGAGAAGAGACTGGAAGCTGTTTCCACAAGTGAAAAACCTGATTTACACTTAAACAGACTGTTTATTCAGAAAGGAAGTTTACCTAGGGTAAATGCTGGGTGGGAATGTTCTTTGAAAGGATGTTAATTGTACCTTGGTTCAAAGAACTCCTTGAAATTCCTGTAATGCAATTATGCTAAGTTAGAGGAAGTTAAAGGATTGTGTATTGGCAAAAATGCAGTTAAAATCCCAGCTGAAGTCATGTGTCAGAAGTGCTATTGATGATAACATTGACACCTGCCTCAGATAACTTCAAAGCCTGTGCTCTCTGTATGAACCTAAGTTCACTAAGCTCAGCTAGCAAAAGGACAAACCCAGACAGAGAAACCGGTCCAGACCTCCAAGAAGTGCAAATGGAGCTATGGCACTTAACAACAGCACATCAAACCCCAGCTCAGCACCTTTTAACACAGAGCATACAATGGTGAGCTCCACCAAATGAAACCCAACATCTGTGGGCCTGCAGCTGCTCATCACAGACAGAAAGGGATCTCTGTGACTATCTGCTTTCTCCATGCTGGTGGGAAAAATGAGAATGCTCTGTGTGAGTTTCTGAGGAAAGACAGAGTGCAAAAGACGAATTGTTCCACAGTGGTTTCTGAAAGCACTGAGGTTCTAAGGTTTCTGATGTTTTCTGGGCGTGAGTTCCACCCTTGTAGGGGGCCTTCTTCAGACAGAATGGTGACAGGCTTTCTTTCTGTCCCACAAAGTACTTCAGAAATAATGAAGTCTGAACTGATGAATGCACCCAGAACTTTATCTTTGGCAGTAAAACTCATTGTTCTGTATATCACCCAGAGTTTTGTAAACTACTGTTTTACAAAAATGTTTGTGCATTTTGAGTCTGCCTTGATAATTTCCCTCCTTTCAAACATAAATCCCATATTTTATTAATTGCTGCTGTATTTGCCCAGTTCTGTGAAATGACAAGCTAGAGGTGAGAAGCCCTAGGATCACACACCCTGTTGGGATTTGGCTATATATTTGAAATAAGAGTGTCTTAGCAGAAGTCCAAATAATGGAAATATTAATAAATGCATTATTATCTTTTTTAGGTTAATAATCCCTTTTTAGAGAACTTCAGATTTTAAGAATAAGGTGGGAAAGGGCTAGATTTTTCTGCCCAAAGCATATCTAATGATTTGGTTCAATGTCCACCCTGTCACAGATGCTCTACCTTTGGTTTCTGGTCCTTTGATTTCCCCCTCTGCACACAAACTGAAACATTCAGTAGTTCCCACCTCCGTCACAACCATATTTTCCTTTTTTGAGGAAGTTGCAGAGCAGTCTGGGTCTTCCCCAGTCTGCAGTTCCCATGCAGGTGAGGAACATAACAAGATCTAGGACTACAGAGCTCTTCCAACTTGTTTAGCAGAGATGCATCCAGCCCAGACCCTCAGATGTTAAGGGACCCAGGTCCTCACTCTCTAGATTCAGTCTCTTTTTGCTACTCTCCTCAGCACTCAGTTCTGTCCATAGGATAACTTAAAGAGTAAGAGCCATGGACTTCATGTGAGGAAATAATGGAGAATTTCAGAATTTAGAATTTTTCAAGGGAAAATACTCCTTCTTAGTCATACTGTCTTGTGTGTCTGCACACGCCAGAGGTGCTTCTGATCTGTTATTGAAATGAATTCTCAGTGAAAAATCATGTATGTGTAGTGAAGAGAAGAAAAAAATGTTCCTATAGTGGAACTGAAAAATATGGAATCATAGAATTCAGATGGCAAAAATAGATTAATATTTTATGTAGTGCACTGTGGTTAATCCTTGTGCTCACAGTATACTTTATTTAGAATCACTGTAGAATTCCTCCTCTGATTTTTCTCCCTGAAATTAGACTGTAATGATATGCTTCAGACTTCACAGGAGCCTAAAGGTATTTGATTTAATTTATATCTATGAGTTTTGTTCTTTGTTCATTTATTTTAATCACTGTTGGTTTTCTCTCCCTTTGACTATCCTAGATTTTTGCTCTGATACATCAGTGGTTATTCAGATCTAAACAGCTCTCCATTGAATTCAGGTTCCCCAAAATTTCCAAGTACAGGAATCTCATTTTAGAATGAGCATCATTAAAAGGAACTGTGGGATTAAACTATCTCAGAAGCAGAATGTGCAGTTATAATGTTCCTATAATGTTTATAGTGGTAAGTCCAATCCCCATGCTAGCACCTGAGTTTTTAATGAGATTTTGAACTTAGTATTTTTAGATACAATTATTATTTTAAAAATATGTAAATATTTACAAATATTACAATGTGTTAGGATGCTGCATTGTTTGGGTTTTTTTGCTGTTTTTAAGTATTCAGATGCATTATTTCATAAGGTATTCAAAGTTAAACCAAAATATTTCACTGTTGTATGAAAAAATATTTGGATACTGAATCTTAAAAAATTAAAGTGATTGATGCCAATTGCAAGAAAAAATAGAATAGCATGTTCCACAATTTGAAGCTGACATCCATTTGTATTTACTTACTCAGTTATCACTTTTCAGCATGCAATTACATTAATATTTTTAGATGTTGGATGGTTTGACATTTTGTTCCAACCCTAGACAGCCAACTATGCCTTCAGATGGGTCTCTGCCAGCTAAAAATACAGTCCTAGACAAGAACATACAACTTCCACATTAATATTAGTGACATTCAGAAACAGATTGCTGAGCTGAAATAATTAACGCCAAAGGATTCGGTGGCTTGTCCATTACTGTGCTAGGTCCTAGCAAGAATATGTGCAAGAGTAGAAAGCTGAGCAGCCTGCATATCTGGGGGGTTAATGGCTACTTTCATTGGAGAACTGTGGTCTGGTACAACCCTGCAGCTCCTAGCAATTTAGGAGTACAGGATACAGGGGAAAAAGGAGTGTCTGGGTCATGGAAACAGATTGTCACACCATGGTGCTTTCCACAGACATTGCTATAAATCAATACCTTTATTTACTGTTTGCAACTGTTCATTTGCTTGGAGCCTACACTATCAGAAGGCTGCTCCAGACTGTGACTTGTACAAAGTGAGAAAATTTTTCATTTAAAAATTAATTTGTCATCAGTGAGCCACAGCTTTGTCTTAAACTCTGTGCTGATGTGTCTAGCAAGGCAATGCAAGTTGATTCACCTCTTCACAAAAAACTTCTTAGTCTTGCTAGAATATGGTGAATACAAACTATGGTCACTGCCAGATAATCTCTGTAATCCAAGTTTTGAATCTCACTCTGCATGAGATGAATTAGTTCTTTGATGACAAATAATAACCTTTTCTGCATTGTTTGGATTTATGATTTCCTTTTCAATAAGCAGAGGAATGTTTTATTCTTTTGCATACCAAACTCTGAACATGAGACTGTTCTAGATGCCTTTCTGTTTAAGAGTTCAAAGACCACAGGGGACATTGCTTCCTTGCAGAAAAGAGATTTAGAAAAAGAAAGTTTAAGATTTTAAGTGTTTTGCTCCTTACATTACATTTGCCAGTTCCACACATATAAGTCAAAAAATTTCAGGAGTATATTTTAGCCACAACAGATAGCTTGCTGTAGGTTTTTCCATCTCCCTCTGTCTGTGCTTAAACCATTACTCCTGAGACAGGTGAATCTGTATTTGTTGTGCCAATATTGGTGAACCAGTATTGCCAATATTTTTGTACTCTGCACACAGAGAGTAACGTCCTGTGAGCAGAAGATGCTTTTGGGAATACTTCAGCCCTGGCAGTCAAAGATTTCACCAACATTGCTTCACTGAGGACAGAAAATTCAACAGTAGCTGAATTACAGAGTTCCCAGAAGACCATTTTATTCTAAATCTAGGATGTGAGAACTTTTGCTTTTAAATCACTGTGCCATGTACTTAGAGAAAAGATGTTATAAAAGCAGCATTTACTTATCTGAATTCCTTGAATTTCCCTTCCACTGTTTATAATGGACTTATCTTGTGCTCAGAAAAATGTGAAAAAGCCTTTTACAGAAAGCAGTAGAAAGACATTTTATGTTCCTTTTTACTGATTACTTTTCCTTGATGCTAGGAAACAATTATTTTAAGTGGATTACTTCCAAAGAATAACTTAATTTGATAATAAAACAAATACTACTTTCCCATTTATTGATGAATCAAGCAAGGTAATTGGATTTATTACTTCTGAATCTATGAGTAATCCTGTTTCCAAATCACATATGTGTTTCCTCCTCTGCTTTTATGTTTGTCAGGAGATGACAATTATTTATTCATTCTCTTTCAGGCAGATTTTTTTTTTTTAATCTGGACAACAACAGTCTTATGCACAGTTTCTGAACTCAAATTTATACTTACACAATATACATCCTTGGTGGAGAAAAGTGAGTTTCAGTCATTCTGAGTAGCTAAAAATACTAGTTGATTAAAACAGATCTTGCATTAATATCTACAGTATGCACACTAACTGGGGAATAGGTATAGCATTGTTATCATGCTGTTTGGTACTATTGAATGTCAGGGTCCTGGAAGCTGAGAGGCCCTTGGGACATATATCCCAGGATGTATTACATATATCCTGGCTGTATGTAGGAAATGCCTTTTCTAGGCATATACAGCTAATCTGGGGAGTGGCCATGCCGAGTGTTATTGACATTTCTCCTTCCTCTGCTTTTCAGCTTTATACTACAAATCCACTATGCTGAGTCTTTAGAAGATTATAGATTATTTTAGACATAATAAAATGGAAGATTTTTCAAATAACTGAATTAATCAAATATTCTTTTTTTAGTAAATCTAACAGCATTTAAGAATTCCTTTCACTTGGAGATCTCACATCAGTTTGCAAACATTAAGTAAACTTCTTAGAATCTGTACTTAAATTCTTAATTTGTTTTATAGAGATTGTTTACATCTACAATGGTCTACCAGCATAGCTATACCCATTGACACCAGCATGTTTCTGAAGTGGAAATGCAGCTTCCATTAGAAAAACTGTTCCTCTTTCAGTAGAGAATAAAATCTGTTTTTTGAGGAACTAAGTCTCCATATTCTGGTTTAAAGTGTGATTTCTTTTCATACTCCTCTTCTGCTCAGTAATGCTAGCAAAACTTTTAAGAGTAGATCAAATAATGAACTGGAAATGCTGAAGAAGTGTGTTCAAACTCAGATTATTTTCTTCTGTAAAGGACAAACGACCCTTGTGCACTAAATACGTTACTGTATTGATGGGATTCATTGATCAGCATAGGCCTTTGGTCCCCTTGATAAAGATGGAAATCTGTTGCATTCCCCAGCTCCATCACCTTTTCTCTCTGCATTAGTGTTGTACTCCTGCCTGAAAAAGTGTTGCTTAAAAAGGGACTTCCAGAGCTGAACGAACCCATCTGTAGAGCTTGAATTGAAGAGCCAGCTTCTGTCATGTGGAGCCATAACAAAATTGCATCTGCTGTAAAGCACACTCTTCTGTTAGCTATCATGGTTTTACTATGCATCTGATAATATTTAGACATTTCTCCCGGTCATGTTCTTTAATGGTGGTCAGCAGTGAAGGATAATAATTCCCCTGGGAGTTTCCAGAATTTCCAGGCTAGCAAGCCCCATTGTGGTTTTCAGTTGAAATATTTCAATCCAGCTTTTCCATTTGTAGATGTAATTTGAAGCTTTCTGTGCTGCACTTTATTTATTTTTTTTTTCAAATGAGAACAGAATGTGGTGTTTGAACTGAAATACATTATTGGGTGGAATAGAAGAAGGGAGAAGGAAAGACATGTTATTTGCTATAAAAAAACATGCTATGGGCTTTGTGGTGCTGTGGCAAAGTTTGCTCCTGCTGAGTCTTCTAAAAGACCCAAAGCCTGTGTCCACATTTCCCTCATTCCTACCACATTTTTTTCTGTGCCTCCTTCTATGAAGTGACAGAAAAAGCCAGATCTTTTGGACTAATGTAATATACTCTTTCCTCCTCAGTTACTTCTGTCTCCCCTCATTGCTCCCAGAAAGGGAGGGACTGTTACAGACCATTTCAGGGCATCCTAGGGCTTTCTCACATCACTTCCAATGCATTCCTTGCCTCCGGTCACCCAGGAAGAATCGGCTGTGTTTGATTTCTGTCTCAGGTCACTTGTCTCACAGCTACGTGCCAGGTCAGTGCCAGTGAATTGTCCTGCATGGCAGAGCTTTGGTATACAGGCTGGTGGGTCAAGTTTCACACGCTCAGAAGGAGTTGGTGTAAAGACAAAGAGACACAGCATGTGTTTCAGAGCCAGTAATGAATAAACTACCACATCAACTACACAGCATGAACATCTTTATCCAGCTGCGCTTATAAATTATTTTCATTAATTATGGTTCCTATCACTTGACACAAACAAGGACTTTTTTTTAAGTGGCTGTTTTATTAATCCATTATTCTTCTGAAGAATAATATCTGGCCTCCCCTCCCTGCCTTTAACTGGCCAGAGATACATCACTTTCAAAACTAAATCTCAAAATGCAGCCCTGCAAACTACTGCTCTTTGAATCATCACTTATGAGAGAAGATACTTTTTTCTTCTGTCCACCATGAATTAAAATAAAATTGCTTATAATCTATCTTTTAAAACCCAGTGGTCAAATTTATGCCTGGCATCACAGTGCAGGAAACAGCATAATTGCACAGCAGATGAACTCAGTCTCAAGAGTTTAGTTGTGCTTTGAAAGCTTTTTGATGTATTGTTGTACTTTATTTATATTTTGATTTTTTTTTTTAAATTTGTTTTACTTTTTTAATACTAAGGCTGTTTAGGAGCTGTGTTAGTAACCTGAACTTTGTAAAACTTACTCTAACTGGAGCAGAACCCTAATAAAGCTAAAGGAATTTTTGGCTTTGAATGAAAGACTACAGTGAAAAATCAGCAAAAAATAGTTATTTTTCAGATATGCATTTTGAGATAATGGAAATACTTCTGTATTTTTTTGACTACAGAGAAGCTTTTTGAATTCAGACAAATGTATTTCACACAATTCATTTCAGGGCTGATTCATTTTATCTGTGTGTCTCCTGTGCCAAGTGGAAACATTAAGCCTCTTTAAAAAATGATGGGGGATAATAAATGCTCCAGGCATTTGTTTTGCTGAAATGAAGTAATGGCAGAGAAGCATATGGTGAAATATATTTTTAATTACTTTTCAACAATGTTAAATGTTTTCTTCTTATTTTCATATTTAATGTTGTTGATCAAGCTTGCTAAATAGGCAGTTCTTATGGAACACACCACTTTGTGCAATAACACATGACTAATATTATGGGCAGTACTGTATATCTCTGCATATCAGCACTGTATTAGCTGTAGAGCTTTGTTGATGAGGTTTTGTGCCATCCAAGGGAGCTGGGATTGTGAGGGGGGCTGTTTTGCTCCTTCCTGTTTCATTTTTTCCCCACTAAGCCCACAACTCTCAATACCTTTGTTCAGAGGTTTTGTTTTCTTATATTTTTGTTAGTGCATGCAGAGCAGGAAATATGATTCTCCTCTGTTAGACTAAACAAAAGGATATCCACCTGAGACTGAGAGGAGACACCGGTCTCCCTTTTAATAACTTCACTTCTAAAGCACCCTTCCATCCCCTTGCTTCATCTCCCTCCCTGCAGCACAGGTTCCCAACCAAAGCAAAGTGAACAAAGGACACCTGTTCCCAGCCCTGCTAGAGACAAAAGCTGCTAGTGCCTAAAGGCTAAAGCTGAGCTGAAAGTATTATGGCTACAGGTGGTGTCTAGGCTGTAGATATACCTGCCCAAGGGAAACATGAGCCTATTGCACAATTCCAGTAAATGACAACTGAAAAGTAAGTGACATCACAGGAGGGTGGCAGGGGGAAATCAAGGCACAACAGTCACCACTTGTCTGCACATATATGTCACCTTTTTGGGATGTACACAAAGGTCCTTTCAATACAAAATATAAAGACAAAGTAAGAAAACCTGGCAATTTGCTGTCAACACTTACAGCAGGCGACCACATTCTCCCTTCGCTTGTTACAGAGCTGGCACAAATTCTTTTTCTAAAGATGTCATGGTCATCACTGGTATGAGCTTCCTGTAGCACGCCCTGGAGATCGACAATCCCAGGCTCAGACCAGTGAGTCCTTTCCAGAGATGAGAACTCCTCACAGAGACTTCTCTGTAATCACCACCCTCTTTTTCAGCTTGAGTGGCTTTTCTTCCCGCAGCCATGGCAGTGTGGCAGAAAGGAGTTGGGATGGCTCTCTCACACGTCCAGTACTTCCTTTCTCACTGCTAGTGATTCAGGGGATTAAAGCAGTAGGATATAAAGCAACAGATGGGGATTTCATTCATTCTCTGTGCTTTGAAAACAGACTTGAGGAATACATCCATTGTTATTATTGTGACCTTCAGTATGCTGCATGCAGGTTTGAGTTTGAGGTGGGAGAGGGATGTCTATGGGTCTGAGGCCACCACTGTGGAGAGAAACACTGTGCTGATAGCTTATCCACATTATTCGAGCACAAAAACCAGCTTGTAGCAAAGGTCAGAGCACTGAACATGTAAAAGATACTCTTTTTTTCTCCATGCCTTCCCCTTCTCACTGGGAACCAGGGCAGAGGAGCAGAAGCAGACCGGGAGGGAGTAGGAGAAGTGAAGCCTGATATTTCTCTTGTGATAAGTTGCTGACAACTCAGACCTGCCCCTGGTACTGGGAAAAAAGCCAACAAACAAACCGAAAAGAGAAGCACGAAGTTGCCTGAGGGAGGAGCAAGGCCATGGCAGTAGGTGCCTGGTCTCCCACGCTGCCTGAAGCTGCGGAGGAGGAACCAGCCAGCTCTGGGACTGCTGGTGTGACTTTTGGGACACACTTCTGTGGGAGAAGAGGGAACCACAGCCTTTCAACCTGAGATCAGTGGGGCAACCTTGTGTGGGTGGTCTCCCAGAGGGAGGAGAGAATTTCCCATAGTTCTTTCTCTTCCCAGGTTGCATGCTGGAGGGCTCCCTGGGCAAACCCAGGGCTTCAGCCTCGGGATACAGAATGAAAGAAACAGCCTCCAGAAATGGTCTCATTCTTCTTTTAACAGATACCAAAGGGAAAGATTTGTCCCAGGGAAGCTTTGGCTTCTGGGACTCATAACTTGGGAGTGCTGTGAAGCTTTCAGAACCCGAATGTGGGGGTCAACATTATCTTTTCCAGAGTCTTTGCTTTTAATCTCCGCATGTAAAGAATTGGGTCAGTTGTGCATGGCCAGAGACAGCAGTTCCCCTTGCACTGTAGCTTGCATACTGGAGGTAACACTTCCTATAAATCAAGACAGCCTGTAAAAAAATTACAAAAACTGTGAAGTTCAGCTTGCCAGGAAACTGTTATCATGCATGCGTATTTTTTTTAGGAAAAAAAAAAATCCACATCCCGTTTTGTCAATCTTTTAAAACCCCTGACAGGGATGTGAATGTTGTTCAAGAGCTATTACATGTCATGTTGATAATTTGTTCCTTTTGAAGAGTGTGATCTCTAAGTCGTTTTTGATGATTACATTTCCTTGGTCTGTATTTATACAAAAGGCACATTTCAGACCTGAGAATTGTTTCCAAACAGTATGCATAAATGATTAGTAGTGCTTTCAGTTCTGCGGTTTGATACCTTCTGCCTTTAGATGTTTGTCTAGATGTGAAGACTATGCCCTACCTGGTGAATAAAGAACAGATCTTAGCTGCTTCAGCAGCTGAAAGATTTGGAATGACTTAATTGTAAAACCAGTCACTTGCCACAGAATCATCATAAAATCATAGAATGGTTTGAGTTGGAAGGGATCTTAAAGATCATCTAGTTCCAGCCTCCCTGCTATAGGCAGGGACACTTTCCACTAGACCAGGTTGCTCAGAGTTCCATCCAACCTGGACTTGAACCCTTCTGGGGATGAAACATTCACAATTTCTCTGTAAGGTAATCTTCTCTTTTCCAGGCTGAATAGCCCCAGAACTCTCAGCCTGTTATTACAGGAGAGGTGTTCTAATCCTGTGATCATATTCATGGCCCTACTCTGGACTCGTTCCAACAGGTCCACATCCTTCTTTGTTGGGGACCCCAGAGCTGGACACAGTACTATAGGTGGGGTCTCACTAGAGCAGGGTACAAGGACAGAATTTTCTCCCTTGAGCTGCTGGTCACACTGTGCTCTTTCAGGTTCCTTAGATATTCTTGAGCCTGATCTTCTCCTACAGCTGAAAGTTCTTCATTCTCTCAGTCCCTGCCTTTTTCTTCTCAACTTGGGCAGTGTAGCTGCGACACTTTCCAGTGAAGACTGAGTAAAAAAAAAAAAAATCAGAGTACCTCAGACTTCTGCATATTCCATGTCTCCCATTTCCTTCTGGAGACAAGCAGCATTTTCCCTAATCTTTTTTTTATCACTGACATATCTGTAGAAGCTTTTATTTTTGCCCTTGACATTCCTGGCTTTAGCTTTATCATGGCTTTAGCTCTCCCAACATGATCTCTGATAGCTCAGACAATTTCATTTTGTTCCTCTTAGGCTACTTGTTTTGGCTTCCACCCTCTCTAAACTATCTTTTTGTGTTTGAATTTGTCCAGGAGCAACTTGTTCATCCACAGAGGCCTCCTAGTAATTTTGGCTGACTTCCTCTTTGTTTGGATACACTGCTCCTGAGTTTGGACAAGGTGATTCTTGAGTATTAACCAGCTTTTTGTGGCCTCTCCTTCCTCCAGGGATTTATTCCCTGGTATCTTACCAAGCAAATCCCTGAAGAGACCCAAGTCTGCTTTCCTGAAGTCCAGGATAGGGAGCTTTGTGTGAGCCCTCCTCACTGCTGTAAAGGTCTCAAATGCCACCAGTTCATGGTCACTGCAACCAAAACTGTCCTTGAGCTTCACCTTCCTCACCAGTCCCTCTCCTTGTTGGTGAGAACAAGGTCCAGCACAGCACCTCTCCTCTTTGGTTCCTCTGTCACTTGGAGAAGAAGTTAGCATCATTGTGTTTCAAGAACCTCCTGGATTTACTGACCTTCTGTACTGACCCACCAACAGAAATTCCCCCTCAGGACCACAGCCTGTAAATGTGAGGCTGCTCTTATCTGTCTGTAGAGCGCCTCAGGCACTCAATCTTCCCGGCTGGCAGCCTGTAGCAAATGCCCAGTATAAAGTCACCTGCCCCTGCCCTCCCTTTGATCCTGATGCACTAGTTCTCTGTTGTCTTCCCATCCATCCCAAGGCAGAACTCTATGCACTCCAGCTGATCACTGATGTAGAGGGCGACACTCCTTCATCGTTTCTCCTGCCTGTCCCTCCTAAAGCATCCTTCTCTCCCAACACTCCAGCTGTAGGAGCCATCCCACTACTTCTCTGTGATCACAGCCCTGCAGATGTGAAGAAGAAAATCAGTCAGACCTCTGGGCTATCAAACCCTCCAAATATTTTACACAAGCTAGGGATGTGGAGTTGAGTGATGTGGAGTTGAGCAGGATGCTGTGTAAGCCACTGCTGTGCAAGTAAATGCCAATGCTTCAAACACAAGATTTCCTGTTTTGAGCTTCAGTCTATCTCCTACATGTGACATAGCCCTACTTTGCAGCTACTATGCTACAGACTCTACATTGTCTTCTAATTTTTCAAATAGAAAAGAAACACAGTCTAATTGTTTAATGATTCTCTAAAGAATCTAGGCACTTTACACTAAGCTCACCAGAATAAATGCTTATCCCAGTCATTTGCCTTTGAAAAGAAGGTTCTTCATCATACCAGTAAAGAAAATATTTTTTGAGTACTGCAATTTGTTTTCCTGCTAAGTGACAAGCAGCATCTGAGTTTGGATAAAACAGGTGTATGTATTTTCATTGTTGTCAATTTTTGTTTTAATAATCCATTATTAGTGTCCTTTACCATTTGACAACAACAAAGGAACAATTTTCTTGAGAGAAGACCTTTAGATTCCCTTTATCTAAACAATAATTAAACATTCAGTGAATTGTCAAAGCCAAAAAATCATTCTGTTTTAATAGAACATATTATATACTGAAGTCTGTATAGCTCCTGTATTCTGATGAATTTTAGACTTGCATCTATTTGGGAAAAAAAAGTAGGGAACAGCTGCTGAGCAAATTGTGTTTCAAAAGAGATATGATTGAGTAGAGGGATGGATTTTTAAGTGAGCAACAACCATAAGATGCATGTGAAATGAATACTAACTCATTTTATCTTTCTCACCACTAGAAGTATCTGATAGCTTTTATAGTGTTTGCTGGTTTTTTGACCAGAGTTTTCATCTCTGCTGATCCTGATCCTGTTCTCTTTCTCCTTCCCTATCTGATTTGTCACCTGTTTGCAAATGAAATATGCCTTCTATCCTTTGGTTCTTGAGCGGATTTTCTTTTCTTTTTAACCTTTTTTATTATTTATGTCTGCAAATTATATTTAAACTCGTATGACAGGCTTCATGCAATGTGGACATACACATATGGGAACAAGGGGACAGGGTTTCTTCACTTGTTGCTGGGATATTTAGGTAACAGGCAAATGTCATTTAAGCACACGTTCTCTGAAATTCAGAAAAGGTCTCAAATGTAGTCTCCTCTTCTTGTTGGTGACAATATATCTTGAAATTTACCTGGTGCCTCAGTTCTTCTACATGTCAGCTTGTGGCTGCAAAGCTGGAGGGAGGAAGCACATCCTGCAATTTTACTACAGAGGACAAAAGAACAAATGTCTCACATCAGAGAAGAGTTGAGAGGCCACCATTATGCATAGAGATGAGGAGTGGCACAGCTGGAGTCATGCATACAGGTTCAGATGGCACTAAAGTGTTTATCCGGGGTTGGTGTGAGGGTGGAGGAAAGCACTGATGTGACATTTTTATTACTCTGGTAAATCCATTCCTAGTCCTTTAGCCTTCTCCTTCCTTTAAGGAAACGAAATTTGTCCTTCAAAGGACACTGTTCATCTATTTAAAATTAATTGTAAATCCTTTCCTGATTTTGGGCTTGCATCAGAAATGGGCTAGGAGAAGAAATTACCCAGTTCTGAGAGACAAACCAGACAGAGTCTGTATAACATGTACCCCCTTAAAATTAGTTACTGTCTTCTTCTAAAAGCAGTAACAGTGTATGAGTTGTCATCTTGATGTTCTTAGACTGTCAGTTTGGCTCTAACTAAGCTACTATTTAAGGCCAATTTGCACAGAGGGTAAGAGACATAAAAAAAAATCAACACTAGCTGCTTCCATCTATCCTTTTTCTGTGAATTATTTTCTATTTAATTCTTACTAATGTTTATCAGTAATTTTATCGTGGATATGCTTCAATTTTTTAAAATTATTTCTTTGTTCTGTAAAATTTGCTTGCTAAAGACACCGTTTAATTTCAGGCGAGGGCTCCGAGTCATAGATGCTTTTATAATCAGCTAAAAAGGAACAAATGCACACCTCCAGAACTGCAAATTTCAGTGCCTCTTCTGACAATACGTGCAAGACAGTAACATTTTTTGAAAGTATAATAGTATTTCTAAAATCAAATTAAAGATCTTACTTGAATGATATCTTATTTTCTGTTCCAAATAATCTTCAATCCACAGTGTAACTTTGTCATCCATTAACAAAAAACAGAAATTAAGAGAAACATTATATGATCCTATCATCTATTATGCATCTTTTTATTTGTTAAAGGCTTGCTGTAGAGTCTGCTTGTTTCCAAGGAATGAAAATTGCTTATTATCCCAGATAATGAAAGAGAATGTCATCATCTATAGTTCTTAGTTTAGAATACTTCCTGTACCCTTCTCTTATAAAAGGGTATAAAAGCATTTAGTAAAAGAAGCAGCTCTTAAATATTTTCTTAAATAAAAGAGGGATTTATTTGCAAGTGAGATTTATATGTCTTTGACAGCAAAATATATTGGAACAACTTTCTTAATTGACAGATTGTAACATGAATATGAATGCTATTTACTGAATACAATTAATGAGTATTAAAGTAATTTTTTCAATGATCATAGAAGTGTGCTTCTATATATACACCTAAGCATATAATTGTGCCCACCTGTCTATGCATGAGTGTGTGGGTGTGTTGTATATGCACTTATTGCTTTTTTTAACATGGGGCTTTTGCTGTACCTAGACATTTCTTCTAGTCTGCTTCTGTTTTATTTCCCTGATTAAACTCTTGCAAGCTAATCTCTATAGCATAAGAAGGTTTGCTTTAACACCCTCTGCCTAAATATGACAGTTCTGTAAACAGCAGCTGTATGTGGTCAGTCACGAGATCTAGAAATCAAAACTATATGGGCCGTAGTCACAGCTCATGAGACAAACATGATGTGCTGGAAATTGACTGCCAGACAGCCTGGATTTGATAAGTTGCACTAGACTCTATGTCACACTTTCTACAGCAGTAGCATTTCACACACACATGCAAGTGCTTATACAATACAAAAAAAAAAAAGGAAAAAGGAAAAAAAGAAGGAAACAAAAAAAGAAACCTATTCCAAACTCTATGATTAAAATAATCCAACTAGAAGGACATTCTTAGGAACAAATTTTTCAAATGTTTGTGCCTAAAGGGCTAGAAAACCAGTTTAGACCTAAACCCCCGTGAACATCAGGTATTCAGAGCAGTTAGCTCTTTCCGCATTTGCAGAAGTGAGCTTTAAAGATGTGACTGCAGTCAGCCAGCAACAATTTATGCTTGCATGGAGCAAAAAATCTCAGCCCTGGAACAGTGAAACCAAAAAGCTACAAGATGAAGAAAATGAGAGCTTTTCTAATAAAGAAAATAAAAATAGTGAGGAAAAAAGAGTATAAATATTGGTATCAGCAATCGGTATAGGAGTTCATAAAAAAGTCTCCTCCCAGTATCAGTCATGGATTTTTCATCTAAGCAAAGATAGCTTTCATTCATCTTACTGACATGTCCTGCCAGGCTCACGCTAACTCAGTCTCTGTTTTGGATATTATTGCAGGGATGTCAGACTTGAGAAAGAAAGCTTCAAAAATGTTGCAGATCATTTCTAAACACACACACGTGCAAATCCCCTGTGGTTAGCAGGTATAGCATGTTCCTGCAAGCACACAGGCACAGCTGGAAGCCAGCTTCTGACTTCTGTCTCTGCCTAATTAAAATTATGCTAATTCTAACAACAAGATTACGACTTTGTAAAACAAAACAAATAAATGTGTTTTCCACAATGCTTCTTTATTCATCTATTCCTTCTCTTCACCTTCTGACAGAAAATAATGGGTAAGGTCTAATGGACAGTAGGAAAAAGTGAAACTGTCCCTGGCAATTCTTCAAACATTTTTGTAGGGCTTTCTATTTGAAAAACACTCAAGCTTTTCTGGGATATTCACATCCCATTTTTTTTTCCAAATTCCAGCCTAAGCAAGGTGAAAATCCCAAAATCTTCAACCACGCTGTGGCTCCTGCTGTATTCAATATCTTTGCATGCAATACTGAGCTTTCAAAATGTTTCAGCCATTCTTCGCATACTTATGCAAATCCTAATTAATTGCTTTCGTGGTGTGCAGGTGATGCCTGAGAGGCTACCTGGAACAGAGGCTAGACAGTGTTAAAGGAGTAAAGTAGGTGTTTATTAAAAGGCCTTCAAAGGATACACCTTGGGCAGTACAAGAGCCCAGCCATGGCTCCAGCCAAGATGGACCCAAGATGGACCCAAGATGGACTCCTTGTCACGAGTTTTCACACTTGTATAAGTTTTGCTCCATTTATATATTGGGGTTAATTGTCCAATTACAGCTTCAGGTTATGAGGTCCCATCCTCCTGGTTTGCTCTCTTCAATTCATTGTTGTTTATATTTTTGGGCCTGAAGCTGCAATGGTGTCCTTGCTTCTCAGGCTGGAAAGGGATTTTTCTGTCTAACTAAACTGTGAAGAGAACTTGATAACACTATATGAAATACAGAGTTACATACTAAGGCAGTACAGAATTGGAAAAATATGAAAGCTAAAACTTAAGACATCACAGGAATGCTATTGCTTTGTGAAGAGCTAGAAAGAAGTTCCCCTGGTGCAGGAGTTGACAAGAACTTTTGGGTCTCCATCTAATTAGGCTGTACACTGCTAGGAAGTAGGCATCATGCTGTGCTTGCTTGTTTGCATCAAGTCAGACACACTCCAGCACAGCTCAGGTGTTTTGTAAAATGCAGGTATAAACCATTTTTTTTCCCTGAGATGGTGGTTGGTGAGGGTGGGGAATGAGAGAAAAGTTTTGGTCTCATAATTCACCCGTCTTAGAGAAAAGAGGGAAGATTCGTGTTTCAGTATTTAAATTGTCATAAGTTGTAAAGATTAGATACCTTTTATTTATAATGTTTTAATTGTTTTATTTGCAAATTAGACTGGACAAATCTTCTTTGTATTGTGGCCATAGCTATGAAATTGATCTTCAGGGGGAGGTAATCTTGGCAGAATTTGCAACAAGAGACTGTATAGTCCCTTTCTGAAGACATTTGATGTTATGAAGACTGGATGTTGTACCTGTGATTAGAAAAGTCCTTAATTTCAAGATAGTGTCAGCTAAGCCATTGTGTTTTCTAGTATTTCAGCCTGCAGTCTGTGCTCAGAACTGGAGTCCACAAATGGGAATTAGACTGGGAGTAAATGGAAAGAAAATGGAAAGTAAAACAACTGGAAATTCTGGAATAGAAACCTTAAGTTCATATTTCTCCATATATTTGACTGTTTTGTAGTTCTACCAGCTTACAGTTGCTGTTAGCACTTTTGCTGGATATACGTGTTCAAGAGCACTCTTCTTATGTTACCTTTTTTTTTTCACAAAATGATAACATGATGCTGGGACTGAGGAAGGTCAGGAAATACAAACCTTTGTAGTTTGAGCACCACACACAAAATTAGGCTGCACCCACACAGACTGCAAGCACAATATGCCTCTGAATTTAAATTCCTGGATGTAAAAGCCATCTCTGCGCTGTCAGCCCGTGGCCTCCCTGTGGTCAGTGGTTCTCACAGGTGGCACAGGTTTCGAAGGATCCCTTCAGGAGCACTGCTGTGGCTCCAAGGCTGCAGGGAGCACCTGGAATTCCCTAGTTTTGCTGAGAGCTGCAAAGCAGGTGATCCTCTGGCTTTGTTCCTCCTGGGGGCTGACAGTGTTGCCTGCTCTCTGGATGCTGACACCTTGGAATACCCACAGAGTTGGTCTTTAGGCCTCACAGATCTTGTGAATCCCATCTCATATCACTCCCCTCTCCAGGGGATTTTCACCTGGCTCCAGGAGAGACAAGGATTTATTAAGATTAGGAATGCTCTGATACAGTTTATGCCATTTAGTTGCCTTTAACCAAGGACAGAAGGGAGGGTTATGAATCCTGATGCTGTGACCTGGAGGAATTATTGCAGAAGGAGAGGGTTGAAATTTGATCAAATTATAATTTTTAAGAGTGGCAAGGAAATGGTCCTAATACCATCAACTGTCCCCACCTGCTTGATCTGAGCTGTTGGGGTCCAGGTCAGTAGGTCATCTTTGACTACAAAAGAGGATCATTTCTACCTTAATGAGGCAAAGATGGCTTATTTCCGTCTAACAGATGGCGGTGGATATGAGTCATGCATCTGTCTGGATTTTTCTAAACAAAGTAATTTGACCAGCAGTTACCATGCTCTTCCCTATGGCTCCAAAGTTTGCACGTGCTTTATAGGCTCTGACCATTTACTATTATATCACATTTCAGAGGAAGGAAATAAAACATAGTGCTAAAAATATGTTTATTTACATTTGGGAGCACCACATTGTTTCAAATCACAAAAGCACAAATCTGAAACCTGCTTGAAGTTCTTATATTGGTTTCTTGGTCTTCATCTTTCTTTCTTTTTTTTTCTTTTTTTTTTTTTTTCTGGCAGTACTCCAACCTGCAGTGGGAAAGGAAGCAGAGGATGCTCAAACTGTTTGTATATTTATGGAGCTATTTGACTTTTAACAAGTTATTCTGAGAGTGCTGGACTCCTTGCCAATGATTTTGTATCTTCTAATTATTCGGGAGCTCTGACTGGGATCTTTGCTGCAGTGGTCCTGCAGTGTGGATTCTGGAAGTCTGATAAAGTCAGATTTCTTTCTGGAAGTGGTCTCTTGGACCTGCCAGAGCATGTAGAGAGTTCCTCTCTGCTGCCAGTTTATGAGAAACCTGTAGAAAATTATCTTTGCGCTTTCCACTTTTCTTCACAGTTGAGGTGAGCCACAGGATTCAAATGTGTACATACACACTTGTACACAGTGGAACTGTTCAAGCCTTGCTTCCAGAGGGAATCAAGCTACAATGATATGATGGCTCTGGGGCTGCAAGGATTTTCAGTTCTGAGATATTGCAAGCTGACCAGTTCAGAAGCAAGGTCTGTCTCCAATTTGATTTTAGAAGCTGATTTTCTTTTTGATTTTGAGAGCTACTTTCTGAAGGAAGTAATGGAATTTTAAGTGAAAAACCAACTTGCTCAAAGTATTTTATTTAAGTATTAAGTATTTTTTTTCCTTTCAGCATCTCTGAAAATCACCAAACAGATAGTTTTCCTGAGAAGGATTAGTCTGGGATATGGCATGAACTATTTCTTCCTTAAGCAAGTTTGAGCAAAGGTAGTGAAACACCTGGTGTTTTTCTGCTGTAAGTGGACTGAGCTTTCCTTGAACTTGGAAGACTAAGTGAAATAGAAACCAGAGCATGGAACAAACCAGCAATCTTTATCATATAACAAATTATTTTGATACAGGTCTAACTGAAAAAATAATACAAATTAGGATTCTATGTACATCCTTGAGAAAGTAATTTAGAGATATTTATATCCAGATTTCTAAGGCAGTACAGGTTACATGGCTGCAATGTGTACTACTGTTCTGTCAAACTTTAAAACCTGCTGGTAATTTCAATCAGATTTTACTGTAAAGTAAAAAATCTGAAGCAGTAATTATTCCATTTCACAAAGGTAAGTATATCCATCCTTGTGGGAAAAATATTTCCTCCACATACCTTTACAGTCTTAGACTGGCATGGTAGATAAATGAGGTGCTTTTAAATAGCACCTTCCCTCCCATTTTTGGAGTCTTCCTTGCTGGAGACATTCCAAACCCACCGGGATGCATTCCTGTGTCACCTCCTCTGGGTGACCCTGCCTTGGCAGGTGATTGGACCTGATGAACTCCAGAGGTCCCTTCCAACTCCAGCTGTTCTGTGATTCTGTGATTCACTGTTGTTCCTGGAGCTGTGAACTTTCCAGGACCTCTTCTCACAGACACTTGAGCCTAGGCACCTGAGTTGACAGCAGTTTCACTCCAGTCGGAATAATGCTGCAGATGTAACAAAACAAAGCGGAAAAAATTTTTGAAATACATTTGATGCTTTTTTGCATTTAAAAAATGACCAGCAGTTTAATCACCAAAAGCCAGATTACTTGTGGAGAAAATGCTGTGAAAGAAGAGAAATGGATTGTTGTCTGCAGGGATTCACCTGTTTTCTGGACAGGCTTTGGTACACAAAGAAACATAGTCTAAGGACAGTTCTGCACCTTGCAGGCGAGGTGCAAGCTCAGTTGTTTAAGATGTGTATATATATGAACAGGCCCTGTGGCTAAGATCTGGCTAAGCTGCCTGGCTAGACCTTGACCAGACACTAGAATATGTTGCCTTAAGCCTTGAAATCTGAACAAAATCTGTATAGTTTCAGGATTAACTTTAGTCCTTGAGATTTGTCCTTACTTCAGATTACCCTTTCCCAATTTTTATCTAGCATGAACATGCTGAGCTGCAACCCATTTCTCAGGTGCATGTGGTGCTGTAAACAAATTATCTTTATTCTCTGCTAAATAGAGCAAGAAAATCTTCAAACCTGCCTAAAATAACAACTCCTCTTTATATTCCCAGTGTCAGTTTCCTTTCATTCTGTGACAACCTAAGCTGCTTTAGCAGTTCATGTGTTAACTCCTGTTTGGCTTGTCCACAGGGATCCTTCACTATCTCCCTGCTTCTTTTTTTTGTTTTTTCCTTTTTTTTTTTTTCCCTGTGTTCCATATATTTATTTTGCCTGTGGTAACCCTTCCTGGCTCCAAGCTCTCTTTCTATGGAGTCGTGACCCTCTTAAACTTCAGTTTCTTCTGTCCCAAGTGTTTTCATCTCAGCAGATAACCATTAAGTTTTAATTACTAACTGCTGCCTAAGTTCTGGATAGGTTGTAATGCAGACCTTGGTCAGCAGTACATGTGCATGGGGATATCCCAAAATACACTTCACTTCTTAGTAACAGCTTCATAATATCAGCCAGAGATAATAGATTGTGCATAGACTTTCCTCTGCCTAGAATGTAAACCAGCACTTCCTTGATGCCCTACGATGCAGCTATACAAACACACTGATTTTCTTCTTCCTTTAGCTCATTTGCTCAGCACTCAAGCACCAATTTAGAATGATGGATCTGGTTTTAATCCAGATGGCTTGATGTAGTGGTTTCTCTCCCTCTCACTAACTCCCTCCCTCCTCTCCCTCCTCTCCTGATCCTGCAATTTCTCTGCATTGTTTGGTTCTGTTTTACAACCTTTGGTAGGACAGGTATTCTGCTTTCTCCTTTACAGGATATCTGACATTTGTGATGCCATTGTTTGCTGAGTCTTTAAAGTCACTCCCAGAGATGTGGTCTTTAAAGGCAGATCTGCATTAGAGAGGCACAGATTGTCTCATGGTGTGGCATCACTCCTACAGGTAGCAGGTATTTTCCTGGCAGCGTGTCAGGCTTAGAGTGGAATAGCATAACTGATAAGGGCTAAAGATGTCTGCAATATATTATTAGAGCTCTGTGAAGAAACTTATGCAGCATTTGTTTGTATCCAGCTCTGAGTATTGTAATCATGATATTGGTAATCTACTGGGCACTTCTGAGAATTAAGGAAAAAAAAATACAGCAAAACTGCTCATACTCTCAAGATGTATGTGCGAAGATAATGAATATTATTATCCTCTCTTTAAAAACGGAGAGGCTGTGCATAAATTATTTACCTAGGGCCCCAAAGGAGCCTGTGTTTGACTAGGGAGCTGAACTCTAATTGTACCTGACTTTAATCCTATGTTCTGACTGTACCTCCCTCATTACCTACCTGTCCATTTTCATTAATGCTCATATCCATCAGCCTCATTAATAAATATGTGAGGGTGTTTCATCATGGCTACTAAACAAGAAACTTAATTGAGACCTGGTCTGGAAATGTTTACTTCCCTCAAACACACATTGCCTAAAATTGCTGTCATTTACACTGAATGCCAGCTCTGTTACGACATTAACCATGACTCAGTTAATGTCAGCCATTAACCTCAGGTTATGGTCACAGAATCACAAGTGACTGAAGTACTGTTTTTTAAGAGACTAGTGCCTGCAGCTGGAACATACTGTCCTCAGAGGGGAAAACCGTGTGACAATTTCAGTCAGTCTAAGTCAGCGTGTCCATGGTTCTGCCTTTATTGGCAGCTCCTGAAAGATGTTTCCATTCCTTTTCTTTCACTGGCACCTGCACCTGTATGCACTTCAGGAGGAAACAGTTCAGAGAGAAAATTCCCTTTAAACTTTTGTTTTGTTTTGTTGTGTTTTTTGAATTATAATTATTTTTAAAGGGCTACTTTGACTCTCTGAACTGGCTTATTCTCCAGTCATTCAAGAAGCAGTGCTGGCACATCAGAGAGTGCAAGGTCATTGTCTGCTCTGGTTTATGCTGTTCAGCAACCTCAGCTGAAAGTCTGGTGGTTGCCCACAAGGGCTGGGAAATTCCCAAGTCCTTGCCAAGCAAAATAAGAACAATTAACTTGAACACCACTGAACACTAGCTAGGAGTAGACAAATGATCAATGTCTGTCTCACATGAAGAGCATTAACTTGTCTTAGCTAGCTTACTTGATGTTGTGAAGTTATCCTACCCTACCTACAGAACTTATGTTGAGTTGGGAACAGTGACTGGAAAGATTATAAACTTATAACTTCAGTTACCAGATCCAGCTGAAGTTACTGCCTGAGTTCATCACGGGATGTGTTTGCTTGGTGATTGAAGTTTAAAACAGATATATGTGATAAGTTAAATTGCTTGGTTATGAGCAAGCCCTTATAAAGCCCTTGGTTACGAGCAGACATGCTCTCAGGAGCAGTAGACCTACTACTGCTCTGCTGCCCCTGTAACAATCTTTTGCAGGGGAGGCAGGGGATAGAGGCAGGGGAAATAAGTTCCTCAGCTTACCTGGGAAGGAATCATGTACCAGAGTCCTTTCCAATGGTTTAACACAGCTGCCACCTGCAGCTACTGCTGGAAAGCAAAGTCTCACTTTTAGGGGGTGTATCTAAGAAGGATTATTTCAGTAGCATTGAAACCTTGAAAACAGAGGAGAAAATGAATGATTTTTTTATTTGCTGCACAATATAATTTCAAATTTGACTGGAATAGTTTATGAGTTTAGATCAAGTTTAGTTAGAGACTTGGCAGAAAAAAAAGAGAAAATAATGTTTACTTTTAATTTAAAAGACTTTGCTCTCTCTCTTCAGAAGCATTTATTAATCCAGCTGTCTTTGCTTATGTATTACCACACTAAACTTCTACCTAGGTGTATTACAGAGTTAGTTTATGAGCTCTTGTTGCAGCTGATCTATTTTGAATAACTAATGAAATACTAATTTGAACAGAAGTACCTTAATCATCAGTTGATAAATTCAGTCTTCAGTTCCTTTCTGTGATTAAGGACTAAGCTGGGTTAGGGACTAAAGAATTTTCATACCTGTGTATGAGCTTTCATTCAGCCTTAAATGAATTTTCTCACTGCAGCTAAGGGGATGTAAGAAGTGACTTGCTGACCTTAATAACTCCTTTTTATCTTGTCCCTCACACCAAAACCAAGGTTAAACCAAACCAAGCCAAAATAAAACAAAACAAGGCAATAAAACCAGTGATTTATTGGAGTTGCCTTAATGGCAGCTTGGATGAGGGGCTTTATAAGAGTTAGAAAAGTACTATAGTTTGTGGGTAAAGGAGAGGACTGCACAGAAAAGAACAGGCATTCAGCAGATGTAACTTAGACCTGCTGCATCTGTTGAAGCAGTTGGGACACAGGATATGAGAGAACAGCAGAGCCAGATGCACCAGCACATCAGTGCAGAGCTGTGTGTGTGGGTGACAGTGTGGCAGTGCCCTCACACACAGGATGCAGCCCTCTGGGACTCCAGCAAGAACAACAGAACAGCTCCAGTGATAGCACCAGGGTCAGCCCCAGTTCAGATCACTCTGTGGGTGCATAGGGATGGGATAGGTCCAGGGACAAGCTGGAAATAAATCAAGGTTAGGATCAGCAAGGTGCACAGCCAGTGCAGACACAGACAAGTAGCTCAGGCAAGAATCTGAGTGTAAATACAGCTCTGGAGCAAAAAGAGAGGAAGGAGGACCAGCAGCTCATCCTGTATAGCCCTCTCACAGTATCTTGGTCCCTGGTCCCAGGGTGGTTGTGCCATGTTAGCACTGACTTTGAGGACAGATAGGGAGTCACTGAGTGAGAGGAACTTTCACAGCCTGATAGCATCCTCAGAGCCAAGCACTGGATGCCAAAAATGAGCCCATAGACTTCTGGTGTAACTACATGTTTATGTTACTCAGCTGAGCTCTCTTCTTCCCTTGACCTTTTCTGTCCTCTTCCACCTCTTTATTCAACTTTTTCTTCTGCTGTGCTACTGCAGCCTGGGGTTCCAGGGTCTTAAGCAGGTTCCTGAAGCCTTCCTGATTGAAAAAGCATGCATCCCAAAACAACATCAAAGAGTTTTCCCAAACCTTTCAAATTTCCTCAAACAAATATATCTAATTGTTGGGAGGACTGTTGGGAACATGGGCACTTAAGTTGCCCTTATTACCAAAGAAAACATGGGATCAAGACAAAGCATCTGTCACAAGACAGGCTCTTTGTGGATTTTAGCCTCCTAATACGGATATTTCTCTTCCTGCTATACTCACTTCACGTGTTTAATTTGAGAGTACATAACCCGTTTATGTTTTTCATCAAAGTGCCTTCATCTCCTTAGGAGAAAACTACATTAAAAAAAAAAAACAACAAACCAAACAAAACCAATAAAGCAAAGCAAAACAAAATAATAATGAAAAAAGGATAGGTGGGCATTTGCAAAAAGATTGCTTCCTTCTTCTGCCTCCAGTGGTGTTTTCAGGTCCATGAAATGCATTGCAGTGCTTCAGGTCACTTTGCTTAAGCCACCTTCCATAATGTTACAGAGTAAATGCAGAAGACTAATAATAACATGGACTGATGATTTACAGAGGGATGTACTTTAGAGGGTACATAGAAACAAAGGTGCTTTCCTAGGATTGTGCTGAGGAAAAGATTAATTTGACATATAAATCTATTACATAACTTAAATGTGCTGCATTATCACTAACAGTAAATACAACAACTTTGCTGTCCGAAGTTTTCTCTGTCACTGCACAGTAATTATCTGTCCTATCTCTAAGGTCACTGTATACTGTGATTGTTTAAGTTGTTGTCTGGTAACTGTATACTTCTAGTTGTTTAAGACTTAAATAATTATTAAGTGCATTGCAGCTGCATAGACTTTTCTAGTAGGAACTCCAGAAAAAACTCGAATCCAAATGCTTTTATGGCCTCAATATCTATAAAACTAAAAAAATACTATTTTAATCCCAAAAATCTGCCAGAAGGAAAACTCAAGCTTTAGCTATGTCTTGTGGTCCTGGAAAGTTTTCTTCTTCCTCTTATCAAGGCTGCAGAATGCACACAGCAGTAGATATGCTTGACGTTATCTGTAGGAGGATAAAAGCCCACACAGCAGCTACTCTGTGCTGGACAATTTTGAAGCTGTTGGGAACAGTTTCTGTCCTTTCAAAGTATTAACTGCATGCACATCAGGGTCTGTGGTACTGTCTGGTCTAATTTAATCACTGTAATGTGGAAGATAATCTTTCAGACTACCACACAGCGTGGGATTTGGGTCTGGCACCCTTCAGTTTTGAACATCAGTGCTCCAAGACATCATCCCTTACAAAAATAGAATGCAAATATAAAGAAAGAAACAGAGCTGATTAACATAAATTCAAGAACTAAAAATGAGCAGAAGAGAAATGAAGAAAAAAAAAAAAGAATATATGCCTCAATATTAAATTGAATGTTCAAGATTTTACCAGTGAAACTGAGAATTTTCTTTTTGTAAGGCCCTTATAGCAGGGAAAGTAATGTTAAAAAGTTTTATGAGGTAGAATTAAGAATTAAGAATTAAAAAGTTTTATGAGGTAGACAGATCTTATGATCTGTCATTATTTTCTCTACTTCCCCCAAACCCAAAAATCTGTAGTTACAGAGAATAAGACATTCACTGAAGAAACAAGTAAAGCTTTATTAGGTAACAAGTGTTGAATAATATATGTTGAAATCCAGTGTAGAAATATGTGCTGTATTTTAATGTGCATCAAGCTTTTAACTTGTGGAGTGGCATTAAAAAACCCCATTTTAATAAACAAGTTTCCTGTCATGGAATGAGTATAATCATGGTCTCATATTTTTTATGTAGCTCGCTTAACTGTGGCTAGCATTCAGATGCCTGTTTGATAGGTGGCTTAGAAATTATGCAGATGTTTCTGTTAGGCAGCAAGATGCACTAAGGTTCTTTTAAAGTTTCTTTGTTAAAGGAAACAGGGTTTTGTCAACTCACTGCCATGGTAGTTAATTAACTGACATCCATTCAAAATGTTCAAGCTGTCAGTACAATGCTTAATTTGGATAAAAAACCTAAAGAAAGTTTACTTTCTCCAAAGCTTTCCTGCAATGTCAATTAGTCAAATAAAACCTACACAGCTTCTCTGTTTCTTGCCAGCTGCCCATCACAACTGCAATAAAACCATGTCAGTGGATGGATGCAGTAAACTGTATGAACTCCCCAAATCACAGAAACTTACAATCATAGGAGCATAGAATGATTTGGGTTGGAAGGGACCTTAAAGTTCCATCTAATTCCAATCCCACTGCCAAGGGAAAAGAAACTTTCCACTAGAAGTTTCCAAATATCTGATCTAACCCTACTCCCATTTCAGTTTAAAGCTGTTTCCCCTCATCCTGTCACTACATGCCCTTGTAAAAAGTCCCTCTGCATCTCTCTTCTAGCCCCTTTAGGTCCTGAAAGGTGCTCTGAGGTCTCTTCAGAGCTTTTTCCTCTCCAGACTGAACAAGCCCACCTCTCTCAGCCTGTCTTCATAGGAGAGGTGCCCTGTGCTCTGGTCATCAATGATTTGGAAAGGTTCTTGTTATAAACATTGGTACATAGGAAACATTTAGCATGTGTGGACATAAAGCAGAGAATTAGACATAGCTTTTTTGCATTTCAGACATTTGGAACAGTGATATTGAATTTAAGGTGAACATTTATTTATCTTACCATTCACGTGTTTCAGGCTGGGAAAACTCCCACATGTTGCAGAAAAAGGTGACTGTGAGTTTTAAAAGTAGAGCCATCCTTTCAAATTAGGAGAACTCAGGTGCCTGCATTGCAGTGAACAGGCTAACTTCTCCTGATGAAAAATAGAGCCATTACACATATATAGGGGGTGATATAGAATAACACTGAAGGTCAAGGCTGTGGATTACTTCACTGAAAACTGGATTTTATCAAGGTATTTCAACGGCTGAATTTGTCATGTATCCTCCAATGTCATCTTTTCATGTACTGTTTTTTATCAGGATAATTCCTGATGATTTTGCCAGGAAATGCATTTTCCTTTAGGCATCCTCTCCCAGCAGTGGTCAGCACACATCATATCAGAGCTGAAAAAGCCAGACAGTTTATCATAAAATCAGAGTGGTAGTGTAGCAAGTATTATGTCTGTATTATACCAAGGTTGGGATTGTAACAGTCTATATTAAAATATATAATTATGTTTTTGCTAAATCCTCATTCTAAGTAGGAAAAGGCAAGAAAGAAATTAATTTCATTTATTCTGAATATTTGGTATTTTTTCTACTTTATAAACTGTGCCCATAAAATTAATGAATATTCAACTCATTCTTAAAATTCTCCTTTTAAATTTGGAATTATATTTGCTATCACAAACTTTAAGCCAAAGCTTTAAGAAACTGAAGATGTCTTGATTAAAATTAAAAACAAACCAAAAATCAACTAATCAAAGCTGTCAAAGCTTAAGCAATAAAATGATAAACAGAATATTTTAAAATATTACATAATTATGCAATATTATTCTTATTACACCTAGGCATAATATTGCTCCCACTGTACCCTGTACTCGTTGTGTTTCTAAATAATGTGAAACAATTAATAAATTACATAAATTAATCTTTAAACATTTTGACAATGTTTAAAGCCCAAATTAATATTTCCCCAAGAGTTTAGATTTGCTTAGACAGCCAGTTATTCTGAGTGGATTTTTTTAATCAGCATTACCTTTTTGGTGCATTTTCAATGCACTGAATACCTTACCCAGGATATAACTAGTGATGCACATATGTAAGGGAAAGACAGCAAAGAAATTCAATTCACCATTCATCCTGTCCCCAGAATTTCAGCTGATGATCAGAAGACCTAGCTAGCAGGCATGCACTGGAGGAGATTTAACCTGTGACACCACTGCTATTTCAGACCCCAGCCTTCCCTAAAGCTGAATGAGTAAATTTATGACAATTTTGCTGTCAAAAAGACTTGGAATTTTTAACATATGCTAAAGGGGCATATTATTAAATATACATATAGCTAATAATAGCTGAGATTTCAAAATAGCGCAGACATCTTGAATACAGCTCATGGAATTATAGCTGGCACAATTTTTTTTTCCCTGTGCTCCAACTGGGCTGGCTTGCTCATGTGTGGACTGTGTATATCTATCTATCTATCTATCTATCTATCTATCTATCTATCTATCTATCTATCTATCATCTCCAAATTATAGCAATGTATTTGCATTCCAGCAGTACTACTTGAACAATAAGGTATTATTCAAGGTGAAGAAAAATATCTTATAGCCCATATTGAAACATACAGCCAATTTTAGGATGTATCTCCCCCTCCTTATCATTTGGAACTTCATGTTTACAGTGGGACAAAAACATGCACATGGCCACTTACTGCAGACATGCTGTAAAGCAGGACGGTGACTTACTGTATCTGTGGGGAAGGAGCTGCTTCTAGTTTTATCTTTGAATAAATGAAGGGGTCCTGGCACAACCTATGAATGCTACTTTTATATTAATAAATGCCCTTTTGTTCTCACTCTGCCTCATGAGTGTTTTTGTAGTCAGTCAAAGTTCAAACCCAAACCCTGCCACCTCAGAGTGCAGAACACTAAACAGATATTTATGGCCAAGGCAGGGTACCTATCACTGGTGTCTGGTGTGGCTGGCACACAGCACTATGTCATTTATATTGGCACTTACTACTTGCCCAGAAATTTGGCTGCTGTGTGTTGATATTGAACTTCACACATTTCCTACTGTCTGCATTGTGTAAATACTACTTTTATTTTGACTTCCATTGGTAGATGTCCATATCCTGAACAGGGAACTATCTCTGTCTCTGGTAGAGAAGACATGTCAGAGGCATGGCCAGGAGAATGATAAAAGGAAGTTTTTCTGGTGATTTCAGCTCTTTGGGTCAATGATGGATGAAAAGGCAGCTAACACAAATTATCAGCTGAGGGAGTTGCAAATATTTTCACACAAATCCTTCTTTCATCTGCAAAGGAAAAGATGGTTTGTTTGGCTTAAAAAGAATGAAAATAGGAGTACGCTTAAGAAGTTTCAGCAAATCTTAGTTGAAGGAAAAGTGTAAAAGTAGGACAGAAGGCTGTAGTGGTATTATCAAAAAGTGATGCTGTCATGGTTGCACACCAACTTCTTTCTGCTGAAGTGAAAAATTGATTGATTCTAATGGCTGTAAAATATTCAATTTATTTTGTTTTAAAAACAAGTGGAAACATCCTGCTTGCAATAGAAGGAAAATACAAAAGTTTTGATTTGCAGCTAAAGACATGGATGTTTTCATACAGTATATGTGCTGGCTGCTGCTAGCAGATGTGGTGACGTACTGGGCCCCTTGGGAAGGCCATTGCATGGTTTTGTTAGGGGAGAAAACACAAGCCATATCTATGTTTGTGACTATTTCCAGCTGGCTTCCTTTCTAGTGACAGAAATAATTAGCATTAATAGATTTTTAGCTCTTTAATGCCTCTGACAGTATATTGCACTGAGAATACATTTCCAGAAAATCATACAACTTGTTATAACTTTTTTTTATGTTTTATATGTGATTTGTTACTACTTCTTATTTATTATGATTTTTTTCTATTGTGAATATATTTGCACTGGAGTACTCCTTAGGGAAGTGTTGCCTCAAAGTGGAAAATGAAGTAACTGTGAAGTGACTGCTCCCAGTACAGAATATACCAATTATGTAGTCAGAGTATATCTATTGCAATTCAATGTATAGCTGTGTGATTTGGCTTACTGCCTAACTAGTTTCTAACTATGGAGTTGACATGTTCAATGGCAGGGCTGTCTGCCAGCTGTGATGCACAATAAGGCAAAGGTCTGATCAGATTAAAAGTTTTCGCCTGCAATTTTGTGTGTGCCATGAATACACTCATCAAATCAGGTCCCCCTGTGTGTGCCAAATAAATAGGAGTAGTTAAAAGGTTGCAAACAACTGATGGAGAGATGCTCAAGTAAGTACAAAATGACAGATTTCTCAGAGTGTGACTCTATATAAATAGCACATATACGTGTGCATGAACACCCTTTGTCATAGGAAGGACATTAAGTATGGCTGACTAAACCTTCAGCTGTGTGACAGACCCGGTTTTTCATCTCCATCACAGAATGCTTTGTGATACCTTCACACAGGCACCTTTTCTGGTGCTGAAAAAGTACAGAGTGTTACTCTTTATATGCTCTTTGACTGATGATGATGAAAGTGTCTATTGTGCTATCTATTCTAACATGCACTTAAGGTGAAATCATTTATATATTGGCATCAGTTTGCAACCAGAAGTTCTAGACAGGTAGCTCTCAGGAAAGCAAATTTCTTGCTAGAAAAGCCAAGATTTTGGTAATAGAAAGGTAAAGAAAGCAGGAATTTCTTCTTTAACTGTCCTTGTCCATTATACAACCAACATTAAAGGTACTAATTTATTTATCTGAAAAATCTGACAGTTAAAAATGACAGTGTTGAGGTATTTGATATATATGGACAGGTTCACTAGTGTTCTTTGGCTGCTTTCTGCTGTTCCAGTAATACAACAGGGCTATAAACCCAGCTGGATTTACAGCTGCTTTGTTTGCTAGAACAATGAAAAAGGGGCCAGGGTGTCCCTGTGAAAATGGCTCATATTCTGCAGCCTAGATTCTCAACAATAGGGACTTAAATCTACAATTAGGTGATTAAATAAGTGGCCTTCTTTTCTGAAGTGCTGAGCCTACTTATGTCCCACTGAGCCACTAAAGAAACTTGAGTTTAATAGTGTTGTGCTAGACTGTACCTGCAGTGGCTTCAGCTGTGGAATGAAGGACTGATTTGGAGATGGAGCTTGTATAGAGTACGGAACAAGTTTTCCAAATTGCTGGACGAGGTGTAGTCCTAGGACTGTGTGGAGAAGGGAAGATTAGGTGACAAATGCTCAGCACTTGGGATGTAATAGTCCTGACTCAATGATCAGCAGCCTGAAATTCAGAATGTGCCTGAGTGAGCCTAAAAACAATTTGACAAGAGTAAGTAATCCTAATAGAAAGTACATATATTGCTCACAGCAAATTGTCACTTCTTTAAAGTTGGACAAGAAAAAGCAATACCACATCAACATGGTTTTGCATCTTCTGGCCATGTTTTCTGGTATGATCCTTATTGTGTTTGTTTCTGTGAGGCTGGCAAGGATTTCTCTTGACTCTAGAGAAAGTAATAAAGCTGCACCTTACTTTAACCAAGAAGGAAATGGACATTGCAACAGCAGAGGAAAAAAGGTAGTTTGGATTTTGTGTCTCTTCCAAATCTGAAAGAAAATCCTTTGGTAGGGAATGTAGATGGGGAAAAAAAAAAACCTGCAAAAAACATGGCAACAGGGCTCCTTCAAAATGATTAATTATTTTTAAACCCTCTACTTCGGGAGTGCAATGCACTGTTATTAACTTTTGGGGTCAAACTAGATAGTTGGAAGCAGACTGGTTCTGAAACAGATTTCTTACAGCCAAATCAGAAAGGTTTGTTGCAATATAAACTTCTTGAACTATTGAACTTTTCCTCCTACGCATTAAAGGACCAGATTTGAAATTTGTTCAGATCAGTACAGAACAACAGACTTCAGCTCAGTGCAATTTATTTATGTCAGCTGAAGATATGATTTTCTCTGCTAATTTTTGTGGTTCCTATCAGTGAAAATGGACCCATGATCCAAGTTTTAGAATTTAAGCAATGCAGCCTACATAGGAAGGTTAATTTTGCAGCAAGACTTCTGCTGTTAGCAGAAGACAGAAGACATTAATTTACCTTGATTTTCTATGGACTTGTGAGGCAAGGCAGAATTTTTTCTGCTCTCTTCAATTTAAAAATAAGTTCTAGTTTTCAATATAATGGAATAATTTTTAACTGGAAAGGAAATATGATATCCTGATTTACCAAAATGCACATTAAATAAGAAGGAAACTGTAAGCACAAAACGCAATAATCATAGCCTAGATTTCAAGAGTCTCCTTTAGCTATGATTCAATAAGTCAAATGGCTATTTTTAATTTCACTACTATAATCCAATAGACTGTGACTTAAAAACTGAGCTTATCACACTAGCTTGTCACTGAAGCAAAATCTAGTATGGTCATTCTAGTTCAGGAGGTTAAGATAAGTTTGTTGAAACAAGTGCATTACAAAATGGAAATGATTCTCCACGGAAAAATTCCTGGAGCAATTTTTATCCTTATCTGAGAAACTTTAAAATGGAGTAGAACATAGTCAATCTTAAACTGAATAGAGCTCAATCTCTCCCAAGCTAAACCCCACCTAAACTGGCCTCACCACCCCAAACCAACCCTCCCACCCAGTGTCTTTTTTCTCAGCCTTGAAACATAGTGTTTATGAGTAGAGAAGCCTCAAATGCTTCCCTGGTCTGGGAAGCATGGATCTAAAACATTTTTTCATGTTCTGTTAGAGCCAAGAATTCCTTTAGTACTTTTGCTTCAAAGATAAAGCAGTACACAGAGCAAGGTTCGGGGGAGGCAAACTTGCTGCTGTTCCACACGAGTTTGGTGCCCTAACAGAGCATCCTTGGGGGGATTCCTTCATATGGTTCCTAACCTTAAGCCAGCCTTTCCAAAGGCTTTCATCTGTAGCAGAGCAGAATGGGGTATCACAATATGTGAGTTTGCCCTCAGGAGGCATGGCAAAGGTTATGAGGCATTATTGACCTGCAGTGTAATAATGTCCCTCAAGACTAACCTTAAAACTTTCAGTTCTGAGTAAGTAAGACTAGCTGGATCTTTTCTATGTCTCTGGGAATATTATAGCTTTTCATAAAACTATGTATAAAGAGTACTGAAAAAGGGCAAGAGGAAATTGCCATCTTCTCTGAGACAGGCCTGCAAGGCACACGCTTGGTTTAAACAAATCTCTCTTTGTTAAAATGGTTGGTCAGACTTGTATTGCCAACATCAATACAATCTTGACAATGTTAGGAAGGAACAATCTGGCTACATCATATCTTCATCCTTTCATTTCAACAAATAGAATGAAGCTTAACATACAGCTTTACTGGATTCAGAGTTGTGTATGCTGGCTTGCAAGCTTGAATTTGATGGAATTAAATCTTTACATTAGTTGAGATTCTGGCCTCTACTTTAGATTACAGGAGCAATTTCCAGCATTGCTAAAATCATTCTAAAAAGAAGAACACCAATTATTTTTAAAAATGAAGCAAATATTTAATTTTCATAAGGCATAGCAGATTACAAGACCTATCTCTTTTTCTAGGAAGGTTTATTTTTGAGGCCAGAGATGCCTAATAAATGGTATAATGTCCTTCATCTCAGCTGAAAAGACAGACAAGCATGGATTTTAATTTAAAATTAGATGAGGCTTGCAGAAGAGGTTTTGAAGAACTTCTAAGCCATTTAGAATCACATCTAATGGAAATTTTCCATTTTAATACCTGGTCTTGTGGTTTCATGTAGTGGATCAAGGTATATATCAGGGAGAGTTACTGGGAAGGGCAAATTTGTTCCAATACCTGTTTCTTACAATGTCAGTGAAATTTATATATTTATAAAGTAGAAACTGCATGTCTCTTCATAGTCATGTTTTTCAAGTACATTAACATTTATATGTGCTGGAGCTGCTTCTCACATCAAGCACCATCTTTATCAGTTTCTTCACCATCTCAGAGCACTGATCATCACACAAAAATCTTTTAGCTACTTTCTACCAAGAATTTTTTGCAAAGTGTCCTTTAGGTTTCTTTGATGTAGCTGGAAATCATATAAACAGCAATTTAAAAAGATCTGTGTAACTTTTTGATTTTCCATGGCAAAGTTTAATGTAATCTGTGTAAAAATGATCCCCAAATCCAGAATCATATAAAAACGAGAGAATATTACTAAAAAATCCAGTACTGCCTATCAATCTCTTTTTCCAATTTGATCAGAAATACTTGACCTTGGTGAGATTTTAAAGCTAACCCTAACTAAGTGCAAAGAGAAAGGTATTTCATTGAAACACTTGAATAGAGCTCTGTCTCATTAAAAAATCACCTTATGATTTAGCACAGTTTAACTACCAAAAATATCAGGAAATAAACCTTTGCCTTAAACTACGTGATATGTGTGAAAGATCTTGGTAATTTCTACCAGGTTCCATAAACAAATATAACAAATTTGCTACTTGTCAGAGACTCCAAGGAAGGAAAAATAAATGGGTGCTGATTCACTTAAAATCTCTCATCAGAAGACTGGCTGTAGTGAAAATCTCCTGTAAGAATATCACCCTTAAGACCTGATGAAGTCCTGCACTCTGTGCATTCTAATGGCTCAGTGGCACATGCTACTTGAAAATGATAGTTTAGGAATTTCAGTTTCACATTCAGTGATTACTTTAGCAAAATGCATTTTTTCTCCCTTTTGATTTCTTTCTAAATATTTATTAGTTTGGGGTTATTTTAGGTCAAGCATTATTTAAGAAAATAGTGTAAAGGAATTTTATATGGTCATTAAACTGTTTAAATCCATATTGCTAACATAGGTATTTTTCCACTGATCTGATTCTATAATTTAAAATCATAGGAAATACTATTTCAGTTAAAGCCATTTCCTACTAAATTATTTAGAAGAATTGATCTCTTTGGAGGGTTGGGAGGATGAAACCCCAGCCTTTCTAGCTGCAAATCTGAAATTCTAATAATCTAACTAATCTCTTTTAGACCATCAGTTTCTAGGAGAGGTCTGTTAATCTGGCAACATGAGAAAGGTAGAGGTATTATAACATGATGAGATCTGGTCATAAATTGTTTTAACCTGAGACTCTCTGTCTGGTAAGACTCAAGTTTTGGAATAAAGGATAATGAAAAAACTCAACAAACAAACCCATCACCACTAACAAAAGCAAATAGGAAAGATATTGAAACTAATGATTGCAATAAACGTTTGCATTAGAAATCAGTTACCACTGAGTATCAGTAAACAGGTAATTTTCAGCAGGCTAGCAGCTAGATTACCTGCTTTAGTGAATACAGGTTATAAAGCTAGAAAACCTTGTTATGTCAATTTTCTTGCTGGCAATGTAATCATGTTGAATACCTTTTGCCCTAACACTGCTAGGGAGAGAGCCATTTTCTTATTACCAAAACCCAGCATCCAAGGCTAATGCTTCAATAACACTAAAAACTCTCCTTACTTTCTCTACATATTGATGTTTCTGTCATTGCAAGGGGAGTGATTTTATCAGCTGAGTTAGAGACAGCCCAACATTCTATTTTGAATGAACTTTCTTATTATGGTTAAGCAAACCCCAGGTCAGTTCAGAAATCAGTCCATTAACTGAAAAGTTGTGGAAGGGAAGAACTGGCAATTGGAACTGACAGCTGACTTTTAAGATAGAAATTGGGGAACACTCCTGAATGTAATTGCTAAGGAAGCAGCAATCTGCTGCCTGAATTACTTGAGAACTGTTCAGTGCAGAGCAAGACTTGTAGAGTGCTTTTTCTCACCTGGTGACAGGAAACATGACCTGGCCACTGCACATGGTCACTAAAAAGCTTGCAGTTAGCTTGCCATTGATAGACAAGTGTATCCTGCTCATTATTGCTGCTGCTTAGCTTTTACTTTGAGAATGAAGCTAGGCTGCCCTTCAGCTCACCTGTACAGGGGCACTCTCCATAAAGTTAAAAGCATGGCCTCTGTCACTTCTCTGGTTAAGACCATTGGTCAGAAGGTGACTAATAAGGTACTCACATTGCTTCCTGCAGGTGAGTAAATTACTTCCAAGAGTTTTCCAGGTCTTACACAGCATACTGCAAAATATGCAGACTTTCAGGTCCTGTGTATTCTCCGAGCATTTTTGTGTGGAAAGATCTCATATCTGGTTCCATGTTTGGCTAAGGCAATTAAATAACTACTCCTTTGCATGTCATGGAGATATCATATTACTGTCCACATGAAAACTGACTGGCCCAAAATGACTTCTCACGTCCCACCCCACAAACCCATGCTCAGACAAAGTGTTAGGAGGGAAGCAATGCTCTGTGACTACCCTTATGTCATGGGCAGTCCTGGCTGACAGGCACCAATATGATGAAAAAACCCCAGATTGTACACCTTTGGATTTCTATTTTGACTGTCTGATTGCTTCCCAAGGTAAGTGTAAGCTTTTGGATCGTACATCTAAGGCACTCGATTCTCTCATATTATATAGGGAGTGCAGCTCAAAGCTCTGGATTTTGGATGATACTTTTGGGGAAAATTCTTTAAAACAGGCATTGTTCTGTCTAACGTAGATATATGAAAGTTTTTTGGTCGATCCCGTGAGGAACAAAAATCTTAGGCATCTTTGACTTCTTTGTCAATCAAAGTCAGTGGAAAGCACATCTAAGTCTGGAACAAATACCACTGTGGCTGTTCAGTGGTAAACCTGCATGGAGGTTTTTCTTCTACTATTACTGAAGCAAAACACAGTGCACTATTTCTTAAAGACTTTTCTAAAAAAGCTCGAAAGTTGGAGGAGTGTTTTTTGCCTTTTTCTCATAGCTGCTTCTGGTTCAGCACAAAATTCATAAGTGTGATGCACACTTATGAGAGAGGAATTCTGCAAGATGACACCCTTTTTTCAGTTTACCATTATGTGAATATAATCAGCAAACGCATTCCCTCGGTATAGAACAACATTTTTAGAGTTTGATTTATTGCCTGTTTTGGTATATCCCTACTATGAACTGGTGAAAAAATATGTACACTCCAAAGAAGGGTGTGGTGATGTTTTTAACCTGTGATTTCCACAGATGACAGTTTGAGAAACCCTGGAATGTTGATACACATGTGGTGTCCCTAGATAAAGCTTCTCTTCAATGTTTGATAATACAATTTACAAATAGCCCTTTAGTGGAAGACAGTTCGTACTTGGATCTAATTTCACATAAAGAATAAGAGATCAGAGGACTTGTACTGGAGTTTGTTCCATGTCCACCCAAAGAATATTAACTCTCTCTTTTTCTTGCTAAGATTCTGCAGGAAGTCTCTCACAAGTATGTATTGTAGATGATCTTATCTCTACCTAGGTGAATAACAGCATACAAATTCATTATTTTTATTACAAACATAGTATTTATTTTTAAAAAGCACAGTACTAAGATACATTGGTGCAAAATAGTTACTACAACAGAAACATATATTTTTAATGAGCCCTGAAGCCAATATAACAGCAATTATGAATGTAATTCACTACCATAATAAAGTAATTTATTTATCATAATAAATTATCTCAGAATTAAAAAATAAAATATTACTTTAGCTACAGTCTGTCAGAGGGGGCAGATTTAAGCATTCTGCTTTAAATGAGACATTAGAAAAGACAAATCAGGCAATTTTATATTAGATAATTAAAGGACTTATGAAAACCAGACACATTTTGAAGAGAGAAAAGAAAATGTAATTCCCACTGAAGCTATGAATCCAGCTTTCTCTTCAGAAAAGAAGTCTATAACTGAGAGAAATGTTTTGAATTTTATTCTTTTTTTTCTTTTATTTGAAGAAAAAACAAGTGTAGATTTAGATTCTCAACATTAGGTTATAAAAAGCCCCTCAGACTGACCTCCAGAATTTTGGAAGAAAGCCCAGTGAGTAATGAGGGAGTAAGAGAATGAGAAAGAAGGAAAAATTTTTTTTTTTTCTTTAGGGACTTTATCTCAGTATGTTGAGTAAACAACACAATGGAATTATACAGGTAGTCTCTCCCTCACCACATATTTAAATTATTCAACAAATGTTTGATTGGTGGCTTTGTACTGAAAAGTGCCCGATCACTTTGACCTTCTGGTAAAAGAGAACATGACTTAAAGGGAAGTGAGTTAGAAAATAATGCAGCAACACACAAAAATTTGGCAGCAAAATCACTGTGTGAGATTGAAGTATCATCTCTAATATAAGCAAGCAACCCTGAGAATTGGAAGCAGAGGATTTCAGATAGCTTGGGAATTTGGCTGCCTCTCTGGCAGATACAGTAAACACCTTCAGAAACGATTGTGTGTTTCTGCTAATCACTTAGGCCATAAGATAACAGCTAAGTTGACATTTTGTGTGCAAGAAGTGAAACTGCTTACTCCGGTTCCCTATTTTCTGTCATTTTTGCAGAACAGTGACTGTCAGCAGTGCACCCTGAGTGCAATAACAGTACAGCACATTGGCAAAAAGACAACCTTGAGACTTATGTGCCCCCAACACAAGCCCTCTCTGAAATTTTCCCAAGTTTTAAAATGATAAATGTTGCTATCTTTGCACATCATGTAGTAAGAATGCAAAGAGTGCAAAAAGAAAGAAAGTTGAGGGTTACTTAGGCCTTCTTTTTTTTAGAAATATGCCCAGCACTTGCTCTTTAGCTTGCTTTCTTATCACACTTCAATATGCAGTTCCATCACTGCTGTTTAGTGATGATTTCATGACTTGGTGTTGCAATTGGTTTTGTTATTAGAATTAATTTAAAACATTTCTCTCTCTTTATCCACAGCCATACATTTTTATTTGCACTCAGGTACTGTTGCTGAAAAAATTGTTCATGAAACCACAATGTAATTTTCATTGATGATATATCCTTGGTAAAGACAGTTCTCTTTAGGGAAGGTAGAAGTAGTGTTATAAAAAAAAATGTGAAGAACCATTTGTCTTGAAGTCAGATAAAATGTACTCTGTATCAGGTGATGTAAAAACTCACATGTAGATATAGGATAACACAGTTTCAGGCTTTGGTCTTATGCATTCAGAAAAGGGCTTATTTCTTCCTGTACTACCTTCATTTAAATTTAATATGAAATACACCAGTACTGACATGATCTATTAATGATTTTTTATGTAATATCACTCATAGTCTGTAATATTTTCTTTTGATACTGTTTTTCCTAAAGTTACAATTAAAGTACTGAACCTATCACAAGTATCACTTTGCTCTAGAAAAAGGAGCAACACATTGTCTTTCCAAACTATATTTCACATTTCTACATGCACATAAATAAATAAATGCTTACAGTTATTACCTTTGTTAATTTCACACACAACATGTGATTATAATGCTGATTTTAATGCTGCATATGGCCTTCAGCAGTTCATCCAACCAGTCTAAGTCGTGAACACCCATGATCTCTTTGTAAGAAGCACATCTAAAATAGGAACAGTTTTGTGTAGAAATTCTGACAGTCCATTCTTTCCTCTAGTGAAATCATTGGGATTTTACCAATGGGTGGGTGGAAGATTATCTAGAAATCTTGCTGAGTGCCTCCATCAATGATAAGGGAAGTGTCAAATCACATAAGGAGTAAATATGGAGAGTATATTCAATTCAAGCATTTTGGGAAGCAGAAAGAAAGTACCTAGAGACATGAGAAATAATGTATATGGTGATAAAGGAGAGTAGAGGTGGATGTTTCCATAGGAACCAAGAGAAAAGAGACTTGTCTGTCTTCAGAATCACTCCCATGAATTTCAGAAAGGGGTCAGCAACTTTCTTGGTACAATTCTTCCTTTCCCTTCTGTTCTTGAAAACTCTTTAGATACTTGGAAAATAAAAAAGAGTTTGAAAGGTGTTGAGAACTCAAGACTAGATTAACTGCAAAGCCAGTGTTGCCTAATTTGTATGAGGTCTTCTATAATATCAAGTATCTTTCAGTGATAATTAATGCATGTGTTTATAAGGAGCTGATGAGTACTAATTAGGCCACACATGTCTTCTTTGGATTGTTGGGTCTGTGAAATATGAAACATAACACTTTTCTCCATCTGCAGAATGGTAAGAAAAGCAAGTAAATCTCACCAAAAGAGTACTGGCCAAAGAAAACATCACTATTTTCATGCACATAGTTGTAGTGACTAAATGTTTGGGGCTTTTTTTCCTATAAGTGGATACTCTGACACATCTTCAGGCAGAAAAATTTGATTTGTTTATAGAACAGAACCAAAATGCTTCCAAAGCCCAGACATTCAAGAAGGAGGTATGTGAAATGCCTTGTGCTGGAAAAGATCTGGAGCTGACAGCTAGCAAATAGCTAGGAAGGAGCTAGTAATGCATTGCAGTGGCAATAAAAAGCAATGTGATCTTGTGCAGTAAAGCAATGGAACGATTACTTTGTGCAGCAGCATTGTGGTTGTACCTCTGTGGCCAGATCACACCTGCACTATTGCCTTCAGTTCCACCACCTACAGAAAGGTTCCAATAAATACAGATTTGCGATGATTGAAAGAGTTAAAGGTGAGGAACAATTAAAAGAACCCTACTATTTTACTCAGCCCAATAGCAAATATGGAAATGGATGAACTCATATATGACAAATATAATTATGAAGCAGGATGAGAAAAATATCCAAACTTAACTATGGTTAGATAAATATAGGTTGCATATGACAACAGTGTATTTTTTTCATGGTAATATTTTCCCCAGAGGAATGCCAACATTTTTACAGCAAGTTTGAGGAAAACCCTGGAGAGCATATGCCAGAGAGCAATCATGAATTTGTAGTTATGAGAATGCATTTAGCATATTTTTCTCATTCTCATTAGTATAGTTATTAATATTCAATTAAATATAAGAGGTAGAGGAATCATGAGCTGCAGGAAAGAAGAAAAGTTGTAGGTATATGCTCCTCATCAGATTCACAAATTATTGCAAGAAATAATTCATTTTTAGTCAGATGTAAAAGGAAAAATATGGAATGCAAAGCATGAGTTAACAATCAGTGGGAAGAAGAGTTGAGTGCTCAGAGTTCTGCCATGAAATCATAGCAGCTTTATCAGGTGATATTGAATGGGACATCTCTTCAAGGAAATTAATTTTCCAGAAGTCTGGACTTATTTTCCCTACAGCTTGAATTTCGGCAGACCCCAGAGACAAGGTTTCTGGTAATGCTGCTTTCTTAACGCGACACATCAAAGAGAAGCTTTGCCTTGAGTTAACATTAGGAGTTAGTGAGAAGAAATACACAAGACAGCCAGACCGTCTGTTTTAGAGTCCCTTCAGACCTGTGGTGGCATGAACATGGCCAGGCAGAAGCCAGCTGAGAGCCTGGGTTGACTGGGGGAGTTTGTCACCCTTTTCGCTTCCATTTAAAACAGCAGCTGCTAAAATGGGTTTAAAATTGGTTCTTGACAAACTCATGTGTAGTCTCAAGGCTGTTATTCTTTCACCATCATGGAGATTATTGTTGTTCTGCAGACCATGCCTGGATCTTGAAAATTACATACTACAGCATGTTCCAAAGTCAGTCATGTAAAAAGTCAAGAAATGAGCTAGTAAACAAAAATTCACATTATCCTGACCAGTTTTGCTAGTTGGTTTAAGCGAGAATGATAAAGTTATGTTTCCTGCACTGGCTCTGTAGTTCTTTCTGTAGTTTTCTATAAGCCTGTTGTGGAAGACAGAATTTAAATGTCATGGATCATTGCCAGCAGAAAAATGAAACTTCTCTTGGGTGGGAGCAGAGAATGTCAATGGCTTGTTTGAGCTTCGGATTCATTTTGCGGACACACAACTCAATTCAAGGAGATTTGGTAGGATGAGATAAACAAGTGTTGACAAAACGTAGAAAAGAAACAGACTTTCACATACTTATGGAAGGTAGGTAAGCTGCTTCTCTGAAAGGGAGCACTTTAGAGGCTGATCTCTTGCCAGGCTTAAGCTGCAGATTGCTGTGTAGCTTGTCTGTGTTTCATTCCTTTCCCTGGGTTAGACATGGTTTCTCATGCCCCAGAAATGAAAAGCTGATGGGCAGAAAAAAAAGAGGGGAAGGAATGATGTCTTTTTCTCCAGTTTTTATGGTATCAGAAGGGACACGATCCAAATGCGGCACCATCACTGATTAATGTGAGAGCTATCCATACACAAATCAAGACAGTCTAAAAATACACCTAAATAAAAAACCTTCATTGTGTTCCTGCACATTAGGTGGAAAATTCAACTCAGAAACACTTTTTAGAATACAGTTCTCTTTTGGTTTTTTTTGCCAAGACATTGAGACAAAGTTCTGTGTTTCTAGGCTAAAAGGAGTTATTTGCTAAAAGAGACAAGGATGAAGCTCTCTGAGGTATCTTACTCACTGATTTGTAAATAGATTTCAGTGGGATAATTTCCATTATTAAAATAATTATGCCAATAAAGTATTTGTCTGAAACAGGGTGCTATGCATTACTGAGGTCATCTTTTCCTGAACAGGAAACAAGATTAGGGCTTTGCAGACAAAATTGTCAGTTCTTATTGGGTGATTTTGATGTAACATTTCTTTCTCATTTTCAATCTGTTTAAAGTTATATCTCTTTGAATTCTTCATCTTTCACAAATGTTTCTGTGCACTTACTACCAAGGGCATCTGTACACTAGTGCAGACTACTAATTAGCCTTCTTTTTGAAATAACTTTTCCCATGTACATTAAATGAGGTTTTAACTAGTGTGACTGCAGAATTCAGTTCAACTCAGAAAAGGCAATAATCTAGAGAGTTTGCATTAATGTAAAAGAGAGTGGGATATGTTTTCTCAAGTGGGATAACAACTGGGTATGGTTGCTTGCTCTCTGCAGGGTTTTTGTGTTTCTATCAATGCCCCTGTGACACTAGTAATGCATAGTTTGAATGAAAGGTAACCTGTCAAGGAATAGAAAGATGGATAGAAAAATCTTAATGTATACATCTTGTGCATATTTTTATTGTATAGATTTTTGTATCCTTAGTTAAGCCCAAATATTTACGAAAATAAGGACATGTCCCATAGGTAGAATAATGTGAAAATCTCTATCTACATTGTGAAGTATCTACAGAAAATAAACAAGAAAATTAAATGACTATATAAAGAGCATAGTTTCTTATAGGCATTCAAAGTCCATTGTGTATACAGATGTTCATTTACAAGTACTGCTTGGTATAGAAATACGTTGTGTCCATGATGACCTATATACAACTCAACTTCTTCAAAATTAACCTTTCCCTGTATTGATGCCATATTTCTCAAAGGATCAGCTATTAGATTTTCTTAAATCCTCTTCAAATTAGCAACGTAATTAAATCCAAACTCTGATTTTCACAAGTGATGCTCATTATATGCTATGGTGCATTTCAATTGTTTTAGCTTTTGTCTGGGAAATTATAATATACCAAGTCCTATTTGTACATTGATTTTTCCATCTCTTTTTGGCCCAAGCAAAATAAAACAGAGGAGAAAAAATGCTGCAAGGCTTAGGCTTCTGATTTTTATTAGCAGACCCTGGGTACTTTATTTCACCTGATGAAAACAACAGGTGGAGCTATGACTGACACTGAAGAAGGCTTCAAGAATCAACACTTTCTTGTTCTTCAGTACAACCTTTTATACCTTCATCTCATATGCATTACACCTGTGTGCCCTTTCTCCCCTTTTGTGATTTGTCAGTACACATCAGCACTCCTACCTTCAACGCTGTTCACTTGTCCTACACAGTCCTAGCCCATTGGGGATGAGGCTCAGCCCCAGTCCCACTCCCAGTTACCACAAACTGTGCCTACAATGAACAAAAATGCTGACTGTACTATGAATATGACAAACAACTCCTCACTGACACAATGCTGAAGAAGAAAGGTGAAACAATCGCAATCATCGTGTTCAAAAAACCCCTATATGTAGCATAAGTTCTCCTTTAAATATTTTTTAGGAAATTGAATGGAGATGTAACTAAGCAAACAAGCATCATGATTCTTCTTGCAGCAGGCTGGACCAAAGATAATTCAACACTGCATGTGGTCCAAAGCTGAAGCTGAGGTGAAGGAAGGTGAAGTACTGCTCAGTCAACCCTATGATAACCAGTGACTACCCTCTGTTTTGATCTCAGAGCCATATATGCCCTTCAGCAAGTCCTAAACCTGACTGGTGTGGCATAAGCAAAAAACCCCACAGGACAGGGTGACATCCATAAACCAACTGTAGGGCAAAATAATGTCATCAGGAAAAGGAATCAGAACCATCATATTCATAAGCAAAGAGTCTGCGCATCATTTTCCTTAATCATTGCTTGGTTATGACAACTTCAAAAGATTATATTTCCATTTACTTTGACAACAAACACATTCAATCTATAGTTATTGAAGCTGGTTATTTCAATATCAATTTATTAGCAGCATTAACATGAATGCTGATTGTTTTTAAATGCAAAACAATGTCTTCATCACTAATTTTAGAACTAATTTTAATTTGAACTTGACATTAATATAAACATGACAATGCCACTTTGCCACTGTGTATTGCCATCATGTATTTCTATTTTCTCATGGGAACTGACAGAATATGATTCATAATGACAATATTAATATAAGTTTATGAATAACAATAAGTATTTATAATAATATTAACATACATTACATCATCTGTATTGACTCTGTCAACATTAATATCTTAGATTTTTTTCCCGACGTGGTATACATTTTCATGTGTCTATAAATGTCTTCATTAATATACATTTATGATTGCTCTTAAGTTTATGCATAGTTTCTTTATTATGCAAATAAGGGTTATAACACACTCAAAGAGAGAAACTCTCCATACATCACTTTTATCTTTACTAAGTTCTGTAAAATGAAGTAGATTAAAAACTCATCCCCATTAATTAAAATTGGTTTACATTCTTGAACTGAAAATGCTCATAGTAAAGGATATCTATGAAACTGTTACATAGATTCTTTATATAAAATCTTTCTGAAAAAAAACTATGCAAAAAAAAAAGTATTTTTCAGTACTGACAAAAAGAATAATGAAAAGGAAGGTATTTACAGCTTGTAGTGAAAGTTTTATCTCTACATACATTCAGGTGCAATTGGGGACAATAAGACAGTCACAAAGGCAGTTCTAAATGATGCATAGTTGTTCGAGGGCATATGGTACATTTCACTTTTAACTGAGATTTTTTTCCTACCCTTTTAGTGCTTTATGTTAGAATCTTAACAAGATTTGTTAGTCCAGCTTGTTTTCTTTAAAGTACAGTTGCTAAAAAAAGCCAAGGAGGAAAACTAGTGTCACAGCCATCTGTGAAAAGAGACAGAGCAATAAATGTGTTGAATTGTGGTGAGATCTACACCAGTAATGATGAAGGTCTCTGGGGAAATCTTCACATGCTGTTGATCTTCTAGTGAACTGGACCATCAAACACATCACTAACATTACAAGGAAATAAAACCTTTTTCCTCCATCTTCCTTCACTCTGTTTAAGAAGAAAAACCCATCTGTAGAGATTAGTAATTAAACTATCTCAAGATGAAAGCATGAGAGACATCTTTTAGCCCCAAAGAGTTTAGAAATTATCCTTCTGTTCTTCTGAGAGTGCAATTAGATTAGGTAGTCTCTATTGTCCATATTGAGAAAAAAGCTACCTGGAAGTGAAGACTTTGATTCAAAGAGATTTTTTTAGAATGTCTGTAGGCAACTCATATGTTCATATTGAAGCTTCAGCTCAGAAGCTTTCCTGAACAGGAATGTAAGGTGATTGTTAAAATCCACACAGCCATGCTTAATGCAAAATTTCTGAGGCCCAATACCATACTTCTTTCTCTAGCCAGTGTCATAACTCATTAGGAGATACAACTTGTCATGTATGACTAAAAATTATTAATTAAAATTGCTGTGTCAGAAGGTTAACTATATGATTTATGCTATTTGATTATAAGTGTCTTTAGAGAGATGTTAGTCTGGATTCCTATTTACACCATAAGCTATATTCCCTTTTAACTCAGAAAGATGAGTTTCACCAAGGAAAAGGAGGAAGGATATGTTGAGAGAATACAGCTTTTGCTCTGAAATGGCTTCTAAAACCCTTTTACAGGTAAGTTTGTGTTGGGGTAGGCAGAGGGAACCTTGCCCTGGGAAGTGGCCTGGCAGCCACTGCTGCACACAGGGTACAGGGAGAGATCTTGCTGCTTTGGGAGGGGGCTCCCCAGACCTGCACTGCAGCACTGTCAGCCACAGGGCAGCACAACCTGTCTCTCTCCCCTTTGGTGGAAGCTGTCACAGCCAAATCCGACAGCCAAGCGGCACAGCCAGGTTCTGGCAGGAGTAAAGCTGGGAACTTCCCACTCCTGATCTGTCTGCTGCTTAAACAAGGGTTTGTGTGTTTATGAGTGGCTTCCATGCCAGGGTCAAACACGGACAGCTGATTCTGTTGTAGGGAATGCTATATGCAATTACTGCTATGGATGCTATATGCAATTACTGCTATGGATGTGTTTATGAGTGGCTTCCATGCCAGGGTCAAACACGGACAGCTGATTCTGTTGTAGGGAATGCTATATGCAATTACTGCTATGGATGGCTGCTGTCAGTTTGAATACTGCAAGACAAGGTACTGTTTCAGCAGCTGCACAAAAAAACCCCCAATGGCTAGGAGTAAAATTAATAAACATGTTTAAGAATCTTCCAAATAAATTACAGTTATTTGTAGCTTTGATTTTGGTCCTTTGGGAGTCACATAGCATACAATGAGATCATCAATATTTCATTTCAGTTAGTCCACCATGTACCTTAAGTCAAAATTGGGCTAGATTTCATGTCAACTATTCTATTTAAGTTCCTTGCTCTCTTGGTTCTGTACACAAAATCTTTGCACAGCAGAATCAACATGAGATTGACTAGAGAGGTGATTTTGGTCCTGGTCAGTTCTTACTATATCAGCTGTGTTGAGTGGTGTGTTTGGTGTCACTCAGGGTCTTCAGATCTGACTCACACCAAGTCAGTCCTGAAAGCAATGGAATCCCATGTAGAGACTTGTCTTTGTTATTATTTTAAAACTGTATGAGATAAAGAGCATAAAGTATTTGTAGAATACAAAGAAGAAGAGTATTTTGAGATGGCAAAACTGGGTTAAAATTATTTTTAGGTGTGTAGGTGCAAAGGAGAGCTATTTCATCTTTATTTTTCTGAATTACAACTTTTGTCATTGGTATATTGGTTGTACTTCCACTTGGGTCCTGTGTTGTCTTCAGGATATGCTGGATTTGCTACTGGAGTGGGAGCTGGGAGTAACAACCAAGGAAAACAATCAATTCTTATGCTTTACAAAATATATTTTGAGCAAATCTGTCTAAAAATTTACTACTCAAAGCTGTTTGTTTTCAAATATTCAATTAAAAAAAACAAAACTCACATCCTCTCATACCTTCCTCAGAGCAGCATGCAAGAGTGCTGCTTAAAGTTCAAAAAAAACAAAACAAAAATGTCAACAGAAACCCTAAATTAATGATTGTTCTGTCATATATAATAAGAATAATGACAATACAATTAAGTATTAAATATATACAGAATATTACATTAAAGTCTTAATTTGGAGGCTTTCACAGGTATTGAAAAAGGTGTTGTTTCTGCAATATTTATTGTGTGGTTGGATTTCTGTGTTTTATTTTTTATTTTCATTTAAGAAGCAAGCTCTTTTTTATAGTGACACTCATGAATTCAGAAAAAAAAGAATTGAATTTATTTTTAAAATCCTACTTATAGATTTCTTTATAGGCTAATGGAAATCTGCTAGATCTCTATTGTAAAATGCTACCAATCTTTGATTAGTTGTTTTTAATCTCTAAGATTTTTCATGCCATTTTGACATGACCTATAATAACATTGTAATTGTTATGTATGTAGGATTTTCATAATATTTGGAAGTAAATTACCTATCAAGTCTGTTGATTCTTGCTTTTAATAAACAACTTAATCTCAGAACTTTTGCATTGTCCTTATAGCCTACTCTAAAGACTAGTGTTAAGTAGTTTAATTGATTTCAATAATCGCAACCCTAAGACTTTATCAGAGGGTCATAAAGTCATGCAGAAGCTGCAAATCATTGTGGATTTACTTGAGAAGTCTCTGAGTGTGTGGATTGAAGGGGTAGTTTTATCAAATAGAGATCAACATTTATACCTAATGAAATAAATTTAAAAAATTTAGTAATATTTTCCCAAGTGAGTTCTTGACTGAATTAAATTTATTCTTTGGACCTTCTTCATTTTACAGACATTTATAGTGACCAGGTCCAAGCTAACCACTGCTCTTTTCCCAGGAAAACTGGATGATATTCTTAATATATTGGCTGCAAAATATTCATGTTAACCTTTACATTGTCCCCTACTAGCTTCAGCATCATCATTAACTGAAGTGTGACTCACTTCCCTAAGGATAATTGTTCCGTTTAAGAGGCCACATGAAGAGCATTACCTGCACAAGCAGGGAAGGGTGCTGTGCAGTTTGGCAGATGCCTCTTAAGAAGAAGAGTTGGAGCAGGTGACGCAAATAAGGGGAGCATAACAAGGGCCACAACTCCATTAGACTGCACTGCCCAGTTAATTGCTCTCACTCCCGTTTACCCCTTGGAATACCCATGTGGATAAATGATACACAGAGGTACTGAAAAGGTGAGAGAAAGCTGTAGACAGCTGAGCTGTCTGTCTATTTGCCCTAGGAAAAGAGTCTGTGGGTGTGCATATAAATTAATTTATTGGCTGATCTTCTCTACTTTTTTTTTTTGCTACTGTTAACTTTCCCTGTGAAATGTCTTTTCATGGCCTGGCTTTTTAAAGGAAGAATCATGCAATTTGATGCAATTTAGAACTGTCCTGACTATACTGGATTCAGAGTGATATGTTTCAGCCTCAGCAGTTTATCAGCTATATTGAAAATAATAAACATATGACTGAGAAAATATATATATTTTAATTAAATGAATGTACAAAAATAGATTAAATCATCAGCTAGTTCTTTGAAAACTGTGTATATAATACCACAAACCATGCAATTGATATAATTTAGGAACACTTTCAAAAAAGGTACCACCCTTACCAGAGCTTCTGTGAACTTCTGGACACAGGTTTTACTGAATCTTGACTTTCATAATTACTTTAAATTATAGACTTAAACTAAAAGAGCAACCTATTAATAAATACCATTCTATTTCAACAGAAAAAAATTGGGCCAAAGTAATGGTAGGGCTCTGGTTTAAACAAAGAGGAGATTTAAGGAACTAAATACCCACAGTGACATTACAGCATAAATTTCAGCTATCTGAATTGCAACCCATTGAAGGCAGAGTTTGCCTTAATGGTTATAATTATTTTTGAGTCTTTTTCTCTGTAGGCAGTTCAGCTTCTCAAAAAAACACCATTTCTTTTGTCCTTCTCTTTGCCCTTATCCAAATCTATACAATCTAAACCCCTGTAACATTCAAATAATGAAAATCATTAACAGAATGTGTGGGGGAAGTATTATTATCCTCAGTTTTGCATATGACAAATTGAAATCAAGACAGAAGTAAAAGGATTTGACCAGTTTCACCTAGGAAGTCTGTGGCACAGTAGGGATTGGAATGTGAGTCTTCTAAATCTAAGGTTAATTTCCTGACTTCTGACCCATCTAACCTCTGTAATTAGTCTCCTTTCCCAGGTCCCACCTGAGTGTAACTAAATATAACTCTAAGATATTGTGTTGATCCTTGATTTGGTTTGTTTTATGTTGGCTTCCTGCCATTACCACATTCGTATTTTGTATTCCTTTTATATAAGGATTTCTTTTTTTCTTAGGCGATAGTGTCTGGAAAATAAAGAAATAGGTAAGTTCATTGCTGGGTTAGTCAATTATAGTGTCGTTGACCCTTAGTGTTGATTCAAGTTTGACAAAAATATACACTACATAATTTTCAGATATGATGGCAATTATAAGTGATATAACATGATAGACATGATTTTTGCATTTGCTTTTCAAATACATAATTCTTAACTCTTAATATTCTATTAGGAAAAAAAAAGAGAAGAGAAGAGAAGAGAAGAGAAGAGAAGAGAAGAGAAGAGAAGAGAAGAGAAGAGAAGAGAAGAGAAGAGAAGAGAAGAGAAGAGAAGAGAAGAGAAGAGAAGAGAAGAGAAGAGAAGAGAAAAGAGAGAAGGTGTTTGTCCGTTCTTTCCTTCATCAGAAGATCTTGTAATGTATTAGTTACAAAAGACATTTGTTTTCCACGGTGTTCTGTCATCTTTAGCTGACCCCATTCTTCCTTTCATTGCCTAACATGAGGTCTGGGAGGACCTCATTTGGATGGAAGGAGGAAATATTCTTCCTCAGATAGAATGAGGGCAAATCTAGACATCTTCAGCAGCTCGATACACAAGCCCCAGTTACGTCAAAGCAAAGCCTGGGTGAGATCATTAGGGAAAGAATTTCTGAATAAATCTATATAAAAGTGTCTGAAAAGGCTAATGTTCTTACTGGCTAAGACCTCCAAAATTAATTGTTCTGCAAGCAGATTTGTACACTAGTCTCTTTAGAACACAAATACATGCAAGAAGTACCTTACCACAAATACATGCAAGACATACCTTACCCCACTTTCTGCCAATCTTAGTCCTGTCTTTAAATATTAAAAATTTTAACAATCATAAAATATCCAAATGTGTAGAAGTTTCTGCAGTTAACTGAGACTGACTTTCAAAGCTATAAGCTTTTTGATCTCCTAAAGATCTGAGAGCATTTTGTAGTTTACACTTGCATAGAGGTGTTTCAAAAGAGATATGATTATCTCATATTCATAAAAAAGCATAATGAGTTATTTTTATTTTTTTAAATATACAAAGCATTTATTTGTGTGAATATTTTCCCAGAAAACTCAAAAGGTTTATGAGACAAAAGATCCAAAGAGCATTAACTTTGAAAAAACATAAGAGCACATGTGAATTTTTTATTCATATTCTTTTTTTTTTATATGAAAAGTGAAAGTGTTCCCTTAAACTGAAGAAATCCAGCACAATCGCTTTTCTGAATCAGTTTTCAGTCGTCATTAGTGGAAGAAAATACATACAAAATTTAATGGGCATGAACTGACTGGTAAGAGAAAGTTTGCAAGTTAAAAAAAATACTGAAAATTCTTCAGATGTCTATTTTCTGGGTCATGTATGATTTTGGAACAATCTGTGTATGTTTTAAGCAAGTAGAGATCATAATCAAGAGAAAAAATATTTTAAATAATTCTGTAAATAAAATGTCTATTTTCCTGAATAATTTCTAGTTTGCATGAATAATCTAGATTACTTAAACTCATCCACAAAATTTAGTATATCCACATTTGAAAAAATTGAACTTTTGCTGAACTGTCAAACATATAATTTCAACTCAACTAATTGTTGTTATTGATTTGTTTTTTTTCCAAGAGAATAAGCAGGTTAGTCAGTTATGGAATGTCTGATAAGGTAAAAAGATACATTCTTGAACATTCTCCACACAATGATTTTCTCCTCTAGAAGTGAAGGAAAAGCAACGTTGTCTTAAAATGTATGTGAAGAATTGACAATAATTTCTTTTTGTTTTGGAAAAAGAATGTGGATAATATTGGTTACACTTGAACTGAGTACTGTGATTTATTTGAGAGTCAGTGTTATTCAATTTGGTGTTTAGCTGCCTTTTCATCATCTCTATACTTACATCCACTGAGAGCAGAAGTTGCTGGGCACTGCTTATGATTGTTTGGTATTTCCTACTGGTATACTATGTGTGTTCCTTTGAGATAGGAAATATGAATCTTTCCTGGAGCATATGTGGCCCCAAAATGAAAAACCCAAACCTCCAAACTCCCTCCTCCTAGCCTATCCAACAACTATTTTCAAAGGATCTCTCCAGCTCCCTTATCTCATTAGTACACCTGATGGCTCTGCCCAACAGCTTTCCCATCTCTCTTCAGGGCCCTAGAAATGTCCAAATTGACTGCTATAAGCAATGTGTTTGGCTGTTGTTTCAAGTAAAAAATGGACAGAATGTAATTTTCTTTGTTTCAGTATCATATTTTTTAACTACACACTGTTGTCTGCCCAGAACATGTCTGATGAAACTGGAGTTTCATTATGCCTTCCTGAATTTCTAAGGACCACTATACTTATGTAAAGTTATTAAACAGTACATGACAATTATGTATATAATGAGTGATTAGCTCAACCAAATTTCCATGAAAACCAGTATAGAAAGAAAAAATGAAAAAAAAAAGAAGTAGAGATGGTATAGGTCTGAAACTTGTTTCCTCATATCAGTGGTGTGTGAGGAGACATACAAGTACAGAATTCATGTGCAGCCATCTCGGGTTTTCTCTGGTTGAGATGATCCCGAGGTATGTTAAAAGTCTCTTTTTCCCAACCCAGCCTTCGAAGAGGGAGTCGAGAAGTCTTCGGCTTACATTCTCAAGGGTGTTTATTATTTTTTATCTAAAGCATTTGCTGTCTGGCCTGCCGAGGTCTGTTCTGCAGGTTGGTCTGAGGCACACTCTCCACCTCTCGGGCTGGTGCTATCTTTTATGCTAAAGACTACGTATACTATGTTTACAGTTATGTTCCAATACATATCACCTATGTTAGACAGTGACTTTCTACTCTAAACCAATCTGTGAATGCCAACATCATCCTGAACATGGATTCCAGGGAGAAGAAAGAAGAATGACAGGGCACACCCAAATCCCTCCATCTTGGAACCCCTGACCCCCATGTACAGAATTCCAAACCCCCCCGTACCACGCTCCAAAATTTTTCCCTTCACCCTGTGATTGCTACTACTATGCTATCTAGACTTTTGCAACCTGTAATGCTTCATACAAAGGTGGTAACTTGTTCCATGGGTTAAACTTAAAGCCACAGGGGTGTTTGGCTGCATGCCAGGGTCTCCGACCCCCCTGCCAGGGCTTCAAAGCCCCCTGGCTAGGGCTCAGATCATTCAGGACCATCAGGGGGATGTCCTGGGTTCTGACACAGCCACAGGAATATGTGATATGTTAAAAAAAAATACTACCAGCCTTCCATCTAACTTAGGTAGTATTGCTAGTATTGCAGAAATTTTACCTTATATGTGTAATGAATTTATTATTGAAATGCCCATTAGGTAATGCAAGAAGTTGATCTCCATTTGCATATGAGCAAGATGCATGGCAAAATAGCTACAGTTTTAGCTTTCAAACATTGTACCACAAAATATTGATTTTTCAAAGACTTTAGCACACTTAAAACATCTTCTATATGCCTTTTCCATGGCTTTAATTACAGATGTAACTATTCAGGACCTTTGAAAAACAAACTCAATGTTTTTAAGATGGTTACCCAGCAAATTAGAAATTAGGAGAATAGTTTATGAAAAGCTTAATATGAGTGACTTCACTTATGTGACACAGGAGTTTGTTGACAAAATCAGATGAAATTCAGTTCTTTGGTCTTTTCTTTTCTTTTCTTTTCTTTTCTTTTCTTTTCTTTTCTTTTCTTTTCTTTTCTTTTCTTTTCTTTTCTTTTCTTTTCTTTTCTTTTCTTTTCTTTTCTTTTCTTTTCTTTTCTTCCCTTCCCTTCCCTTCCCTTCCCTTCCCTTCCCTTCCCTTCCCTTCCCTTCCCTTCCCTTCCCTTCCCTTCCCTTCCCTTCCCTTCCCTTCCCTTCCCTTCCCTTCCCTTCCCTTCCCTTCCCTTCCCTTCCCTTCCCTTCCCTTCCCTTCCCTTCCCTTCCCTTCCCTTCCCTTCCCTTCCCTTCCCTTCCCTTCCCTTCCCTTCCCTTCCCTTCCCTTCCCTTCCCTTCCCTTCCCTTCCCTTCCCTTCCCTTCCCTTCCCTTCCCTTCCCTTCCCTTCCCTTCCCTTCCCTTCCCTTCCCTTCCCTTCCCTTCCCTTCCCCTCCCTTTTTATTTTTCTTTTATTTTCTGGGTTTTTTTGTACAAATATACCAGCTTTTAGTACAAATGTTGCTGGGGACCAAGAATTATAAACTGTACCACCCTTCTTCACATGCAGAATACTGCAGCTCATTAGAGTTCCAGCCTTCAGATCATGTTTTGCCTTTTCCTGATAGGTTAAAAATCGTTGAACTATCAGAAAATTTCTAATTATATTTGTGTCAATGGTATTTAGAACTTGAAAAGAAGTAATACATTTAATATCAAATTCAAGTAAAAGGAATTATTGTACTCCACTTTACCTGTAAACACGTGATGTATTGATCTGTCTCCATCTGTAATGGCCTGCACATTTACAGTTCTCTATTTTAAGAGACCTGGACATTTAATCCAAAGCTATATTCACAGAGAAGATGCATAGTGGGCATGCACTTTCTAGGAGTATGATTAGAAGGCTTAGACTGGAGAAGGCTGTGTTGGATTTGGGACTGCAAGATTACATTTCCATTTTTTGTAAAATTAGTATCTGGTTTAACATGTTCTACTTACAGTCAGGGCTCTGCATTAGCAGGACAGCATTTGCTTTCAATACCCAGTTTGCATCTTTGTATCATGCTGACCCAAAATGTGTGGGTGTAGAAATCTGACCACTATTAGCTTAATGAGTTTGTGCCTGGCCCTTGCACAATCCAGACGAATTCCAAGGTGCCTAAATGTTCTTTTGTGTTTGACTAGCATTTACATCTCCATTCACCCCTTAAATATCTAGGTGCACCTTAAATTCTGCTTGCAATTTTTCCTCGTGTGAATATTTTGGGTATGCTCATAATGAGCCAAGTCCAAATACAGTCAAGCAGCTCTGTTCCAGCTTCCCAGCTATCTCCTGGAACAAAAGAGATAATGCTTTGTGCTCTCTCTGACGCAGTATGAGCTCTCTGAGGAGAATGAGGACAGCCAGCAAGGGGAGGGAAAGCAAACTGAAGAGAGTCATCTGAGCCAGAGCTCCCACCTCCCCAAGGACTCCTCCAGCCAACAGCGAAGCCTTGTCTCCAAGGCACTCTGATATTCACAAGTGCAGCAGAAGCATGGGAGTTGCTAGAATTGCTTGGGGTTTGCTCAGTTTCCTACTTAAATGCAGTGTGCTGTGCTCTCTATCATTATGTCTGGGAGGAAGGTTACCTTACCAATTTTTTTCTGAATATTTTTAGCTTATGCTATTTCTTGTCCCTCATAGTTTAGTGAAAGAAGTAGAAAGAACAACATGTATTTTTGTGAAATTTTTTTCTTTGTCAGTTTTTGATATCAAATTTTGTCATTATTTCATCCACAGGTTTTTCACTAGAGAAAGGGTTGTTCAGTCTGGCCCTCAGTTTTTATCCTATCCACACCAAAAATAATCTTACTGGCAACAAACATAATCTTATTTGAATGAGGGAGACTGAAAAGTGATATCAAATTCATTCCTACATAAAAAAAATTAATCTGCTTTGCTCTTTTTTAGTTCCAACAATGACTGTATTCAGTTTATTATTCCAGACATTTCTTCCTGTAAACTTCCTCACCAGATTTTGAAAATACTTTTTTAAGGGAGAACTATTTACAGACCTTCTCATTTTGTCTGAGAAAACGTCACGTGGGAACTGATCTGATTGCTATCCCCTGAAAGGATGTTTTCACTTAGAATTAACACAGCTTTATTTAATTTATGACACCACATGACATGATAAATTATGAATTAAAAATATCATTATTTTCTGTGTGTATGCTTGTCATCCATTTTGATAGCAAATTAATCCTGAAGCTTTTGAAAATGATCTTCCAGCAGCACACAGTAACATCATTAGTAGCACAAACTCAGAAAATTCCTTTTGCAAATAGGGAGTCCTAGAATGTGCATTGCTCTGCTTTGTCTGGCTTCTATAATTTACTAGATTTTCTTGTATAGTATATTGTATTGAAAGCTAAATAGAACCAATTGTTTACACTCAAACAATAGTTTATAGATAGCAGGATTTAAATATGACACATGTGCTGCCCATCAGCTCTAGCAAGGACAGAGGTATGGATGCAACTGACAGTACTCTATCAAGAAGCTTGTTTGCAAATTACTAATTTGCATATCTGCTCCAGCATACAATTTAAAACATTTTTAATTTTTTTTTATAATTTCGTATTGTGCATTCGTTTGCTTTCAAACTCAGCCAGACATGAAAAAATATTCTGCATACTGTGAAGTATATGTCTAAAAAGATCCTCTAGGTTTTTGGAAAAAAAAAAAAAAAAAAAAGAGGATATTTTTTCTGTTATTTTAGTATTTTGATTTCACTAGAAAAGATGAAGTGATGGGCTAGAAATAATAGCACAAAGCTCACTAACCCTTTTTTATCCTACAATATTTGAAACTGTTTGTCTGACGTTTCAGTCAAAGATTTGTGCTGTTTCTTCTTTAATCTGATTCACCCATTCCAGTGAAGCTAAGAATAGATTTTCTGTCTTTGTATGATTCCTGACTGTCTGTAATCTGAGGAAATTAAAAAGGAATGAAATTACTTTTACATTCGCTATGGGACAGTACTTGGCAGAAATTCTTTCTTTGGTACTCAGATTTTAAACAAAGAATCTTGAGAACAGCTTCCAGCTTATTCAGCATCACACATAAACTGAATCAACAGTACCTCTCGGTTGAGTTTCTAGCTGCGCTGCTTGACTGAAACATCTCACACTGCATCTGATTTTCTCTTTTTAGTGATCATAGTTTTTATGGCTTTTGTTTAACCTAGGTTATGTTTTCAGTTAGGGGGAAAAGAAATGAAAGTAGGGGGCAAAGATCCCACACCACACAGACACCATAAATCCCATTAATATGAACCAGATAAATATGGCTCAGAAAAACATTATTAGACTTTATTGGTGAGCTTGCCTTTAATATGCTTTGCAGAACTTTAATAGCAGGCAGTTTTGGTCATTGTTCATTTCAGACAAGAAAGGTGAAATGTGGTGGGAGCTGCAGATAATTTGTGTGGTCTGTATGTGGCTATGAGTCAGTGTCTGTCTGTCTGCCTCATTTACAAATACAACAGCTATTTGTGGTGGGTAAACTCTGTTAGGAAGAGAGGCAGCTGCGAAGAAAGAAAAAGCAATAGCAAAGGGAAAAGCTTATTCAGAGGTTTCTGCCAGGGGGAAAAATATAATCAAGGAAAGGTCAAGCTAGAGAAAGTTCTGAGGGTAACCTGACAGTGCCCAAGGCTGAACATCTGAAAGAAAATACATTCACTGCAAACACACTTAGGTTGTTGCTTATTCTAGTGCAAATCATGTCAATTGCACCAATGTCTGGTGGGCAACTTGATGGCAATGTGTTTCCTTCACTGAAATTTAAAGAGGAAGCTGGTTTAGAGCTTAGTACATACAGTGGCATGGGAGAAGATAAATAAGAGAGAAGTTAAGTCCTGGGATGTTTGCTGGGGTGATATACGTGTAAACAAACACCTAGACGAAGATCTTTGGTGATAATTAGAGTTTGACACTGCAAAAGTCTTCAGCATCTCTCTCTCTATATCATGCATTCAATGAAGCATTCGAGCACAGACGACTTCACAGTTGCAGGTAGACCTGTGAAAGACACTGACAATTTCCATAGTTAAATAAGTGCATATGTTTAGGTCCCTCGCACTGAACCATTGTGTGCTATTCAAATGCTGTTTATAAATTCTAGACTCTAGAAAAAGAGCAGCAGCACATCAAATGTGCTAAAAGCTCAGACAAAATAGAGGTTATTGAAGGAAGGATTATTCTTTTGATAGACATGTGAGCTGTATAAATGTAGCCCTTTAGAGCAGAAGAGAGAATGATCAATACAGCAGTTGCTCCAATGACAGTTCAGTGAAACTTTGAAAACCTTTATTAGATTTGTATTGCTGATTTTAACAGGATTATCAGAAGCAACACATAATATGCCATTAATTTTGTCTGTTTAAAGTTTTTTTTAAAAAAAAGGTTTGTAAATTGATCTTGACCGCTTAACAAACATTAGGTTATATTGTCAATAGTTAGCAGAAAGTTTTTTTAAAGATTCCAAGTATATCAAAGAAAGCAAGTTAGAGCAAATAATTTCTTTAATAATATGTGCCAGCCACTTGCAAATATTTTAAATTTTACATTTTGTAAACCTGCAGCAAAACCAGTCATTTGATTGTTAAATTTGTGAGGGAGAAAAAAATGAAGAAAGCATAATTCCCAAAGAAAGACTCCTAAAATCTATTTATTTATATATTTTTCCCTTCACTGTTTTAACATAAGTAAGTCTTTAGGTTCATACAAGGAGCTGCTTCTGGTCCTGTCAATGTGAAACAGGAAGACACAATACTAAGATATACTTTTGAAACAAGAAGCCCTAAAATCTACAGAGCAACATTTTAATGCCAGCCTTAATTCTGTCTCTGTTCCAGCAGTCATTCTCTGTGCTCTGTATCTGCTATAAAGAAAAATTCATTTCTAAGTGTAACAATGGAATACTCTTTCCTTTATCTTTGATCATTAGTGAAGAATCAGAAATGACATAGGCTTGCTATGAAGAAGGCAGAAGCCAATTCAAGGTGGAAAACTATTCATTACATTGATTATGGATTCCCTTGTTTGTATACATAGGCCAAAAGTCCACCAGAAAATTTGGAAACCAACACAACACAGAGTTTTAATAGCGTCTTGACTATATTTGCATTTAGAGTTTTTTTCTGTTGCTACACCACTCAGGGCTAAATAAGGTGCTAAGGGTCTGCCAGTTTGTTAGAAACTGTGCCATAAAAGTCCTGTGATTCAGATCCAGACTTGAGCTCTCAATCAGCTCACTGGAGATGCTGACTAAGACAACAGTTCAGTATAATTTCAGTTATTTTAACTTTGCTGTGCTTACTCAAAATCACTGCTACATTAATATCTATGCTTGCCATACCCCAAGGCCCACTGTTGGAGTCAAAGCTTTGGCATCAGAAGGACAATCACAAATTGGCAGCCCAAGTTCCTGCCCCAGGTTTTTAGCATTTTCATACATTTAACTATAAATATGTTTTCCACTATCTGAACTGCAAAGCAGAATTGCAAAGCCTTATGTTTACCTCCTGCATCCAGATGGGTAGGTATGGTTTTTATTCTAAAATCTTTATTACTGCAAAAGAGAGTAGAAGAATATTGTCTGGTTTCCAAGTAACATGTGGAACTGCAGTATTGGCAGTCAGAAAGATCTTGTTTTGACTTGCAAAATGAGCACAATTGATAAAGAAGTCACAGAGGGAGAATAAGTGTGGGACATTAGATATCATTTTTATAGCATCCTTTTTCTGATTACAACAGCCACTTTTAGAAAAAGTAACCTTGGCAATAATTTTATTTATTGTTTATGTCCACATTGAATAAAGTTGAGATAAGGGAATTCAAAAAATATTACCAACAACACTTCTGAACAAGCTACAAAAACCTGTATTTATATTCTGCTGCATAGGACAAATTCAAGGAATAACACAGTTTATTCTTCTCAAGTGTACATGTGCTCTTTATTTTTTTAATTGAATCAGACCATTTTACATATTCACATATAATTGCCTTCATATATTAAACATGGTACAGATGGAAAATGTAAAAAAAAAAAAAGACATGAAACCACTTTAAATTATTGTGAAAATAGATTTGGAAAGCTGACTTTGATATCTATTGTAACTTAGGGACCTGAGGGGATACAGTAATAAAACACAGTTCTGGGACAGTGTAAAAATCAGAGTAACTTTTCTCCTGGCCTGTTCCTGGTGTAGAAATTTTAGTGGTTGAATTACAACAGTGCAGTAAGTTCCCTTCCAAAGGGAAATGCAAAAACAGACTCCAGAGACCTTTGGAATAGCTGTAAGTTTTCGTTAAGAAGCAAGTATTTTAGAAGCAAAAACTTTTAACAACTTTTTAAAACCCAGTCTTTCTGTTCACTTTTATCACTCCTTTTTGTTTCTTCTCCTCCCTAACTCAACTACAATAGATCAGATCAACTTATCTTTCAAATTATATTAAATTTATAATAGTTACTATATCATAATTATATAAAATGTTGTGATTGATAAAAACAGGTTCCTGGTTTTGGCTGGAATAAAGCTGGTTTTCTTCCTAGTAGTTGGTATGGTGCTGTATTTTAGATTTAGGACCAGAATATTGACCCAAAAAAAAAAAAAGAAACCCAAACAAATTATTTTTGTAATTGTTAAGCAGTGTTTACTCTAAATCAAGGGCTTTTCCTTTTCTCATGCCACCTGACCAGTGAGGAGGCTGGGGGAGCACAAGAAGCTGGGAGGGAGCACAGCTGGGACAGCTGGCACAAACTGGCCAATGGTATATTCCACACCTTATGACATCATCCTCAGTATATAAACCAGGAGGAAAGGTAGCTTTGGGGTGATGTTTTGGAACTGACTGGGCATTGGTCAACAGATAATCACTTGTTTTGTATAGGATTTGTACAGGATTGCTATTATTATAATTGTTATTATTTTTATTATTGATATTATTATTATTGCTTCCTTTCTCTCCTGTCATACTGTTTTTATCTAAAGACATGAATTTTACTTTTTTCTCCCATTGTCTCCCCTATCCCCACAGGGCTCTGAGTAAGTGACTGACTGTGGTATTTAAGCACCTCCTTGGTTAAACCACAGTGGTCCTTTTCTGGTGGTCAACAGAGGACTTCTTCAGCGCTTGTCACCTCTTTCTCTAGTGATATGATGAAATCTTTGCCTTCTGGATAGTCCATGACCACTTCCAAAGTTCCTAAATGACTGGGGTTTTCTATTCAAGCCAGTTGTGTAATCAGTGTGACCCACTTATTCCGCGTAGAATCAGCTGCATGATGTGTGGAGGGGACCCTTCCTTTGAAACATCCAGCCCAGCACTGCCAGAGAGTGCTCTAGCGGGAGCTGTGCTTCAGCATAAATAATTTCTGAAGCAGCTCAAACCACTATTTTCTTTTTTAGTTGGAGTATAGCAGGCCTCAGATCCTCTGTATCCCAGACACAAAAACCTAAAGGGTTGACTTAGAGTCTCACCTGCTGCTTTCTGTCAGAGGATCCAGGTAGAGACATTTCTCTTGGCTTTTTTATGTCTTGCTCTGTCCAAAGTGGCCCAAGATCTTCTGCATAAGCTATGTCCTGTTTGATTTTTTCAAGGGCTTTTCATTGCTCAGAGCCCCATTCGAAATCGTTCTTCTTCTGGATCACTTGACAGAGAGGACTGACAATCAGACTGTAATTTGTAATATACATTCTACAAAACTCACAGTGCCTAAGAACACATAGTTGTTATTTTATTGGTCACATCCATTGACCCACTGGCATCTGACAGTGTCTATTTTGCCATTCTTTTTCTAAAAACTGGTACTCTCATGCAAGTTCCATGACTTTGTTCTATGGCAACACACTTTTCAGAAGGATTCAGACCATTTTGTTTGCCTTCTCAAAAACCTCTTCTGCTATATAGCATGGTGCAGTAATTTCATCAATATTTCTCAGATTTCTGGAGCTTCACTCAGTTCCAGTGCAGGCTGGATCAGTCTGTAGCAGATGGTAATGCTGTGTTTCCATCCCTGGGGCAGCTGATTCCAGGTGTACTGGACATCTTTCCAAGTGAAAGCAAATTTTGACCTTCACTCTTCTACCAAAGGGATGGAGAAAAATGAGATATCAGTTGTGGGATAACAATCACTACTGAGAAACAGGCTGGGCATCAGTCAGTGTGTGGTGAGCAATTGCAGTGTGCATTACTAGGATATATTTTTGGTTTATTCTTCTCTCCCTATTAATAATATTATTATTATTGTTATTATTGTTATTGTTATTGTTATTATTGTTGTTGTTATTATTATTATTATTTCAATTATTGTTATCTGAACCCACAGGTTTTTACTTCTATCTAATCCTCCTTTCCAGATGAGATGAGAGCAGTGAATGAGCAGCTGCATGATACTTAGTGTGTCTGGGGTTAAACCACAACAAAACTATGAATAATTCACCCTTATGTTGCCAGCCCAGATCCACCTGAGCCACTTCAGCCTTAGCAGCCAGATCTACCTTCTGGATGTTGTTCTGCTCTTCAGTATCCTGGGTTAACCCACAACAATGGTGAGTGTTTAATCACTTTTATTGGCTTCAATTCTAAAAGTTAATCTTTGCAACCCAATAAAATGGTGGAAGGGGTTCACATGCCCCACACCTTGCCAGCTGGCTATTACTGTACTCCTGCTGGATAGTAGCACCCCTCTTACAAAGCTGCAGAAGGGAACATTCATCCACATCCTTGATCCAGTTTAGCTAACAAATGTACATTGAAGGCTTCCATTGTTTTAGCTCTACCGAGATTTGCAATGTTTTTTCCTTCTCTGTCCCCTGGAGGAGTCACAGGCTGACAGCTCCAGATGCAGTTAGTAAGGATGAAGAATCTGGCCTATTAATGGTCTATATTGGAGCCATGAGAATGTTTTTAAGACTGTGGCTGGGAGGCAATCAAATGCTCAAAGAGATCCTCAGTTCTTGCACTTGCTAAAACCAAGTCCTGACAACCTTGTTCTTTAATTCTGAGCTTTCATATAGCATTTATTTCCCTTCTTCTGCACACACATTTTTATTCCATATTTTTCCTGCAATAATCCAAGCATTTTATTGGAAGGCTTGTCTATATGTTCTTTTAAAAATATTTTTATTGCTATAGCTAAATCCAAGGTAGTTTTCCCTTTCTTGGCTGGGATTTTAACTTGTTCTATGACATAAACCTTCCTAGTGCTTGCTGTTTGTTTACTTTCCAAGGACCTTCTATTACTGCACAAAGAAAGAAAATTCTGTAATTTCTTTATGTCGCACACAGCTTCCTCTCTTACAAAAATGAGCCTTTTAATTTCTATCACACTGATTTAGGCCTAGTTATATTCACCTTGACTGGTAATTGCTCTTTTTTTTTTTCTTTTGTTTCATGCCTTAATCTGTGCTCTTAAGCCATAAGCACTTTTCCAGAAAGCAAATTATGGGCTGATGAGGTGTCATTTTCTCCTAGAGGACTAATCTCTCCACAGCCCAAATTCACTCAGGGGTAATCTCACAAAAGTCAATGAAATTGCAGTGGAGCCACATCTGGCCCCACAAGTCAATGAAACTACTCTCTACATGGGTCTGCTTCTGCTTTCCTTCCTCTTATACCTCTTAAGTCTGCTGAGTGAACACTAATGGCCTGGTTCCAGACATGCCTGTTGTACTTATTGCTTGATGCATTCCTCTTAGTTTCATAACTAAATGGCAGAAGAGAGGAAAAGAAAGGAATAATCTTTCTTGGTCTGTGATCCTGCTGGCTGTGCTTTGTGGGATGAGTGTGGGATGAGGGTGAGCCTGTCCTCTTCTTACAGCCTGCTTGATGAGGACAGGAGGAGAAAGTGGCAGAGTGGAGATCTGTGGGAAAGGATGAGTTTGTGGATGATGAGATCATGCAACTCACAGCAGAGCCCAGATGCTCAGAACTATGTACACTTCCTTTCCAAATCTCAACTTATCCTTGTGACCTTGGTTAAGTTAGGCAATCACAAGGCAAAGGAAAGCTAAACTCTTAATTTCTGTAAAGAAAACCCCACACATCAAACCAAATGAAAACAGACCCTGAGTAATCTTTGCTTCTATGTATTACAGCTATAAAATAGATTTCTGAGCTCATAAAAACAAACATCCCACATTACTGAGGAAAAGATTGATGGATGGGAAGAAATTTCAGCAAAAATTCTTCCATTGCAAACATTACCCTAACTTCTTTTCCCAGAGAGAGGCAATTAAATTTGGGAACAAGTAACTGCTATACTCACATATTTACTCAAGTGAATCTGTGCTATTCCATCCTGCCCCAGCTGACCCACTAAAACCCCTTATGAAATTTATAATGTTCCATTCCCTTTGTTATTTTAATTCAGTTGCAGCCACTCAGAAGTCATTCTTGTATGATAAAAAGGTTAATTCTTTAGCATAAGCACTATATGGAAGTGTAACTGGGATAACCACCCTGGAGGCAAGTAGCATTAGGCTCATTTTCAGGGGTCTTCAAACACTTGTTTAGAATTGCCTGCAGACCTTGGGCAAAGCTGATTTTCAAATTATGGGGCTTGTCTGAGGATGAAAGTGGGCATTGTTATACATAATTAAAGTGAAGGTTGAAGTTGTTTAAATATTTGTTTCAATGGGGAAAGTATCGCTTGAATATATTTTTTATTCACTACAAAGAAACCTTCAGACTGTGTGCTAAAACTGATGCTTTTATCAACATTCACATAAAACTAGGAACAGATCCTATCTACAGCTAAAAAGACTAGGCATAATTGATTTAGCTGCAAATAATAAAAATAATGCTTCAAATTGAGCCATGTGAGGTGCTGCTGGTGTTTTCTCTCCTGAGTATTGGTTTTATCTGTCTGCTGTCACCTCAGCAACGTGAGCCTCTTTCTTTGTAGTTGAGAGAATTCCTAGGGACTTCAAACTACACTGATTTCCTTTTATTCACTTAAAACTGAAACTGAGAAACAACAGGAGAGAGGAGTGTCAGCTCTTCAACTGCACAAGTTTTTTTGTCTGTAAATTCATTGTCTTCAAAGGAAAAAATCAGACTCATTTTATTGGAAAAGTTCCAGAGGTTGTGTGTAGAAAGACCACTGTAATGTTGTGGAGCACCCCAGCAGTAATTCTGGGGTGGAAGAATACTGATGGTGACTTATGCTGAACAAAGAAATTGGAAGGGAATTTTCTTGTGGGAGTTGCAGTCCTGTTGGTTTTGTTAATCTAAACTCTGTATATGCGTTTGCCTGGACATGACAATGTAATTGACATGCACTATTAAACTTGATATGGAATTGGGAAAAAACAAACACAGTTTTAATGTTATTCTTTAAAATGAAAGGTCTAGATAAGCCATACAGACACCACTGTGGTCATGAAGGACTGAGAGGGGAGCGTAGGTATGGAACGCGTCATCACAGGGTTGTGACTTTAGCTCTGCTCCTGTTATTTTACACTCAAATATGTGTTCGTGTCATACTAACCCAGCAAAGCAAACAAAGAAAGTAAAAGCAACCTGTGCTGGGACTGAGTGGCTGCTGCCAAAATGGAGAAGTGGAAGCTGACTCTCAAGTACCTGATAGGCTGTGCCACATCGCATCAGGCAGTAACACAACTAGATGTGTCAGGCTGATAAACTGATGGGTACAGTGTAGCTCTTCTCCTTCTCAAAAGGAAAAAGAAAAGACGCAAATGTTGTTGCATCAAACTTCTTGTATCAAGCTCCCTTCTTGTATGTGGGAAATTTGTTTTTCTTCAAGCAAGTGTGTCAAATTAACACAAGTACAGAGTAGCCAGGATAGAAAGGATAAGTGAATCCAATGGCTCCCAGTAGATTTTTCATGGTGTAGGTGACTAGCGGTTCACAGAATCACAGACTATGCTGAGCTGGAAGAGACCCACGAGGATCACTGGGTCCAGCTCCTGGCCCTGCACAGCACCATCCCAAGAGTCACTCCAAGTGACATTATAAAAACTATTTACTCCTTGGGTGAACTGGCAAGCTATATTTGTGCCTGTGGGATTTTCAAACAACCTTTTTGAATGCATGAAGGGTCACACGCTGTCCCTCCAAATCAAGCTGTACCTAGGGCTTCTGATTTATTCTGCGCTGTATATAATTCAAAGCTTTCATGTATGCCATTTTCCCCTTCCATTCCTTCAAAGTGCAACATTTACTAGTTTATTTGCACCTTTGAATAAACCCAGTATGCTGAGCATGTCAGTTAGACCAGAAATTAAATTAAATTATTTGGTTCAGTAAATGGCAACAAAACAACGTGGACATCTACATCTACAACTCCTTCTGAACTGCTATAGATATGGAGCTGCAGATTTTGGAACTCTTTTGATTTACTTTACACAAATCACATCCTGTTTCTAAATAGCTATCACAAGAAATGTTTCTGGAAGACTGCCTTTTACTTTTCAAAGTTCTCTCAGGATGCTCAGTCTTTAAACAGTGCCTTCCATTACCTTTATACAAAGAACAGGTCTTTGTTTGTTTTAAATAATGAACAGTTGCCAGGAGCAATGGCACAGGCTTATTTGTGGTTGTGTATTTGTCTGTCTGATCATTATTTCTGCTCTTTGGCCGTCTCTAACCCAGCAGGTACAAATAAATCCTCAGGGCTTAAAACCTTCCTACAAGTTATTTTCTCTTGTCACCTGTCAACAGCATATTTTTTGCTTTCTTTCCTTTTTGTTAAAATTTTTTTCATTTGTTTTTGTTCTGAAATACACTTTTTTTTTGTATTTTTTTTTTTTTAGAAAACAGATCAAGATGTTGACATCCAGTGACTTTATTTCTGTGTTTTATTATAATTTCTGTGAATATAACTTGATGCTTTACAGACAGTGGAGTTGAAACATACATAGAAAAAAATCACATTGCTCAGTACTCTTAAGAACAGAGGAAAAGGAATAGCACAGAAGTTATTAGATGGCTGCTTCCTTTAATTTTTCATCTTTCTACATGTCATAGCAGTAGGAGAGGAAAAGGTATATACATCAGTGATGAAAAATAATAAAAACATTCCTATGTAAACACTGTGTCTAATAATGACATTTTACATGTACAAAACTTGATTTTCAGTTGGTGCAAGTAAGAATAGTTCCATTGAAATCAGCACATCATTCGCACTCCTTGCAGAAATAGCACATTCCATGAATTGGTAGATTATGTACACTTCAATAAAGACTTCTCATCATGCAACTTTTACTGCTACCATATTTATACTCTGAGTGGATATTAAAATACTGAAACTGAGAGAACAAATTTTGTAGATCCAATCTAAGAGTGTGCCTCCACCACTCTCCTAGGAATTGATCCCATGTGTCCAGGATTCTCACTGGATGGGATAGCGCAGTCATTAACAGGCTTAATGCATATTTAATAAGTATTAGAAGAAGTGGCTCTGCAACAAATAAGTTCTGTAAGCTTCTTCTGTACCTGGGAAGTTACAGTTTTTTGGTGTGATGGTTTATTAAAATGGAAAGTTCTCAGGAAAATGCTTTTTCTTTGGCTTTCATTGGTAAAGTTAATGAGAGCAGAAGGGAAAAAACACGTTGAAAAAACAGCCCATAGCATTTTGAGAATGGCAGATGTCAGTCTGCTGCTCTGAAGGGACTTTCATGTCCCTGTTTCTGAGCTATAAAAGGCACTTATCTATGTGGGTTTCTTCTTTCTCTACATTTTTTTTTTTAAGAATTAAGCTTTATTTTAGATGAAATTATGAAATTGTAAAATATTAACCAGATTAATTGCTTCCATTTCAGAGAAGCAAAACTGCAAAAGGATCTTTCCATCAGCAATTGCTGCACTGCTGCAGAATGCAAAAATCAGTTGTTTCTAAAATAAAGAAATTTGCCTTTCATTTGGATGCAGTAGACATTCTGTGAGATTTTGGCATTTGATTTTATCCTATAATCTGGGAGGCTTGCTAGTGTGTTTTCTTTAAAGTTAACCTTTCAATGTTGTTTCAAAAACCTGCAGAATTAAGATCCAGAGAGTTTGTCACACAAAGCATGACATAACATGAATTCTGGAAGTTACGGGTTGTTTTTCCAACAATTCATCTCTGTGTGCTTGGAGTGATTTTCTTTGTAATTAGATCCCATAAGCCAACTTTGCCCTGAAAATTTGGTGTTGACACAGGAAATTCTTAATTTAAATATCCTAAACATATTCTAAATTCACCAAGTGATTGTATATCTTAATGGGAGCATTTAAAACCCATTTAGAATGGATGAAATATTAATGTCAATGCATGAGTTGTATGTTTTATACTTGACAGACTATTATACTTTTTTATATGATCAGATTTGATTTAATAAGAAAAAAAACCAACTTGGTTTCTTGGAAGTAAGCTAGGATGGTTAGAAACACATTAAATTAAAGGCCAGTTTTCACCAGAAATAAGGAAAGATTACATCAGTCACATCATACAACTAGTTCAATATTATTGATGGTTATTCAGATAACTGTCTGGCAGATTTGAAAACTGTGCAAAGGTAAAAAAACTTTGAGGAGTGTATTCAAAAATCAATATTACTCTTAAGAATTCCCCTAGAAGTATCATATGCTGTATATCATAAGCCTCTGGTCTTTATTCTCTGGATTTATTGTTTTAGCTATCCAGGTACAAGAAGGAGGTGTATTATCATGCAACCAAGCCACTGACTATAACAACTAATAAATAATAAAAAAGAGAAAGAGATACTATATCAAGTATTGTTTACCTGAGAAGTGTACTTACTGAGATCACAAACTATGATAATTTGTGACCAGGCAGCATGTAAAATCACACAGATTAATCTGAAATTTCATAATCTGGATTGTTGTGACAGTTCCTTAGTAAAGTAGAAAATAAATAAAAGGAGGCTTATATTTTGTTGAGAAAAAAAAAAAAAGAAGTGGGACAAACCCCCACTTTATTCTTTTAATCTTAAGGCCGCTGAGCAAGGTTTATGGAGGTGCACGTGTCTCAATAATCAAGTTATGCCCTTATAAGGCTTGTGGTAACTTAACTGAGTATGTCAGGAAAAACTTGATGTTTCCTTTTCTGCTGGGTCACCTGAAAGCTTTGCACATAAAAGTGTCATTTTTTACAAAGCCATTCCAGATCTAACCTACTCTAACTTTCTTAAAGTGTCACCTTCATTGCTGTCTGTATTGAAGCTTCAGAATTTGCTCTGGAGGAAAAAAAGGCTCAGAGCTTAGAAATAGATGACAAAATGAATATGAACAAAAGAAAGAAACAGGAGAGTTCTGTTCCTGATGATGCTTCAGGATATATGGGAGATTAATTTTAGCATTTTGAAAGTTTCATACCAAAATTTTGTTGATAGGAACATGGTTTCTCATATTTTCCTTAATGAAAAAAACCAAAACCAAACCAAAAAAAAAAAAAAAAAAGCATCATCATTTGGTCTGAAAAAATCGAGTAGAAATAAATGGTGATATTACTGGGTTAACAATCAGAAAAGTAGTGCCATTTCATTGCAACTAGGAAATCTAGTTCTCTACAGCTACTGAGAACACAGTATTGGAATAAGCATATCAAGAACATCCTTGTTGTGTTGGAAGCCATAGACAGTACACTAATATGAGCTGTACAAAAGTGGAAACAGTTTCCAAAGGGTAGAACATTTCATATTCTTACTTTTAGTCACATAATTCTTCTTTGAATGCAACCCATCTCAGTATATACATGTATCAGTAAGGGATCAAGTGTGTTTTTCTCTACATCCAATCAAACACCATTGCTTCTGTTAGAGCTGGATAATAGATTAGCAAAGACCTGTGAATGATTATTGGCAAAAGAATATTAGTAAATGGTAGCCAGGATTAAAAACTACCCAGATGACTAGTCCAGACCTAACATGTTAAAAGTGCAATCTATAATTTATTTTCCTATCTTATATAGAATTAAGGCAATATTCAAGAGCAATTTCATAGTTCTCTGTGCTCTCTTCTCTCCACATGATTATGCAAGCTCTCTACCTGATGCATTAAAATCAGAAGCTGCAAAATAACCTGTTCTAGGTTAGACATGAATGAAGGAATTAATAAATCAAATTATTAACCAACATCAGGAAATAAAAAAAGTGAAAAAAAGTCAAGAAGGATTGAAAAAAAAAAATCTGTAAACTTACTGCCTTACTGCGGTGAAAAATTAAGGAATATCTCAAGAAATAACTGTCCAGCTCTTGTCTTCTACCTCCAAGTGACTATTCCATTTCCTGCAAATACTACTCTGAGCATTAAGAACTTTATTCCAAGTTTAAGATGTATCATAGTATAAATAAATAAAATGGTACAGATCCTGCTGAAGAAACCACATGCCTCTATTATTTGAGTTAGATTCACAACTGATTTTACCTGGCGTAGACCTTTCCTCACTTATTTTAGTCTTCTTTCAGGTTAATGTTACTGTTGACCAGATATACATCACACCTGACATACATCTGATTTAATTTTTGACTATGTCAGATAAAGCCAAACATTTCAGAACATGTAGAGGGGTACAGTATTTTTTTGTTTTTTCATTTGTTAAAGATGCTGAAAGTTCTCACTCCAGCAGTAACTGAGAGTAGTCAGTTATTTGAGGAGCAATCATGTCTAATGGCCTTTTTTTCTAAATTATTTGCAGTTCCTATGAAAATATTCAGCTCCTTGGTGAATCAACCATCTTGTCAAATTTGGTTCTCTGGATGAGGAGTCACAGCCACAGATTTCTGAATCAACATAATTCTGATGTCCTATCACAAAAGCTGGTAGAAAGGCATCAGGATCAGAAGATCCAGGCTTAGAAACCGCTTCAAACCTGCCCTCTTGCATGACAGTTTCTGAAAGCTGTAACCCTTGGATTTTCATGCCATTTGAACTGGGAGGGTGACAGTGACTGGATGTGGACTGATGTCAGCCCCCATTAAATGGTTATGGGGGAAGACGAGTGTCCCTGGGAAAATGAGATGACAGTTGAGCTTTCCTCCAGAGCGCGAGAATTATTACTCCATTCGGAGCCACAGAGTGCGCGGTGTGTCGGTACTGAAAGAATTCACTGTAGCGTGGCACACGGTACACGGAGCTGCAAATAGGGTCATTCTTCTCTTCAGAGCCCCAATGCCCAGAGTAATTAACTTCACATGCCATGGCTCAATGCTGAGGCTGAGTTCAAGTGAAGTGGTGAGGAGCCCAGCCCTGAAGGGCATGGTTGCTTGAGTTCTTTATTACAAACACAATGAAAAAAGTAATAGTTTTTGCTACGCAGTGTTTCAGTGCTTCTGCTCAGGAAATGAATTTTGATGTGTTTTGTATCTCATGAATTCTGCATATTTTATTCCCTGGAGTTTAGTGTACAAAAAGCACTTTTTGTACTGCTAAGTAACATGACTAATTGCACAAACAAAATAAAATTGGCCGGGTACATTATGAGGTTGAAATGTCAGGAGCCATCAGGAGGTCCCCAGGAAAGAATGCCTATGTCATTTTAAATATTCTTTACACAGCATTATCTTAAGGCAAACACAGACTCTTTTAGCCAATTTGTGTTTTAAGATTTCAGTTTACCTTTATTTTTAACCATCCCAGGCAAAAAGATTTTCAGCACTGCAGGTATAAGATTTTCATGTAATAATTTGTACATATAAGTATAAATATAGCACAAGGTAAATAATAAATGCTGAGAACTAACTCCCTTCTTTAAACAAACCAGAAATCCTATCCTTAGTACCAAACCATCTGGAATGCCTTGACACTTTCCTTCCCCTCTCTTTCAAATTTTGGTACTTATTTTCATCCTTGGATTCAAAATACTTTTTAAAATTGTTTTGGGAAGGCACAGGGAAGGTGGTTGTCACTAGTGGGCATTTATTGAGCCTGAGGTGTGCTTTGTTTTTTCTTCCCTGCCACTCATTCTGCTGCCTACCTAAAGCAGGTCATCTCTGTGTTTCCTTTCAGTTTGTGCACTGATAATCACATCTGTGGGTGGATGAAGTGTTTGAGCTGGCTGCTCCCTGCATTGAGGCTTCAGAAACAGACAATTTAGAAATCCAGAGGTCTAACACCCTGGGTTTTGTGAAACTTTCCCTGGCCTCCTTCCCTATAATCTAGGGGTTCCACTTACATACCAGAGGGGAGTGTGTGGGGATGTGGGTGAGAAATAAAAGGGAAGTTTTCTAAACTTCTTTAACAAGCTGTTTGTTGTAAGCAGTTTTGTTGTGCTGCATCTCTCCCACAGGTTTCGGTGAATTGATGTAGACAATCAGCATGCACGTAGGCATACCTGTTATTTCATCTCCTAGGGAAGTTTCTGATCAAAAGAAATAGAAGTGGCTCACAGCAGAAGCCATCTACAGTGAGTGGTGAATGCATGAGAGTTTGTCTTGTACATTATATTTATTGTAGGCTTCAAACCTCTGGTTAACAAGTCTGATGAGTATGACAGTTGGGTAACATCCTCCAGTTTGATAGAAAGCTGCCTGAAGAATACTTCTACTATTGGGGAATTGTAGTCTTTGAAGTAATGTGTTTGCAAAATATACAGGATAAAAAAAGGAGTAAATATTTTAAAGAAATCCTAAAAAAAGACCTTCAAGAGTCTATCTTGTCCAACCTTTGCTCAATGATAGAATAAACTGTATCTGTATTTTTTTCTGACAATCTTTCGTTCCTGTGGAGAACTACTTCACATACTGTGAGTTATGATTAAAAAGCTGTGGTGAATTACTGAATAGTCTGTGTGTGTTGGGGAATTTAATTTGTAACCTACTGACAAGAAACTTGAATCTATAAAATAGGTTGAAGGACAAAACTCATTGTCACTACTCAACTAGTAGACTCTTAAAAACTCTGAAAATCAGAAATTTCAAGACAAATGGCTTTGAGGTTCTAAGGGAAGGGGATACAGTCACTTCTCTCTGCAGCAGTAGTAAAGTGACCTGTGGAGTTCTGGGTCTTTGCCTAGGGCTTAATAAACTGTTTAAAGTGGATGATGACTGCTGAGTCTAAGCAAAATTTACCCTGACCTAGGATTGATCACCACATGGAGGTGGCTGTGAACATTTCACAGAAAAAAAAATAAAATTAAAAAAAATCATTGCCTCTTCCTCAAAACTTCTTATAAAATCCCAGAGTCATGAGATGTATTTTAAACCACTGGCTCAAACCCTCCAATCTTCTGTTGTACAAGTGGATTTACAGAGCTGCAATATGGACACAGCTGCTAACCTGTTCCTTTTGTCTTCCTCTCATTAAAAACATGCTGCTCCATGCTGCTGTCATTAAAAACATCCCTGCAAATAGGATCAAGACTTGAAAAAGGGTTTCTGTAAGCACTGGAAAAAACAGGCAGCATTAGTCTGCTGGGCAATGCACATCCAATAACAGAGCTCCATGTGAATATAATGTAAATTACCAGGCAAATTGTTAAGACTGGTCAGAATACCACTACAGATACTATTGTGCAAACTGAAAAATGGTGCAGTGATGGTTATATAAAATAGGAAAAGATCAAGGAAAAAACCTGTAGCTTGACAGGTGTAAGGGGCAAGGAGAGAAGATACAGAGCTACGAGGTGCCTTATAGGGGAATACATAACATTTGAGCTGGATTTGATTGATCAAGCAGAGGGAATTTAAAAAGGTCTATATTTTCACCATTATTTAAAGATAATCATGCCTTTTGAATGCATCAGAGGGGAGCAATTAAAATATCAGAGGACAAATCTTCAGCAGCAGATTCATTCAAACACTGCTGACCTTCGCTTCCATTTACCTATTTACTGCTTGATAGGTACTTTGTATAATTTATAAGGCACAAATTAGTACTCCCTAGAACATCTGAGAAATATGTACTTCCAAAATCAGTTGCCAAGCCCAAGCTGTTTCTCCTGAACGAATGAGCTCACTAAAGATATGAAGAGTGATTTGAAATTCTCCGACAGGCGAGTATGTGAAGTTAAGCCAAACTGCTGCTTCCCTGCCAGTCTGGTTTTTGTCTTTGGAACAAGTGGCAGCCTCATTGAGCAGCAATACAGATAGCACAGTACTACCTAAAATGTTAGGTACTTATTAGATTAGTTACAATGAGAGAAAGATTCTATCAAATTATCGTTCTCCTCATTAAATGACCTCTAAAATTATGGAGAACTGAAAGAAATTATTTTCTACATACAAAGAGATGTCTCCCTATATATTAATTTAAAGAAGGGAGAGCAGACATTACATGTGGTGTCAGATTTGTAAATCTCAAAGGGTAATGTATGAGTTCATTATGTCAGATATATTCTAGATGATAAAAAAGGCACCAACAGTACAATTCTCGACAGCTGAACTATGCCTAATGGAAGAGATACAGTACAGTATATCTTTTTATAATTTACAATGCAGTGCTAAGAAAGCTCTGGCCCAGTTGGGAGATTCTCACTTATTCAAGTGGTTCTATTTAAGTCAATGGAAAGAGTAGTGCCAGGGTTTCTTTGCCTTTTCATGGGAAAGGACCTCTTGAATTCTGCTGATTAGCACATTTGGATTTCAGGGATAATGATCTGATTATTTTTTTTTCCTCAGAAGAGGAATAGTCTTATGAATATCAACATACTTTGTGTGTGTGTGTGTGTGTGTGTGTGTGGCATTCTATACCAGAAGTGGGACACTATTTTATTTTAGAAGAGGAAGATTGAAGAGACTAATTTATTATTTGCTTTATACAGTTTATATCAAGGCTTAACAAAATCTCACTGGACTAAACTCTGTAAATTTCCCAATCCAAAGTTTATTTGAGACTGTTAGCAACATTAATTGCCTTTACAAATTGCTGTATTTTTTCTCCCCAGCTTCATATATTTTTTTAAAAGTTCATTTCATATTTTCTCAGGGCTTTGTTACCTACTGGGAATCATAGCATGTGTGATAGAGGTGCCAAGATTTATATATTAAAAAACTAGGAGAATTCATAAATTTAACAACTGAAACAACTACATTTGGAAAGCATGATAATAGCTCTTGAGAGAAAACACACTTGTACATTTATGCTAATCAGCCAATTTGCTACTGTTTTCCTTAATCTTGAAAGGTGCTTTCAATGCACAGACTTCTGCTCCATGAATGATAGATTGAACATTAGGATATTACCCCATGTCAGCTTTTTTGCTGAAATTTGGACTGTGTCCCTATAGCCATGTTATACATAGCAAGTAACTGAGCATGCTACTAAGTTAATGCAGGACACAATTTTAATTTGCCTTTACTTTCTTTTATTATTTCTAGTGCTTCTTCTGGTGGAATTTCTGTTACTCAATTTACACCATAAAGTGGACTCTGAAATTTAGTGACTAACCTGTTTTGGGATATATGGTTGCACAGCACAGAAACAGGTGGCAGCACTGTGGCAGAATAGCTCACAGGAGTCTCACACCTGTGTGGTGCTTGCTAAGGCTGGTATAAATGAAAAAGCAAGCACTTTGAAATGAGGGGACTGCATAGATGAGTCACAGATGGTTTGAAGAAGTCCCAGTTCAGCGCTGAACTCGAAGTGAGAGTACTGTCAGCTTTCTGAAGCTCTACTGGTTTGCACTGATAAGACTTGGTTTTCTATACCTTGTTCCTTACTCAACCATGATTGCAGTTTCAGACTGAATAGCTGTAATAATAAGAAAGGACATAGCCAGGACCTCTGGTTCATCCTGGCTGTTTTACTGGCCTTAGGGTGATGATGTGATGGTTGCTCCAAAAGAGCAGGGAGAACATAAGGTGAACATCTCTCACAAATTACTGTCTGCGCTGGAGGTAATCATGTCATGAGTGTTGCTGCTCTCGCTTAGATCCTCTGAAGTCACCCAATCCCTAGTAAAAGGCTTATCTTTCCTAGATATCACTGTTTATGCCTGCTCCTTGCTTCTGATAGCATCAAAATACAAGTGTAATAGTAAGGGGCTACCCCTTAAAATGACCATTTTCAGAGAGGTTAGTAATCGGGTATGATGGATTTACTAAGCAAACAGCTTAGTAAGGCAAAGAGCCACGAAAAGTAGTGGCTCCCTCTTAAACAAAGTTTAAGACAAACTAACATAATTGAACTGATCTCACCTTTATAAATATCATTACACTTCAAAAGAGCAATGCATGTTATATTTATTAGAAAATAACACTAGCAAGTGGCAAAATTATTTGCAGTAGAAAGTAGTGATAAAAGTTTTACAATATGTCTACTGTCTTCTACACCAGGAATATATCTTCTGAGTTTCCTTCTTAGCCTTAAGCAGAGCAAACATGCTCATTATTTTAATATGACGTGCTTTCAGCCATGTCTGACATGTGCCTTTCTTTGTGGGAAAAAGGAAATCAAAACCCAATATGCCTTTCTCCATTTTCTATACTCCCTACACTAAAGTTGCAGATGCTCAGGGAGTAAAGACTTGCTCCTGACTCCAGATGTTTGTAATTTCTCTCACCAATAGATGGGGCTGGGACTTGTGAGAAGCTGAGTAGTTTCAGCTCTCAGGAAAAATGGTTATTATGTCACACCAGTCGATAGACTGACAGCATCATAAGTGCTATACTTTTAAAAGATATTTTACCAACCCTACAGCATTGTACTGTGTTGCACTTTACTAATCTTTATTCCTTTAATAGAGCACTGCATACTGTACCCCTGCTGTGACAGTTGCAAACCTATGTTTTGCTCAGGTTCCTGCACTAAAATTTTAATGCAAGCTGAAAAAATTATGGTAACAGTCTGGCCTTTCACTGGCATGAGGTAATTGTCACAATCTAGTATGCAATGCAGTTTTACTGAAATAAGAATGTTGGACAGAAAAGAAAAACAAGTATTTCAGGGTGTTTTATATTTTCCTTGCTGTATAGATTGCAAGCTTTTAGGAGAAGGTGAACATAATTGTATAAGTGCTGCTTCCATTAAAGAAAAGCTGATAAGGCTAATACATTTGAAACTGAGTAATAGGAGTTTGTAACATCTAAAAATAGTGGCACCTTTTAATGACTTGACTTTTAACTCTTAGAATACTTAGTAGATTATGAGGAATCTCTTGTGAACAAATAGTTTGAGTTCTGAAGAAGAGGTAGACACCTGACCTTTGTTTTGTACAGGTGATGTTTTGCATTACACTGTATGGGATATTCTGGAATCTGCCAAAGAAAGAATCAGAATGTCTAAAGACTAAAGACTTAAGGAAGGAGTTAGCATTTACATGACTATTCAGGAAACAAATATTTTTTCTGCTTGCAGTTAAACCTGTAATGATATAAAGGATTTTATGTAGTTAGAGTGATGTTGGATGGATTGGTTAAACCATGAGCTATCTGGGGAAAAACTACTTCCTTTCTGTTTGGAAGCATCTGATATTTCTTCCATCTAGCCAACATAAATTTATTGTAGACTTCAATACAACGGTTTTTATCCTGAGCCCAGTCAAAATTCCTGCTGCAGTAAAGTAGACAGGATTCTTCTCAAAGTCCCATTTCAAATGCTTTGCCTTTTAGGCAGAAAGTTTGGATTTTGAATATGAATGTTTTGTATAACCCATCCTTCCATTCAGATATTCATTCATCTGTCTCAAGAATGTGTTTGTTCCAGTAATGTGCAGCTAACCTGTGGCATTAATTCTAGTGCTTTACATCAAACTATACATCAGCATACATCTGGTCAACTCCTTTTCTCTAAGTGTGGAGGAGATTTGCTCCATTGCCATTACGTAAGTTCTACAATCACTCCAATCTCTTCCAATGTTTGAATACAATCAAGCAGTTCATTTATCTGGGTGACAAATTTGTGCTATAGGAAAAATTGTTTTACTTATTCTCTTCTCAAGAAGAGATTGTAAGTAATTGCTATTTTCTTTTTAATTTTTTTAATTAGAGAATGTTCCTTTCTCTTCCACATTCACATGCACCTCCTTCATTAGTGCAGGTGTTGGCAATTTTATTTTTTTCATGTGAGAATGTTAAAAAGGGCTGAAGAATGTACCTTGCACAAGGAGAGGCAGATATGGATAAAATAACCGTGAATGACAATATATTTAGACAGGGCACCAAAATTACAGACAAATGAAGATGCAAGTTAGCTATAAGTTGTGGGCTAGTGATGTCCTTTACAATTTCTGACACAGTCTTTAATCCTTTTGTAGATTTACCTAAGGTACCTATGACTTTTCAAGTTCTATTTGTTTCATTTGAGGCAGAGGGTAAAGACTCATATGCTGTTTATTTAGGAATTAACATTCTTCTTATTATGTGTTAACCAGATATACACAACACTTCTGGTTTGAAAATATGCTGTTTACAAAAATATGTAAGCTATTTTCTGCAATTAAATATGGACTGATATAATTCTTTGAAAAGAGGCATGTGGCATCAATGTGGCAGGTTTGGCACATGGTAGGATGTTATCAAAAAGACATTTTTCTTTTTCTGGCAAGTTATTTATGCAAATCCACTACATTTTATGTTTGGGATAGGACCTGAGAAGTCCCTGAGCAGGCACCTTGATACTATTTCAAATGAACTGGAGGGAAGGAAACTGTACATGTCTATCAACTATTTCTGTAAATATCATAGCTATTTTTCAGGGTCATTAAACTGGACTATCCATTGTGGCTATGTCTAAAAGCCAAAGGTATTTAAGGAGAGGTGACAATAAATATTTATGGCACCTTGATTCACAGTGTTTCTTCATATAAATTCGAAAGGTTTATGCAATTAATTGCACTGTGCACTTTTTCCAGATAGTTGGATAATGTTTGGAAAACTTTTAAGTCAAGAACAATGAGCTGAGCATGTAAGCAATGCTAGTAATGTCAGTTGTCAAAGAACATTATAACGGTATTATGGGGAAAGCCAGAAGGCTCATAAAAAAGAAATGTATTCTTGCTGAAAATCTGAGGGACTTGAAAAAAAAAAAGCTAAATCAAGACAGCTGTTTGACAAGGAATGTAATTTTTCTTTATGAATGATATGGTCCAAAAAATTTAATTAGCTTAGTTAACCCACTTGCAACCCTAAAATGCTGAGAGCGTTCCAATAGCCCCAAGTGCCTGTTAGCATAGGTGATCTTTAAAGCAAACTGTGTGAGTGGTTTTGCCTTCAGACAGTGTCATGCTGCTGTGACAAGATTCTAAGAAAAGCACTGGCTCATAGCATGCTACATGTCCAAGTTAATATTTCAGCACCTGGTAGGTGAGTTTTCTATGGAATGCATTCTCCAACAATGTTTTCCACAGTGTGCATCCAGAAAAGATTATTTTCATCCAGTATTTCATTCTTTTCTCACTTTTGCTGTAGAGTTGCCAAAGAAACGCTATTTCATTCAAAACCATCTCACAGTGGATTGCAGGGCCATTAGAGCAATCCCTGAAGAATCTCTTGGAACTCACATTGTCTGGGGGAAAACAGAGCCAGGAATAGTTTCCACTGTGGGGACCAGCTCCAAAGCATGGAGGAATCTGTGATGAAGCTGTCAACTTTCAGCAAAATATAGTCAGTAGGGAGTAAATCCCCATCTTTCCTCCTCAGTATAGGCTTCCAGAGGAATGAAACTTTTCTGTGACTTGGGACCAAGAGTGAAATGCAGGCAGTAAATGAAAGGGAGGGGCTAAAGCACTAGTCAGAAGATGACAATGTCATTCTCCAGTAATGGCTATCACAATCCCACACTTTCCTAGAAATATAGCTGCATTTATAACAAAGTTGGTCTCAGGAAGTAACATGAGCTCTTAAAGGCCACAGAGAATGTTAGGACGAGGCTCAGAATGCATTAAATAATGGGAAATGCAAGATACACTGACCTTGTTTGCATGACCGTGAGTTGCTTTTCACAGTAACTCTAATCTACTACTTTTTTATATCTTATAATATTCTTTAATTCAGCTGGTAAGAAATGGGTTTTGTGGTTTTGGAGATAAAGATTCAGTCATGGCTTGGAACCAGAGCCTGTTAGTAACCACAGCCACTTATAGGTTGCAACTATTAGTGGCCAGTGTCTGTTGAATCTATACTGGTTAAGCTGAAAAAATAGGGGAAGTGGTGCAACACAAGTTTGTGTAAGAGAAGGAAATTGCCCTCAGGCTCAAAGTTAATCTAGGAGAAGTTAAATGTTAGTCAGCCCAAGTTCTATTACTAGAATTGTTAAATGGGGAATTTGCATAGTACATAGAAATCAGTACTTATTAAGTATTGCATTTTTGGTAAATCAACCTAAAACCATATTTTGATTTTTATTTATTTGTCCCTTGAAAATACTAATAGAAACTGTCCTGATCACGAGGGTATGGTAAGAAATAATAAGCATGTAATAAATAAATTGCTTACATTTACTTCTCCAATATATTTTGTACACATGTAAGCATTACATTAGTTCACATGGATAAATATAAAAGTAAATTTGAGTAGAAAATATAGTAATACTAGGAGAGAAAAAAGTCATGTCATACAAAATGTTTCAATTGAGAAGCCTGTAAATAAAAGGACCAAGAATTTTGAAATGGGTTTTGAAAATGCAAAACACAAGCTTCTTTCACAATTTAATATTCAAAGTAATAATTTGAAATTAAATATATATCCTACTTTCAAATATGATAATGCTGGACATGCCATAATTATTCAAATTTGTGCATTCTATAAATTGAACCTCACCAAGTGTTTTAAAGACAACTGCAAGAACTTTCAATGGTCAATAAAATTCTTATAGGGAAGCTTTCTTTTTTTATCCTAACTGGTCATGTCACAACTGGTGCTTACAAGCCTGAGGATTAATAAGAAGCACTGAGGTAGTTATGGTAGTCTCCATGAACTGGAAATGCATCTGTTCATTGTCTTCTTGGTAATGCTCAGTCCTGTGCTGAACTGTCACCCGTGGCAAAGATTTTGCAACTGAATTTTGTACACACGGAGGATTTCCTTTCAACATTTTGAAAAATGCTCTCTTTCCAGTTTCACTGGATGCTTCATTGCTGGTTTAGCAGACCCCTTTATGAAAAAGGAATACTCAAAGTGTTTCTCCTATACTACAGCCTGTATTAGTATATTTATCATGATCTTTCTTTCATTTTCTTTTTAAATAAGGCTTTTCAGTGAACATCTCTGGACATTTTTTCATGGCTGCTAGCATTCTTTTTTTCTGTTTTCAGAAACTGCCTAGTTACAATGCTATTTAGAGAAAGGGATTAAATTCTGTAAACTAGAGGAAGAGGAGAAAATGTTATCAATCTGAAGTTAAAATAAGTCATAAATTATGTACATGTAAGTGTGGAATATATATATGTTTTACATATATAAAAATATATTAAATATTTCTCCCTCTTTTTTGTATAACTTTTCTTATTTGATTTTTCATAGTTACAATTTCAAGAATAATGGGTCCTCTCATGCTTATGTTAAGAGAATACCATTGAGCTATCCCCAGCAATTCCTCTTCTGTTCCCTGACACATTGCAATTAATTTGATGTGTATTAAATTTTATGAGCTGTAGAGACAAGTCAATTCAATCCAGATCCACTAAAACATTTGGATGTCAGGTATAACAGGAAATCTGTTGCAGGGCATGGATTTGCATCCGGGTTACTACTAGCTCAATCTCTTTGATTTGAAAGGAATGTGCCAATGACCTCTAGTTGAAAGCTTATGACACAAATATATAAAGGACATGAAACAGACAAGGAAACTTAATCAGTTTTGACTAAGCATAGAAATATTGAACTAGTTCTTTTAGGATGCTGTTCCTTAAAAAAAAAAAAAAAAAAAAAAGAAAAATTTCCACTCATCCTCAACCTTCCAATAATGAAATCAATAAAGTAATTAGAAGAAAGTGAACTGTATTAAGGTTAAATAGAAGTTCAGCTCACTTATTTGAGGAACTGTCAATACTTTCTTATCAGAAAAATATAAATACATGGAATTTATAGATTATATTGATTATATTAAGATGCACCATCTGCTACACAATCCTGTAACCTAGGGCTTTGTTTTCCAGTCATGGTTCCTGAAGGAACAAAGAGAAATAACTGGTCAAAATATTTCTGAAAATCTTTTTTAGTTTACAATCTACCTCAAAGTTCCATTCTTGCTTCTTCTACTGAAGCAATACTGTTAAACGTATCTACTTTAATTGTTATTAGTCAAGAGAAAAATCTTCATTGATATGTGATGATATTTGACAGTCTCAGTGTCAGTATGAGCTAGAGAATGATGAATTACTAAACAATAAGGAGTTAGATTTAGGAGAGTGGGTATAAATTTATTTGTTGCTGAACATCTTAGAAAAGAATTTAGTCCTGATAATGTTACAGGAGGAACACATCAATTTGAGGAAAACTTTCTTTTATAGAAGATGTTTAGCCTCATATTGTGCCTCAACAGACTTGAAACTGTTTTTTTTTTCCATTGATGGGTTCTCTTACCAACCAGTTCTGTTCTTCTTTTTCTCCTCCTTCCATTTCTGTCCCTCAGGTTTAGCCTGCTTTGCAATCATTTCAGTGCTGAAATTTCTGGGGTAGGGAGGGGGATTTTACATTATCATGTTCATACCCTGAGTTCCCCTTGGTATTAACTTCCCACTTCTAAAAATTTCTGGGACGTCGAATGAAAAACCAGAATTAAAAAGCCAAATTATTTGAGGAACTCAGATACTTGTCCATGACTGAGGCTACCGACAATGCAAGTGCATCAGTGGTGTTGTACATAATGGAGCTTGTTTCCCTCATGTCTCAAGATTTTTGGTTTGATTGTGCTTTCAAAGCTATTGATGCTTCCATTTTGTTGACTTGACTAACTTCAGAAAATATTCTTTTGCTCATTTCATCTATGATTACATTGTTAATGCTTGACTATGACATAACCAATATAACAAATATTTTTGACATGTATTCACATTTTTATTCTTCTATTTTTAGTTTTTATTTGGGAAATAGTTTGCTCTGAGACTTTGTCTTCTTTCCTCTTCTCCACTCTTTGTCAAATTTTCTGTGTAAGAGTTAGGATGTCTGAAGAAACAGTTTTCTCTTTCTTTTCCTGGCAAGACCCTAAATAGGTTCGCTGTTATGGTAATACAAATACTGTGGAATAACAAACCCCAACTATTCTGAATACGTTAACAAAAAGCATAAGAAATTTTCCACTGGAAATAGACCAACCTTGATGCAGTTCTATCAGCTTAGTCTTGCACTGGAACCTATAAACTGCAATATAACACTGAGAAAAATTTCAGGAAAAATCAGTGTGTGGGGCAAGAAAAAGGAACTATTAGAGCTTGACCTTCCTGATTATAATGTAACTTGAAGGCAAAGAAAATAAGATACACTGTTCATCCAGATTTTCCCTGTCATCCTCAGCTCATTAATACCTTTGCAGTGCAGAGATTGTTATGAGCCAGTTACTATATTTTGTCAGTTAAGCAAAGCAGCAGAAGTAAACAAATTAGAAAAATTCAATGTTGCTTATCTGAATTCAAAACAAGAAATTAAATTGAATGTGGGCAATCTTAAATTTGGTCATAATGTAGATAAACAAGGATAAGTAAATTGGTACAGCATTTGCAAATATATGCAATATTTTAAAACATTTTCTTCTTAAAAACCAAATATTTGCTCTATATAATAGCTATCTGTTTATTTTTGTAGATGAAATAATTGCTCTAGTCTCTGTCTTTATTAAACACTGGGTTTGGAGAAGAAGAGTTCGTACAAACAACTAGTCAGCTTTGCCTGTGCCACACCAAATTTTTTAAAAAGTAACAATAATCGTTATCATAATCTGATGGCTTGTGTTTTGGTTTTCAGTACATAGACAAGAATATTGATATGGTTTAGAAATAGTTGATGCAGTTGAAGTGTATTTCATAAATTTAAAAAATATTTTGGCACAAGACTTTATTTTCATTTTTATTTGATGTTTTCCAAGAATTTATTTCCCTCTGCCCACAAACAAGAGCCATTGAGAATTGTGGATTATTGAAGAGAACTTATAGAGTAGAGAAGTCACATTTTGAAGCTACCTGAAGAAATAAGCGGTACCTTGAAAGGTCACTTTCAACTAAAAATAAAAATACATTCCATCTTCCTGTTTTCAGATCTTAAAACAGTATGTCCTGAGCTACCACATCAGTCAGAAATATACCTGTCCTTTCCTTTACAGGCATCTCTAAGGTAAGTACTGACTCATTTATGTGGGCAATGTGTCTGACTTCCAAAGGACAGTGAGACAGCTGAAGGTACTTCTTAAGAGAGGTGTGTTCACTTGAGTAATACAGAAAAATACTGAAATAGAAACTTCATCTCTTGGGACACATACTTCTTATGAAAAACAAATACATTAGGCTGTGCAGTCAGATTCATACACTTTCAGTTTCCTGGAATTGCCAAGACATGTCAAGCTGTTAATCATGCTCTGAAGATCATCTGCTGACTCCAACGCTTCATTTTAGTAGGAAGTGTCATTGCTGAGGGCTGAGTTTTGCATTCCTTTCTCCAGCAAAACTTCCAGCAGAGGTGTTTGCTAAGCAAAGTTAAGAGGATATTATACAATAGTGCATATTCATATGGTTAATTCTTTTTTCTCTCTTCACTCTTGACACAAAAGAATATTGGATATACTGAGAAAGAAAAGTGTACGGCAAAAGAGAATAGCATGGCAGTGATGGTACAACATACTGCGTTAATGGGCAAGAGTTGATTTCTGTTTTGATAGCTTGGTGTCATAACTTAGTGAAATGTACCTTTTTTTTCTGCACTACACAGACAGAGAAAGGTGGAAAATACAGCAAGCTTTACCTGAGGTAAAGGGGTAAAGGGGGAGCATTCTTTTGTTTTCTATGAAAAGCTAATTCTCTTCCCTGAGATTTTCTGGACACTGAAATGTTATAAGCACATTATGTCTGCCAAGCTTGAGAATGCATTACAAAAAAAAAAAAAAAAGCACTTTGACAAAGAGCTTTTATTATTGATTGAATCTATGATGATTTCTAGAAGATACTGGATATAGATCTACATATTTCCTGGTCTGATTACCAATATAAAATTTACTAAGACTCCATGTTTAGCACAGCATTTGTGTTCAATATTCAAGTGGAAATTTCATCACCTGTTAAATCTGAGAAACTTCAAAGATGTTGGAAGGTGTGAAAGAAACCCCCAAACAAACTAAAAGGCGCATTGTCCCATGTTGTAACTTTTAACCCTTTTAATGATGACCTAACTGGGGAATATCCCCCAAACAAGATGAATTCAATAACACGGACATTGTCAGCCTCTGAGTGATCAGGGCAATCTGATGCATTCAGTGCTAATTACAGATGAGAGCAATCAAAAGCCATCTGATTTTTACAGCTGGTAGTAAATGTTCTCATGCACCTATGAAGAACAGGAAGACTAGGAATTCAAAGCTGTGCAGGCAAGGAGCTTCTACTTTGTCCTAAAATGACAGCCATGAGGTACCTCCTAAAAGTACAGGTTGGTTTCTATATCCATTTAAACTGTCAAGGGTGCCCTGAAGGATGCCTTTGTTTACCACTATCTAGAGCAGAGATAGATTTGGACAAAAGTGTAATTTTAAAATACTGGGATAGGATTAGTATGCAGAATTTAGATACATGTAACAGAAAAGGCATGACTGTTGTATGCTTTATTCTCTAGAGAGTACAAGTATGTTTATTGTGGAACCATTTTCTTCTTTAATGTTCATAGTATGTTATAGAAAAACAACGTATTGCTTTGTATGCAGAAATCACTTTGTGGCATAGCTTTGGGAATCTGTGCATTTAATAAGGCTTGCTGTGAGAAAGAATCACTTTGGCTCTCTAGGGGAGGGGGAAATAAATAATTAAAATAGGCTGATTATATAGCTAATACTACATTATGCAAATATGCAACCCATAGAGGCTTGACACACAATGCATTGATTTATATGCCATTTAAGGGCACCTTATCTTTCTGTTTCTTTTTTTTATAAGCTGGACTGTGTGTATGCATATTCAGAGAGAGCTGAAGAGCTGCTGCTTGCCTTGGTGTCTCAGTCCACAATTTGGAAGTGGTGGAATGGGGATCCAATTAGAGACAAGGGCTTAGAATGCACCCATCAATACCATGAACTTCGGCCTAAGCTCTAGCCCTTGGGCAACTTCAAGAAGAGGGAACGAATATTTCCCTCTTGGAAGTTTTTTTTTTGTTCTTTGGGTGATGGGTCAAGTGAAAGAATGTTTGACAAGGGTGATTTTATAATAAATTCCTGTCAAATTATGGTGGTGAGTCACCATATCTATTTACAGAAAAAAAGGATAAATAGAGGTACTTTTCAATGCAGAATCTCTCTTAACAAAGAGGCCTGGATTTAGAAGAGAAGGAAGTTCTTATTTAGAAGGATGTCAGAAAAGATGAATTAATATGAATTCTTAAGCCATGAGTCTGCATGAGTGGTTTGTTGAAAATAAGATTGAAGCATATAAGTTCCACCATTGATTCGGGTTACACACCTCCTTTTTTGCTAGGTATAAGCAGGGAGTCCCACAGAAGCATAATTCTAGAAACTCACAGAATTAATGAGTACTTTCTGGTGGTAGCCCTGGAGGCTAGCAATGCATTTTTGATCTTGCCTTTGATTTGCTAAATTTTTAAAATGTAGTTTTCAATCCAGTTCACGCTAGTGTCAGTGCATGTGAGAACTAAATTAGTGTTTGTTCATCCAGTGTTTCTTCCACCAGATGGAAACAGTGACGTTCAGCCTGTCCTGGGGATACAGCTGTCAGAGAAACAGTAAAGAGCCATCAGCTGGTGATGGCTTTTGGGTATTACTGACGTGGGTTGGAGTTGATCTATGAATTTGAGTCTTGTATTTTGTATCATTAATTTGTATCATTAATTTGTGTGAAGTTAATGTTGTTTTGTCTTTTATTTAAACTATATTAATCTAAGTTGTTAATTATGCAAACGTTTTTATATCTATATTACACTTCTGTATATATTCAGGGAAACATAAAACTGCAATACTAAAGTAAATTAATAATAAATCTAGCTCTGTTTAGGAAAGACAGCCTACCACCATATCTTCCCATTAGGAAAAGAGATTTATCACAGTCTTTCACAAGTGTAGATGTCATAGTACAGTGGACTGAGATGCCAGCAAAATGCAACTAGAGACTCTACTAGTATCTTAGCATATGTTTCTGAAATGCTTTTTCCTATCAAACATGGCCCATGAGCTGTTGTGAAGCCACTGATGGATTATCTATCAACCCCTCTACCATGATGAGTAAAAGCTCTGTGATACAGTGACAAGTTACAAGACAGTTTCCTTAAAATTCAGCACCAGCAGATTATCTTTGAAGTGAACTTCCCTGTATATTTTTTCTGATATTATTTGGCTGCGGAGAATTCTCTCTTTATCAAAGGTCTGTTACCCCAGAGCCAAGATGTTGATGGCTGATGAAAGCGCCTTGTTACTTTCAGCAGCTTAAAAGCCAATAAAAACTAGTTTTTGTCTTGTTGCAATCTTTTCTTCCTTTCCTCTGGAGGTGTTTGCTATAGGCAAGGTAAGCTACTAAGTGCTTCTTTAATCTGAATCGGAAGGCTTTTCACACAAATTTTAATATTTTCTTTTTAAGTAGCCTGTTATCAATTGAAGGAAGGCTGAAGACTAGAGAGGCTTCATTTATCTTACCAATGACAAGAACTGAGAAAAAAAGAAAAGCTGTTGATGAATGTTGTCCCTGCAATTAAAAGCATGTGAATAGCAGTTGCGGACACTATTCTTTGAGAACAATGGCCATTTACAGTACTTTAATTGAAGGCACGGGTGATCAATACAGGATAAGAGTTGTTAAAATTAAGATTTCGAGTGAAAGCCAGGCCAGAAGGAATGTAACCCTTACATGTTATTAGGGAAGAAACCAACAGTCCTTGGATTTGGGTCATTTCATCACCGTCCTAGGAGATCCAGGGTCATCAGGTTTAAGCAAAGGGATAGGAAATTTTTTTAAGTGGTTTGTTGAGCTACAATTTTGGAAAATACCTCATTTTACTTCTCTCTTTCCCTCTTTCATTAAAAACAATAAATGGTGTGTCAGAATATTGCAATCTCAGGACTACTTCCTCTGTTTTTCAGGCCTTAGATTGCATTGGACCACTGCATGACATGAGCAAGAAAATCTTAGGAATCCCTATGGTGATCACATCAATGTCAGCTTTCTAACTATCCAATCTGAACATATTTCCCACTCTTCCTTACTTCCACTCCTACCTTAAAGAGGACAGATGCGTCTCTGTGACCTGCTTTAACAGACATTTAACTGTTCTTTGTGGTTTTTTTGTGTGTCTTGCCATTCTTACCTAAGCTGAAATCTCAATATCCCAGTAGACCAGCTGGAGGCTGACAGGTTATTACAGCAAACAAATTCTGTCACGAAATTAAACTATAATGTTGAGGTTTATGTGGAGGAATTTGTTTCTATTAATTGATAAGATGCAGATTCATCCTATGCAAGTTGTATTAACACTGTTTTCTCCTTGTAAAATATCTGTTCACTTTCTCCATTACTTCTATCCTTACTGATAAAACCACAAATCTCATTGTTTTCCCAAAGTAATCAGCTTTCAGATGTTTCAGTCACAGCCAAGAAGCTTTTATTTTACCAATGTCTAAAAAAAAGATAAAAGGAAAACTACTTTTTGAAAACTTATATGGTGAAGTTATCATTAAATGAATTAACAGCATCTTAATTTTCCCTAATATTTAGACATTATCTGTCACAGTACAAGTTTCTTCTTTCTAAATTTCACTAACACCCTACCTCTCTCAGATAAGGTATAAATTAGTCCTTCTTGCCTAATCTTGTGTGTGTTCATATAAATACACTGCTTTATTTTGTATAGTCTGTGTCATAAAATGTGTCATTTATGCTCTGCCACTGTTCCATTCAAACTCAAACCATGTGTCTTTTAGCCTTTAGTGATTGCAAGCTTAGCTGTAAGTGACCATAGTAATTGGTAATATCAGAGTCTGATTCACTGGCTACCTCTCACTGTATTATTACCCAGAGCAAAAAACCCACATGAAATCTACTCATCAATTTGGACCCATATTTAAATAATGACAGGGGTCTCACTCTCTTGCGCGGGGGCCTTTCAAGTCATTCTGTGCATGCTAACGTGGTTTTTGCATTCTAATTTTAGGCATTAACCGCATGGTTGAGAGGAGAGGAATTTCTTTTTTGTCTCATAGAGCAGTGTGTGTATTTTTCCCAGATACTTCCTGTTGTAGTTATTATCAGTGAAGCTGAACCAGTTGGAATGGGGGGTGGAAGTGTTGGTGTAGAGCCGGTGGTGGCCTGGGTGTTTGTTACCGATAAACCGCTGGTACTTCGGATGAGCGTTGTTGGCTCCTGGTAACATCATTTGGGCACTGTGTGGTGGTGACAATGCCACAGGTCACCAGTGCCAGGTCGAGCCTGAGCACTGTGTTTCCCTAATTGCAACAGAGGCCATTTTGGCTCTGTAGCAGATAGGGCACAACAGGACTATGTGGCCTCCTGGCTGCAGGTTATCCAGCTCTCTGAAAGTTAGGGTCTTGAGGAAAACATGATTTTGCTTTTTAGTAAATCTGCTCATAATGTTTGAATTTTCAGGCTTGTTCTTATTGGATCTTTATTTCAGGGAAATACAAACCATCTGTTATAAGTTATTCAAAAATATATATTGGTTTATGCAGAAGTGCTTGTATCACTGAATAAACATTATAAAGTAAATTAATGCCTACTGTTTCTACTTTTGTTGATTTAAAAATTTCTAGAACTGAAGCATTGATATAATTTAAGCTGAAATGAAATAGGACTGTGACAGGAAAGGAGGTCACATTTCTGAATGTCACTCTAGCTGTAAATGAAAGGTATCATCTTCTACTGGTTATAAACCTTCAAAACAAGAGCATGCTGTATGTAAGTGCACAAGCAATATGAGTTGTCTTGTCTCACTTATTTCAAGTACTTACATATATAAATGTAAACTCCAGTAAATCAGGGCCCAACATGGGTTTTTGCAATCCAAGTGTCTGTGAACCAAAGACTTCATTAAACTTAATTTGGTTTGTTTTGTAGTATAATAACATTCTTTAGTTTAAAAGTCACTGAAGGTTCGATGATTTGATTAATCAAAGGTTTGATTAATATTAGGAATAGACTAAATTTTATTTTAAAATATTTCCAAATATAGGCAAAGAAGGCTTAAATAATCCTGAAAATTGTTTGGAAAAATATTGAAGGATGCATGAATTTTCTTTGCATATTGGTAAATTTAAAAACCTGACATGAGACCACCCCTCTGAAGAGGTAAACTGTTTCTAAAGCCAGTTCACACTTAAAAGCAAGCTAAAAATGAAGAAAAACAAACCAAACCAAATACAACCAGACTCTTCCCTCCTCTTATGATGCAATGGGATATGGAATTTTTGTGTTATGTGAGATTTATGATTGCACCAGTTTTGTTAAAATGTGGAGACAAGGACGAATATTATTGTCTGTGCAGTGGGCTTAGATGTGACCCTGTAGCTCTCTTTGAGCAGTTGGAAGGCATCAAATTGCTGCTTCCCAGAAGCAGCTGGGAAGTATCACCTGAAAAAGAGCTCTAAATGCCTCTCACTTCATCCTAGTGTGGATGCTATATTGGGAAATATCTTGAAGATATTGAATTTGGACATAAAAAGCAATAAAAGTTTGCTAAATTTGTCATATTACAGTGTCCTAAAAACCCAGGTGTCCAGCAGCCCAGAGGATGTCATGAGCACAATAGTGACCCAATTTCATCCATTTTTTTCCAGGGAGATAATGGAAAGGATAAGAAATTGAGTCTGAATAGGCTAGAAATAATGAAATGACACATACAGATTTGACAAAGTATAGTGAACAATATGTGGACACATTTCAGACAAAGATATGGTCACAAGCTTCTCATTTGTGGTTCAGCTTATACACAAACATTCAGCAAAATACACAGCTGAGTAATGTAACCTGTGATATAGCTTGTCTTTCCTTTAGGAAGTGTAAGGACACAGGTATTTTCTCTGTGTTACATCAATACTGATGTGTGGTAGCATAACAGATAATTCCTGACTAGTATGTTGGAAGAATGGAGGAAAAAAGTGTGAATGAAAATGTTAACTTATTTTAAACTCAAAAAAGGGTCAGTGGGAGTTCAGGTCTGCTCTTATTTTAGCAGATATGATTAACCTATTTATTGTAATAATAAAGATGATAACACCACCACCATAATATATAATAATAATAATAATAATAATAATAATAATAATAATAATAGTATTCATTTGAAGTTCAATGATGGATGTCTGATCCTAAGAACAATGGGCTTTTGTTCTCATTACAACCATTTCCCTGGAGCTATTCAATGCTCTGGAGCCCCCACACCCCATCTTCCTCCAAGCTTCCTTTAGTCTGTGAGGACTTCCTTGTAGTATAGCTTCCTGCCCTGAGGAACAGCACTCTTGGGAAGAAAAAGGTTTGGCTTCCAGAACTGATGGAAGCTCTAGAAGAAAAAATGTCATCTTCCAGGAGACACAGGTTGGATCGGTGACTGGGCTTCCCAACAAAGTTGATCCCAGGGTCATAAGATTTAGGCTTGATGAGTCTTGCATTAAATTTTGGGCTGATTGAGGAATGGAAAAGAAGCTGTGTTTTGGTTGTTGTTTTTCCCTTCTCCATCCACAGAGACATTTTCAGAAAATGTGAATAAATACTTGTTTCTGACAGAGCAGCTGAGACCTCTGAAATGGCCATTTTTCTTTTTCATTTTTTCTGCCAGTGACAAAATCTAGTATTTGGACACAAGGTGAGTTCCCTGCAGGAAAGCCACGAAGCAGAACATATAAAACTCAAGTGGAAAATTGCTGTGCTCCAGTTTCCTGTCATGTCTACTCTATGGATGCAGGATTCCCTCTGTGTCTAGCACGGGCACTTTCCAACCTCGCTTCACACTCTCTTCATCACCTTCTGGCTACCACAGAAATGCAAGGAACCTGTATCCAAAAGTCATGCCATAGGGATGATTTCTGGATTCCAAGAGAAGCACATGCAATGTTCCTGAGATTGGTGCCTTTTGCTTCTTTTCATGGTAAAGATTATACAGATATCTCCTACAGGAATAATTTTCCAAGCACAATCACAATTTGGGCCACCTTTGAAATTTCTGCTGTGCCTTTTGGCAACACAATAGGGTGCAGTGTGTAGCCAAAAAAAGTGTTGATTATTTTGTTTCATGTAGGAGAAATACCAAAATCCCATATGGTAGATGTCCATCATGGCTTTTTTTAGGAATTTTTAAACCCTTAAAACATTAAAATAATGTTAAAATAAAATAATAATATAATTATTTTTATATACTTATTAAAAGATACAGACTATTTTAAGATTAAATAATGCCATTTAAGGTTTTGTAGAAGATCTCATTACTTAAAATAGAAAAAAAAAGTCTCTTATCTAAAAGGTAAAAAATACCCTCAAAAGATTCAGAAACTATTCATTACATGTCTAGACTGAAATTTTCACAGATACATATATATATATTTTTAAACATATCTATAAATGTTTTGAGAGTAAACAATAAAAAGATTGTACATCTAGATTGAAAATTATATCAGCAACAAACAGTTGTGCCACATTCCTTGTGAGATGTCCTGGCAAGCATAAGATGTGCTATGAATTCAAGACGAGGCCCCAGATTTCATCAGGACACCAATTACTGTGTATGAGTTATGAAGCACTTCTATTGTTTTCTTCTGAAATATTTTTTTGAGTGAGTTTAGCACACATGAAAGATATGAGAATGACAGCTCCAGAGAATGAAGGTTTCTGTTTATCTCTGTAACAGGCAAAAAAACCAGACAACTGAGGAGTGAGTTTCCCCAGCACAGTTCTGGGAGGAAACTTGTAGAACTGGGAGCACAGTAATGTATTTTGACCTTTATTCAACAGCCTAGAGAAACCATACAGACACTGTCAGTCCAAATAATCATAAATTCTAAACATACCCTGCATGCAAACCTAGTTATGTGTATTCACAGCTGTTTTGACTAATTTTTTTTTTTAAAGAATGTACCAACATAGAATAGTCATGCAAAACTAAAAAGAGTATTATCCTTTTTTTTTTTTTTTTTTTTTTTTTGTGCTACCGTGTTTTTATGTTCACGGGCTTTGACCTCTCCATTTACACTGCTACAGCGATATCCATTAGTGGCAAAAAATGTTTTCTTTTTTGTAGATGTTTGCAGAAGCAGCAACCTCCACACCAACTCCAGAAGCACTGTAGTTAACGACAACTACTGGACTGTAACAAAGGTACAACAAAGCAACAGGAACTGGGCAATAGCTGTATTGTCACTAAAAGCCCATGGCTTAATAGTCTTTCTAGCTGTTTTGGTAACAAAACGGCAGGAAGTCAGTTCAATAATCAAACTAGGCTGTTTTTTTTTTTTTGTTGTTTGTTTCGTTGGTTTTTTTGCTTTTTGTGGATTTTTTAAAAGTTCTTTTTCTTTATTTTTTATTTCTTCCCTTTTTTCCTGTTTCTTTGATTTATATCAGCAGCAGACACAGAGTGCTTGTGGTGAGATCACTCTCTGGTCTCAGTTCCATTGCATTTAGGCACATGTCTAACTGAAAAAATGAACAGTCATCTATTTATGTGTAGGCACTGTCTTAGTGGAATACAGTCTTTCAGACAAAACACTCACCCTCCTTTGTACCTGTTTCAAGGTTTTAATAGAGTGCCAGAATCAAGAATGCAAGCTATTGTTCCCTAGAAACCTTTGGATAAATTATGACACATGAATGCCTCTCAGTGAGATTTTACAAACAAGAAGAAGAAAAAATTAATGGCCATCACTGGCTGTATGTTTTCAATAAAATATGCTCCAGGGTATATTGACATTTGTCAATTAACAATTAATCACCCTGAAACACCCAGTGTGGACAAAAAAGTATTACAGCATTCCCACAGTATAGCTGTTGGAGAAAACTTTAATTATCTATATCATTCTAAATTATCAGGGATGTGAAAGGAAGGCCTTAACCTGCTTCTCTTCAAAAGAGGTGCTTAAAGATGACTCACATTTTTCCTCCACAACTTTTTAGAAAGACAATTCAGCCCCTCTTTCATCATCCTATTTTGTAATCAACAGCTTTGTGTTTTGTTATATAGGATTCAGGCATCTTGGGACAGTATTGTTGAAAATCTTGATGGATGACAGAACATCAAATGAATTGCTGTAAATATTAAGTGGCTGTATTCTGGCACTGCTGAAGAAATTCAGCAAGCATATAAAATGAGATGGCAAAGTCTAAGTAATATGATAGTAATAAATGAAATCTGAGGGCTAAGTAAATAATAGCCATACTTAGTTTTGTTGCTGAACCTTAGTTTCCCAGACCAAGAAAGGGGAGTACAGCTTGAGAGAAATCTTTCCAGCATGGCAATGTGTTGCCTCGTACCACACTGGATTAGCTGTAATAAATTTCTTTCTTCTCTAGGGTTTAGAACTTGTGATTCAGAACGGCTTCGCAGTCCTGTGTTTTTCTATTCTTTTCATGATTTCTTTAAGGAAAACAAAGACTATTTTCATTTTAGATAAATTACTTATAAATAAACCTCAAACACAAGTCTTTATTGCAGGCTGTTGTATAAAATTGGACTGACATTCAAACATTCTGACCACTTAGGGCTCATACTAGTTTCTAGTTGCCAAGACTTTTTAAAATTAAGCTTTGCATGTGCTTTAGTGTAATATTTGACAGGAATCTTTTGGTGTTCAGGGTGTGATTTAGATGCACAGGTTTAAAGACTCAGATGATGTGTGTGCTAGTGTAGATAAATGCATTTTTAGCTTTGAACACCTAAGCAGTCAATCTATTTTCAAGTCTCATGCCTAAGACTAAGGCTATATTTATGTGGAATAAACAAGGACTTTGTTAGAATGAAGGTCCATGTCACAAGAATGAATGTAGCCTACACCAGGCAAAAAATGACACATCATTTGCTTCAAAATAATGTATTTGGTGTTTTCTGTGAAATGTTTGTGACATATCTTGCCTTGGGGCTTTTCCTTCTGCTTTGCCTCTGACTTGGTAAGTTCCTCTGCTCAGGGCCCACCTTCTGTCAAACCCATTATTTGGAAATGTCACTACAATAATGACATAAGAGGGAGGTGAGAAGATGACATACAAAGCTCCATGTACAGCAAGACTCTGTCGCTCATCTCTGATAGGAACTCATGGTAGAAACAACAGAAACTCTCTCTTCTGAATAGGATAGGATCAGTTCATGTGAAAGGCATAAGCTACTAATTCCAGAGTTGTGACAGTATATTGTATTGTACCCATAATTCTACACAAAGATTTGGGGTTGATTTGCAGCACATTTATAACTCTCTCAGGCTTTGTGGATTACAGTGGCTTGGTCTTATTTCAGATTTGATCACTGTTTTGTAATCTGTCACACCAGTTTTACATTAGTGAATCAAACCCTAATTCTGAAATGATATCTGCCATCTTTTCATTCATCACCTGGCAGCTGCATATGTAGTTGCCATGTAATTTATACTTTGCAGGTGTTGGTAACTCCATGTCAGAAAACAGAAAGATGCATGGATGTATTGGTAATTACTGTGTTACTAACAGGGTAATTGCACACTTATTTCTCTCTACAAATTACATGGTAGTCACACTCAGAATTACCATTAAAGACGTCTTCAATAGTTGCCAGTAAATAATTGCTTTTTAATTACAATATAATTACATGCTTATTACTGCCTGGTAGAATAAAGCACTACTTGATTTTGTATACTTCATGCCATTGTCACAGCAGCCAAAGGTCCATGGATGTCATTCACATGAGCGCTATCTGTGGCAACACACCAAACTTTTTGAAAGTGTGTTTATCTGAGAATAGGAAATGGCTATCTCCAAGGAGGAAGCCATACTCTTGGCTATACTCTTAGAGGAATGAGTTTATCCTGTTATCAAAGTGCTTCTCAGATAAGGTTAAATCTGCTGTGGTTTTCAACTATTATTGTCACTCCTCTGTTTTAAATTGACAGGAATGGTGTCCATGGGTGCCCAAAGTTCCAAAAAATTGTATGTCACTTTCCCACTGACAATGGTGAACTCTCATCCAATAGTTGACTCTAAGCTACCCTACAATATACTGGCTAAGAAGTCAAGAACCAAAATCGAATAAAGTTCCTAAGCAGTGGGGAACAGCAGAATATTTAAAAGTTTGATCTGTTTTCAGGGAGGTCCACTCAAATGAATCCCAGGAAATCTAACAGAATCTGTCTACAAGTCATACCAGTAGCAAAGAGGACTCCAGATCTCATGAAGAAAGCAGATTTTCAAATTCTGAAAAATTTTCTAAACTTTCTCAGCCAGGGATGCTTTCCTCACTGAGCCTGGCCTAGATGAGCTACAAGCTTTTAGCTACAGCCTCATCTTACAAAGAACAACAGACTTGCTGAGGTATGGGTAAGGATGATTAAGTACTTTACTGTAAGATTTTAGAGTCTGGTTTATTGCAAATACAATAAGAAAATTATATGAGGTTCAATTAATCATCAGGATTTGGATAGCCTGAGTTCTGCAGAGTGTTAATCACAGTTTAAACAAATAGGTAGCATTTTCAACCATTTAGAGCATGCTGTGCTGTTCAACATCCTTTACAAATGAATGAAATTCTTCCTGTGATTCTGCACAGAAAAACAAAACAAACAAACAAAACCAGGCACTGAAAGAGCTCAATCTCTGTTTTGACTTCTAAGGTGTAAAAAGCCTTTCTGTTTGCTAGTTTATCATCCTCCCTAGTGGCACTTTCAGGCAGAGCTTATTCTTATACATTGCCACTTTCAATAATGTTCTGATTTGAAGATAATAGGGAAAATATTTCCTATTTCAAGTTTCAACCTGAATCTGATCTTTCATACAAACAGAAAGTGAACTGATTAAATGTAATGGAGATGTAAATGTTTTGGCTAATCATGGATATTGAAATAAGTTATTTCAGTTAATCTTCAGCCACATCTTCATAAAGTCCTGACAGTATTCCACTCTACCAATATTTTCACCCCCAAGGATAGTTTATATCTTGCTCACAAATTATTTTATCAATAGATGAAATTGAAATGCAATGAGCAGTCAACAGCTACTGTGAACAGTCACTAAAACAATTATTTTTTTCACATATTGCTTTGATTTCAGTTCACTTAAATCAATTTTTGAAAGTTGGTAATAACAGTAGGCTAAAAGAATAAATTTCTAATAATATTTTTTTTTAGGTCTGAATTTACAAATTATTTAGCATGCCTGAAGTGTTGGAGTCTTAATTTTCAGGGACTTATTTTTTAATCTAAAATATTGCACTTTAGTTTTGAAACTGATTTGCTGGACTGGAGAACAAACTGCAGACCACTCAGTGGTATTGCAAATAATTCAAAGGGAAATGCAATGTTTGAAAGCAGTGCCATTTTCTAAAGGGCATCTGCTAGCACACAGAAACATGGAAAGATCTACTATCTCAGATGAACTCTGCAGCACAATAAAGTCTTGTCTGTACTGGGATTTAGAAACTCATTTCTACTGAAATAGATTATTAAGATTTGAGTGTTTAAGAAAACAAGGAACTTCTGGACTCCTAGTATTCTCAGAAGCCATATCAAGTGAGCAAAACTATGCTTTCTTCATGGTCTTTGGGTGGTCTAACAAAATTTCCCTAGAATGTATGCTATCTATATACTGAAAGTGTTCACTAAAGTTTTGCTTTTCTAGTGCTGAAAACTTGTTTTGATTATTTTCCCTTCATAAACAAAACTAAATCTGCATCATGATTTCTATTATCTTAGAGGGGTTAACAGGAGATTCTGACTCTGCTGGTAGGGAGAGAAGAACAGTCACAGGGCTCCCCAATTCAGCATCACTTCTCCTCTTAGAGATTACATGATCATACACACCACATTCTTGGAACAAACTTTTTCACTTTCAAAGCTTTTCGCTGAAGCAGCAATATTCTGTCAAGAGCATTGAAGCAGAGGAATGTTATATAGAGTGGAGAGAGGCAATAGCTGATCTGGAAAAAGGACCATTTCAACTTGATTAATTCATTTAAAAAAAAAAAAATCAAGGAAGATTTTCATCCACCATACTCTTGATACATGCGTCTCTATTACTGGAATAATTGAACTTGGAGTAGTTCCATTAATAAAAATAAACATAAAATCAAAGTGCAGGAGGAAATCAAAGAAGATAAAAAAATCTTGTGCACCGGGGCAAAAGAATATGGAGCAGATGTGGGTTTGCAGCTTGTTTCTGTCTAACATTTCAGTGGTTTGAATAAATTGCATAAGATTTCAGTATTTTAGTAGTCCAGGTACAACACAGGAATAGCAATTCTTCCTCTGTTTCCCTCTTCCATCCTGTCTATTTAGCCTGTCAGTTGTCTGACACATGGGCTCACCTCAGTGTCTGTTTACAGCATTCCAGTTTTGATGGGGGTGTCTGGCTGACACTCCTAATTGATGGTACTAACACAAATCAGAAGACTTTTGCATGGACCTTTCCTGTGTGGCCAGGATTTACAAGTGATTATACATGGCAAACACAGTGTGTTAGCCCCTTGCTCCCTCTCCACACAACCTTTGTTTCCTGTTTCTGTTCATTTGCTGAAGCATCTTAGCATGCACTTTTAAGCCTCCTTTTTAAACTGTATTTTGATTTAATCCCTTTGCGTCTCTGAACATAACTATAGGCTCAGAGTTTCCTGGACTTTTTATGCATGTAGAACTGATGCAGAACTGAAGCATATTAAGGATGTCTCCTTAACTAAGTGGAATATTTTAAGCTCTTCTGTAGCTTCTTTAAATGAAACTAAAAAAAAAAAAAGGAACAATGTAGGTTAGTGTCATGTATAGAGTGGTTTTGGGATTTGCCATTAAGAATAATAGAGAAATATTATTTACTTAACATGACTCTGTGCTGTATCTGTGCATGGTTTGGACAAAAAGGCTCAGAAGAAAAGGATATTCTGAAGAAAGTTGGTGTGAATGGAGTTATCCTCAAAATACTGAAGTAGTGCTGCTTTTACCTGTTTTATTTGTCATTTTATGGGAGGAAGTTGAAAATGCAGCTGGAGATGAAAAGTGGCAAGAAAAAGAGGGGTATGAGTAAAGCTAAAAAGGTGGAAAAGTCGGAAAAAATGTATGGGAAGCATCTAGTTTGGTGGGTTGTATTGTCTGAGTAATGGGAGGAGAGAGAATAGGTGGGAAAAACTGGAGGTGAGGATGAGAGGTTTTATTTTTAATTGGATGAGGAATCCAGGAGTAAGGTGTCAGCAAGGGACACTCAGGCAGTCATTTACTTTCAGCATTTTCTTCTATCCTTTTTCAAAAAGGTACCCATCTTGACCAAATATTCAGAATCTCTTTTATAGGCATTGTCACAAAGACACACATCATCAGTTGTCTACAAACTGAAGCTTGTCTATGATATTTTGCTCTAATTGTGGATTTGTACACTATAGAGGAAAAAGACATATTGCATGCACACACTGTAAAGAAAAATCTGGTAACAAATAACTATGGGCTGACTAACAAAGAGTGCTACACCATATCCAGAAAGACAGAATGATTTCAGTCTGACAGCATTATTTTATTTTTATTATAACATGCCCCTGAAATGTGTTGTGACTAACCATTTGAAAAGTTAACATTTGTTTTTGAATGAGTGGACTTGGGCAGGCATGAGAAAGCATACACTCTCTACTAGCAAATCATTTTTATATTAGTCAAAGCAAAAGCTTCACAGCAAATGTATGTAAATCACTAACTTTCAGGGCACCGAAGGGAATGTACTTCATGCTATAACTTAAATACTAATGAAATCAAGTGAAAATGATAGTCATTAGTCAGCTGTGCCTTGATAGGGTTCCCTGTGGACTGATACAAATTCACCATTAGAAATGGATTCTCTCACAGGCCACAGTGAGCATTTAATCCCTCTGTAAAGCAGATTTAAATTTGATGTTTAATATGTCGGTTTTTCATTTCAGGTCTCTTATGTTTCCGTATTTGCAGCTTGTGTTTAATCTTTTTTAAGTCACTCTAAGTTTTTTATCTGCATTCTCTTGGTTTTATGTGTATATTATTGGCCTATGTGAAACATACAGTCACAGGTATTAATGATAATCAGTGAAAGTTAACTAATTAGCACACAGCTCAATATAATGATGTCTCTTACAAGCCAAATGACCCACTTTGGTTTCAGTTCATAAAAGGAAAGTATTTTAGGGATAGCATCTTGAAAGGTGTCCAAGAAAAGGAGAGCTATGAATATTTTTCTTCTCTTTCCATATAGAAAAATAATTTAAAATAATTTTTGCAGCATCTGATTCTGAAAGATTATTTGAAAGTAAATAAACAGAGGCTCATGTGTCCATGTACACAAACACACACATGTTCACACACGCAACTTTGGAAATGTTAACTGAGATCCTTTGAGATGAGTAAGAAGTGAGATTCTTTCCAACAATCCTGTGGGTCAAATCCTGGCATTGGGAGTATATTCTGCCCACTCAAGTTTTTTACTAATTCTGTCTCCTCATTCCTTTACATTGTGACAGATTTGCATAGGAAACACCAGTGGACCAGCATCAAGCCTTGATTTGAACAGAATCTTTACTCAGAGAAACCTTACACTTAAATGAATAGAAACATTTTTCTATATAGGAAAAAAAACATATGAGAATGTATAAGTCAGAACATTTCTTAGGAGTATTGTATTATCTCCAGATTTTCTTGACTTACTACCACATCTAATAATGTTTAGTATTAAAGCACTGCCAGACTGTGAAAGAAACAAAGCACAGTATCAGCGTTTCACGTGCACTGTGCATTTTTAAAGTTGGAAGGGAAGTGTCTAGGAGTAATAAGCATTACTCTGGGCTGTGTGTTTTGCAACATAACAAATTATAAATCATAATGCTATGTAAAACCAAACCAGAGAATGAGCTCAAGCACAGATTACTAATTGTCTAGATTCCTAATAGCCAGCATATTCCCTGCTAGTCAGCACCTTCCAGTAGAAAAATCAGACATGGTTCAGGCCATGGATATATCATTCCCAATAGGCAGTGTGGACAAGACCACACAAGATATGGTTCTCTCCAGACTTCCAGGATAAAGTGCAAGCCCTAAAATGGTCCTTCATACTCTCATTTTAGCTTTTATGTGCCTTTCTTCCATGTTCCCCCAGCCTTCCATTCCATGAAACTGGACTTTTTCCTTGTTCATTTAAAACAGATGTACATTTCTTCTCAATTAGTCTTTATACAACCTCCCCAAATTCTTAAAAAACTTATGACAAGCCCTTTTGGTGCTGGATTTGAAGCAAACGATGATGGTGCTGATGTTGAAGACACCTTTGTGGCAGACAGATGTGCAATAGTTGGTCTGCTTCTTTCATGAGCCCGTAGACCTGACCTGACACTGCCTTGAAGCCAGGTGTTGAAGTGCTACTCTCCTGCTCCTTTCTGATGGTGTCCAGTCTCTGGTGGTGATACAAGACAGTTAGTGGAACTTTCTTCCTAGAAAACATAATTTTACCTCCTCTCTGGTTTGCATTTTCAGTCTGATTATCAGCCAAGAGAATTATTGGTTTAATCAAGCTCTGGTCAGTAGTTCCCCAATCCTGCTTTATATTAAAGAGTTTGAAATTATATTGCTGAATAGGAATTAAACTAATTCTTACTTCTGTACCATAAGATACTTACATACATACAAGATAAATAATTGGAAAGCATCTCCATACAAAATTCTTTCAATTGGTAGGTCTGAACTTTACCAGCACAGTAAAAACAGACAGCTTTTGTGTAAATTTATTCTTTCAGATATTTTGGATTGAGTTTTTTTAATAAGTTTTCCTTTTAATCTAACAGACTTCTTGTGCAAAGGTATAAACTTTTGACTTGTTGATGTTGCTACTAAACCTTAGCTAAGAACAGAGCCCAATTTGCATGTAAACTCCAATTAGAGCTTACAGGCAAAAATAACACAAATCAAGCAGAGTTTTCAGCACTATTCTGATTCATACAAGAGTGGATAAAGAGCTGTGGGCTTGACATGTGACTCCACCTTCCCATCCTGACCTTACCATTGTGGCTGTGCTATGCAGTCTGTCATCTCTCTTCCTCAGGGTTCCATCTCCACAGTGTTTGTTTCCCACTCTTATCTTTCACAGTGGTCTGGCCTCTGCCCTGAGGAGTGCTGGTAGGTGGGAAAACATAGGGTAAGGGAGAGCAGTCAATGCTTTCAAAAACATGATGAATGTACCACTTATGTTCAGTTTGCAATCTAGCAAAGTTGAGGCTAAGTATGCTATTTTATGACATATTTTGTTTTCACAGTTGCTAAGCAGGGGGTGAAGTGAAATTACTAACCTACCCTCTAAATCAAAAAAACCAAAAAACAAAAATAAATTTAAAAAAACAAAAAAAAGCAATCCTAAACTTTTTTTTTTTTTTGGATGTAACTGCCCTTTGTAATAAATTGGGAACTGTTGTCACTGTTGTCTAATAAGTTATGCTGGCCTGACATTAGTTTGTTTTCTGGATGAATGCATTGGTCTAATTCCAGAGGCATCTGCTTGCAAAAATACACAGAAAAGAGAAGACTGTATTAAACTTAGTCACTGCTTAGCAAATACTTGAGGGGGGAATCATTAGGTCAGATTCTGGTTCAGTGTTGTGAATCTACTGGACTTAAAAGACTAGTTTGACTGCTAAGGCCTGAAGCCCAGAAACAAACTGTAAGAACTAATGACAACTAAGCACTAAAGAGTGCCAACAACAATTCTTTCTTCAGACAAAGCTCTCAGTGAAGTGAAAAATTCCTGATTTGGGTATGTGAAGAATTTAGTTTAGGGAACCTGAAACCAGCAGGTGAGAAAGCTTTTTTTCCCTTTTTTTTTTTTTAATTTCTTTTTGTAAAAGAAAAAAAAAGAAAAAAAAAGAGAATGGCCACCACTGATCTATCAAAATTCTAAGGCACTGACACAGAAGGGACTTTGTTGCTACTGATGACATGTACACATTTTGTTTCAAGAGGGTTTCCAAATGGAAGAAATGCAGGCTTCTGAACTTATTTCAACATATAGATAACTACATCTCTTGATATTTTGATGTAGGGAACTTTAAGATGTGATAATTTTGAAGATTGTGGAATAATAACATAATATAAATCAAAATGTACTAATTTTTTTTTTTTCAACTAAGGGTTCAGGTTTGATGCAACTACTTTTCTTGGAATATTTAATCCTATTTTAAGCAAACTCTGATGGTCAGAAATTCCAGTAAAATGGAAAAATAAAAATAAATGGAATCACAGAACAGGCCAATTTTTCATGGCCAGGTATAAGACCTAGAGTAGATTGTGACTTTTTTTTTAATCCTGAGTTTATCTACAGCATGTAGTGGTATCAAAGATCTTAGCTCTCAGTCTCAGTTACTTTTCACAGCTTCTCCCATTTACAGAGCCATAGTGTCCAGTATGGTTCCTTCATGGAGAATTGGTCTTCCCAGCCTCATGCACGTCAGATAAACTGGGGGGGCAGTAACAGAGACTAACATGAAGCTACAGAAACCACATGGACACCTGGAAAGAAGTGCTGAAGCTGAGATTTTCTGGAGAGAAACTTATGGCCTCTAGAAGACCTCTTCTAATAAATTTTAAGTGACAAGGCACAAGGGCTATGTCTTTGGCCTTTTTCACAGACAGAACAGGTTATCCTCCTGCCTGTGCTCAATAAAAATGTGGAGAAAAGTCTGATGGAAAAAATTCTCAGGAATCATCTGTAAAATGCTCTCTACTTTCTTTCCTTTCTCCCCCCAGGCACCGCACACAGTCTGAAATCAGAATTTACTGCCATTTTGCTGATGATTCAAGAGGCAGTGACCTTCTTTCCCAGAAAAATAATGAGTCATCAGCACAAAGCACTGTAAAACATGGTCTTTGTGTGGCCCTTTTTCCATGTCTGCCTATTTATCTAAGAACTGTGAAATACATCATGAGCACTAATGCCTACAAATTAGCTGGCAGAAGGTGGGTTGATATTTCTAATCCAGAACAGGTTCCTGATGTATTCAGGGAGATCAACTTTATTTTAACTGTACTGCCTTTTAGTCTGTTTATTTAGCTGAGTAAGACCCACTAGCTTAGCAACATTTAGCAATGTGTTCAAGGTCCTGTATGAACATGGTGGTAGAAATTCAATAATGATCACAGATATTTTTAACTCCCACACCTCTGCTTCAAATACATTTTCTTGGTATGCTCCATGGATGTTATTCAGACGACTCATAGGAAGCAGATGTTATTGTTGGAAATGCCACTTTTCTGGCAGTAACATTTCCATGTGATGGTTATTTGAATAGCACAAATGACCTCTCTCTACCTTTGTTGTATCTTCTTGAGAATTTTCTTTCTGAGTTTTAGCTTGTAATTATATTTTAAGGGCTGCTTCTGTCACCATTCATAGTAGAACAGCAGATATTAATTCTGACTGCCTTGATTTTCCTTTTCTCTTTCCTTTAACAAGTATTTTATCAAGCTTTTATCAGTGAAGATGAGGCCAATGAACATAAAAAATATAAAATAGATCTGTGAGACTCGCTCATTAGACACATTTTATTTAAACGTGGGTGCAGCTTGCCATTGTGCCAAGCCAGACAATGCATAGAGGTGAAGAGCACAGCCAGCAGTGATGAGAGAGGGCAGCTGGGGTTTCTCTCTGCTTTGCCTTGTCCTCACACTGCTATGTGCCTCGGTGATTAACTTGTGTTATTCACACAGGACTAGACACACGGAGAAAGTGGGATGGTAGGTACGACACAAAGGTAAAACCTAAAGCTTAACTTGAACTACGCATAACTAGCCTTAAAACATAAACCATTTATTTAGGCATGCAGCTAAGGATCACAATGTTTATAAGCTTTGAGGGTCAGCAGTTTTCTCTTTCCTTGCAGAGGGATGTTTGCTTTTGTTATTGTTTTAAACCGGTGTGTGCTGCTGGTCACATGTGCTCATACATGTATCTTTATACATACTTTTGTATGTATGTTCTGCGGTGTATGTGTATGCACTTGCACTCAAAATGGGTGTGCATATAATCCATACAAAGTGTAACAGATTTCTGTGAAGCTCTGTGAAATACTTATCTTTATTCTCAACTAACCTGAAATCTTAAAAAGAGAAGTCCAGTATGATACCATTTTTTCCCCAGATGAAATAATGCAATGTGAAGGCTGCAACTGGTTGACAAAACATCTTCACACATCTGGCTTATGTCATCCAACATCCAATAGTGTGTATCACATCATTCTCCCTTCAACCCTGCTCATCTGCTTGCTTTTGTGTTATTGCTCTATGTGCAAATTGTTTGGCACACTAGAAATGGGATGTGGATAATGATTCTGCTAGTGCTGATGAAATATATTTCCTAGAAAGATAAGAAAACATAAGATCTTCTCTAGATATTGGAAGCAGGAATATGTCCCTTATGAGGTATCTTGTCCCTTCTACTTCAGCCCTCTAAGATGTCTGTAATTTACTTTCCTATTTTGTTTTTGTAAGTTCATAAATCTAGACCTTATTTGCATCAAAAAGATTGCAATAGTCTTAGGGAATAATATAGCAGGCCTTTATTCCTAGTTAAAGTAAACTTTAAATTTGATTAATTACATCTCTTTTTATGTTAGATCTGCTTAAAAATTCTATTCAAACTATAATGTCATCATTAAGGCTCTTTCAGCATGGCAGAACCAACAATAGTTTGTTCCAGCATGTAATTAGGACATATAAAATCCTCCACTATAAACAGAATTTTAATACCTACGACATCATCAGAGGAGAGATTTTATTTTATGGATTGCTTTTATCCTATTTTGAGCATCTAGTATGAGCTGATGTTTTGGTTAATGTGCAATGGAACAATGACAGGATCAAGTCAACTAGCATCTGAATTGTCTCATGTCAGGAGGAGTTGTGGGCTTTTCCCCCCAGCAGCCTCACATGGCTCCTCAGTGCTAAGGAAATGCTGCAGCAGTTCTGACATAATATGCAAGATTTAATAGTTTCAAAAATGTTCCACTCTTACTTAGCCACTGTCCATAATTTATTTTCCTTTACTGCTTTATTTTTCTTTGCTAGATGTGAAGATAATAATAGAGCTACCTTTTATTTTAAATAGATAGGTATTAGAAGGATATTCTTTACCTTTCTGGCTGTATGGATTTAGCTAACATTAGTTTTAATTTGCAATCCTGATTGCAAAAGGCATGCCCAGAAATCCTTATCTTGCTCAGTGCTCTTACTGGAGCACAGAGGTGTCAAATACTATCAGGTACTAAATTAGCAAGGACATTTTCACTGAAATTGATTTCTTGAGTCTTTGGAATCCTTGAAATCACTCAAAGTCCTTGTTGCTTTTCAGGTACCCTATTAATCTTTATAGTGTTGTATTGGCATTGTTGGCTAAGGCTTTCCTGCTCTGCTCTCTGGACAGATGTGAACAAACCACAAAAAGGCAGGGATCCACTTTTAATTCATAAGAATACACATCAGGTCTCTAAACTGGAGAGAAAAATCATATTAAAACCAGTATAATCACAAGGTGTAAATGAGACATAGGTTGCTGAATTATTCCTGGATAATGTCTGTGTTGATCCCTCTGCTGACTTACTTTTTCTTGTCTCTAAGTGTGGTTTAAAATTTCATAAAGAAGTGGTTCAGAGCTAGGTGAATGATTCTTATCAAAACTCAGCATCTACCAAAAATTAATAGTAGAAGTAGGAAAAAAAATAAAAAAGAAAATGAAAGAAAAAAAGCTTGTAACAGGGAGTAGGGAGTGTGGTAGAAGGAGGGAAGGAGGTGGACTGCAATTGTAAAACCCCATTTACAGGGAAACAAAGAGCAATCAATGTAATAGCAGTATAAAGCAGTCAAAAAAGGACAAAGGCTGCAGTCTGACATCTTTTATTCCTGAACCCAGGTGGAGCTATAATTGGCAGTCCCAGCTTGAAGATGAATACAGAGCCCTCCCCTTGGAAGAGCAGACAAAGAAGTGTCAGGTTTTCAGAACAGTTGAAGAATGTCTCTATTTTTTTAAGGGGGAGGGGGGAGGAGATGACCAAAAAAAAAATTTTAAAAAAATTAAAAGTGGTCATAGGCGAATAAAATCTTGGCAGATTTTGAAACTTGTAGCTGGAATCTGTGAATTCCATGGCTGCTTTACTTTCCTGCTTTACAGAGCAGCAAGAACAGTCACCTAAAGAGTTCCTGACGTACTCAAAAAATGTTGCTGGCCATATCTGCTAATTTGGGTGCCAAATGCTGATCCCTCTGTTCACAGTTAACAGGGATGACAGAAAATCTGGGCACAAGCAGTCGTGATCACTGACATTTAGATTTAACTAAGGCAGAATGGCTGCTTTCTTGCTACACAAGAAAGATAAAGCATTTTACCACTGAATATCCTCAGCCTGTGCTCAGAATTCCAGCTATAAGGTCCCTTCCAGAAAACGGAACACACAGACTGTGCTGAAACATAAAAATATTCAGTATAAGCAGAGGGGGAAAAATTATTTCTGTCTCTCTTAATGTTATTTAATATCAATACCTTGTGTCTCTGTTTTCCTGGCTCAGCTCTGTAAAATTAATTTTTTTTTTAAGTTCATGAAAGATCTCTGAGGTGCAGATCCCAAAGTACATAGATTTGGTGATAAGAGTGCTTTATTCCTTTTCTGAAAAACATCAATGGAAAATATCTGAAAGTGTATGAAAGACAACATCTAGGGAAGAAGTGTAGCACTTACAGCCTCTCCTAATAAACTAGTTTCTAAGGGAATAACTGCATTAAAATTAATCAAAAAGCTGCACTTCAAATTAACCAGCAACAAATGCTCATTTTCTTTTCAGATACCATGTTTAAGTATACTTAACTACCATTTACTCAGTGGGGGACTGGGATAAAAAAAGGCATATAATATGAATGCACTGGTTTACTCTTTTCTTCAGGCCAATTATTATTGGATCAGGATTAATATGGATCAGGTATGAGGACTTAGTTTTCTGAGGTTGTTAGTTTGTAGTCATTTACCTTCTGTTTCAATTTTTTATTTGAATTCTGGATGGAATATTTTTAACCTCTAGAAAGTTTTACTATTAGTTGTTGACCTTCTAAATTTATGATCTTGGAACACCTACTCAAAGTGTTCCTCTGCATTTTTGGGGGTATGTATGTGTCTGTCTGTCTGTGTGTGTATACATACATGTAAAAATACACGATAGGTCTTAAAACCTAATTTAGTGACCTAATCAGATCTATTCCAGGATTCTCCTGCCATAAGCAGATGCTTAGAGTAGGTGCAGTATGAATATCATCCTTGTGAGTAATATTTTCCCAACACAAATTATTTTTGACCAAGAGAATGTACCGATCTGGATTTTGTGTCTGCTTCTCTCAGAAGGAAGTGTCACAGTGTTCAGGCTGGCTAATGGAAATAGCTCCTGACAAGTGCTGTCCCACAAACCACATCCAGGTATCATCTGGCATCTGCCAAAACAATGTTAAGGAGAGTGATAATAATAAAAGAGTGCAACAATCCTGGTACAGTACTTTACTGTACTTCTGATACTGCCCTGGCCTCATTTTATATAGGAGGATAGGTGTAGGCTAAATCATTCCTCACTACTCTCCATATATGTGGGCTCTTCCCAGACATCAGTCTACAAAAGAAACAACATCTGGAAACAGATGTCATCTCTTCCTAAGTGTCTCTAGTGCAGCAGCAGATGGAGTGTCAGCGAGCCTTCATTCTGCTTCCATTTCTGTTTCAGATCTGCTCATGTACATTTCTCCACGTGTAAAAATAGGAGCTAGATATCAGTAACTAATCAAACACATGAAGTAGGTGTTGACCTTCTGCTTGCTAAAAGAGAATGGGGAGAGAAAGGTAACAGTTGCAGCATATGAAAATTGCTGAGCAGTCGTAGCACTGCATGTGCAGAGACCACAGATCTTGTTTTCACCTCAGATGGGCGCAGCCTGATTTGAAGGGTCAGCTCAATGAATTCAGTAAGACAAATCTGTTTTAAATTCTAGAGCATTTTACAGTAGGATAGTTGAATTTTTTACTGATTCACTTTGCTACTGGGCCTTCTGTGATTGCTAGACCCGAATGTCAGGCTGCACTTGTTTGCCTAATGTCATCCATGAATTATCTCTCCCTAGAATCAGTGTAACTAGGCTGATGAAATGCACACCATAAACAACAATTATGATGAACATTAAGGAGAGTTTTCTAGTGAGTACATATATGGACAGTGATTCAAGGCTGTGACTTTGTCACACATTTTAACTTCTAAAAGCTGTCTAAGCTACTTTTTTCAACCCATTTATCCAGGTTTTTTTTTTTCCAGTAACTTTCCTGTATTTACAAGTATAAAACAGATTAATGATGTTGAAGTATATCAATATGTATTAGCTCTACACATGCAATGAACTGAGGTATGCAGTAAAGACACCTATATGCACTCATAATTACATGCATTCTAATATACATGCAAAGCTTTGTGATTGCCATTAGTCTTCCTCACTAATTTTTAACTTTTTGTGTAATACATATACATATGGTTTCTAAGCAGATGTAAAATGATTAAGATATTTTTATTCATGGAATTTATGTGCATGTGAGCATAAAGTAGTAAGTTTCATGCTGAAACAAACTGCTAGAGTGGGATGCCAAAGACAAGACAAATATAAAACCTAGGTAGGGAGTTGGGACAGCTGTTTTCTGATAAATGTTATGCATTTTATTTTTCACTTATCCAGCCCTGTGCTATTTATCACTTGTGTTTACCTGCTGTACTTGCTGCACGGACTGCGAGTGCCTGAGGCAGGGACTGTTTTCTTTGTTATATGTCTCTACACTACCCAGCACAATCGATCCTTGATTAGGTGCTGAGGCAGTGGCATGGTGTATATAAATAATAATAACTTTCCAGTGCATGGACTTTTGTGACGGAATTAAAGACAGAGCGGGATGGTGAAATAGCTGTATTGTAAATTGAAGCCAATAAGGACACCAGACAGGCCCTGTTGTCCCTGAATATATCATAAAAATAACATGCATGAACAGTGAAACTCTATTTTGGTTCAAAAGAGCCATTAACTAGCAATGACCTATATTCACTGTATTTCTTAGTGTAATTTGGATGACCTTCCATACTTGTCAGCCAGGACCCAGCTGGATTTTATGCCAATGCCTTAGGGAATGACAGGTCTGAGTGGTCTTCATAATCTATTAATCCTAATCCAATTTACCAGTATAAAAAAAAAATAATTAATAGAAACAGTCCAAAAAGTTTATGCACTGGACATTTATACCCTTGGAAAATATTTGGAATAACATATTCATGGGGAGATATATTCAACAGGGAAAAGTATAGTTGCAAGGTAATTGTGGTCTTGTCCCACTAATATTCATTTTTTAAAAATGTATATTCCCCCAAGTTTATGTCAAAAGAATATGGAACTACTTTGTAGTTGGGAGCTTTAAAGGAAGGTCAGTGGGCAGAAGTCTATGAGTACGACCGGGTACTGCAATCTTCTTTGATGGCATGATATTTCAGCACCAAGTGACTGAAAGGAGGAAGAGAGAAGGCTGCATGAAAAGCAGAGTTTGCCATCGTTGAGTTTCTGCAGACACTTGGCATGTGTGCAACAGCTGGACTGGACTGCCATAGGGAAGGATGTAAACCTGCTGGGTACACAGTAGTCAGCAGAACTGGGGGATTTAAAGAATGGCTTTGGTCCTTGAACAACTCCTGAAAGAGAATTTTAAGGCCTAATGAGGTCCCTGTAGTCTGTGTAATGAAGCTGACTGTCCATGATAGTCCCCTCTAGACCAAGCTTCTTCCTTGGAGACAAAGTTATGGAGGTGCATTTTACTCTTCTGTTTTTTAGGTCACAGGGGTATCAGTAACTAGGATCAGATTCCCACCTAAAAGACATTGTTGAAATAGTTCTGTTGAGCATAAAATTAAGAAAGAAAAACACTACAAGGCATGAAAACCTCTTAGGAATAGAGAGCAATCAAGAATATCATTATAAATTTAAATAAATTATGCTGCAAACCTTATTTTTCAAATTATTCTCTGCCAAGGCCTTAAAAAAATGTCTCTAGTAAACTAGCTTTATTTCTGTCTTACCTTGATCTTGACTCATCCAGACTGTTTTTATCCAAGTCTCCATTTCAGGAAAATATTAAGACAAAGACCTTCTGGAAGAGGAATTCAGAACTGCCCGCATGACAGTGGTGACATCATCACCTTTATCATGGTTTGGCTAAGCTTATCCATTGTGCTTGACTGTGTGTTGGAAATGTGGGTTTCCAAAGAGCCTTATGACCATTGTGGGAATTAAAATTTTCCTGATGTTATATTCCTGGGAAAATCCTGGCAAAAAAAAACTGTTCAGCCCCTGAGTAATCTTATTCAAGTCTGACAGGGTCTGGCAGTGCAAAACCTGACTGGTCTGAGGTTCCTGTTCACTGAGAGGCTGATTAATATTTTCTGCCTGATCAAACATTTACTTGGTAGTTTTGATATGATGCAGAAAAATTTGAGCCATCCCATGCTTTAAATCTGAGAAGTTCTCATTAGAAACCAAAATTGTGAAAAAACAAAACAAGTTTGAGAAAATCTTCTCCTGCATATCTCAATATTTTCTAATATTACAAATGTTTACATGCCACTAGCAAAAATCGAGTGATTTCCCTTGTTTTTTACATTTTAGAACTTGTTTAAAATTTTAGGGGAGTAATTTAGGAAGTCTCCCATAGCCATCTGGACCACCTTAAATAACATGTATGACTTGCCTGGTTTACCCTATGGCAGCTTTGAATTTGCTCAGCAGAGACTTAGCAGTATGTGTGGTATATCACATATAGCTGTCAGGGCAGAGAAACTAAAAGCAAGACAGCAGGGGAAGTGGAAAGGCTTGCAAAAAAAGGACTCTAGACTATTTTTTTTCTCCTGGATTACTCTGTTGCTTCTGTGGTTTGAAGTTTTGCACGCCTCGCAAAGAAGTTTATGAGTTCATAAAGTTCATAAAGGCAGTTAGTGCCCAGAAATACTGTTTTTCTTGTACTGTAAGCTTACTTGCTACTTGCAAAGGTGTTTGAGCTAAAGCAAGATCTTCCTAGGTAAAGAGAACATTATGTTCTTTAAGCACAGTAAATTCAATTGACATATGTGTGTATGTATAATTGTACGTACACATGTGTGTTTGTGTAGGTATTATACATTTAAGTTGGATTTTTCTCTCACCTTCTTTGATTTTCTTTATTCACAGTATCTCAGTCTTGGCTCAGTTACTGATCCATTTTTGCATCTTAAAAATGCTGTTGTATGCTAGGAACTAAATGGCATTCAGACTCTGAAGGCAATTTAGGTGATTTTGAAAATGGGGTCAAAGTTTTCTTGTCATTTGGATGCATAAAAATTTTTACTTTCTGTGTTTATAGCAATTTATTATTAGTATCACAGTAACATAGAGGAGGCCAGTCATGTGAACAGAACCCCATTGTGCTAGGTTTTGAAAAAACATATTTTAAATGGACAGCCTCTGACTCAGCCAATTTAGGAATTACTTTTTTTCCCCTCTGTCTGCCCCTCTCTTTTCTTCTTTTTAGTAGTTGTTTTTAAGTAGAATGCAAGTAATGTTAAGATTTAAATGTACAATGTTTGAGTAGTTTGGAGGGAAAAAAATGAATTCACTCATCCATGGTTTTTAGTAAGGAAAAAGAATTAAGTTGCAAAAATTCTAAAAATTATGATGCTAAAAATTCCATTTGTTGGTAGAATATTTGATTAGATTTTCATGTATTGTACATGAATACAGATGTCTATTGATTTACAGGAGTGGGGCTGTGTTCATTTGTATCAGACCCACTTGGCTTGCGGAAGCACTTAAAGAATTCTGGCTGGACAACTGTGGTCAATGTTCTTTGCTTGTGTAGATGCGTACACTTGTCAGCAAGGTAAAAAGACTTTTCCCTCTTGTTCTCTGTGCATGTCCAGTCTGAAAATCAACACAATTCTGGTACATTCTTGCAAAATGTTTCTCGTAAACTGCAAAAAATGAGTGGCATTTTCTTCCCTTATCTGTTCTTTGATCAATGAAAAAGAAGCCACTGATGTCAGAAAGTCTGAGGTAACTCCTTAGGCGTTGGATGTACATCTGTGGTCAGACAGTCCTTCCAAACTGACTAGTAAATGTGTGCTGTGGTGTGTTCAGGTTCTCAGCATCTGCCATCCAGAGCACCAGAACTCCTCCTTTCTGCATATTTCTGGAATTCTTCATCACTGAAAGCACTGTGTGTGGAGGCTGGTATTTTCCCTGATTGTCCCAGCAAGTGAGGTTGGAAAATGTCTGGAATATTTATCTGACCACAACACCAGGAATTTTTCCCTAGAAATAAAAATACTAGAATTTGTTCCTTCATATCCTTAAAACAGTAGAATATTGAGATGGTTGAGTAGAACCTAATTTTATTGTATTAAACATATGAGAGCTAATTTATTATTTAGCTTTAAAATCTGTGAGCAAATAATACATGATTTTTTTTGTTGTTGCATATGTGAGTTTTCAAAATTGATTAAAATATTTATAAAGGAATTACCAACAGTAACTGAAGTAACTGCTTGGGAAAGGGGGAGTTTAATATATACTAAGGTTTTTTGTTTGTTTGTTTGTTTTTGTTTTGGTTTTTTTTTTTTTGTTGGTGTTTGGGTTTGTTGAGATTTTTGTGGGATATGGAGCAAGTGGGAAATTTTGTTGTTCTTTAACCTGGAGCTGCCTGTGAGCTAACTGGATCATGCAGATAGCTCAGGTCTGACTTAAAAAGTAGTGAAATATAAGGTTTCAAGAGCATTCTGTTAGATTTCTAAATGCAAGCAAGAAAACAGAAATATGTTCAGAAATTGAGCCCATTTCCTTCTTAATTTTTAAATTTACTCCTTTCTTTCATCACCCATACTTTTTTTTCTCTCCCTAAATTTTGATTATTGACAAAATCCTTGCATTATATTTAGATGTTTTAATTGATGGTTGAAAATTAACCATTTACCAAGCAGTTTTCAAATGGCCCAAATCTGTAGCTCTTTTGTTTTATGACTGAGACAAAAATGCTGCACAGAATTATCCATTCAAAGAGAAACCTGCTAATCAATAGAAAACAGTACTATTGATGATTAGTATAAGTGTCCTGAAAATCAATGCACAGTAGGGATTTGAAATGTTAGTGATTTCACCAGTGTTTCAAGATTCATCTACCAATCTCAGCTACACCTTAGCACTAAAGTAATTTCATTTGGCAGGAATCAGTTAAGTGTTCTACGTTTTTAAAATTACAGGAGACTTCTTGCTGAAAAAGTCCTGTATCTGCAATCAAATGTTCCACAGACTTGGCCACATCACACACACTCGAACACAAAGGGAACAATTACTGCATATGATGATCTCTCTCTGCTCCTTATAGGAGATATAGGTAGAGCATTAGGGAACCATCTACAGCTAGTTAATCTGTGGCCCTTGTCTTGGCAATACTTACAGCAATTACTGTGCTCACTAAAATTTGTCTCCTTATTTCAGTGCAATGATGGAGCTCTAGTTCCTTGTGACCATTTATATTGCAGCAAGATCCCCTTCCTGCAGCACAGGCAGGCTACAAAGCACTGGGAAAAAGCAGCTGGTACAGGCCCAACTGACTTGCTGGTTCATGAGTGCCATTGCACCGGAATTTTCCAAAATCCTACTTATGTCATTTACCTCACCAGATTAATGCTTTTAAACCAAGATGTTTTGAAAAAGACCTTTCATATGTGAAAGGCTCACATTTACTTTTGTGCCCCACTCTGACATTCTAAATGGAATTAGTGAATCTGCTTCCTTTGCTCCTTTTCTTTGGTATGCTGTTCATTCAAACTAGAAGTTGATAACTCCTACAAGAACAAAACAGAGCTTTTTATTTTGGGAGATGGAGAGATGTTTGGTTTGCAAATGAAATAAGAAAAATAAATTGAGATTTTCCTGTGTACTTGAAAGCATTCCTTTGTCAGAAAATCCATTTCTCCTCCCAATCTATTTCTCTTTGAAGAAGAATTCTTTGCATGGCCTTTGCAGCCAGTTTCTGACCTCTTTTTACCTAATTTTAATATGTGTGTGTACATGTATATTCAATGCTCAGAGATAGAATACTGGAACTTCTTTTTTCATCTTTGTCCTAGATGAATAGATGAACAGATCACGTGCTAAGGATTTTCTTCTCCCTGCCACAACTGCTGTGAATATGTATACACACAGAGAGAATTCCATCTAAGTCTTTTGCTTCTGAAAATGTTTAAACAAGAAATAAAACCATAAACCAAAAAAAACCATAAAAGACACAAAAATCCTTATAGGTTGGCAAGTTGACATAAGTAGCTGAGAAATCTTTTCATCTCCTGTTAACTCAGGTGTGTTTTATTAGTCAGACACAGTTAGCTAAGAACATTTCCAAATACAGATATGCAAGTTGTGTTCTGCTTTGTGTGTTTTTCTATGATTTTTATATTCTTGACATGAGCATCTGTTAATAGAACCAGTAATAAGTATGAATGAATTATAAAAGGCTGATAAGCTTTTTAAGATCATGTCTATTTTAGTAAAGAAATTGAATGCTGCATCTTGGTTTTTGCTTAGTTAATCCTATTACCTCCTAAAATAATTCCTCATGACTGGCCAGAATTAAATCTAATAGGAACAGCAAATGCCAGTTCAGTCTCACTTAATCTGATCCTAATCTGATGGTAGACATAGTGACTTGCTTCAGCATGACCTTCATGTGTTTCTTTGTTCTTAATTGCCTAATTGTGTTTACTTGATCAAACAATATTATACAAAATCTGGGACATGAAAGTTAACCTTATTGGTTTTAAGCTTTATTATTACAGAATTGGAGTTTTCACAGAGAAGCAACAAAGAAAGATCTGAACTATGTTAGTCGTGTTTTTACAAAACTGCAGAGGAAAGAGCTGGAGGCACATCAGTGACGAAACTGGCACTGATACATGCTGAGAGCCAAGACAGTTCAACTTTTTTTTGAAGGCACTGTTTTTGTTCCCAGGTGTCCTTTCAGGGAGATTTTTTTATTTTTTATGAAAGAAAAAGGGAAGACAGAGAGACTTAACACTCTTTCAATGGGGAAAGATCCATGTAACTTAACAAAAAGCTACAAAGTTTTTAATTTTTGCTTTCATGTTATATTAATACAGTTTTAAAATCTGTACGGGTCAATTGGCTTAACATGGAGTTAATTAGCATTATTTGAAATTGACCACACATATGAGAAAAACAAAAACAAGACAAGGAACTCCAATATGTAAAAAAAAAAAAGTGGAAGATATAGAAAAAGAAGATAGACCCATCTGGACTCTAGAATATAAGCTTTATTTTCTAAATCTTAAATAATCATATATCATATACCTTTTTAATTTATTGGATTTTCACATACTGATATTCTAGTTACATTACAAATAATTTTTTTAATCTGAAAATTTTATCTGATTTTTTCCTTGAATTTGTATTCACAGATTTGTTCATTTTAACATAATTTCTTTTTCAATATTGATCTGGATATTCTTAAAGTAATTTGAAATTGCATTTGCTGTTACATTTAATTTTTTCCCCAAATATTTCTTAATGTTTAAGAGAAAAAATAGTATAGCAAATTATTTTAAAAAATGATCTTAAATTTTGGGTGGAAAAATTTCCACTTTCTTCCCTTACATATTTATCTTGGGAATTTAGCAGATAAAAGTGATAACAAAGTGTTAAAATCCATTTGAACATATGAAGACTGATTTATTGTAAGAGCTCTTCATTAACAAGGAAGGCAATAAGTATTTTTGAGTGACTTTAGAGACATTAATGCAGCTTCTATGATCTATGGGTAATGCAGATAAAATCAGACCTGTGTTTTTTTCTAACTAATTTCAGGGTTTGGTCTCAGCAAAAATTATATTAATACTGATGCTAATCTTGATTTGTTATCAAAAATCCATTTGATTTTTTTTCCACAAGGCTTATATACAGCTTAGTGTTCACATTAGATCTAATTAGTCACCACTGCTTGTTTCTAAAATTTACATGCACAATAGCTTATTTCCAGAAATGTGAAAGACTCTTTAATCAAGAAAAAAGCCCCAACAAACAATCAAGCAGCAAAACAATAACAACAAAATAATTCAGAAGATTTAGTTGTTGGCTGATGAGGTCAACATGACCTGAAGGAAAAGTGTATCGAATTAGGTTCTCAATGAAGCCAGAATCTGCATTGTTTTCCTAAAGATGTTTTAGAACAAAACTGTTCAGGAGAAATCATGACAAGCAAACTAGATGCTGCTATGTAAGCCTTGGTGTCAAACGTGTCACGTAATTAATCAACATTCTCCTCCAGTGTCACTTCTTTCTCTGTCAATATCCCAGTTTGCCTTGCCCATATCTTGATCCCTCCCACTCCCAACAGTTAGCAGGGTGGGACATGGAAAATAAACCATTGGAGGAGGGAGGAGCAGTGTTCTTCTCTTTAAAACTGAGGAGATTAGTATTTATTTCAGGAGGTACTTGATGACATGATGCACAGCATTCTCTGTGTCCCATTTGCTATATTTCACAGGTGTTCTAGGTACTTAATTTGTTTCTGGATCACTTGAATTAATAATACTCTGAGTGTAACTGGGTAGCTCCCATAGCCATGCAAACCTGACTGGACAGGAGAGGCTGCAGAGTTTCAGTGGAAATTCTTATTAGTTTTCTAGTGAATTTTGAAAATAAGAATCTTGGTGGCTCTAATTTGTAAAATAAATCAGTCTGGTTTTTTTAATTTTTTTTTAATGTTAAAGGAAAGGGTAATCCAGACTCGAAAGAAACCTGCAAACAGAGACAATGAATAAGTGAAGTACAATCTCTCTAGTGTCACCATAAGAATTTGAAAAATGGTTGGTACTTATGTCCATACTTAGTTTTGGTAGTTTTGGTTTGGTACTGTGGTAGTGTAGAAGGCCAATATTATCAAATCTAAAGGATTCTAAATGTCGGTCCATAAGTGTGACTTGACTATAGGATGTACTTGCTTCCAGTCTCCATTTCAAAGACATTTAGCCTTAACCTTTGGCCTATGAGTCAGAACTTTCCATGTCAGTAGGGAATTTAAATATATAGTCCCCACCTTCCAAAGCTTCCATAATTTGTACCTGTGGGCCAAAAGGTAAGGAGAATTTTGTGGGAAAAGGCTGCTGCTATTTTCTTTTTAAAGGTGGAGGTTCTATATCCTATCAGAGGTCTTCCATACAGCTCTCAGCAGGCAATGCTTCTGCCGGGGTCGGCTGTTGCTTGTCTCTGCCCCAGCACGGGAAAAAGTGGTTCTGGGTAGGCCGCGCTCTCGAAGAAGGAATCTGGACTCTTGCTTTAGGTCTTCAGTCGAGTTTATTATTTCTTATCTACAAAGATTTTCTGTTTGTCCAGCCGAGGTCTGATCAGCAAGACAGCCAAAGGCACTCTCTCCCGCCCACGAGGCGGTTGTCTCTTTTATAATGAAAATTACGTATTAGATATTTACCTTTACTTCCCAATACTTTCTGCCCTTGTTGGCAAGTGTACTCTTTGTATGAACCAATCCACACATGCCAACATCATCCTGAACATGGATGCCAAGGAGAAGAAAGAAGAAGGACAGGGCACGCCCAAATTCCTCCATCTTGGGACTCCTGATCCATGCACAGAATTCTAGACCCCCCTGTACAACACATAAAACCCCCCTGTACAGTGCATTCTAACTTAGGTTCTAACAAGTGAATAACATCCCCTCACCATTCAGACATGAAATTCTCTCATCTCCTCACCTTCAGGTGTCATTTCTTTAAAAGGATCAAAGTCAAGCCACCAGGTACTTTTGGCAACATTCCAGGGCCTCCGAGCCCCCCAAGGGTTGTCTCGGTAGCTCTGGACATCCGGAGTGATGTACTGAGCTCCCACATGCTTCCTTCTGACTAAGAGGCTGTGTCAGGGCTGGATGGCACACTGGAGGAACAACTGGAGGACTAGAGGTATAAAATTACCTTCTTTGTCCTCAACAGGGGGAGCAGAGAGCCACCAGGCAGTGCTACAAAAATCAAAAGTATAAGGAGTTGTTTGGAGAGCTGAAAGTAATGTTGGATTTTTTTTCGAAGTCAGATTTACTGGTAAATATGGATCTAGGCTGACTAATAAATGGTTATCTATGCTCTGGGTATGCACATACCCTAACTAAGAGTTCAATTACTCTGGAGTGCATAAAGAATTATTTAAAAGAAAAGTTCATTTCCTTTTACTACAGGATTCATCTGACTAATATAATGCATCAAAAGAATAAATAGTGTTTCAGGTGAATTAAAGTTGTTGTTTTGCTTAAGTTTTTTCCTTCCTCATTTTTCTTGTTATGGACATATTTCTCCCACAGAAAATTGTTAATAATATATTTTACCTTAATCATGTTTTTCTATAAATTTTATGAAGCGCTATTTCACTCACTTTTTTAAAATTAGAGAATTACCATAGAAACTGTTTCTCGTTTTAAAAAAGACATCAGTATGGTAAGGAAAATGTAAAAATAATGCCCACCATTCAACAGAAGAAAACACATTTATGTTCCATCATTTACCTAACTAATTTTGCTTCCTATTAAAAAAATAATAGTAGTTCATCTTGGTGGCCTCATTTAGTTTACATTATAGCAAGCAAGAGCAGCTTCTGACTGTGGATCAGTACACTGTGGATCTCAAATGACAGCACCCTGAAGTGACCTTCAGAGGTCCTCTGGTCCAAGCCCTCCAGCTCAAGCAGGGCCAGCTAGACTCAATTACCCAGTACTGAATCATGTCACTGTCATATTTTCTGGAAAAATCCCTTCATCAGGATTTGTCTCCTGGGAATCTGAGACGCCTCAGAAAAAAATGAAAACAATAATTATCTGATTTGCTTCTCCTGTGTTTTGCTGTTGTGGAATGTGTTTGGACATTTATCAACAGGTGGTTGTTTCATTGGTTGCATGTGAATTATTTTTACTTAATGACCAATCACTGTCAAACTGCGTCAAGACTCTGGGGAGAGTTGTGAGTTTTTCTTTAGTATCTTTCTAGCTTTCTGTCTCTATCATTTCTGTATTCTACAGTATAGTTTAGTATATAATTCTTTAATATAATATAGATAATAAAATAATAAATTAGACTTCTAAGAACATGGAGTCAGATTCATCCTTTCCTCCCCTTTGCGGGGGACTCAGAAAATACCACAAATACCACAAGTCCAGTTACATGTTTAGTATCTCCAGTGGTGGAGACTCTACAATGTCCTTGGGCAACATGCTTGAGTGCTTTGTCACCCTTACGGTGAAAAGTCCTACAACATTCTCATGAGGTAAACTGGTATTTTGAAAGAGACATCATTAAGGTCAGGACTAAACACTCATCTGTGGATATCTTAGAATGTTCTGCATCTTCATTTCTTGTTTAGTTCAGCTGAAGCTGATGGAGTTGATATATACTCAAAACCTTAGAAATTCTTTTCTTTACGTATCAGAACCAAATCCTTTGTGTTTTGCACCCTTGTTTGCATCCACTTTAAGGGCTCAATATCACAGGTACTCCAAATTGTGCACTCAGGGCATGTAGGTACCTTATTCTGATCATGCAAAATTGAAAGCAAGGATGCATCTAATTTGAAAATATAGCTTTTCAAATCACAGTAATTGTTTAATATATTAAAAGTTCATCAGCTCTGTGATCTTTTCTGCACTGGTGGCACAACAAATATTTTTTTTTGAGAAACAGCATGAGATGTCATAAACACAGGGTTATGACCTCCCTCAACTGAAGGAAAAGCTGATTTGTGAGGGAGAAATCTATTCAAACACCAGCATCTTTAATAATAGCAAGAGGAACAAAGAGTGCTGCTATCTAAGGAAATTGTTCTTATATGAATGTGTTTAGGTTGTGGGGGTGTTTTTAATGCACTCAGTGTGAAAGGCTTCTTCATAGGAAATTCAAGGAGTTTCTTTGGTTTCTTTTTTTAATTTCACTTTTTTAAGGAATTATTTTGTGTTTTGCCATTTTTACTATTCAAAGAAACTGAAGACAAAAAGGGAAGGTAACTGATTTTATATAGCCCAAATTAGTCATCATGTGTTTGGAACAATGTAACATTGACATCATTCACTCATTCTGAGCAAAATAATAATTTGAATCCAAAAACTAAAGGCCAAATCCCAGGATTTCTAGACAGAGCAGTGAATTATGGATGTGAGTTATGGTTCCTTTGAACAAGGACTAAAGCAAGGCAAACTATTAATGGTAAACACATTATTTGGTTTATATTCAGATTTAAATATGTGAAATTTTTCCACAGCATGAGAGTTTGCCTATTAATTGGCATGTTCAAGTTTGTGTGGAAAAAAAAAAGAAAAAAACAATATAAAACATTTCACATCAAGATACTTTAGCCGTTTATTCCAAAACAGTTTCCTTCAGCTACTTAATATTTATTTTTGTCAGCAAGAACATGAAGGCACCGATAATCATTAGGCAGAGTACTCTCTGTAGGCAGAAGAATAGAAGGGAATTTTAACTGCTCCATTGACTGATAAAGTGGATACTCTCATGCCTGCCTGCACACCTCAGGGATCACATCTGGGTTGTGCTTACACTGCTGCACGGGGGTCTCTGCCAGTGCAAAAGGAGGGGAGAGGAACCACACAGCTGAACAACTGCAGTCTTCAATGGAAGAAAGCGTTTCCACTTTATTATTTTCATCTATTTTTTTTTTCTGTCTTTTCACACAGTTTCCTGAAAATAGGCTGATTTCTTGGACATATTTTTGGCAAGATAAGATTTGAGGAGAGATTTACTCAAAGGTTTGATAGAGAAAAGAGTTTAGCTGGTAGACAAAGGCTAACATGGCTGAAGTAAAAGGAATGCTTGCATTTATGTTGACAGAGAAGCAAAAAGGGCTAGTATATACATGGAGCTGAGAGGGTAGTGCATTTCCTTTTGGAGAGAACAGTGTTCATAAGCAAGGAAAATCTAGAGCTGAAAGAGAAATGTGCTATATATGACAATATAAGTAACAATATAAATTTATAATCTTTATTACAAATGCAAATATAAATATACCATTAAAATATCTTATATATATTTTTAATATAAACTTTTTTTTATATTTCTTATAAAATTACAGACAAAAGCTTATTTATATTCAGTGGTCAAAATAGAAAGTTACAAGTTCCCCCACCTCATTGAGAATTATTCATCAATGTCCAAAAATTGTCAGTATCTGTGATTATGGTTTTGAGAAGTGCTGGGAAAGCATGATACATCAACCAATTTTTATCAATGGTTATATTGCCTTCAGTTATAAACTACAGAACTTATTTTTCCAGCTGCAGGAAGGAACTTGCCATGAAGCAGCTGCTATTATAAAATTTTCATCTGAATTTTTGCTGCTCCCATTTTAACACACAGCCTTTGGATAGCATTTGGATGATCAATCTTTTGGCTGCTTATCTAAACCACACCCAATGTGTTGAGATTTGCCCTTCATCATTGATGTAAATTTGTTTTATTAAGCACATCAGTTAGAGTACTTTTAATTATCATCATTATTCAGTAATAACCTCATGTCTGACAAGAGAAGGGATACCAATGGATATTGAACCTCTTATCCAAGAATGGGAAGGTTATTGAGTGAGATCTATTTTAGGAAGAGAAAAAGAGCAGATGAAAGGCAATATTCAAAGCCCTTCCTAATAGATTTATAGCTTAGCAATAGATTAATAGCTGTAAGATAAACACATGTGGATACGGAATTATGATACTACTTTCCTGGTTTTGGATAGCATTTAAATGTGCATATCTATAAAAATTTTACAAATACAGACTTTTTTCAAGTCACACCTCCAGTACTTCTGAAGTTTCACTTCAGGCACTTGATTAAAAAAAGACATTTACTGAGGCCAAGCTTTCTCCATGGGAGTACAATGAAAGAATCGACAAAAACAATTTCACTCTAATTTGAGAATGCAGTGGTAATACCTCTCTGCTGATCCTGATCTGTCTCACCTTGTACCCTACTGTGTTAGGGATGGGGAAAGTGTCTGTTTGAGCACATGTCTAATGGGCTTGAATGGTGTAGGACTGAAACCTATTCTGGTAATGGAGCTTTATAAAAGGCTCTATGGTCTTTGAACCTGGCGCTTTTCCAAAGCAGAGGGGCACTGATGTGGCTTACTTGTCATTTCTGTGCACTAAATAAAAATGAAATCAGACTCCAAGGTAGCTCCTTCCCAGATCACCTTTGAAAATCGCAGAGGCCTACTAGTAGGGAGCAGCAACAGAGGAAATTGGAGGCCAAAGGGTTTATTCCAAACACACTGCAGAACTCCCATGGGAAGTAGAAGAGAGCAGCTGAACCACCAGAGGGCATAACAAAAAAAGTCAGTAGGAAGGAGAGTGTTCAAGCTATTAATGCTAGAGGTGAACAAATTAGTGTATACAGGTCTTTATGTGATGAATTTCCCTTCTGTTTGTGAATAATTAGGAAATGGGTTGTCAGAGTTTGTTGTTTCTTGCTGTACACAACACACAAATTTGTGCAGCTAAAAAGGAATGAAGTTCAGTCTAAGTATGTGCATTAAAAAGAGGATAAACTTTTGCCATTTTTTTCTACTTCAGAGTAGAAAAAAAAGGCAAAAAAGGCAAACTGTTCCCAACATGGCACATTGCAACAATGCTTTTCACTTGCTAAGCAGTGAAGTTCCAGTCCTGCTAGCCCTGGATCAAGTGGAATGAGCCATACCCTGAAGCTGATCTTGCAGCTTGCTAGCCTTCACCATCCCACCATGCAAAAGAAAAGGAGCTCAGCACCTCATCTGAACACATGCCTCCCTCTCCCACTTTTACAGATGCCTCCCTAGACTTCAGGAATTTTTTGATAATTTCTAATGGCAAAGCTGGACTACACCAAATGCTTTGCAGTGTTTTTAGATAGCAAAGCCAAACAAACCTTAAGGTGAGAGTCCAGGAAGCATAATGCTATCATCAGTCCTGTACGTTTCGCTAGCCAGAACTAAATGTTAAATCCTCATCACTTCAGATCATAAGGATCATGGATAGTCATGGATCATCACCAGACTACCCCAGACACTCAGAAAATAAGCTTTCCTCCATGCTGCTCTTATTCTCTTTTTCATATAAACTGGCAAGTTTGTGTGGACAGTTACTGCATTCAGGAAATCTATTAATTGAAAATGACAACTTCAGGGAAAATAAAAAGGGTGCATTTCAGTCCAAATGGGAAAAATACTGTTTTTAGTTTTGAAAAGTTAACAATGTAAAATAACTCAAGTGAAGATTAAAAAAAAAAAATAACCACCATTTCTTTAATGTTAAAAACTTGAATAGCTGAGTTACACATTCTATTTAGGTCAAAATAAAACAAAAAAAAATGGGTTCTTTTTCCCTTTCTTAAACCAAGAAAAGAAAAAACAAACTTAGAAAACTCCAGTACTGCTGTAATACCAGGCTCTGTCTAGTGTTAAAAGAACTCACAGACTGAATGTCCCCTTATATGATAAAAGATGGAATTTTATACCTGCTAGCATTAAGTTGACCCTTTAGTACAGATGGAGCTTAATGTTACAATACCATGTCAGTGTTGTTCCTTTTGTCGTATCTGCATTAATTGAGGAACCCTTTTGCAGAAAGGAGTTGGTGCCAATTACCACAAAAAATGTGTGAAATTCTGATTCATACCTATGATTCAGGGGACCATACTTATGTTCAGTTTCTTTGAAAGCAAAAAATCAAGGGGAGATTGACGTTTTATTCCCCCTCTCTTCTAGATGGAAGTAAATTAGTACATTATCCACCTCTCAACTGACTCACAGAATTCTTATTTCAGATCATAATGTTGTGCTCTTTGTGACAGAGACAGGGTTATTTTTTAAAGGGCTCTGTGAAAAAAAATCATGAGCAAACCTTTAACTTCACCAGGTTTGCCTGCTGTTGCATTTTGTTAGCATTTTGCAGTACTGACCTTTCTAAACAAAGTCAGCAATTTGCATGAAAATTGGGACCCTGGACATGATCCCCATTCCTGAAGTATTGCATGAAATACTGCTGTACCACTGACTTGTAAGCCTACAAGCCATTTTCTAAGGCACTGCAGAAAACACCATTACAGAAAGAGACTGGGAGTGGAGAATGGAGCAGTAAATAATGTCAGAAGACTGGTAGAGGAAGAGAACATTAATTTTTTAGCCCTTTTTTTTTAGTTATGTTATTAATCTTACTTTGTTTAAAAGCAAACTTCAGCTTCTCCCATTAGTTCTTGTTTTTAGTGACCACAGATACCTGGTGTTTAACCACAGATTCAAATGCAATGAAGGAACGCAGTCACCTTTGCCTTTCCCCACTCCAATTTGTTTTGTAGCAGTTAGAAGCAGACAAATCGTTGAAGAAACGCACAAGCAAAAGGAAATGCATGGCAGGAATTAAGGTCAACGATTATCTTCTGCTTCTACAGTCATTTTCACCTTTTCAAAATGAGCCCAAAGTGGTGCTAAATCACTATCAAGGCCAAGCAGTACCCATTCATATCCACTTCACACTCATACAAGTCACTCCACGAGGATGAAGATACTCGAGGATCAGGGCCCTAATCTCTTTATCCTAGTCAATTCATGACTTGCCTTGGACAAATTGCCAAGCTGCTGCCCACTCCTGCTGAGCCTGCAGAGGGCTAAGCCATGCTGTGAATGGAACATATGGCCCTTCTGACAGCACTTAGGCTGTAATCAAGTCTCAGCATGACAGAAGGGTATGTCTTAGATCCATTATATATAGACTCCAGCTCAACCCTTCCTGCTTGTTGCTCTGTCTTTTATAAACTAGGAAGGATTTTAAGTTTGATAAGCAGGATGTGCCTTCCTGCACATTGTGGTTTGAAACATGCTACACCTTTGTCTTCACAGCAATGCTCTGCAAGCATGGCAGAGCTAGTTACTAAGCCTCAGCTTCCAGCAAACACTCAAAGGGACAGACACTGACAGCCCTTCTGGATTCTAAGGAGTCCCCAGTTTACCAGGCAAAGACAGCCTTTTTGTGGTGGCCACAAAACTGCATACAGGATAAGGTCTCATAGTTGAAAAGACCAAATGAAAATCCTTAGTTCACAAGTATAGACTCATAGAACCATAGAATGGTTTGGTTGGAAGGTACCTTAAGGATCATCTAGTTCCACCCCCCCTGCCGTGGGAGGTTATACCTTTCCACACTTTTGTGGCTTTGCCTAGCCAGAATTGAATGTTAAATTCTCAATTGTTGGAAAGGCCATACTTTTTCTGGCTGTTGGGAGAGGACATGCTCAGAGTTCAGCTTTCTACATGATTAAACAGATCTGATGTCTGGCTAATATTGAAGGTTCCCAAAAGCTTGTAGGGGTTTTTAAAGACAACAAGCCACGAGGAAGGATGAAGGTCTTTTCCACATGGACTCACCTCCTGACAGCTGTATATTAAAATTACCTATGTTCTTCCTTCACAGAGGTTCTAGTTGGGGATAATAAGCAGATTTTGGTGCTGTTTCCTTTGGATAACATCTGAAGCAGAGTGGAAAGGAAGTAATAGATTTCTCCTCAGACTAGTCAAATATGATGAATGTGCCCAGGACTTTTGAAGGCGCTACACTTCTAAGGCATCCTGGTGACCAGCCCAGATTTCTCCAGTTTCCTCCATCAATGGTGCAGCTTTGTACTGCCTTTTGCTGTGGGCTGTGGCCAAAACCGCAATGTAGCAGACACATAGAGTTTTCTTTATCCTTCTTGTATACAAGTCTGCACTGGTAATATAAGTTCTCCTAATTGCTCCTGAGGGTTTCAAAAGATGAAAGAAATTATGTCCTATCCAAACATAACAAAAGTAATGATAGCACACAAGAAGATAAGGCTGTCAATTTAGTACAATTAACTATCCACTCTGTAATACTTTCATTTGATCATCTATTTTTACAAGGCAATCCAAAGGGAAAAGGAAAATATTTATAATAAAACAAGGGGATCAGAAAGGAACAAAAATTATGGGGATGAAATAAAGCAGTGGTGGACTTAAGGGGATAAAATTGAATAGATCATGCAGAGGGACAGTCCACAGTGATGCCATATGTCAGATAAAACTAACCACAGTCATACTTGCATTGTGCTGTCTGACTACTGGTTGAGGTCAGAACAAAAGAGCAGTGATAAGCTCTTTTGGAAAAATATCTAAGGGCCTCAGAAAAGTATTTGTAGTGAGGAGCTCAGAGAGAATTTATCTTTCTGCAAGTACTTGTGTCTACATTACTTAGAACCATTTGAAATACTAATCCTAAATAAGGCCTCAAAGTAGAGCTGTTTCAAAGGACTTTGAGCAAAACTGAGTGCTTGGTGTCACAAAAGTTAAATTTGTCATGGTCAGTTTGCCCAGGGGTGCCTGTTGAAACCTGGACTTTAACAATTAGAAGGTGCTGCAAGAAGTCAAGGAATAATCCCAAGAGGCTCGGAAAGATCACAAGAAACTTTTTCAGGGCTTCTGTGGCCACAGGCCATAACACAGAATGAGACTGGTTCTTGCTCATTGGTGACTGACAGAACTGATGCAGATTTTGACCACATCAAATAGGAATAATGAAATGTATTGCTAGTGCTTCCAGGCTCAGGCCAGCTCCCCTCCTCATCCTCCGAATATGACCTTATGGAAAAGGTGAATGTGCAGGGCACATATAAGCTATTTGTCTATCCCAGCTTTCTGGATGACTCTAATGAAGATTGTTCTAACACTCCAGGGGAAAGAGCAAGTGGATGAAGCCACACTTATCCAGCAAAATGGGAAGAGATACATTAATCTGGTTTTTTGTGTGGTGATCACAAATGACAGATCTGACCTTTCATGAACTGCAGTTATGGGCAGGTCTGCAGAACCTAAAATTGGATTGGACAGCATGTCTGCTAGAGCTAATAATGCTGCTGGTACTTGTCAGTGGCCATGTCACTCCTGCTCTTGTAAACTGTGAGCATAAACTTTGGTCTGGGGATACTTAGTGACCCTCAGAGAGACCAATTCATAAATCCTTACCGGTATAAGACATCCACTGGTGAATTTTGATCTGTTGAGATCTTTTGAGGCAATCCTGTCTAGGTGAGAATGCTGTGATGTGAAGTCTTTGATGGAGTTAGGTAGCTGAGGAGTAACTTTATTGAAGAGGGACCTGAGTCTCTGTAGAAAGATCCATACCTGGAAGAAATGCTTAGAACAGAAGGCTGTTTCTATATTTGATAATTCAAGTTTTACCTGTTAGAGGAGGAAGTGGGAACTGATACTGTATCAAAAGGTTGAAGTATAGACATCCCATATTGTACATGAAACGGAAGTTATTTCTACCAAAAGGGGAAAAAAAACCCCAGCAAATCTTCAAGTAAAGGTGCTGGGGGGAGAAAGAAAAACAAGCAAGTTATTTTGAGAAAATACCTGGAAGGAAGTATGGAAATTATTTTCTGGTCAGCAGTAGGTTTCCACTTTTCAATTAGCCCCACTTTTCTTTGCAAGGCAGTACCTTTCCCTACAGTGCTCCAATATGCAGTACAAAATGCATATCTCATTGTAGACTCTTTTTCCATTGTTGCAGGCTTTGAAATTACTTTCAGCTTCCTGTGGGTTATACATGGTGGGGTCCAAACTGCCAAACTGGATTTGAAGAAGCTCTTAGAAATTCAGTAACTCGCAGCTAAAATGGCAGAGGACTTTGCAGCGGAGCTTGTACACATTCATCTACTGACAGAACAGTGTCAGGAGTCAGTGCCTGCTTCTAAGAAACCTGTTCAGTCATTAGAGAAAACAATGAAGGACAATTTGTTCAGGGGCTAGATTCCTGTACACACTTTTAAGAACTATCTAGAAGCTTAAACGTACTCATTGATCCCTACTTAAGATGTGTTTTTACAGCTGTCTCCAATTATTCTATGACAGATGTAACTGTCCTAAGATTTTGCCTATTTATGGATTAAGTCTTTCATCTATCAGCAGGATAACTCTCTTTACACAGCACCTCTTCATGTAAAAAAAAAAAAAAAAAAAATTAAAATTGCATATCAGACCTGGAACATAGCAGGTGTAGTTGTCTCCATTGCCAAGTCTGCTTTATAGAATAGAATCACAGAATCATTTAGGCTGGAAAACACCTTCAAGACAGTTGAGTCCAACCTTTAACCCAGCATGCCAAGTCCAGCACTAAACCATGTCACTAAGTGACACATCTGCATGTGTCATAAATCCCTCCAGGGATGGTGACTCAGCTTCCTGGGCAGCCTGTTCCAGTCCTTGAAAACACTTCCTCTGAAGATTCAATCTAAACCTCTCATGGCCCAGCTGTAGGCAATTTCCTCTTGTCTTATCATTTGCTGCTGGTGAAAAGCAGGCTCATCCAATCCATGAGCAGTTTCTCTGGGAGGATGCTGTGGGAAATGATGTCAGTTTTTACTGAAGTCTAGATTGGCAACACCCACAGCCTTTCCCTTATCCACTGAGTGGGTCATACTGTCACACAAGGTTTGTCAAGCAGGACCTGCCTTCCATGAGGCCATTTGTCTGGGCCTGACCCCCTTGCTGTCCTGTACATGCCAGGCAATGGCACTCAAGATGATCTGCTCCATGACCTCCACTGTCACTGAGTTCAGTCTGGGGGGCCTCTACTTCCCCAGATTCTCTTTCCTGTCCTTCTTGTAGTTAACACAATGGTCAGCTGCAAGTTAGCTTGGACCTCTCTGATTACCTAGGACTGCTGGAAACAATGGAAAGTGGCTTGGTGAACACTTCTGTCAGCTCTCTGATTCAACAATACAAGACTACCCCACTGCTTCTCCTTCTTTGCTTCTCCCTTCCCTGGTGTCTTTAGCCATCCACTGCAGCACTCAGTTGTGCAACTCATCCCAAATTTCTGTGGAGGTAACTGTGTCATAATTCAATTGCTGCAGTGACTTCTAGTTCCTCATGTTTGTTGCTGCATGCATTGGTATAGATTACATGATGATTTATACTTTTTGCTATCATGAGAAAAAAAAACAAAAAAACAAACACAAGGCATTTATATACCCCAGTTAAAAGTATTGCTTGGCTTAACTTTCATCAGCACTGTGAATATCTCTTCCCCAGGCTGGCATCACTACAGCAGCAAAACCATGATGAGATGCAGTTTTGCCAATGTAAATTTGTTTTTTGCTGGATTTGCTTATCATGTTTGAAAGCCATATTTCTTGAAAAAACAAACAAACAAGCAAAAACTAGCTATTGGTGAATGCCATATTTTTTGCTAGAGCTAGAAGAATGTAGAGGAACTTTTGAAAGAAATCTTGCAAAAAAAGCATATGAATGCATTTTTACTCTGAAACAGAAAGCAATACTCCCATCCATTCTAATCTCTGCTTCAGGAGAAGAGTTTCAATAATTTTTTTAAACTTGTATGACTGAGAAAATTTAGGCCTAAACAAGTTTCCAATAATAAAGTATTTTGAATTTATAAGGAATTTTTTTATACTATATAATTTAAAATATCTATTTTCATTAAGCAGTCAGTCCTAATAAATGCTCCCCTGAAAGACAAGTATCTTAATTCCCTTGTTCCTTCCTGACTCCTGCTTCTGTGTTGATTCATCTACACCATGCTAATTTTCCCTGCATCCATACATTTATTTGGAAAGATTCTCATTTTGTTATCCTTCCTCCTAAACATCCCACCCCAAAGTAAATTTGTATCATTTATAAAGAGACTTACATGCCATACAGCTCAAAACAAACATGGCAAGGAGTTGATATGCTTGCAACAGGTAAAAATGTTCTAATTTTTCTGGCTGTCCTCTGCATCTCCATTAAATTATTAAAGACTGTATTTTAGTCCTAAATTTCTAAAATAATATCTTATTTATATTTTCCCATTAGAGATAGAAGTTCCACCTATATTTGTCATTAGAAATTTGTCAGCCAGCCAATTTGTAATGGCTGTAGAGAGCTGAGATCAGCAAAATTAAACCCCTTTTATTTGTGTGTTTTTAATGCATTTCTACAGGGAGAAAAGTAGCATGTTGCATTAAGTAGGAGTTTTATCTTTGCAACATTTTTTTCCCTCATTCTAAATTTAATGGTTAATTTTCTGAATTTAAATTCTTCTTCCTTGAGTTTATCTGCCACAAGCAAAATAAATGCCCCAGGTATTGTTACTTTTTTTAGCACAGTCCTAGTGTACACTTTATGGACTGATGTGCTAATTTTCATTGGTTCGGATGAAAGAAGACAAATTGGCTTTTGGTCTCTGTAGTTCAAAGCCAAGTTACTTTAAGAGAAGACAAATATTTTGCTTCATTTTTATATGAGTCCAGTCATTTAGTAACATTATGGCTCTAAATGGGTTGAACGCAGAATACATATCTCTGAGATATTTGGGAAAGAAAGTCTACATTTTTAATAATTGGTCTACTACTGCTAAAATTAATATTTGAATTGGCACTGGGTGAGAAATACTGTATTTCCTCATGAGTATTTTCAAGATGGGGAGAAATTGCGGACAACAAATTATGATGAAAAATCATTTTAAAAGAATTGTCTACAAAACAAAAATTCTGACTTGTGAAGTAATGTATGATAACTTGAGTCAATGATATAACTTAGTTTTGACAATTTCAACCTGTTTCAATTTGATTCCCCAAAAATATTTCACTGTTTCTACCATAAGTTATATTTTGAAAAATAATTTGACCTGAAATGGAACCAGTTTATGAAGAGGAAAAAACATGTCATATTTTAATATATATTTTGCACTAGAAGTGTTGCTTCATTGGAATGAGTACTATTCTGTAGCTCTTTAGATTAAAAAAACAAAAAAAACAAGAAAAACAACAACAACAACAACAACAACAAAAAGAACAAAAAACCACCAAACAATTTCAAATTCCTTGTATTATCCTCTATTCCTTTTACTATGAGGGAGGCAAAGGCAGTCACTAGGAAAAAGGGTCTGCCTGCCTAATTTTCAACTGTTGCAAACATACTTTTAAGTTAAGTTCAGCTATGAGGAAATCTTACTTTTCCTTCTGAGATGATCCTTGCTGTGCCATCTGTAACTGAAGTTAAAAAAATTGCAGCAAGCGGAGATAGAGTTCCTTCACTTCTTGGGCACATTACCCTTTCTGTATCGTCTAAACGCTGTCATTCTGTGCTGTCTGTCAGCACCATCTGGTTCAGAATATAATATCTCAGATATGGCCATTTCTAGAGCTAGATGTGCTGCCACCATATAGAATGTGAGTCACTTTTGCCTTTGTACTACATCTTCTGAAATTATAATGCTGAGGCAGCATCTTCAGATGATCCAAAACCCCAGACTGTTTAAACAGAAGCAATGAATAATTCACATCAGAAACAGAGAAAAGCAAACAAACAGAAGTCAATGGGCATCTCCTGGTTAGCTGGGAAAGAAGGGGATACACAGTATGCTCTGCTGTCATTGTCAGAGAGTACAGAATAACCTTTGCCTTGTGAGGAGAAGTGTCTGGAGCTCTGCTAGCAGTGTCAGATCATTTAGAGGATCACTGGTTCCATATCCCCTGTCCCTAATATGTCACCCAGGAATGAGCTATAGCACACAAAGCTCTCTCCCTACAGGTACAGCCTTCTGGGAATCATAACCACCACTAGATATAAAGCCAGTAGTTTTGTGTAGAATTGCACAGTGTGTTTTGGAGTGGGGCAATCTTATCTAGTTTCTTAATTAGGAAAAAATAATACTCATAATAGTGGCTCTTCCATTAACAGGCAGGAAAAGTTTACTCTGGAAGATGAATGGAGAAATTCAGTGGAACATTCAAACTGCTTTGCACCACTTTCTGACAAAAAGCATCAATAAATCTGATTTTATGTGGCGGTAGCAATAAGCTTCTGACTGCTTTGTCTCATTAGAGTTGTGGGAAAAAATTGGAATATGTCTCTAGCCTGGCAAACTAGGCCCTCTACCTGTAAATTATTAAACCTTATGTGTGTCAGGTGTGCTTAGAAGGGAATGAGCTGGGGAACAGAGAGAAATAGAGGTTGCATTGTTAGCTGCAGATGCCAGAAAGGAGATCAGAGGAAGACAATAATTTTTTTGTTTTGCTTTAGCTTTATCTGCTTATTAGGAAGCATGGAATAACAAAACTACCTTTTAGAGGTCATGGTAACACAGGGAAAAAACACATTGAGTGCATAGGTAGCTGAGTGAAATGTAGAATGTGTGCTGACTAATATGGGCATTGGTTTTTGAGAAATACTCATACATAGGGAGTCATGCTCTATCCTAAGATATAATTTTTTTCATTGTATTGGAAATAGAAAAAAGATGCACACCAAAAACAGCAAATACAGGGATTTGGATGAAATTATCTGGATTTTTGTGCATAAACACTGGTTCTGCTGGTACAGCAGATGCACAACATCAATAAGATTTTCCACAGTATTGCTGAATCCTAATGGCTCCACCTACAAACAATCTCTTCTCAAGTATCATGCCCTACCATGAGTTCCAGGATATCTAACCCACATGTGATTTTTTGGAGGTGCCTAACTGACCCTGGCTCCTCCATGCATCATGGAACACTGTGAACAACTCTCCCATGGTTTTATTTGAAATTATTTTAGGCAACCAAAATCTGACTCCAGGTTGCACCTTTCATTGCCATTTTTTCAGGTTGACTGAGCACATGCTTTAGTATATGGTGAGGAGAAAAATAATAATCAGTTAAGCAAAAATATAAGAAGATAAATGTTAAAGATCTGAATAACTGCAGTGTCTGAGAAAAAGGAAACAAATGTAGTCATCTGATATAAAATTGAATTGCAAGCACTGGATAGTGAAGGGCCTGGATTGTGACTGTCTCATATTAGAAGTCTGAAAAAGTATGCGCCCTTACATTGTTATCTTAAAAGTACTCCAGAACAAGAGCAATCATCTATGAAGATATTAGTCTCTATAGCATAATATCAGAGATTTAGTCATTAAGTGCCATTGGGAGCGGTACTGTTACTCCTAGGAAAGGTGTCATTACTGCCCATAGATAAAAGAGTAAAAATCTCAATTTATCTTCTTCATGGTGCTATTCAGCAATCAGTTTCTTTTCTACTTCAAAATCTGGATTAAATGAGGCACAGCTGGAGGACAGAATGAAGGGACTGGCTGCTCTGAAGCTTTTGGGAAGAGGCATGGAATAGGTAGCTTGGGACTCACACTGCTCCAGGGGACACAGTTAGATGGCCTAGTTTCTGGCAGAAAATGGAGAGTATCTGTATTACATATACATTACCACAATGTGTCAGCTCAAGTTTGAAGCTTTATGGTCTGACCAAGAATTTGTTTGCTACAGTTTCATATCCTTGTTGTTCACTGAAACAATAAAAAACCAACAAACTCCTGTCATTTTAAAATTTTCATTGATACAACAAATACAGAAATATTTCTTTAATATACCAGCATGCAACGATTTGCAACAATATGTGAGCACAGAAAGGATGACTGACCAGTGGCAGAGAGAACCCTAGCAGTGTGATTAATTCCAGACATTAAATCCTTATAGCTCTCCGGTATCCTCAAATCAAACCCCCATGTTTTCCACATTGCTCACTAGACACAGAGAATAACATGATCATTTTGGAAGTTCAGTCTCGCCTGCAGGCAAGAACTTGTCCCGTCATAGCAGAAAAAAAGTAGCACAGCAGGACCTTCACTAGCAGAAACAGCAACAGGAATTGTCCTCTTGAAACAACAGCTCTTTTTGTGTGAGCTTAAATGTGGATATTTCATTTTTGTGAATGCAATTGTCAACTGTGTGTATACCAGCCTAGATATATAATGAGCTTAATAATTTCTTGCAAGTAATGAGACATACAGTTCCAGAGAAAATATTCCCAATTCAGAAATGTTTTACGTAGTCACTGCACTGATTTTTCCCAAATCAACATTTTGATCATTTAACTAACACTTCTAACATGTGAAACATGTAAAGGAGTTCCTTGTGTGATAGCAGACACTGCTGCTTAGGCAGGGGACTCTTCATCTGTACTACCCTTCCCTGTGCTCCCCACCCCAGCTATTACTTGCAAAGATAAATAGTCCAATCCAAATAAAAATACTATAATTGGCCAGAATGTGAAAGAACATAAAATCCTATAAAATATATAAACACAGTGATTACATGCCTTAAACCACTTATTTCTTTGATGACAGAACTGTATCTGTCAGCAGCAACCTCCCTCCTCCCCCCCGCCCCCCCATTTGTCAATAAACTACATTTACACTGGTGGCATCTGGCTACCAGTGACTGGATGCTTTATAAATATAGAGATAGATGAATTAACTAGATTAAATAGATAGATGTAGGATGTTTGGGCTGAAGAGCCATGAACCCTTACTTAAGGGATTTGTCCTATAAATTCGTCTGAACCAGATTACTTTGTAATAATGGTTTATAGCTATCCAGGCTCTAAATCAAAGAACTATTGGCTTGCACGAAGGATGAAGCATGAATCATATTGTGTTATAAAGAAACACATAATACCCAGTTGTTCATTTTTTAATTTGCTACATGAGGAAAAAAACCTTCGCTCTTTGACTTCAACTCTGCAATGAATTGCAAAATGGCAGAAAGAAATATAAAGATCTTTAGTCTTTGGCATTAAATAGGCTTCAAGGTCTTCTTGATGAACCATTAGTACCCGCAGGCTACAAGCTGCCTCAGTGGGATTCTGGTGCACTCATTTGCTATATTACACTCAAGTACAGTAACCCTTACCTAGCTTAAATGCAGCAGCCACACAGGAGGCAGGGGCATGAGCTGCTCTGAGCCCAATTTTATAGGAAAAAGATAGTATCAGAGGAGTCAGCTCAGAAATCACATTATTATGTATAGCAAAAGCCCATAGGCTTCTTGAAGCAACTACCTTCATGAATTTAAAACTGATAACATTTTAAACACAAAGCGTGGGGAAAAAGACCAGTTGTGGAGCAGCAACAACAAAACCCAGGCATGAGATCTTTGCATGGAATGCTATGAACTTGTGTCCTTACTTAAGGACATTGTTTAGAGGTAGACTTGACAACGCTGAGTTAATGCTTGGACCCAGTAGTCTTAGAGATCATTTCCAACCTGAATGGTGCTGTGATTCTCTGGTTCTCTGAATACTTGTTTAACGTTGTGGAATATTTGATGTTCATTCCTCCTTTGTTCTTCTTGTGACAAGCATAGATTTTGCAGGTTTTGGGCTTCTGCATTCTGTATCTGGGGATGGGGTGTTGTGAATCTTTGGTAATTCACAGTCTGCTGCTGTACACTTGTGTGAGGGTGAGGACAGGCTTGCCGGTGAGGACAGGAGTGGCCCATGTCACAATCATGTCATGTCTCCAGCATTGTACTGCTGTGCTCAGTCTCTAGACCTTGTCCGATTGCCAGATTGTCCTCTTTGGTACCCACCCCTCTTTTGCTGTCATGTAGGCAAGTTTTGCTCTCAGCTTGTGCTCATAACCTAACTGACACAGACGTTTTGATATTATTTGTATTTTGTACTTACCCAGACAGAAACAATGCTTGAGGAAGTGTCTCATCTGTGGAACCCAAAGTTTCCCTCAACCCAATGCTTTTGCAGACCTTAGGTAAGAATTTCCCTTAAATTATTCTCTTTAATATAGGCATAACTAGCTGGAACTATTAGAACATAATGAATGAATAAAGCACATTTTAGTTTATTATATAGGGTCTACAAGGTTTGCCCCATAAAATTACTTTTTTAAAAAGTTAATATTTTCAATGAAATGGATCTCTCTCCTTGAAGTAGACTTTATTAATTTTTTTTCTTGGTTATTCTCAGATTAAAAGAATGCTGATTATTTAATAAATGATTAATTGCTTACATCAAATCAAGTATTTTTGCTTCTCTCCTTATCATATGGTAACCTTCATATATGCGGTTCTAATTTTTAGAATAAGCTTTTAATTTGTGAATTTGTGTTATTTGCATTGTTATATTTTGGACATGCAATCCTTTATCCAATAAAGCCTCTTAAAGAATATTCCAAACAGTTGCTAATTAAGCACCAAAGTAGTCTTAAGCCCACAAAATTAGCAATATGCAATTAATAGGATGAGCTGTCACTCATTATTGAAAGCTTAATATGCATAAAAGCAGCCAAATAAAAGGATATGATGCTGTTAAATTGTTAGGCACAAAACCTGCACATGATGAGGATTCTGGGGATGACTTCACCATTTGCTGTGTAGACCCACATGTTGTCCAAAAGACAGTAAACTGGCTTCTATTCTCTTTTACTCACATGTCATCTTGGAGTGATATTATGTGAATGTTGTAATGATGCTGATAAATCTAGTTTCCACATGCTTCAAGAATACACACTTACTTTTTCATGTAAGACCTTAGCTGGCCATGATAAGTGGACTGGGAGTCATCTTCAAAAATCAGTGAGATTAAATAATCTAACTGAAAAATACTGCTAAAATTTGAGATGGCTGACATAATTGCCATATTTTCAGGGGTATAAATTTCACCCAATTCACTTAGACTGGTGGGATTTATTATGCTTTTATTTCTCACCTTGCTTTCCTTTTAATATATGCATAATCAGTCTCGATCAAAACACCGCTGCTCTGGAAGATTAGTCAAAGCATACGGTAGAGTAACGTATTAGATATACATAGGTTAGAAATGTGTTTCTCCTTAAGGAAAACATTTTCATCAGTTCTTTTACATTTCTCTTATATTTCTCATTGACTTTAAAAGCTTGAAGAATGTGTCGCATAATACATTATATATTTTCTCTGTTCAGTTATCAAGATCTTGATATGTTACATACTGCTATTTTTTTAAATTTTATTTAAAATTTGGCATTAAAATTCACAATTTATATTTCAAAAGGAACATAAATTCCACAGAAAGGACAGATTTACAGAATTTTAAAGTAAATTTCAAAAGCTCAGCTGTCATCATACCATCCGTTGCAATGAGTATAAATAACTTCCTTTTAATACATGAAGCATTGGGATGAGAAAAGAAAAAGATATATGCATAGCAAGAAAACTCCAGGTGCTCCTAGAGTTATTTGGGACATTTTCCAGTTGAAAATATGGAAATACTGTCACTCAGGCCAGAAAGCTTGTTGCTATGGGGACACAATAACAGAATCATTTGACAACTTGGCAGTTGTTAGAGTTGGCAGAGAGAACTCTGGGAGAGGGGCTGTTGGGTGATTTCAGGTGGGTGTGCACTGGGGATGGATGGGTGGCTAGGAGGAAAAAGACTGAGAAATTCTTTCAATATTTCAATCTCTCCTTTATGTTGGAGTGGGTTTTTTTGTCTGTTTTCCATTTTTTCATTTTTTGTTTTCTTTGGTTTTAGTTTTGCTTTTTATAGTGTTCCTACTTAGAAGCTTAAAACCTTTGAAAAGGAACAAGAGAAGAACCATATTCAGACATCAGCTAGCTATGCATTCACCCTAGAATGAATATATACTGGAGTGCAAAAAAATTATGCAAGAGCTGGCAAAGAGATAAGGCTGCATAAAAAGCCAATATGATTTTGGCTGTTCCCTCTGAGGAGTCATATCATAAACCAAGAAGATTATAGTTCCTCTGTAGTTCAGATGTGATGGTAGTTAGAATATTATAGTAGCTGCAGTACATAGAGAGTCTGAGATTAACTAGGAAGAATTTAAAACCAGGTAGCAGTAATTATCGAAAACTGGAGGCTGGTTTATAAAGATGAAAGAACTAACACTGTTTAAGTTGGCTGAATGTCAGATAAGATGCATGTCACTAGTTCGCTAATATTTCAAGAGTCTGAACATCAAAGCAGTCAAGGAAATATTTAGTTGAATAATAGTATTCTTGGAAGAAATTGGGGTGGAACTGAGGAAAATAAAAACCACACTAGATACAAGGAAAGGAATCCTGGTGCTGAGTCTATTACATTAAAGGGTGATCACAATTTCTGAGAAACAATATTATACACTTGGAAATTGACATTGGGCAATGCATGGAAAAATGTACATATAGGCAGAGGTTTTAGTGTTGTATTGCAACTGAAAAATATATAAATCCTTCTATTTCTTTTACTGGGAGGAAGTGAGAGAAATCTGGTAACTGCTTGGGGGTGCTTTTCTAGATGAAATTAAAGACAACAAGGATTGAAAAGTCATTCTGTGGTAGTGCATGAGGAATTGGTAATGTGTCATATTTGAGTGATGCACTTACCTCCAAAAATCCTCAGGGTTCCAACACTGCAAGAGAATCTAGGGAGAGAAACAATGTCCTAATTCAGTCATAGATAAGGAACAGTGAAGTTTACTAAATTGCATTGGGGTCTAAATATATTGAAGATCTTGTAATTATATCATTTAGGGTATTTGGGAATGTTTTTTGTTCTGTAACAGTTTTTCAGGGGAATACTGACTCCACTGTCTCCACTAGAAGAAAGAAAGTGATGAATGTTTTCTATGTTTTATGGCACAATATAAGTATCAGATGTGTTCATAGATTTTAATCCTTTCCTATAGGCAAACTGCTTCTGTTTCTCTTCTGTTCTCTTATGATCACACCACCCAGACTGTTCCCTTTCCCTGTGCAAATCAAAATCAATTAAAAATATCCCCACAGGACTCAATTTTCAGAGAACCTACATATCCACACCTCTAATGGAAGTCAATGATAGCTGCAGGCATGTGGCATCTCTGAAACTCAGGCTCTATAGAGCTAAGTAAAGAAAAACATATGGATTTTTTAGGTAATATACCATGGGAGAAATCTCTAAATAGGCCCTGAAATAATGAAGCTACATGTTTTATACTATAGTCCAACCAGCAATCACTAGGCCATCTCACCACAGGGGAAAAAGAGGATATTGAGAGTTATTGAACATTGCCAATTTTTGCTGTGGATCAGCTTGAAGTTATTTAGCACAGATGTTTCTGTAATTGTGACACACTGGGAAAATCCACATGCTCAATAGCCCTCAAACTTGCACTTCCATCTGTGCAGTATGATGGTCTACAGTTACTGCACACAGCTGCAATATAAAGCACACAGAGTTCTGTCTGGCTTAAGATCTGCTGAAAGATTTTTCTTAGCACCATCTGCACTTTTTATCTACTTGTCTCCCTACGGTTCTGTGTTTAGATGCAGTACAGTTATAAGACAGTAAAATATAAGCCTAGTGAAAATAATAATGTGTAAAGAACTGTATAAAATTTAACAGTGTGGTTCGAAACCTCTCATGATGTGAAAGTATGATAGGAATTTAACAGTAAACTGTGAAACCCATCAGTATTTCTATTTATATTCTTAAGTCAGTTTTGAACTATATTAGTAACAACTGAAAGAGAGGATTCTTATGCTAGAAAAAGAGCATGATTTAACCCACAGTGGTGAGAATGATGCTTCTGGAAACTGCTTCCTCATCCTAATACCTTCTTAGACTTTGATCACATTCCAAAAAGTACAGGGAAAAAACTCCACCTCTGCTGATTTAACAAACATTTTGGAATCAAAACAGTGTGTACCAATCTAGAAAATTAGAGACTAAGACTTCCACTACCTTTGAAATTTAAATAGGCTTGAGTGTTAATTATTCATAACTTATTTGTTCAATTCAGGCTCAGGATACAAAGAAAAAAGAAGGTAATCTTTCAAAATTTAGGCATATGCAGCTCAGTGTGGGGAGACAAAAGCTGTTGTTGGTATTATCCAGGCAGGGAGAAAAGCTTTGCTGTCATATTGTTTTTCCCTATGTTGCTGCAGCTGTGGGTCCATTATGTATCCCTGTCTAAGGAGAAAGTGGGACTGTTACTTCAGCCCTTGGTTTTATAGCCCAGTAAGGGGGTAGACTTGTCATTTAACTTTTTCTCTGCAGTGAGCCACTCAGCTCTTTTGTTCTGCAGCTCTTTCTTGCAGTATCCTGATCCAAGTCACTTCTGTAGCTGGTTGTTGCATTGGGAAGTGTAGCAATTCCAACAAGAGGACACTCTAAAATGTTTTTTTCCCATCATGCAGCCACTCTAAATAATGCAACAGAACTTCTGCATTCTCAAATTTAACAAGAACTCTTCAGACCTTGAGGGATTAAGGAAAACTATCTCACTTCTAAACCAGACTGTAATCTCATATGATTGTCTGGAATGCTCACAGAATTCAGTCCTGTAGAAACCTGGAATATTAATGACAAAATTTTGACTCTTGCTAGAAATATATTGGGATCTGGAACTGTCAGAACTTTTTTTTTTTATGTCTTCCTTTTTCCTTTCTTGATTCCTGCTCTGGGAGCTCAACTTCATCATGTTCTGAAAGAAACAGCTAACTGTACATGAGTGTTGCAGAACCACCATATTTCTGGGGTATGTTTTATCCAGACCTTCAATCAAATTATTTTTGTTTCTTTAGATTTATAGATGATAGAGTCACAGATAGATGCACAGTGTGTAGTCATCCAGCACTACTGCACATCTGTTACTGTATTTATGTAACATTTTCTTTCTCTCAAAAATAGAAAAGGGATTGTGTTGTAGCACATAGTATTCAAACACTACTTTCCTGGCTGCAAAAGTAAGTTTCTGCCTGGAGTGCATCAGGACAATCCAATACATAGACATCTTGAGGAATCCCCTGTGGCAGGAAAGACTAAGTTTTGTATGCTAATTCAAAAATCTCCACAAAATCTATGATGATGAAGAATGCTATGCCCTCCATTTTCATATCCTTTCCCCTATGTTATTTTCAAGGTTGAATTCATTATGTCAAAATTTCCTTTTTTTTAATTTTTTTAAATTATTTTTTTTTCTTTTTTCCTTTTTACTTTGCCTCTTTGGAATGACTTTGGGGAGCCCTTAACAATACATGTCAAAATGTAGGGGCTGCACTGCATTGTGAGCTGTTTCTCTGCTGACTCATCTGCCACAGCTAATCAAGACTTTTTGGTCTACATACTGCAGCATTTTAAACCTTTTAGCAGTAAAGCAATGCTTTTTTGCTCAAGAGCTTTTAAATTATAGTCCATAGTGGGTGGCTGATAAGATTTTTTTTCCTAAAGTGAAAACTCTTTTCTTGTTATTGCTACCTGGTGTCATGTTCTATTTTTCAAGTCAAAAAGTTTTTGGTGTCCAGTGCCTATTTTTCTTTTTCTGAGCTGGGGAATTGTTTTCCTATTTAGACAGCCCCACACTTTTTCAGTTTGGTCTGAATGGCACGTCTTAGTGACATGCAAGCCTAGGTTACTCTTTCGTTGTCCCACCAACAAAGTAGAAAGAGGAACGTTGGTCCTTAGTCTGCATACTTCAGGAATGAAGTTGCAGACAGGAAAGATTGCAGGGAATTTTCTGGGTACAACATTTTCAATTCATTGTAGCTCCTTGGGTGAGGAGACAAAAGACTGCAACTTCCAAGATTTTTTAGTTTTATACTCTTCCTGCTGTTCTGAGTTGTCGGTATTGTCCTCTTTTGTCTGGAAGTCTTAGCAAGTACTGTCCAGTCCAGTACCTTCACAGGGGCCTCACATGACTTGAACTAAATGATTTTCCTCATCACGTTGGCAGCTGGGGAACAAAACACTGTTTGCAAACGAACAATACGTGCAGCTTGATGAATGGTGCAGGCTCTGTATGTTGCTTCTATAGAACATCTCAAATGTTGTGTCAGTGTTTTGTGCTCTTGGCAGTCTTTCTTTTAGGCAGCTACTTCCTCCAGGATGAAAAAAAGGTGAATATTGTTTCCTTTGGGATTCACAGAAACTTTATTCACTGTAGAAGTCAAAATTCACTGTGTTTAGGACCAATATTGTGTAAGCTGCTCATTTTGCAGTGATTTTTACCACCACATTTCCCAGTACTTAATTCTGAAACTTCCTCACCAATTCACTTTTTCCATTTGGGGAGTATAATAAAAAAAGCTGACTTAAGAATTTTATAGAGATATCTGCATTAAGAAGTACAGCACATGGTTACTCAAGACTTTTTTTAGAGCATCTAATATTTGCCTCTGATTTTATGCTTGCAAAAAACCTCCCAAAATGGTTATTTTACAGGCAGAGAAATTTAAATTCTTGTACTATCTAATATATCTCTTTGACTATTAAACTTGAATAGAAGCTATACCTTGAATTAGTTTGATTGCAAAATGATTATTAAAAATCTCAAGCCATTTTTGCAATGATGGGGAAGTGGCGGATGTCCCATCCCTTGATGTGTTCAATGCCTGGTTGGATGGAGCTCTGAGCAACTTGGTCTAGTGAAAGGTGTCCCTGTCCATAGCAGGGAGGAGGAACACAATGGTCTTTAAGGTCCTTTCCAACCCAAACCATTCTATGATTAATTCTATGAATTTTGTAGTGGGAGTAATTTATAGATGGCATGGTGCAACTTTATCCAGTGAATTACACAGACTCTTTGCTGCTACTTAATGATTATGTATCTTTCTGACACAGCTACTCTCTTTTCTCTCTCTAAGTTATAATAAGAGTTTGAGAAATTTAAAGATACCTCTGTTTTTATTTTGGAGGTTTTATGTATTTCTGGCTGGTGTCTCTGCTCCACAGAACTATAGTCTTACTTACTTCAGCAGCCAGGAATCATGAAATCCTAGGACAAGAAAAGAACTACAAGAAATCATCTCATCCTTTTGTTTGTTTAACTGTTATTTAAAGCAAATGCCATTCTTTTGTCTTCTCTACTCTGAATTAAACTACTCATAACTACTCATTTCCTTTAGTCTTTGCCCACAGGCCATATTTTTAAACCTCTGATCTTTTTTTTTTTTTTTTCCTAGACTCTCTGCATTGATCTATGAGTTTATTGAAGTGTACTGCCCAGGACTAGACACAGTATTCTGTCTAAGGCCATAGCACTGAATAAAACATTGAACAAAGCAGAGGGATTACTTCATATTTCCTTCCAGTCACAGTCCTTCTTATACATCCTGCTCTACAGATTCTGAGGCATTTGCCTTTTTCACAACAGCATGACACTGTTGACTCATGTTCACTTTGTGACCCTTTACAATCCTTCATTTATTTTTTCATAGAACTGTCTATAGACTGTTATTCCTCATCCTGTATTTATGTAGTGAATTAATCATAAGGATGGGATCTTGCTTTTACCCCTACTAAATCTTGTAATATTTTCTGTCCATATCTCTGATTTTTTAAGATCATCTTGAATGCTGTCCTTGTCCTCTAACATTCTTTTAGTCCCTCCCAAGAAACAGTATCTGTTAACTTAATAAGCCTGCTCTCTGTTCCTTTTAGATAATTAATGAAAATATTGAATTGTATCAAATCCAGGGGGACAGGCCATTAGAATGTATCCTGTTAGATATGTATTTCTGATTAAAAAACAAATTGAAGACATAATTGCACTGTCCTAACATACACATATAATGGTTGACTGAGAACTGACAATGTGGTTTTATTGTATCAGTTAAAAAATTTTATTGTAATTTGATTCAAAACATAGATAATAAATATTCTTCCAAAAAGGTACATGCAGTTCTGCAGTGAAAAGTTTCATATTTCTTTCTGTCTATATATGTCTTTTTAGGGTTGGCACAGATTTCATCCATGACCTCAAAATGCATGCCATCAAAACTGATGTTGAAATCTACACAATTTTACGAAACATTTTGGTATCAATAAAGTGCTATTAAAACAAACAAACAAACAAACAAACAAGAAAAAAACCAAACCAATACAAAAAAAGTAAATTTTGAAATAAATAAGAAATAAAGCTGTTCCAAGTAGCCCTAATATTTGCAGCCAGACTTCTGATTAAAAAAAAAACTTTAGGTTACAGAAAGTACAATGTTATCCAACATAATAAGATTAAATTGAAAAGAGGAAAAATGGATTAATTTCAAGGAAATCTTTCTGACAATAACATCAATGGCTGACATTAACATCAGTCGTTCTGAGCTCTCACAGGAAGATACGGAAAATTCTTTGTGTTTCTGCCCATGGCAAGGAGGTTGGACTAGAACTTCAGGGCCCAGACTGTTTTAGACTTAAGCCGTCAAGTATTCAACAGGGACCAGCTATGCCAAGACAGGCAAATGAGCCTGTCTGAGGTCACACAGAGAATTAATGCAGACACTTCACAAGTGCCTGCTAGGACCAAGGAGAACATGACCTCCATTAGGCACTGAAAAGAAGGGAGTCAATTCTCTGGAGCTCAATATAGTTCAGTGCCTGAAATTGTCCACAAGGCTTAGTACACTGTAGATTTTGTTTTAATTTTTTTTTACTGGTTTCCCATTGTTAGGAATTTAAAGCAATGGTCCTTTTTTGTTTGTTTGTTTGAGGTAGTCTAATTTGTATTATAGCATGTTTATTATAAACCTTCACACTGAGAGAAAAATCTTCACTATTTAAGTTTAAAAAAACATAATTCCTCTTTGAGGAGAAAGAAAGAGTAATGAGCACCGTACCAGTGACTGTAGCTTGAAGAATCTACTTTGAATATGTGAAGGAATAGAAAACAAAAAAATTTTTTCACAAATGTCTGTTACAGGTCGTTTCAATTTTTCACTTTATTTGCTGCTTGCAGCCAACAACCATACTCTTCCTACTCTTTATATGTTATTTTATATTGCAAGTAGTAAGAACAAGAGAGAGAACAAACCACATGTGACAGATAGTGCACTTAATGTGCTATTAGGAAAAGTATTGCAGAAATGAGGACTATTCAGGACCATACAGTGAAAAGTAGTACATTACACATAGGAGGACAAAGCTTTTCTGATTTGAGGAAGTGTGAATTTAGCCTAGCTCCAGATTAACCATGGTCCCTGAGTCACAGATGTGCGTTAGCACTGTGCTGATTTCTAGAGGAAGGTCTACAGGGTTAGGGATCTGCAGCTAGAGGCTGGAAAGAAGGTGGTGAACTATGAGAAATATATGCCACTGACCTATTTTGTAGCCTGCTCCCTGCCTAGCAGAAGAAATTCTGGTATTCAGATATATTCATTAGTTTTGGCACAGTTCCTCCTGAAACCTCAGGATTCACCTTTAAGAAGGGAGACTGAGATTTCTGCCAACTAGAGACAGCTATTTTGGGTGAGGCTGAGGCTGCTGGCAACACATAGAGATGGTTTTCTTTGGTGGATGGATGTCTCTTCCTGCATTACTCATTTTTCATCTATTTTTTGTGCTTAAGCGGTCTGTGTCTGAATATCCTCTGTAGCTGTGTAAGGAAAACTCAGCTCTGATTATGATTTTTGTAATTAAACTTGATTTGGATGATGAAGAAAATGAGACTGTAGATAGAAAACCTAAGAAAAATTTTCATCGGGAGCAGTTGGTATATGGGGTCTTTTGTTCATATTTGGGTTTTCTGACATGCACATTAATCAATTTCTATTGTTTGGAGTAATTTAATGACACTTTAATTTTGTTTGATGTACATATTTTTGAAGTTATAAGGGAAATTCACGCAAATTGAGTCAGAATTTGTCCTCCTTCTTGGACTTTGCCTGTTTTCATGGTAAGCTTATCAGAAAAAAGACTGTATTTTGCTAAGTATTTACATACAGTATGACAGAGTAGGTCTGATCTCAAGCTGGACCCTAGACAGTACTGTAATGCAAATAATAAAAAAAGATTTTGCCAACAGAGAGACTATGTATATATTTATATATCAGGCTCTGTCTCCCATTTTTATTCTTTCCTTTAGAAGTTTAGAAGGTTCTTTACTAGTCATTCAAGTACTAAATATTTAGCATCAATTCATATGAAAGTTGCTTTGATCTTTGTGTAAATAAACAGGCTCTGTTTCTCCCATAGGACTCTTTCTTGAAAATTATTTCTTTCATCAAGTAGTTTGTTGCATCTCTCTGAACATCAGTACTGCTTCCTTCAGAACTTCAAACAAATATTTCCTGCACATTTGCAGGAAACATATTAAACACCATAAATGGCAACCTGCCTTGCACTGATTCAATAGTTAAAGTGAGGTGTGAGAAACTGAGTGATGCAGTGCTCTTCTGGCAGATAAATGTCATATATGGGATGTCTTCTATAGCAATGTGAAAAATACACTTACAGACATAAGAATCTTTTCTTTATGCAGCCTGAATGCTTAGGCATTGATGGTACAAATCGTGCAATTATAGTGTGCCTTTGGTTACTGATAATCATCCTGGAAAATCCCAAAGAACAATAACAAAAACTAAGATGGTCATTCAAGTGCAGATCTATTATAAATGGGAAGGTAAGGAAAAAGAAATGTAACAACCTGGGAAGAGAAGGAGAATAGAAATCCCATCATGATGTAAGTTTACCTTTGCAAAATTTTCAGCAAGTATTTGTTCCGTCTCCAAAACAGATTGTAATCTCAGAGGCCTCATCTTTATTTACCTTGTTATCTGCATAAACACATGGCCAGAATCTGGTCTTGTATGATTGTCCTCTTCACCTTGTTATCAACTCTTCAAATTTTGACTTATCAGGAGGATATTTTGAAAGTTTTCTGTAGACCTGCTGCTTTCTTATAGAACAAACCAGCCATCTGTGAAGCCAATTTTTCATAGCTTTACTGGCTTTGAGTGCACTTCTTTGCACTTAGAATGCTCTGAAATTATTTTAATTGAATCAAAGTCATAAATTATAATGTCTGGGAGACACTGCCATGTAATTGTTTCTCTTTGTAATATTTACACTATAACTCAGTCATCCTCTCCAGCATCCTGCTTTGGAACTCCATTTTGGCCATGTAATTCATTCACTTCACAATCAGTCAAGGCTCTGCTATATAATTCTAATTTTGTTAAGTGATATGAATATTGAACAGCTGAGGTTTATTATCTTTGAATGAAGGCACTCTTTATTCTTCCTGTCTTAAGACTCAGTTAATATTCTGAATAAATACACAGCTTCCAAATAGGTACACAATTGGCCTTTAGTTAATCTTCAACCAAAGAGATTAGGGAAACTCAAGCCTGTTTGAACCTGTAGATCGTTTGAATCTACAAACAGTTTTGGTGCCTTCCAGTTTCTCTTCACAAGAAGCAGCTTTTCATTTGTCAGTGTTTAAAAGGAGAATTTTTCTATTTACTGAATGAGCACACACACAGAGAATATGCATGATTTTACAACATTTACATACTTAACAAACACATCTTATAAACCTTCACTCTGTTTCTAGGCTATGTAGAAAATGCTTATATTCATGATTGTCATTAATTCTCAGTTTGATTTCAGTGTTCAGGTACTTTATATTACTTGGATAATGGATGACTAATGGATCCCTACAGCCTTGACAAATAGACTAAATCCTCAAAAGACTGGAAAGCCATGGAGACAGGACCAGTGTTGGCTCCTAGTGTTCAGTCTTGAGTAAGACTTCCATAATGTTGAACACAGTTTGAAAAGGGCTGTACCAGAGGGCTAAATGTGCTATTCCCAGAATACTAAAAGAGAGTAGAGGCTTACATTTTTTGGATAGCCTGTCTTTAAAGCAGACATATGAATCCATCATTATTTGAGTCACCAGTAAACTGAGGTAGGAGTGAGGTATAGGCAGGACTGCTGAAGGAGTACAATGGGAGTGTCACAGCTGAGCAATAAATGAGACATTGCACTATGCAAATACACTGTTGAAAATCTGAAGAATTGTTAGCACATGTGTAAGAGATTTAATTGCCCCAAATGCTGTTAAGATCAAAGAAGAACTTTGCCCACTGCAGGAAACTGTAAGAAGAAACAACTGCTGAGCAGCTCCCTCTACCTACCCCCTCCCTGAATATGCCTCCTGGATTCCAAGAATTTGGATGTGAGTTAAGCCACCTGACTTGAGATAAGATAAAGTCGGTACCATTGTCCAATTATCTTAGGTTTAAGCACAATTAAACAAGACTGGAGGAGAAGAATATACCCACAAGGAAAGGCAACTCAGCAGCTTTGCTGAAAATTAGCCCACTGACTCAAGATGTGAGGCCCAGCTCAGAAGAGAAGGAAGACAGCATGGGATTGATTAGCATTGGAAGTGAGGGAATAATTTAAATGATAGGGTAAGAGAAGTGTTTACAGGTGAGCATTGATTCCTTTGTTTGCTAAAATGTATAGAATGATGAGAAGCTTTGAGCAACCTTGGGATCCCTGCCACTGAGAAGACCAGAAGAAGAGGACCAGGATGCCATCTGGATCCAAGGGTGGTGAAATTTTTTTCTCTTAATCTTACTCTCTGACACTTTATTTCTTTCCTTGCTCTCTTTTTCCTATTTCTTTCTATCTCTCTCTACCTCACATTAATTGTTAAATAAAATCTATACTATTGACTTCAGCATATAGCTTGTTTGCCCCTTAATTCACACAAAAACCTCTTTCTAATTGTTGTAGAATAGAATTTTAACAGTGTGTTATAAAGACCCCTTCCCTAGAACAATTAGAATTTATGAATGTTGTCTTACTGAAACATTTGGAAACATAGACCATTATGTCTCTTAACAGTCTTGTGATTCATAAACTCTTGAGTTTTATCAGGAGCAGGACATAGCTCTAGAAGAGATCTTGGATTGATCCAGGAAAATAATCCCAGTCTTCCTACAACAGTGTATTTTAGGGCCTTGATATCATCCTGTAGTATGTCTCCTGAGTTTTGGTGATAGCAAAAGTAAACATGACCTCACTTTCTGGAGTTGTGGAAAATGTAATAATGAAAATACATATCTATTAACTTGTCAGTTCACAATCTCTCATTTTAGAAACAATCGTGTTAGGAAGTTGACATACTGACATATTTGACATTAAGTTGAATGTTTGGAGTTATTTCATTTTCCCTCTGATGATTACTTTTTAAAAGCTGTGTTTGCTATTTGCTCATGTTGAAGTCTATGACTGAAAATGTGTGTCACTGATGGTATTAACATGTAATCAAAGGCATTGTCATGGTTTGGATTATGGTTGGTTAAGTTCCAGGGAGAGTTTTGTAACTACTATCACTGTACTGTGCAATCTCAATCATCAAAAGAACATTGTTTATGCACTTATTAAATATAAATATGATACAACTGCAAAGTTTAATGAATTTTTGCCTTATATTTTTTAGTTTCCACTGTTTTCTTTCTTCTTCTACAGTACTGTCCCAGCTGCTTTTGCTGACCTCTGAGTATGAAAACAGTTTCAAGGCAGATAAGTAAAATGCATTAATGGTTTACTTTTCAGAAAGACAAAGGGTCTGGGTTTATTGGTTGGAAGTCTGTAACTAAAAGACTAGTCTCTTTAATTTTTAAAACTCTTATTTGCAAAAAACCTGTTTGCTACAGTAAATCTCCAGATAACATGGTTTCTGAGGCCACTTAACCCGCAGCAATTACACTGATGAGCCAATGCTATCTCTGGGATTACTCTATTAAGAGAAGTTGGATTACACTGTTTTTGGATTACATTGTGGCAGTTTAATCTATAACAGGGAAAATAATTCCTCAGTATACTTCTGAAAAGATGCAACTTTCCCAACACACGGGATTCAGGGAGTCTAAAATGGCAACAGTTTCAAAAATACTTGGTGGTAGATGGAAAGAACTCCTGCTTTTCAGCCTCCTACGTCCCTGCTGGTCCCTCCTTCTCCTAGTGACTTCTCAGTGCCCTCCTTCCTCCTTCTCCCCTGCTGCTGTCAGCACTGAGAAGTAAATGGGTCAAGCCAGTAGGTCACTGACAGTGCAGAATGCACCTCACCATGTGTTGCCATGAGCCATACAGGATTACGTGCTTACGTTTCTCAAAGCCTGTTTTACAGGCCCTAATAAAAATCTGCTCTTGATAAAACAGTGGAAAGAGGGAGCCAGAAACAATGTGCATATTTTAAAGATGAAGATGGTTTTCAGCTAATAGATGTAAAGAAAATATTAGCAAAATTTCTGATGGCAGCTCTTATGAAAGGACTTTCAAACAGAGTGTTCCTTTGTTCCTTCTCTTGAAAGAGGAAAAAAGACCCTCCAAAGTCCAGCCGCTCACAGCTCAGCGTAGTTGTACTAAATGGGGAAGAGATCAAACCTTTCACATGCTATTTGGTATCAGCCCCATCACGTTATGTAACATGACTGTCTTGTCACAACATAATGCACTGGGGAGGAATGACAAAAGGCGTTTTTCACAGCTACATTTGAAGAAGCCACAGCACTTCAAACAGGCAACTTAATATATTTTCTTGTTAAAGGACTTGCTCTAAGGACAGATTGAAAATGTGCTCTTTTCCCAAGTGCATCTGTAGAAATACACACTTTCTTCAAACATAGCTGTGTTGTATAATGAGCATCATAATACATAATCCTGTCTTTACAGAGGAAAGAATGGCTGGGTGTAAGTACATATGTCTTTTAGCTTCTATGGGTTTACACAAAAATCAGCATGGTATGTGCAATATGCTTAATAACTATGGATTAATTTTTGGGATTACTTTGAGTGTGGTGATCCCTAGTGCAATAACCGGTTTAATAGTTCTAGCACAAACATTGAAGTTTCAGTAAATTATATTTCAATTGCAGTCATCACAAAATGTGAGCATCTACGCCAGTGGCCTCTTGATCTGTCCCACAGCTCTTGTCACAATGGTGACAACTTTTTTTCCTGATCCATCAGCAGCTCCCTTCTGACTGTTCTTTTCTGAGCCACTTTTCCCTCCCCTTTTTCTCACCTATTTTACCCACCTGTTCCCTATGCTGTTCTCAGCAGTCACTATGGATGCCTTTCATCAGGTTTAAAGGCTTCAGTAACAGCTTTTGTGTTAAATCCATGCAGTCCATATCACAGAAATCAGATAAGAGCATTAGAAATGGAGGTTGACTTGAATCTCCATCAAGACCACAACACTTGAACTTACATCTGGTTACATCTGGTGCTGATGTACCAAAGAGCTCCTGTTCCTTGGCAGCTGCTTGGTCTTGTCACCTTTCACTTATCTTCCCAGCAGTGTTGTGTCCTTTGTCACGCTGAACTGCCATTTCTGGAAATGTCACCTCCTCAAGCAGAACAATTATGGATATAATGTATCAGTGCCAAGAATGAGTGATTCAGTAATTCACTGGTGCTTGAAAATGTCAGTTCTAGAAATACTCATGCTTTCCTTAAGTTCGATTGTGGCTCAGGCATGTAGTCCAAAAAGAAAGGACTTGAAAAGTATGAGAAATACAGAAAATTCTCTATCTTTGATTTCTACTGGCATCTAAGCCTTAAAAATACAAAATCCTAGAATACTTGCAGAACATTTTGCTTTTGCTTTTGAACTTAAAGAATGAAAATGAGCTAAGTTTGAATTTTTAACTTTTTCATCACAGAGGTCATTTGACTGCAGGCAGGTTCTTTATGAGACTGAAGCTCATTGCTATTGAAGTAAGTGATTCCAATAACGTTAGATCAAATCTGCTTGTTTATTTTATTTCAACTTCTTTAGATTCAATGCTAATTTTCTTTCCTTGAAACATATTAAAATCCTTTAGTATTAAGAAATTAAATTTTAGAGGGAAGATATAGTCAGTGGTCCATATTTTTGCTTTCAATATGACTGGTAAAAAAAATGTAGTGATAAAAAATTCCTCTGTATTTTCTTTCTAACTAGAGGGGAGGGAAGGGAAGGGAAAGAAAAGTCAATACTTGGCTGGAATCATGAGCAGCTTGTTGGCTGAGTAAATCAGTCAGGAGCCCTGCAGCTGGTCAGCTTCACCTCACTGATAAATGTCACAACTCACTGCTGTCAATATGAATTACCAGAAAAGGTTTCTTAGGAACTAAGGATGAGGGAGCTCTTTTCCTTTGAATGAATTATATGGGTCAAAATAATACTGATCCATGATAAGAATAGGTTACTCTGACTAGGCAATTATTTAAATGTACCCCCAAAACAAGACAAACCATGGAAAATATTGCAGGCCAGGGCAGAGAATGCAGAAAATTTGCGACTTTAGCTGTGGCTTGAGAGGTTAGAATGTTTTAAATTGCAAAGAAGATTTGCTTTAGTTTTCAGAAAGGTATCTGAGGAAGCTTGAGCTTTCTAAGCAAAATGAAGGAAGGCAAGCAGTGTTTAAGTTATTCCAGAAAGATTTCTTCCCAAGTCACTCACAAGGTGCTTTGTGCAGCTCTGGCAGTCTTCCTCGTGGGAGGGCATATGGGCAACTCCCCCAGCACAGCCTGGTCCCACCACCTACACTCTGGAGAAGGAGGCACTCGCTGAATGCAGGGATATTTTGTTGTCCCTCTGAAATGAAAGGAGGACTGTGAAAAGAGACAATGATCCCAAATTAGTTTCAGTCACAGAGAACAAGGAGCACCCACCAATCTCTGAGCTGGCTGGGCGGCAAGCGCTTCTGACATTTGTTACCAGAAATAACAATGTGTGGGTAGCTGCCTCAAAACAGAATAACGCAGATTTTAATCGCTTCTTCTACACCTTGTCCTCATGTATTGTGTGTTATGCTGCACCCAGTTGTTGCCATTGGACCTGACAGGATGTTGGCATGGCAACATGTTATTTGGGACAAAACAATAAAAGGGAAACAAATGAAAAATGCTATTTTTATGTATCTGCAAAGCATATGTCCAGCATGTACTACCAGCAGTTACTACGCTGGTCAAAAAATTGAATTCTCTTTTCACAGAAAATATGTACATAGAAACTAAAGAAGATGTTATGATCACAGATAAAAAAGCAAACCCATAAAAGACCAAAAAAAAACCTTCTTGCAAAGAGAAAGACTTTCTGAAAACTGAAATGGGACCTTTATTTTTATTAAAATCCTTAATTTAGCAATGAGGAATTATTTTCATTTCAATAATATCTGTTATTTTTATTCAGTGAGAGAAAAAATAGAACAGAAAAAGGTAAAAATATATAAAAAAGTGCTAATATGAGTGGTTTTTTATTCTAAACAGAGCCTGAAAAAACTCTAAACAAAATGTTCAGTCACTTTGGATGTTTTATTTTTAGCACAGTTTAAAAAATGCTACTGTATTATTAAGGATACAAAAACAATAAGAATCAGATGCATGATTTGTAAATGAAGACTGTCAAATGCCTCAATGCAGATATATAAAAATGAAACATTACCACATTATTGTAAATTTTCTGAAAAGAATTCTTGGTGGCATCAAGAATGTTTCTTTGTGAAGCATTTTGATTTTGAGTGCCTTGAACAATAGAAAATTGTGCTATCAAGTTTTTCAAGCAACTCTCTACATCCTTATGTAAAATATGGTAATGCATTTAACATTTGATCCAGCACACCTACTTAAGTCACACATTTTCCTACAATATTCAAACCAAAATCCAAGTCAGAAAGCATATTTCCACTTCATTAAAATAATGCTTTTTGACTTTATTCAAATGAATCAAGGAAATAATGAAGTTTTAGGCTTTCTTCCCAATTGCTTTGAGCACCAAAGTGGACAAGTACATTATTTTGATTATAGTAAAATTGCATTTCTCAGTGGAAATAAATGTTCCAGCACTGCATGGAAGAAGATAGCAAAGGATGCAAAAATAATGACTAGTAATGCAATTTGCTTGACAATACATCAGTTTCTGGTACACTTAGGCCATTTCCTTACTTATCTGTTAAAACTATCTGTATACCACCTTTGATATCACATGGAAATAAGCAAGATAAATTATAGACTAGAAATGAACACAGCTTTTGCTTAATGTCCTGCGGCTTTGCTCTGTCCACAATATTGCTACCAATTCACTGCTTTCCTCTATGACTTCTAGGAATTTAACAGTCCAGTTAGAGGCATAAAACTAATTGGTCGAGGCTGGCCCTCCTGATCCTCTGCATTATGGCACATGGGTGTTACTGTAGAGAATCATGGACACTGGCATTCCCCATCAGGTGTCAGGTTCTTTGTGGCCCTGCAATAGAGCATGCTGATATACCAGAGATGCTGAAGAACAAGACAGAGCTCATACCTGCTCAACAGAACCAATGTGCATGCTCCTTAGGATGTCAAAACCTTTATCTCCATCTAGTTTTGCAGTCAGAAATGCAAGAACTCTGTCTGCACACTTCACTGGCCCATTAGGTGGTAGCAGCTACTCAGCTCCTCCTTTTCAATTAAATTTAGATCTACCCTGATCTGATAAAGCAAAGTATTTAGAAAGGGATTGGCAAAACTACAGAGTAAGCAAGTATTATACTTCTGTCGTGCTGCAATGTAACCAGAGCATACCTGTTAAGCTTGCTCAGTATTTTGGCATGTTTATAAATCACACTACAGAAATTTTAGGCTGGACAAGCTGTACAGCTGAGCAGGTAACATCAGATACTCATTATTGGAGAGATGCAACTGAAATGTAGTACTTTACTCAGTTTCATTTAGCTTTTTTTGAAACTAGGAATATCTAATCTTAGTAGGAAACCAGGAATATGTAGTATTTTTTCAGCATTGGTTAGCACCTGATGTCATGCTATATCAAGAAAAAGTAAGAATAACCCATAGCTGAAAGAAATGAAAAATATTTTTTAAATTACACACTTCTGCTTCATTTTGTCTTTATTTTGCTCTTTCTCAAATAAAACTCTTATTCCTGCATGTGCATTGATCAACAACTGTCTTGAGAAATTCTTGCTCCAGTAATTACCTTGTTGGGAAACTAGCTTTATGGGAACCAAGGACACTTCCCAGCATTCTAGATGGCAAGGACACTTTTCCTGGACAGATATTTCTAAAAGGCATGTGCAGGGCAGGCATGCATGCCCTGTGGTTCCTCTGTGGAACCACACCAAAAAACACCTATAGGAAAATAATTTATGAGCTCAGAATGTACCCTGACGTGCTTTAGTGTTCAGAAGAGGAATTTGCAAGGACAGGTATCACTGATGTTCCATTCTATATTTCCTTTTTTTTTTTTTTCTAAGTAATGTACATTCACTTAGTTATGTAATAATGGAAGTCAGTTCAGGATCCATCCCTTCTCTATACGTTTTATATTCTACTCTTGGGAAATGCATTTTCCAAAGATCTTTTTCTTATATTCCTCACAAAAGCACAGAAATGCTTTTAGCTCCTTCTAATAATCTCATTACTAAAGACAGCTGTATTGAATAAAAGGTTAAAGGCAGAAGAATCCTCTTCCAAAACATGTATACACTTGTAAACATATTAATATATTACCATTACTCTTATTAAGTGTGCATGAGCAAAAACAACTGATTTGATTGATGTCATCCATATTTCTATTTGTAAATTTCTTATGGCTGGTAAAATTCCTTAATGTACATTCTGGTTTCCTGTGGTATAGAGCTAATTTTCTTCTTCATAGCTGGTATAGTGCTGTGCTTTAGATTCAGTATGAGAATAATACTTATAACAGACTGATATTTTTGCAGCTGCTAACCCTAAGTCCAAGACTTCTCAGTTTCCCAGGCTTTGCTAGGGAAGAGCTGGATAAGAAGCTGTGAGAGACGGTGGCCAGGACAGCTGACCTGCACTGGCCAAAAGTCTATTCCATACCACAGAATGTTGTGGCAAGCATACAGCCTGGGCCAGCCTGGCTGGGAGATGCCAATTTCTACTGGGGGACAGGCTGGCCATTGATCAGCAGGCAGATACCAATTATATTGTGTATCCAATTTGTTTTCTTGGATTTAATTACTGTCTCTTATTAATTTTCTTTACTACAACAACAACAACAACAACACAACAACAACAATAATAATAATAATAATAATAATAATAATAGTAGTAGTAGTAGTAGTACTACTACTACTAGTGGTAGTATAATTACTATTATTAGAATAATTGTTATCTTTTGCTTTGTTTTAATTTTTAAACTTTTTATCTCAGACCACTGATTGATTCTCCTTCCCACAGCAGGATGGTGAGCAAGTGGCTCCAAGGTACCTCCTAGTTACTGGAGGGAGTTAAAAGGCAAAGACTTTCTAAAATATTGTAAACGTCTTCAGGATTTAAGTCAATGTTTTCTAATAAGTCCCAATGAATATCTTGCAAACACTAAACTGAATTGTGTAAACTACAATGTCTGGATTACAATGTTGATTGTAAGCAGTCCAGTTTCAGAAACACTTGCAATACATTTTGGTCATCTTTCATAATTTAAAACTAAATCCCATTTTTTGTGGGGAAATATTTGTATTAATTAGATGAGATTCAAAGTACTAACAAATTATATATATATATATATATATATATATTTAAAGTCTCCCTTTATTTCTCTTCATGCACTAATATAGAATAAAAAGTAAAGAGGAATAAAAGTGTAAAAACATAAAACTTTCTTAATGAGACATAACCACTAAGATAAATGATGGCAATATCACTTTCTGGCTCAATGGAAATAACTGTGCCCTTATTGTGGGGTTTTTCTCAATTTTGATTAGAGGATTATAAAATGGCTATCACCAAGGCAGAATTCAGATCTAATGAGCTAACATTGAATTAGATATGCAATTTCAGACAAGAAAGAGAGACTCTTCTCTCTCTCTGAGCCTGGCTAGTGTCATTAAGAGATGTGGAGAATGAAGAAACATAGCAGAGACAGACAGGAGCCAAGCAGTAAATTGACCCGCTCATCTCCCTTCTGGAACTCTCCCAAAGAGCTTTTATTTTATGTGACAAACACCTCCATTGCTCACTTGAAGGTCAAGTGACTGATGATGTCTCACCAGTTTCCAGCTCCACAATACTTAAGAATTTCCATGTTACATTATCTGTTCCTTTTCCCTCCACATCATCAGCTGTTCTCTTTTAGAAGAAGTGGCCAGCAGAAAACTACAGCTACAAATAACAGTCTATAAAAGTCCATAGATACTCCATTCTTACAAATTTCATTCTCACACCGCAGACAATAAATCAATGATTCACCCTTATGTAGAATCATTTATCAGCCATGTCAAAGTTCCTTGGCAACATTATCCACTTTTAAAGAGTCTGAATGCTTAGGGACACTCTTGGGAGATTGCAAGGACAGCATTCATGGAATTGACTTTACATGAAATAAAAAGCAAACTTAGATTTTCACCCTCTCTCGTTCCTCTTTCAGAGTGACACACACCACTCTCAGAACAGAAAGGAAATGACCTTCATATATTTTCAGTGGGAAAATATACATGTCTTATGCATGTCTGTACAGGATAGCCAAGTAGCAGCCAGAACCACCACAGCTTTTGAGCTCTTGAGAAGTGCAAAAAGATATCTATGTGTAAATTACCAAGAGAATGCCTGGAACCATAATAAAACTAGAAGTCGCAAACTCTAATCTTTGGACAGTAGTTAAATCATATTTGCTAACTATCCTCTCCTATCACATGTTTTGTCTAATATAAAGGAGTGACAGGGTCTGATAAAAGGGAAGTGTACTTTTCAACCAGCTGCTCTAAAGATGTGGGTGAAATCTCTGAGGATATTCTCAGAACGATGAGAAATACACAGATAATGTGTGGCGCTTTTCTTCCAGGTACCACCGTAAAACCAGACTACCAACCACAGAGGAAGAGGGATGGTTTGCTGAAGGCCATACAAGAATCACAGCACTCATTCAAGGATAAAGCAATGGGACTGCACTGCCTTCCACATTGCATTACCACTGTCTTCACCAAAACATACAAATGTTCTAAGTATTAAAGATACAAATTTATGAGAAGTACAATTGCATTAACACAGTGAGAGATCCCTAGACTCATAAATACTAAATACCAATCATTGCTCTGCGCATGTGCAAAATGAGAAGATGCTTAAATAAATACCTCCTGTTAGACACTTCCAAATGAATAGCCATTTATTTGGTGTAGGATGGAAAATATGAATGTTACAAACAACAATCCTATATTCACGCTTCATAAATTTTACTTACTCATTATAACTTATTAAACTTTCATAGATTATTGTCACTATGACACTAAGAAGGCTAGGTTAGATTTGAATAAGAGTAAAAATATATACTCCTTACAGCTACCTGTGATGCTCACAGTAAGTGGTCGATTAACATCAAACCAAGCTGATAGTGCTTCTGATTTTGCCATATGAAAATGCAGAAGCTGGTGATGACTCCCAGGTAACACAACAGAAGAAATCAGAGGGGAGAAATACGAGGAGTACCTATTTGAGTGTCTGTGCTCTGTTTTTTCAGCAGCTGTTCCTTCCCAAATCAAGTACCTCTAGAAGAGGACCCTGATAAAGAACACTGTCTCCACATTGTAATCTGAAATATCTTCATACCTAGCAGACAACACTGGAGATGTGCTTGGCTGCTACAGCACGGATTCCCCTGCCTCTCCACCTCCCACCAACACTGCAATAGGTTAGCTGATGCTGCCATCTCTTAATCTTATTTAGTCCCTCACCTGCCTGCTTGCTATTCTGAGTTACAGAGTTAAACATAGAACCTGGGTGTGTTTGCTGTATGCAGTTTTAGAAAGCTGGCCTGAATTTCTTGTAATTCTTCCTTCAGCATTGCTACCAGTGACAGGAAACACACTTGGCCTTCCAGACAAGTCAGAAGAAATCAGTGAAGGATCAATTAATGCCAAAGTATTTTAAGATGCTGCTAATAGGAAAGAACTTACTAGCATTCTAATAACTCTTATATATATATATATATTCCAGAAAATAGAGTGTGGCTGTCTTGGTAAGAAACATGAAGGTTTTTCTTTAAAAAAAAAAATTAAGGGTATGATTGCAGAATAACCTGTCAGATATGCAAGGAGAGATTTCTGTTAAGAGAAACATGATGCAGTTTTTACCTTCAGATAAAGACTCCATTTCAGCTGACACAGTGCAGCTTCTGCCAATGAATCATAAGGGTCCTGGGCTTAGAAACAACTGCAGCAAAATGCAGCCTATACATACTGTCCAGTGAATGAAGATGGAGGAATCTATAACTGCGCTTGTATCAATCCTGCCTTTGATTGATCTGCATCTCAAAGTTGCCACTTCATGAATTTCACAATTAGGGTTTTAACTTGTTCTTTGAATGTGCATTTAAGTTTCTTGCTGATGTTGCTGTAGAGGTTGTTCCTCTAGTTTTCACTTGTGAAGAAAGACTTTTGTCCTTGATTCAGGTAAGGTGTCTTAGGGGTAAAGGAAACATTTTTGGGAGTAGAAGTGGAAGCTAAAAGTGAATATACTTTCTGAAAGAATTGAGTTTGTATTGAAACTATTGTGTCAAGAAGAGTTTTCATGGTCCTTTTCCTCCTTTTTTCAAAATTTCCTTTTCCAGATGGTACATCAAAACTATTACTCTTAGGGATCATCATTCTCCTCTCTTGATTGATATTTTTCAGGGCAATTTGTGCAAAGACCTCACTATGGACTTCCTGTATAAGAGTACAAAATTGTCCCACTGATGATTTCTTTGTGCTTGTTTTACTGGAAAAATTAGCTGCTTTGGGAGAGAGGCACACATCCTGAATATGATTGTGATTGAAATTTTCTAGACATTTAGATGAATGAGATGTTAGACTCCATTTCTTCATCCACCTTGTCACACTTCTTTTGTGCTACATTTTTTGTCCAGAAAAAAGAAAGAATTTTGGATTTCTGTCCTGCTTCTCCTCCTATTCATCAAAGTTTCAAACCATAGTTTGTATATTAACTTCTCAGACCATTGTTTCTCGAGACCTTGTTCTTGCGACTGATTTACTTTTAGGATTATCTTTTGCTTAACATGAAGAGACAGGATTCGTCCTGTACTGTAGAAACATCATTCTGGAAAGTTCCACTATGTATTACTAGAGCTGGGAACTGGAGTCATACTTTGAGCTCAAAGTAATGCATATGTGTTTGATTTTTCAAAGTGAAGGTATTGTCATACCTCAGTTAACAGGCTGACAAAGGGCAGAAGAAGAAATAAGAAAACACTCTGTTTATATATGCATCCACCCACACACAAAAACCCATCACAGTAACAGAGGAGGAAGAAGCGAGCAAGGTATTTCAGTGACACTTTGGCTCTCCCTTCTAATTGACACAATTTTCAGTACCATATCATTTCCCCGCAGTACAGAAAACAAACCCCATTACAATCTCTTGGAATAATAAAGACATAAACCAAGTCACAGCCTAAAACAAATATTTATTTAGGAAATATGTGTAAATAATTGGTTTTTTTCAGTTCACAAGCAAATGAAAAAGACTTCTAATTTTCATAAAGCTGATAAAACTTACATGCTTTGAGACACATAAATGTTTTATTCTAATTTTGGACAAAATACTTTTGTTTTTAAATGGTTGATACAAACCCACTTTTTTATCTGAAGATCAAGAAAGCATTTGAATTTTGAGGGATCTAGATCTAGAGAGTTCACTAGATTTAAATTGTCTTTCATATATTCAGACTCTAGTTTTGCCACACTTTCTTTAACCAAACTAGCATTGCCAGTGACCTAGGAAATTTTGTTTAATGTTGGTTAGAAAGCAAATTTAATAACAACCATAAAATCATTATGGTTGGAAGGAACAGCCCCAATACAGACCCCTCTGTCTTCCACCTGTAATCATCCTGCAGGTAGAGTACCAACCTCAAACTGCTCACTGTAGAGGGTGACAATCAGCTGTCTGGTAGTTCACTCATCTAGACCATAATGTCCTGACTTAGATACTAATGCCATGCTAAAACCAAAGTAGCCAATATCTGCTGCCTTACACTGATTCTCTGATCTGATAATATACTCATACAAGACAGTCATTAGGTTGGTCAGGTGTGGTTCTGCTTTAATTACGGACACATATTCCCAATCAACTTCATCTACTTCCTGAATCCAGATGTGGTTTCCAAGAGGACTTGCTGGATGTTTTCTCCAGAGCTTGAGGTGATGTTGACTGGTCAGGGCAAGATGTCCTTTGATTACATTTTGGGCCTTTTTATGAATATGGGGAGAACATCTTCTTTTCTTTGGCCATTGGGACATTCCCTGATCTCAACAATCTTTCAAAAATAGTTGAGATCATACTCATGATGTGGGTAACCTTCCTCTCAACACCCTCACAGTGCCCCATAGGGATTACCCAAAGGGCATCCAAATCAGTTCTGTTCTGTATTGCTGGAAGGTTTTCTATTTATTTTCCTGGAGGAAATTTTGTTAACAAAATCCAGGGCATGGAATACCAACTCATTTAGTTCCTGCAGACACAGACGTGTCTGTTGGAACTAAATGAGTTGTCCCATTCAACAGCTAGTCTATGATGAATGAAAACTCCTAACAAAGTCCATTTGATGAAGGAATATAGTACTGTTCACAGGTAAATAGTAGAAATCAGCAAGAAGCGAGACCACAGATGTTCCCTCTGGAATTTAATTTTTATTTTTTAAATAATCAGGATAAAATATAGAAACATTTCTTTAACTACTAGTGATAGAACACATTTATTCAAATATATTTTCCTCAAATATATCTCATTCCAGACCTTTAGAAATATTTTTAATAGCTAACAGAGGTGTCTCTTTGGGCTTTTTATGTCTTTATCTGACTAGTTCTAGAAATCACAACTTCTGTGATGTCTAGGCTGAACTCAATTCACTAACTCTTCTTCAATATGCTGATGAAATAGTGGATAAGAGAAAAGTTAAGAGATGGAGGGATGTTCATAAAATCCACCATAATTCCCTATTTCTACATCAAAACTGAAAAATGAGTGAGAGTAACTGCAGATGTTTTCAGTGAAACATATTCCTCTGTGACTTCAAAAGGATTTCTAAAATTCAGGTACTATCCTGATACTTTTTTTTTTTTTTTAAAGGGAGAATAAGTGTTGGGCCAAAGGCCCTTTATTCATTATACCAAACTTAACACTCAGAGTCATGAGATTTTCAGACTCTTCTCATATCAAAATTGAGATAGAAACTGTTTTAATCACAAAGGCTACTGTGTGTATTGTTTTTTCCCTGATTCTGGTGCCTGAAGCTTAATGGGTTGCCAAGAGACTTCCTAGTTTTCATTTGAAATATGCACAACTTTCTGGTCTCCAGAGTTAAGAAAAGTGTTCCTGAAAACAAATGAGCCAGGCAGTTTACAGAGGGAGAGATGGAAAAGAATAGATGAGCCACTCACCTTTATTTAACCTAATGATTTTTAGGTGAATGATAAAACTTCTTTTGGGCTGACTCATGAATTTTGAAAGCTTGAAGTTCACACTACTGACACTGATGTAAGTGTATATAGCTGACTTTCCTGAGACAAATAGAAAGACAAATGGAAAGCTGCCATTTTAAGCCTCCTGCAATTTCAATTATGCATCCTTGGTAGAGTAATTTCTCCATATTTTAGTATCTAAACCTTTTTTTAAAAATATATCTTCAAGTAATCTAATCATAGGGTTGTTATTTGCACACAGTAACTCTTAAAATCCTTACATGTAGTTAATAAGGTCTCCTGTAAAATGGCTGTTTTTTGCACTTTGTGTCAAGTGGTGTTGGAGCTACATGCCTCAGGGTGTGACTTTTGAGAGTTTTGCAGTTCTGCCTGGCTCATGTACATTTTGCACCTTTCACATATTCTGAGGCAATAATGCCATAAAGGTCATAAAGACACTCTGCAACAGATTTCATACTCAGCCTTTACATTTTTTATTTTAAAGTCTTTAGAGTCTTTTAAAGTAATATGCATATGCATATTTAAGCAAGATATAACTAGAAAATGTGCTGAGATTTATTGTAACCAACGCCTAACCCTTTCCATCATCCAGGATAACCTGCCACCATTCTTATGAAACTTTTTATCTTTCCACTATGAGGAAAAGTAATCAGTTTTTCTGCTGGAAGTATTATTCCATGTTGAAAATTTACTGGATTTATAAAATAATAATAATAAATTATTTATAAAATGAAAAAAAAAGTGAAATTTATAAAAAGATGCACTAAAAAAAATATAGATAGCACGAGTATGATCTATTAATACAGGAGGAGTGGAACATTAAAAAGGAATAATCCTACCTTCACATATTACGCATTTTTTCGGCATAGTCAGGAGCAAACAATCTATCAAGGACATACAGAGATACTAAATATAGGGTAAGCCTCCTTTGGAAGTTCTAGTATTGAGCAGCTTATGGAGTTTTCAGTATTAAAAAGCTATGAGTCATCCTCCTAAAAAATATTTCTTCTTCATTATTTCATATTCATTATGGGCCTTTTTATAAATGCAGAAAACACTAAAAAAATCCCAGACGTAAGCCAAACAACCCTACTGACCATCCTAATTAGGTCTTTAAAAACTGGATCCCATTGCCTTGATTTTCTTCATTTACTGGTTATGAAGCTATGGTGCTTATTTTTTAAGGACTACTTTGGGAATTACATTTAAATATATTGCTTTTACAGAAGGTTTCTCATTATCTTCTTTTTTTGGTAGTACTTTTGATTTGCCTGATTGTGTCCTGCATTTGAAGAGGGTAGACTATTAGTCATGAGAGACAAGCAATGCAGCAAATTTGTTGTGTGCTACTTGATCTGGAATCTAGAGGGTGGTGATCCTGTTAAACACATGGTTGATCAAGGGCAACACTTTGAATAAGATTATAAGGCTAAAGTCTTCTTGATCATGAGAGAAATAGAAACACTACACTTGCTTGTCCTCGCAGGCTAGAGCTTTGCATTAGTTTAATCCCTAACAGAAATTGGGCAAGTTCAGAAGTTTAACTTGAAAGTTAGCTCTTAAATGGTATCTGTTGTCCATAGATTTTAAAACCTCAGGATAAGTTTTAATGCTGTCTGATAGAAGACCAGGACAACACCCTTTTTTCCTAGTTCCTAGGTAGTATCTGCTTTTCTAAATATAGAAAACATGGAGAAAAAAAGTTCTCTTTCTTTCTTTCTTTCTTTCTTTCTTTCTTTCTTTCTTTCTTTCTTTCTTTCTTTCTTTCTTTCTTTTCTTTCTTTTCTTTCTTTCTAATTTGTATCCATATCTGGTACTTTCTCTTTACTCCTGGAAGATTGGCAGACCTCTCTCCTCCCACAGCCATTCTCATGTCTCAAGGAAAGGAAAACTAACATATCTAACATTCATCCACCACTATAAACCAAATGGATGACTGAGCAAGAGCAGACTTGAGTTTTCTAGTGAAATTCTACACAAGCCTTATCTCTGATGCCTTAAGTCATCAGAAGGATACCGGCATGACTTGATTATAGAATTATTGGTCTTTTGGAACCTGCTCTGGTGCTGAGCTGGGGAATGGGAGCCTGAAGCCAAGGATAAGACATTATTATGGTCATTGGACTTGTGTTTTCCTTTACTTCCTGGCCTCACAATGAGTGTGGCAATGAAGCTCCATGCCATAAGAAAGAGCTGCAAATGAAGCTGCTCTGAGACACCTTTAGTTGGCACTCTGGCTAATCTGGAAAGTAAGAATTACAAAGGTTGCTCTCGGTTACATTTGTGCCCCTACTTCTGTATTGCCCGTGTGCTTAGAAATATCTCTGACTATAAACACGATATTCAAGAGAAAGCTTGAATATCAAAGGACTCCAGAAAGAGTATGTTATTTGATTGTCATATTTGCAAAGTGAAAAAGTCATACCTTTTTTGCTGTACAGTTTGCAAAATATTTCTTTTGGGGGGGTTGTTGCTGCTGTTAGGGTGATGCTTTGTGTTTTTTTTCAGCATACATAATTTTGAACACCACTCAAACATCATTTTTCATTTTCTCATTTTATTGTAATGATGAATTTTATGGGAAAGCCACAAAGCAAAGCAAAAGGAAACAAAAACTACATGACGTGTTATTATACATGGAGTTTCATCTCTGGCCAGATGAGATTGATGGACCTGCCTGTGGCTCATGTATTACTCTCCCTTGCTAACCAGAAATGAAACATCATGTCTCTCAACTTATATTTTATTGTTTTTAATTTGGCAGCTATCTTTGGATAGGACAGAATCAATGCCATTCTATCAGACTCTACTTTTTATTTTATAAATGTGAACCCTGACTAGTCTTTGATGAAACATTTCATATTAAATACTTAGGCAACAGATGAGAACAGGTCTTCTGGGCCTAAAGAACACATGACATACAGAAAGTAATTAAAGACTACAGGTAGACCTTAAATCACCACTACTACAGAAATACTGCTATTCTGGAATTTTGAATAGTAAAGAAAAACTATAAATACTAGAATAAAAAATAATCTTTCTTGAAAATCCACAAAAATCAGTTGACTAGTCAACTTCAGTAAACTTGTATTCTTAAGTCCCATGGCTTTCTGCTAGTTTTGCCGGTAGGTCCACAGTGAAGTCCTGAAAATGCTCAATCATACAGAAGCTTAAATACACAACTTTGCATAGGGCAAACATTTATATAGAGCGAAAATTGTTATCCTTGCGAGTTTAAGAATAAGAGAATCATTAAGGTTGGAAAAGATTCAACAGACCTTCCAAGATGATAAGTCAACAACTGCCACCAAATCTCTGGTCTGTGTCTAGGACTTGGCTGAAAAAGAAAGGTGTCTTCTATGAATATAGTATGGTGAGAACAGTCGAAGAGAAAAAATAGGACAGTAGAAATGAAGTGAGGAAGAATATGAAAAGAACCTTAAAGGAATTTGTAAAAGTGTACTTTTTTTCCTTGTGAGAAGTAGTAATGCCAACGGGAAGAACAATTAAATGGAGGCTAGTGCTGAGTGCCAAAGAAGTAATTTCTAAGGGCTTTTCTTTTTTTCACTGAGCATAAGAGAAATATTTAAATGATACAACCCTTGGGCTCATGAGCTTGGCAAACCCTGTTAATTTTTCTGTAAAGACAGTCTTGCTTTGCCAAATAGATTTCACCAAGTTTTCGCAGCTCTTTCTAAAGCACTCTAGAAAACAGCAAAACATAATTAAACAAAAATAATAGATATAAATCATAAATTTAACCAAAGCAGGAGTGGTAGGAATTACAAATAAACTGAAGGCTTGTTGACAGAGGAATTCTTATGCAAATAAGTAATGGAGTTTCTGTTTTCCTGTTTGCATCATTAATTTGTAATAAAACATGAATTAGGAACAGTTTTCTAATAGTGCCTTCCCCTCTGTTTTGTAATATTAGATTTATTAGAGAATGTAATCTGTCAAGTGCTTTCCTTTCAAAGATCCTCTGCTTCTGGCTTGCATTTGAAGTGAGAGTTATTTGTGAAGAACTGCTGTGAAGTCTAGATTCAAACTGTTATTTTTGTGTACAGTGATTTTTTTCCCCCTGCTCTCCTATTCCATTTAACAAGGCAGTGCCTTGTCTTTTAGATTTACAAAATAAAGGTGTGATGAGAACAGACAAGTTGAACATACCAGATGAGTCCACAGGTGAAGGAACAGAGGTCGGTAGTACCAGAAATGAGACTTTATTACTCTGACAGCCCAAAGAAAATTTACAGTTGTTCTGCTGTTGTGTAGGCAGTAGACCAGAGAAGGAAACTCCATTTGCATTGTCCAAAGGAAGGACACAAGCCCAATGGCTGAAACTTTCTGTCATTGTGCAGTTACTGAGCTCCTAGACTGAGGAGGCCAGCAAGAGCGTCTCAGCCCTTTTTTTCTCTATTCCCCAGTCAAACCACACTATGAGTCCTCTGATAAGCTCAGTAAAATGGCATTCACATTGTTCAAGGTGAATCTACCAACGTCATCATTATTTTCTCTTTTCTGCCTTCCTTGTTATGTTACTACATCATTAATCCTCTTCCCAAATCTTTCAAAAGCAGACTGGAGCATGTCACATCAGGCATTCTGTGGTGCATGGTGTGTCTGAGCAGAATTCACCATTCTCTGCTTCATTGTGACTAGCATTTTATCTCAAGATTCTTATTGTGAGCATCCTTTCTGGCCCTCCAAAAGTAATCAGAAAGGTTTGTCCATTCTTATTAGACCTGCTTGGAGGGAAATAACAGCATTAGAGGTCAATTATGGGGGGAAAGAGGAATGGAATAAAAAAGGCCTGGTTTCATTAGTGTCTTCTTGTAAAAAGAGAAAAGCTACTATCTAAAGTTGTTAATACAGAAATAGACAAGGGATGATGCCATACATCAAATGGTATTGCTTACAACTACATAGGAACAATGCTGCTAATAAAATAAACCTGAATAAAACAGTTTTATGGGTTATTCAGATCAAAAGGCCAGATTCACTGAAGCTTAAAAAAAGAAGACAGAGTAAAAGGCTCTTTTCTAAGAAAAGGAGATTCAGAATGATGCCTTACTTGTCTTTGCAAGACAGCGGAGCAATGACTTGATACAGAAAGGCTTTCATCTGGAACTGAACTTTTTCAGAAAAGAAAAGGCTTTTAATTGTACTGTAGAGTCTATCTAGAGAAGAGAAGGCAAGTTTAAGAGACTGTGTCCACACTAAAACGTAACTTACAGAAAGAAAAATTATGAAAGAGATTTAAAGAGATGTAAAAAAATAAATTGGTCTCTATTCAGGCTACTCTTTTCAAAACTGAAAGCTCATAATTCTTTCTTCCTTCAAATTAATTACCATGCAGATTAATTTAAATTGTGCTGCTTAGCTATTAGCAACAGTGTGATGGACCCTTATGTGCCACAAAGGCACCAGTGGAGCTCTCTTTGGGCCTGCCTCAAGCTTTTCCTGTGCAATGCTATCAGTTATTGAGAGCTATAATTATTTGCACCCATCAACACTTGAAGTTCATCTTGGTATCTGCTCTGGGTAGGTTACAAAGAGTTAAATTTTCTGAAGAAAAACATTGAGATTATTAAAACACTTTCTTACAGAGATTATTCAAAAAAATGAGACCTATTGTAAAATATAAGGATTAATTTATTAATCAGAGCTTTCTGAACTCTCACATTAAGCAGCTTTGTTATGCTAATTCCCTTATAAATGAATAATGGACTTATTCTCCCATTATTGCCTATCATTTTAAAAGACCCATTTAGAAAATGAAGATGTCCTTTTCACTTGAAAATTATTATGTATTTTATAGCACAAGTTTTTTAAATTGAATATTTGCTCCCTATACCCTTCTGTTCCCCCCTGCCCTGCTTGTACTCCTCAGTCAATGTTCAAATCAAACATAGCCATAACCATTTCCACAGTGTGTGGAAAGAACGCACAATGGAGACAATAGGCTTTGAGAACAGAGGCCCAGTTCTACAAAGCTATTTACCTCTGAAAAATGTAGATGTGGCCTTAGTTCCTAGACATTTTAAATAAAATTCTGTTGTGAATAATGACATAAAAGAAGAAGGCCAAGATGATGCAACTACAGAAAACCAGAAAGTTAAGTCACAACATAGGATTTATGGTGAAAAGAAAAAATACCTTTAGTAGAAGAACTTCATTTTGCTGCACATTTTCTACATGTCTTGGAGAGTTCATCTGCTCTTGACTGCATATATATGCACTGTCAGTCAAGTTCAAACCTATGAAGCAATTAAATTTACATTGTCAGGTCTCTTACAATGGAGTTCTAGTGCTTTCTGGGGAAAGGTTCTGGCTAGATTGCTGCTTTGATATGTGTTTTCACTTGTGCACTATGCAGGAATCAGAGGGAGAGGAGGAAGGGAATAAAGTGAAAGGGGTTTGAAGACACTGCAAGCAGCGGGCAAGTAGAGACGGTGACATTATTGTGCCCTAAGCACACAAGACGTATTCCTTTTGGGGTAATCGGCATCCTTGGCTAAGGAACACAAAGTCCCTTAATTCCAGGACATGGTTAATAACTTCTGGAGGAAAAAGCCTTGGCACTTGCCATTTGCTACACCCCAAAACAGCCCAGCTCATTCATCTTTTCCTTCCACTCTTATGGACAAATCACAGCTTTAGGAAAAAATGGCCTGAGCTCCTAAAGATTCTATGGCACCACCTGTGGCAAGGGCAGAACAGATTTTTTGTGCTGGCTAAAATGAGGCTGAGTTCAGGCTGCCTGTAATGCAAGTACCAGTAATTGCATCTCCTCTGGAATTTCCAACTCAGGAAAGTATTATCAGTTACATGTAGCCAAAATAACATGTAACCACAAAGCCCCATGGATGAAATCAGGAGATTTGGCTTCCTTAGGCTGATCTTGGAACACAAAGAAGTCTGTCAGAATGGACATTTTCTTGTATATTCCTTATCTCTAAAACATAAACAGCATTTGTTTTTTCTCTCCTTTCACTGACAAGGCTGTAAACTCTTATGAAGGAGAGGTACTTTTTATGATCATAGAATTGTTTGTGTTGGAAAGGACCTTAAAAATTATCTTGTTCCAATCCCCCTGCCATGGGCAGAAGCACCTTCCACTAGATCCATCCAACCTGGTCTCGAAGAGTTCTTCTGGACAACCTGTTCCAGAGCTTTACCATCCTCATAATTGAAAATTTCTTCCTAACATTCATTCTAAACCTAATTTCTTTCAGTTTGTAGCCATTCCCCCTTGTCCTGTCACTAAATGCTCTTGTAAATAGCTTCTGTTCATCTTCCTTGTAGGCTCTCTTCAGGTACCAGAAGGATGCAATGAGGTCACACCAAAGCCTTCTCTTCCCTAGGGTGAACTGTCCAAATTCTTCCAAGCTTTCCTCTTGGGAGAGGTGCTCCATCCTTCTAATCATCTTGTTGTTCTTCCTCTGTATTTGTTCCAGCAGGTCAATGCCATTCTTGTGCTGGGGACCCCAGTGCTGGAAGCAGCTCTGCAGCTTGGGTCTCACCAGAGAGGCGTAAAGGGGCAGAATCCCCTCCCTCACCCTGCCCACCTTGGTTTTGATACAGCCAAGACACTTTTGGCTTTCTGGTCTGCAGGAGCACATCACTGAGTCATGCTCAGCTTCTCATCCACCAGTACCTCCAAGTTCTTCTCAGCAGGGCTGCTCTCAATCCCTTCATACCCCAGGCTGTGTTGATACAAGGGGTTACCCCAACCGAAGTGCAGGACCTTACACTGTCTTATTAAACCTCATGAGACTCCCCTGTGCCCACTTCTGGAGCTTGTCCAGGTCCCTTAGAATGGCATCCTGTCCATCAGGTGTGTCAACAGGACCACTCAACTCAGTGTCATCTGTAAAATTGCTGTGGGTGACCCTTTCATTTATGTCATTAATAAAAATACTGATCACTATATGGACCCCTGAGGGACACCTCTTGTGACTGATGTCCTTCAGGGCTCTGAGCCATTGGCCACTGCACTCTGGATGTGACTGTTCAATAAATTCCTTATCAATCTAACAGTCCACCCATCAAATCCATCTCTCTTCAGTTTAGAGAGAGGGATGTTGTAGGGGACTGAGTCAGAGAGTGTACAGAAGTCCAGATAAATGTAATTTGCAGTTTTTTCCTTATCCTCTGATGTAGTCACTCCACTATAGAAGGCCACAGGGTTGGACAGGAAGGACTTGCCCTTGATGATGTGGAGGCTTGAAAAAAGCCTATTGCAAGGTCTCTTCAAACCAACACAGGTGTTTTGATTTTTTTGTACCTGTGGGCTCTTATAATTGCAAAGTCATCCAACTTTGGCTTGATTGTGGAAGAAATGTGAACAGTTCATGCTCTGTTGGATGTTGACAAGGCAAGTGAAAACACAAGGCAAGTAGGAACAGCTCAGACAAGAGTACTCGCTGGACCTTGTTGTGTGTCATGGGCTATGATCCATACTGTTGTGCAGCTCAGTGGTTAAATCTTGGAGAGAATAAGAGTTGGAAGAACACAACTCTCTTCCAAACTCTGGTGTTGTTTAGGCACATTTCTCTGTGCTTCATGCACCAGCTGGATAATGACTGATAATGACAAATAGGCATTTGAGAGGAGCTGTAATTTTTAGCTTAGTCTTCTGGGTGAATGCAAAAAAAATTATCTTTTGAGCCCAAATGGAAGCTGTCATACAAGTTTAATTCAAAATGACAGGGTCTGCCTGATGTCAGGAAAGGATAGGTCTTTTGAAAACATGTATAGCTCCTTACTTGGGTGTGGAAGAGACTAACAGACCCTCTGGAAAAAGTTCACTTTGTTTCCATTGGATGTCAAATTAAGATGGAATTCAGAGGACCAAACATATAGTATAATAGATTCCAATAAAGCAGACACAGAAAGCAATAGATACCTCCAGAAAGCTGGGAGAGAAAAAGAAGCATGGAGTTCAGAGACCTACATTACAACCTGAAGTAAATGGCATGGGCATTTTCCTTCATTTTCATTGATGTTAATCATCACTTAGAACTCTTCTCCCAGAACCCACAAAACATGCATAATTGAATTCTCTTCAGGTGGGGAAAAGAGGGAAAAATGTCCTTCAAAATAATCCTGCAGCTGCCTTTTAGGCTGTTCCATTTTACAGCCAATTCTTCAGCCGTCAATTTTCTTCCCTGTTGCCCAGAAATACTTACAAACACTTTTTCTCTTGACCCTGTGAGCACCCATATTTAGAAGGTTTGTCCACACTCTTCCTACAATATTCCAAGACTGGAAATTTGCTTGCAATCAGCTCTGCTCTCTGCTGAGAAGGCTGTGGGAGAGCCACCACTACCAATCTGACCACTTGTGAAACCTTCATAAAATGAAACAGTGGAATAAACTGGGCCACACTAAAAGTGGAAAAAATCTATTAGAATTATTTGAAATTAGGGAAATTGACTCTGTATTTTTAACTCATGGGGCTTTCTAAATGCTGGATGTCATCTGCTTGGGGACTTGTAACAGGAAGAGAACCAAGAATTTGATTCTTATCAATGAGTTCTGAAACCCACATATTTAACAGGCAATGATCTGAAAATAATGCTAGGCTTCTGATATTCCTGTGTCCTTTCCTAATGCTCTTTTTTATTTTAGCACTGCTGGTGTCTGCTTTCCTCCATGGAAGTTAAAAATATTCATGTATTTTCCTGCCTGCTGTGCTTCTGAATTTAAAATAAATAAATAAAACTCAATTATTTTTATAAGCTTGTGTTCTTGCTTATAAGTGTCAAATAAAGTACCTATCTATTCACATTTTTATAATGGAAAAAAGAAAAAAAATATGAAGAAGAATCTAGCAAGAAAATGCTATGGTATTGGTGGGTTTGCAAATGGGCGATTTGAATTTGCGAATTTTGTGAGTTCTGAAGGACAGTAGAGAGAGGTATTATTTTCAAAACCCCGATATGGTTGCTGTGTCTTTTAAACCTCCACCATGTGCTTCTAAAGACATAAATAATACTTAATGATCACCTGCAGAGCTGGTATTGTGCTTCAAATTACTGAGGACTTTAAACGGTTTGATGGATGCACTCGATGCCCGTAGTCAAACCAGCAGGAGCTGCTAGCGTCTCCAAAGGAGGCAAAGGCCTGAGTAACAACTGGGCCCAGAACTCTTCCAGGAAAACTGCAGTGGAGCAAGGTGACCCAGTGAGCATCGATGCCTCTGAGCTTGGATGCAGATCATACCATTAACACATGAATGGTGGGTGTTTTTCCCGAGATTTGTTTGTCAAGGAAAAAAGAAAGTGGACAGCACTAGGAATCTCATCCATACCTGTCCCATTGTATACAACTTGATGTGGCAACCCTTTTATCCCATAAATATAGGCGCTAAAGTGAGCTTTTCTTACAATCTCCTGGCTAGGTGATGTGGCTGCATGGCAATGGTCTCCTGTTGAGCTGGGATTCCTCCCAGCCTTGCTCCTTGTGGCAGATGTACATTTCTACTAATATCAGAATTTTGGGTGAGTCCAATTTGAGTTCTCTCCAAATTACAGCTGGGCTGCGTGCTAGATGCTCTCACCTGGAGCTGGGATGCCTATCAAGGTTTGAGATTCCTTACCTGAGACTGCAATCCATCCTTGCCCAAGGTAGAGAGATCCTCAATAACAACACTTGCTGACAGCATGATGAATCAATGGTAGTGAAATCCATGTAGCTAATCCCTTTAGACATAAACCATTGACGAAGTCAGTCTAAGTTTGTACCTAGACACACCTAGGTTCCATGAGAAATCCAAAAATCAAGGAAGTTGCCTCTAAACCTTATGAGTCAATGGAAAGGTCTCCCTTATCCTTTAGAATCTTCAGTCTCTGTAAATATTTTTAAATACATTCTAATTTGATTTTGATTTGCATGTTTCATCCAACTAATAGAGTGATCCTTGCCTTCAAACTTTGTTACAGTGCATTTCTGTATATTAAATGGTATTATTTCTAGAAATCAAATAATATTAAAATAATTTTTGCTAGTAGATTTGATGGTGGTTATTTAAGCCACCTTAAATTGTTCATTTGTGACATAAAGGAAACAACAGTGAAAGCAACATGTATGAACTGAAACAGAGTTCAAGAGAAGCTGAAAAAGCTTGTAGGTTCCTGAATAGACAATGTGGCCAGTAAGCCTCACATTCTCCTGCTCTCCCGAATGCTAAAACAAAAATACTATATTTGAAGCTAAGGTTTCTTTTTCTTTTCTTGGCAAACTTTAGTTTGCATCTGTAATTTTCAGGTGATATTCATCCAAAGACTTTTAGCTAAGATTTAGATCCTTTTTTTTCTTTTTGTTGTTTTTATTCCTTTCCCAGCTTTCAGAAAAGATTTCTATTTATATTAGTTTATTTGCTTTATTTATTTAATTTTCTTTTAGTATTTAATCATTATTTTCTTTTTCTCCCCCTCCACACATTTAAGATGTATATATTTAAGGGCTTTTCAATCATACAGAAAGACAGTCCACTGCGACAAGTTGTGTTTCATTTCAGACTATTATATTTTTCAGCTAAAAATATGAACCTTTCACATGTCTGTTTTTCCATTTCACTATGTGGTATTTCCACCTGCTGGACACAGGACACTGCCAGCATCTCAGAGTCTGACCTCTTTTTGCATCAAACTGCAAAAAAAGTTGTTTAAGTTGGCAAAACAAGAAGAAAAAGGAAAACCAAACTTCATTTCTGAATCTACTTAGGAGGCCAGAAATTTAACACCTATTTAGTAAAGAGATAAAAATATGGCTTATAACAAATAAATTTGTAAGTACTGACTGCCATATGAAGCTCTAAACTATATATTTTTTAAACTGCTAGAGTTACTACAAATATTAGAGATGGATGACCTGTACTTTTCTCTGTGCTTTTCTTCACAGTTCATCTCAGTTGGATTTCTTTTCTTGTGATGAAATCATAGTATTTTACAATGACAAGTCAGTGTAATTATCATGTTATGAAAACAGACTGCAGAAAGAAGTGAAATGGACAAAGTGAGAAAAATACTCTGTGTACTTGACTGCTGTCAAGAATTAACTGTTAGTTCTCTTTTTTACCAGAAAAAAAAAAATTAAATTATGTTGTACAAGATTTTCCCAGTATGTGAATGGTCTTCCTTAAATAAATGTGCTCATTTTAACTACTGTTGTAAATCAGAAATACTGTTATGTTTTTATTTACTAGATGTTAAAAAATATTAAATTAAGATAAATTCTTATTCTGTTGTATACTCTGTGTATTTTGTTTAACAATAGATAATGCTGCACAATCTTTTTGTATGAAGGCTTCATTCTATGCAGGATACTAAAGCACACAGAGTTTCAGTGTATGGCAACCTTGTAATAATTGGCAGCTACAGAAAAAAGGTCTGAATACCTTGAAAACAGAGAGTAAATATAAATGATCATGTTCATTTATCATTTATAACATTCAGTGGAATGGAATAATATTTTACAAAAACTGAGAGACTGGGAGGGGAAAAAATGGAAATCCATTTCTAGCAATTGTAATTATCCTCCAAGTAATTTGCTTGTTTTAACAGTTTGTGCATTGCATGCAATCTGTCTTTCACGTGTTCCTTTACAACCAAATATTCTTTTCAACACCAAGAGCAGATCTAGCCATCTAGATTTACATATAATTTAAATATTCAGTCACCTCTGTTCATACTTCCTCCCTAGGTGCAGATAAGCAAGTAAGAGGGACCTTTGGGTCTATCTTGGCAGGACACAGTTGAAGAGAAATCAGATGGCTTGTGAAAACTTCCTGGTTTTCTCAATTTATCAGCTAAATTAATAGTACTTTGGAACCATTAGTGTCAAAGGAAACTATTGGATATGACAGCTTAATATGGACATCTGGATTAAATATTAACACACATATAAGACCAGGGTAAAATTTCCTTTACTTGTAAAAGAGCCAAGATTTCACCTGGATGCTCATGCTTTGTGGAGGAAAACTGTTGTGGCAATTTGTTTCCTACTATCTGTCTAACTAATGTGGCACAGCTCAAGGAATTTTTGCATTTTGAATGTAGCAAATGTGAAGAGAGGAAGTTTCTTATAAAAAAATCAGTCAGCGAAGGAGCAGATTTACAAACACAAAGAACAGACACAATTTAAGATCTGTGCCCTTTTCTGAATCTATTTTCAACTTAGAGCTCCTCTATGTTTTTAAAATTGTTTAGATATTTTCTTATGGGAATTGCCATTAATTAGATATCCCAGTGTTAATTTTAGTCAAATCACATGAAAAAAAGTATATTTTCATTAAAAAGGTGATTATGCCTCATGTAATCCCTTGTTATTCCTTTGTAATTTGTTAATTAGACAAATGGCCATAGTGGATGATAAAATCAAAAATAATAATACTCTGCACATATATTGTAATTTTCATCTGTGATGTGTTATACAAATTATCTAACTAGTACAACAATCTTTTTATTCAATTTTTTTTCCTAAAACACATACTGATGAAAGGCAGTATCAACACAGCTGACTTGCACCAGGCATATCGTCTGTATTGCTGTCAACTAAAATGAGTAGAAATTGATAAAAATATGTAGTATAGAAATAGCTGACTAAAAATTAAGTGTGTAATTTTTGGTTTGGTTTGGTTTTGTAGGTTTTTTTTTCATTTCCTTCTTTTCTTTTTTCTGTTCAATGTATCTAATAAAATATCTGGGGAACAGTTATGAAGCAAGGGCACTCATGTAGTTTATGGAATGGAGCATTCAAACTTCATGTTGGTGTTCAGAACAGAAATCACTAGCTTTTTAATAATTTTTGAGAACTCAACTCTTTTTGCCTATATCATTTATATAAACCTTGTCAGTTCTAACTAGGGGCTAAATTCTGGTAAGAAGCAGGATGTTGATTTTTCCTTTCATTTGACAACACAGTTGTGGTTTAACTCCATCTGGGAACTAAACTCCACCCAGCTGCTCACTCAGTCCTCTTGGTGAGATGGAAGTGAGAATAAGAAAGGTAAAAGTGAGAAAACTCATGGGTCAAGGCAAATGCAGCTTAATAAGAAAAGCAAAGCCATTCAAGGAAAAAAATAAAACAAAAGGAATTGATTCCCCACTTCCCATGGTTAGTGAAGTGTTTAGCTATCACCAGGAAAGACAGGCTCCATCATCCATAACCATGCCTTGGGAAGGCAAACACCACCAATCCAAGTGTCCACCCTTTTCTCTTTCTTTCTCCAGCTGTATATGCTGAACATGATGTTATAGAATGTCTCTTGGGTCAGTTGATGTCAGTTGTCCTGGTTGTGTGTCCTCCCAGCTCCTTGCGGAGCACTCCCAGGCTGCTGACTGGTGAGATGGGGTGAGGAGCAGGAAAGGCGTTGACTCTGTACAAGCTCTGCTGAGCAATAAGGAAAACATCTCTGTGTTATCAACACTTTGGTCACAAATCCAAAGCATAGCTCCATATCTATGGGGCTAGTATGAAGAAAATTACCCCAGCATGAACCAGTACAAACGCTAAGAGTTTAGCTTCCTTGCATGCTCCTTTATGCTGTTCCCTTCAAGTTATTGGAAGGCAAAAACTCACTGTAGTGATCAGAATTGCTGTATCATCCATAATACGGTCAAGATAGACTTGTTCTCACATAAAACCCCTTTTGATGTCAATGTAACATAGTTTGGACCTTAACTGACCAATGTGTGTGGAACTGCAGCTATCAACCTTATGCAACTATAAGAACACCGGAAAATTTAAGGGTAAAATTCACCAATAGGTTCTGACTGTTTTGCATTGATATAGCAATAAAAAAGAAGGATGAGGCTGGCTTTGTAACCGCCTAGTTAAAACAATTTTATTCACTGAGTCTGAGACCAGATAGGTTTGCTGTGATCATCAAGTTTGACCTTCTGTACAGCATATGCCTTTGAATTTTTGAAGTCACTTCCATATCAAACCTGTTAGAGTTCCTGCTGCACATTTACTAAAGCAGCACATACAGGTCAAACTGACCCAGATAACTGTGTGAGGTACATGAATAGTAATTTAACTCATTCTGTTCAAATTGTATTTACCCTGTATTCAGTTGTGCAGTGTGCAGAGTCTAAGTTATGACTTTTGCGTTTGGTGCTAGTTTGAAACAGTGCTGTCAAAACTAGAAGTTGTTTTATATATTGGAAGCATGTATGTCTTTTTAACTTTCTATCTGAGTGAAAGACAATAGGTTTAGATTAGATACTAAGAAAAAATTATTTACTGTATAGGCACTGGACCAGGCTGCCCAGAAAAGCTGTGGCTGCCCTCCCCTGGAAACATTCAAGTCCAGGATGGATGGAGCTCCAGTCAGCTTAGTCCAATGAAACCCCCTGTCCATGGAACAGAATGATCTTTAAGATCCCTTCTAACCCAGAGCATTATGTGATTCTGAGATTGTACAATATTGTGCAAAAGGCATTAATATCAGTAGTACTTTTTTATTGGGGGAGAAATGGTGGCATCACAAGATTAAGCCTTTTCTGAAAGTCCTGATTTCAAACTCCTGCTAGCAGTGCAGCACTCCAAGGTGGCTAAACACATGAAATTTCTGCTCCTGAAGTGTCATAGCTGTATAAGGTTGTGTCAGCTATTTCCAGTCCTTTTTAGGGTGCAGCCTTGTTAGCATGATCGCAGTCACCTGCTAGCAGACATGTCTCAGGAAATTTGGGACAGAAGCTGTTTTCCAGCCTGCAGTGATTTACATAAGCACAGCTGCATTTTGCACTGGAAAAGAATGGAAATTTTACCAATTGATCTCCTGTTTCATTTTCAAGCCTTAATATTTGTCAAAATCAAAACTTCTAGGCACATTCTGGATGTGAATCAGTCAAAACTGTCTCTCTCTTTCCCTGGAGCTTTGAATACAAGTGTGAAACTTCGTTTCCTATTTCAACCATTTTCATGTTCTACTGATATTCTGTAAGGGAAATGACAGTGTCTTAAGTAATGACATGATGAAAAAAAACCCAATAAAATACAACGTTTCCAGATGATGTTTTATTATACCATTAAGTGTTTTAGAATTGCAGGTAGTAATGTGAGATGGAATCCATTGAAAACTGAACCAACAGAATCCACCAGAAACACTCATTTTCCATTTTTCTCTTTTCACTAAAATCTGTGCAAGTCTTGTGAGTATTGAGTAATTATCACTTTTTGTAATTTATGTCATGTTTTTCTTCTGTTTACAATTTGGGCTACCAAATTTGCCTTAAAGAACTTCAGTAAGAGTTTAACATCTGTTCTGAATTTCATACATTCTAACCAATTCTTCAGCTGGTGTGCAGATAACAGAGAGATGGAAGGGATTACTCCAGTCTTGCTTACAAATGAAATAAATATTTCTGAGTAAGGCATTTTGGCTTACATGCTTCTGACAGTTATATAGGCATATAAATTAAGCAAAGTCTACCATAAAATTTTCATTTCTCTATCCATGTGGTTAACACTCCTTGATTTATAGGTTTTGTTAACTGACCACCATTGAAATTTATGTCTACTAATGTTCTTTAAGCTTAGCTACTTAGATATCTTTAGGGATATGAGTAAGGAATCTTATATTTCTAAGATTTGATTTCTTTCCAATAGGAAGTACATTTATGAACTGAAGATAACCCCATCAATGCCAATGGGAAAGGCAGTCAGATCTGGCTGTAGGGACTCTTGCTGAATTGTTTACTAATGCCTGTAAAATGCATGGCACTATAGTCCTCCCTTCCATGAACACCTGGCACTTTTGAAAGTGGTTTCCCTGTAATGAAAATTAATTTTCAAGATGTTGTAGTATTGAAATTGAGCATATTGAAAAAGAAAAAAAAGCCTATCTCTCTCTCTCTATATATATATATATCAGAGCTGTCATGTGTGTACTGCTTGGTTCAGAAATAACTAATAAATACATTTGATACATATATATATTATTCATATATAATGGCCTTAAACAGGTATCTAGAAGTAATTCTGCTATTAAAACAGAAGCAGAAAGAAAGTTAGATGAATGTAGAGCAAGCTGTCTTTCCTCTTTAAGCACATTTCTTAAGATACAGGTGTTCATCATATGAAAACAGAAAAAAGGACATTTTTGAGAGTGTGTACTGTATCTGCAATGAATTTAATGGAATGTACATGTGCATATCTGTTATACATTGAAGAATTTTTATTACCTACTTTAAGGAATGTAAGAAGATAAAAGATCTACAGCTAAAAGCAGAAATGGGCTTACATGAAAAAAAACAGCAAAGGTCTTCTGTTTTCAGTGGGGGTGATAATTAGTTCTGAAGCTACTGAAAAGGCGGGGTGATTTTAGGAAGGTAAATGTAGTGGTTAGCTTCTGTTGACTGCACCAACTTCATACATCTGTAGTTGAAAAGACTTGATTCTCAAATTGGAGACCTTATCTTGTAGACAGTTTCAGAATCAGCAGACAGGAAGGATTTGATTACTTTTTCACAGAAATCTATGAGAGGTAATATTTTCTTTTCCAGGAGTCCTCCCACCTTCCCCTAATGTTCCTTGGTTTTGTTTTTGAGGTTTAGTATTGTTCTCACCATTACTTGAAAAGGCATGCTGTAGACTTTCAAAAATATCAAAGAAAGGACAAATTCTGTTCCTTCTGAGGAATAAAATTTATTGCCACATATGCATGGCTAATATCAGAAATCATACTTTGATTTAAAAGTTAAACTATGATTAATATAAAATTAAAACAACTCTTGTTCACAAACTAGAGCTTCTGTGAAAGCCTATTATATTTGATGGAATTTTTTCCTTAAATTCAGCTGAATTTTTACGAGATCTAGGGCGTTAAAAGGGAATTTCAGTAGATTTTAGTATTCTATTCTATCTGGACCTCCTACAACCTGTTTCAATAGAGAAAAGGGTGATTTTTATTTCAGGTCAAGAATTACTCCTACTCAGGTATTCATTGGTCATTTACTTTAATCCACAAAAATGCATTTATTCTAAGTAAATAACCCAAAACCACCTAGTAGAATCAGAGAAAAACACTCCAGAACTTAAAATGTTTTTCTGAGCTGTTTAAACAAATGAAGACAGCACAACAAACATTTCTTTGACCTGCACTGTGAATGTACCCAGGTGAAGCCTGCAAGGAACTCTAATAGAATATTCCTTGCAGCTTTCAAGTGGAAAGAGCTCTTTTCTGACCCCGGGTTTTTTATGTTTCCTCATTATGTAGATTGACTGGTTTGATAGGCTGAGGTGACTGATGATAGCTGAGTCTCAAGGTGGCAGTGAATCTGATTGTCTGTGCATTGGTAGAGAAATGAATACTCAAAGCAATTGTCAGCTACATTATTGGCATTACTCAGGAGAAAAATCAAATAAAACTTTAAAGGAGCTAATAATTTTAACAATGGTCATTGAATGATAATATTGGCAAAACTGAAATGATGAAGATACCAAAATCAAATAAGACACAAAAAAAGAAAAGCATTAAAAAGAGCTGAATATTGTCTTTCTTACCATTATCTTTTCGACTGTTTGATTCTGTGAAGAGATAAAATTAAATGATCTCTGTGACAGTGGAAAAAATATTGTAGCCATCAACTACTGACTGAGGTCACAGAAAATAAAATGGATCTGCTTTCATAAGGACCTTCATTATTTTGAGAAAGCTGTTGTATCTGTACAGTATTTCATAAAGTCTTCAGTGACAAATTCCAGTTTGTTATAAGACTGGAAACATGAGTAAAGCAATACTGATTTAGATGTCTAAGCCCTAAAGATAAGATATGAGATACTCTGGTTTTCAGTGAATATCATTGTGTATAAGACAGTGAAAACTCCTCCAGGTTAGTATTAATACTGAATGACATAGCCATACAATATGCTATAGATTTTTGTAGGATTACTGACTTAGCTTTAATACATTGTTCTGAAAACTATAATGATTTAGGAGTATGTAAGCCTCAGCTGCAGGAGCAGTATGGATGTGCGTGTAAGGCAATCACACACTCTCCCAGTTTAATTTGCCACTGAATTTGAATCAACACCAGCCCTTTAGATACAGACCCTATCTCAATCCTTTTGATAGATTAGCCCACGGAGAGACAAATAATCTGTGATTCATAACGCTGTCAAGTTCTTTAATGTTTTTGGAAGGCCAACTGTAAAATTATAATGGGATACTCAATATTGAAAGGTTAGTTAAAGAATTTTATGGTGTTGGAAAAAGCACTGAAAGCAATAACAAATGTCTAAAATAAAAGCTGGTTTAATTGGTTTCCTAAGATATTCTGAAAATGCAAGCAGGGCGCTATGCTCTTAAAGTGCTTCTACCCAGCAACAGACCCCCACTCTCTATTTAGTAAGTTAATGAAATTCATGCTAAATATCTTGCAATATTCCAGAAGAAGAGCTTTGGTTTAAGAGGGGAAAGAGCTATTGTATCTAATGTAGAAAGCCTGTGTTGCTTTAAGGTTAATCTATTTGCTGGAGCAGAATTTTTGCTTACGAAAATTGCTAGAACCATTGACACATCCTCTAAATAGGGAACAATGTTTACCAGCAGAATGTGGAATTTAATGGTAATAAATGCAGTGAATTACTGTGCACTAGAATATCTCCCAAGTCTTGTATCTTTCATCACACACCTTTTTGTGCTCAGTAATCCCTAAACTTACATAATACAGAGAAAATGGCATTCAAAGTGATCTTTATGAATGTTTTTTGTGTTTCATAGCTTGAAGATAAGAGCTTCTGTCTGCTGTGGAAAGTCTCTGTCAACAGAATCTGCTTGATCAAAGCATCCTTTGTCAGTTATTAGTAGAAAGAGTGAAAAAAGAGTGAAAATCCACTAAATTGTGATTCACTGTTATCTGTAGCATTTTCGGCTTGCAGCTTTTGCAATTTTCATGCTTCCCAAATTGTAACAATAGTTTAACATTTCAAATATGTTTTTGGCATGCAGCTGGGAGAATATCAGGGGATGTATTTGTTTCTTTTCTTTGGAAAATAATTGAGGGGTTTTTTGTTGTTTTTTTTTTTTTCTTTCCCCTCCTGCAATGTATTTCCACTACTGCTTGTTCAGTTCATAATTTTTTGACTTCTAGATCATGCCTACATGAGCCATTAGCCATCATAATTGAACCAGA